>NC_140944.1:143860139-144552639 GCF_014529385.1 Adiantum capillus-veneris | reverse complement strand
TCTTTATTCCATATAGAAATATTTTCATGTAAGCTTCTTTTATATTTGGTGTAACTCCACCCCAACAAAAATCCAAAAAAACTAGTTTTATTTATGTGTATATTTTTTCACTATTGTGATTTTTCCCTTCCTACATCTATTTTGTTTTTCTTCTAAAAAATTAGAACACCAAAAATATTTATCTTTTTATGGTAGCCTCATAATGAGAGAGATTTCTTTTGACCCCTTTATATTTTTTCCACTTATATTATTTATATTTGACATGTACATATTTTTTAGACCCCTCAATATTTGATTTTCTTAGTTGTACTATTCACTTATATCATGATCTCAACAATATCTTCAATTATAGACCTACCAAATAAGGTCAAGGGTAGGTGGCATGCATACATGCACTATGGAGGGCTCACTCTTGGAGGTATTCAAAAGAATCATCCAAAGAAGGACCCCACAAGGACCTTGTGCAGTGGAAAAAAACGGTTGGTTTTGCTGAATTTTTAAAGTTCACTTGCTCTCCGAATTTGAAAAGGTGATACAAACAAAAGTTGTAGCTTGTGGGCTGAACTTTTGCCTTAAATTTTTTCATATTTTTTTGAGCTACGAGGTGTGAGCTATGATTTTATTAGTGGACCCCAATTTTCCCATGCTATGCAGCCACACTCTCTCTTCCACTTTATCATTTTCCTCTTTCACACACAGTTCTCCACTCATCATCCCCACCTCTCTCACCACTCCTCTCTGCACCCTACTCACCTTCTCCTCAACCTTGAAGAATAAGAGAAACCATGGTGAACTCATACCTCCCACACACAATTCCATTCCAAAATTGACCACCTAGTCTCATTTTTCCTCCTCCAAATTACCCATATCTATCAAAAAACCACAAAATTCAGCCTCTTCTCTAAAAAGACAGCATCATGGTGGTTGATTACTCAGCTTCAATTACCTTGTCTCTCAAGGAAGGTCAAGAGTGGAGAAAAAATGTACCGTCAAAGCTAGTGGACCGTCAACAAGCGTCAAAATTGGCCCTACTCAAGACACTTGGAGCATCAACCTTGTAAGAAATCCACCTTTTCTTACCTCTTAAGAGTTTTTCTTCCTTATTTGTATCCTACATGGATACTCCCATTGTAAATATCCAATTCCATTTGTAAATTAATACTAACTCTACTAACACTAACCCACTATGAAAAGTCCTATCACCTCCATTTCTCTCCTCTCTCTTTCCCCACCAACTTTTTGATAATTCCAAGCAAAAGAAATTAGATAAATTGCTGAAAATCTAACCCAACCATGGTTAGAGGAGTAACCCTAGCCTTCAAAATTGCTATAAAAGGAGGGTGTAGCTAGCACAAAAAGGGGGGGAGCCATAAGCAAAAGCACTATGCTATAGCTTGAGAAGCCAAGCTCAACCTCTCTAGAAGGAGCTCTTGAGTGGAAGCTCATTGTCTTATGCATGTGCATGTGTTGTAATAGGGGATTAGCAAGGGAACTCTATGCCATTGTAAGAGAGAGAGTGATCATTCAATTGAGAGTAGGAAATCTATCATTTCTCCTACTAGTGTAAGCCCAACATTTGCTGAATCAAGGAGGGTGGATTTGGACTAAGCTTGGATACTTTGTCTCCCTTCCAACATGAAGTAATGGACAATAATGATGCGTAAGTGTCTTGGTGTTTTTTTTTAAGTTCTTGATAGCTTGTCTCTGGTGTTGTCATCAATCTAGCCATAAATCCCACATACTGTAAGAGGGCGACAGGGTGGAGAGGACTCCCCTGGCCTTAAGACAGTGATTGGGGTGGCTTTTCTTGTGATGTGTTGTGGTGAAATTTACGCAAGCTATGTTGAACAAATACTAATCTCACTTTGATTTGTCATGACAGATTTGTAAGAAGGCATTAGTGCAACAAGCACCCCCTTCCCCCTTCTCTCTCTTTCTTACATATATATATTTATGTTTGCTTGATCATTAACGATACACTTCAAAGCAGCCCGAGCACCATCTTTCTCTCTCTCTCTCTCTCTCTCTCTCTCTCTCTCTCTCTCTCTCTCGTGTTTTAGTGTGTGAGAGTGTTCCATTGGTGTTAGGGTTAGTGTAAATTCCTTGCTTGTTTGTGGGTTGCTCTAACGATTCTCCTCTTTTGCGTCCTAGTTCACTCATAAACTAGGTGGTGCCCCTTGTGTAGTTGGGATTTGGCTGGGGGTTTTTTATTTTGGTTTGTGTTGTGCCCTAGCCCCATTGAGCAGCACGGGAGCCTTGAAGGGTGTCTAGAGGTTGCTCTTCTTGTTGCCCGCCCCGGACCGCCTCAAATTGGTGCCCCCACTGAGGACAGGCTTGTGTATGTTTTGTGAAGGCTCAACCTTTAGCATAATCAAGTAGCTTGCATGAATCACGAGAATTTGTATGATCCCTTCATTCCCATTGCAAGGCAAAAGGTACACATAATTGTTAGTACTAAGTTGCAATTTCAGCGAGTAATTCGTAGAATTTTAGGTCCTCTTAGGTTAGCCGAGATAAACACTTCGGTAAATCCTTTTATTTTGCCTCTCATTAGGTACGATATTAGCTTGGACGTCTATATTTTTGTGTTATTTTAAGCATTAGGACATGCATAGGCCATGGATAATGGCCTAGGAATAGAGGTTTTTCCCTTTCATTTTACTCCACACATTAGAATAAACGTTGCAATTAGTAGAAAGATCCATTTTCAACAACGAATGCTGTTCATGTTTGGTGCCCAGAGAGCAGGAGAAATTCTTGCATCACCAAACTCTGTCATTCTACCTCTCATCAACTACCACACTTCTTTTGATGTACATGTGTTCATTTTATTTTAAAATGAAGTGCAGCCCGGCAAAATAGTGTGTATGTTTGTTTTTTCTTTGTCCAAGTTGTTACAAGAAACAAAAAAACGATCATTTGTTCTAACTGGGAATGTGTGTGTAGTGAAAGTTCAATCCTTAGAGATCTAGCTCTATTACCAATTGAGTTGCAGGAGCAAGTAGTAAGGCGTCTCCCTCATAACAAGAGGGTGGTGAAGTTAAGACGGAAGGTCCTACGCGTGGATTCCATTTTCCTCTTGTTGTTGGGCACTAAGGAAGACCGCGCATTCATCCAACTAGTGTGTGCCCTAAGATTGGTAAATAGAGTGAAATTTGGCGTTTGGCGAGTGCATTTCACCATTGAGGAAGACTCTTCAGGAAACTTGCGGCCAGAGTTCATGCTTCATAGACTCACATTTGGTGAATTTTTCCCTCATTTGCGTCTTATTAATAGTCTTCCTTTCGCTTTCAACAAAGGAGATAGGGAGCTATTCAGAGCTTGTCTTAATAAAGAGAGCATAGAGAAGATTGCAAATTTGTATAAATTCTCATCCTTCTCTACTTTCTATGACACTTTGTTCATAGAGACATTGTAAATCTCTTTATGCTTTTGAATGATTTAACCATAATCCTAAGGAGTTTTTGTCCAGGAATTTTGTAGCACAAGTGGAGTCTTTAAATCTTGCAAACTTGATTGGACTTGATGAGGATGTTCTTTATGAAATTGTGAGAAGGTTGCCTCACTCCGACTGTGTGGAACTCGAAGGAAAGGAGCTCCTAGTCAATTGCTACTTTCTCACGGCCTTCAACGAGCATGAAGATCTAGTTTTTATACAAACCGCTTGTGCGTTGGGAATTGTAGAGCAAGTGCAATTTATCACTTGGGACGTGGTTGCTCTTTTGGATCCAGAAAATGAAGTTCTAGAGATTTCTGTTTATCGCCTTAGCTTTGAAGAATTTCAACCGTTCTTAGAGCTCATCAATAGTCTACCTTTTTGTTTTGATCAAACAAATCGAGACCTTATTGAAGCTTGGATAGCTGAAGAAGAAAACCTAGAGTGGTATTTTCTCACTTCTTCATTTGCAGGTGAGTGGTTCTAAATCTCTATTGTATCCCTTATTGTAACTCGTGTTGTAATCTTTCATAATAATGGAGAGCCAACGCCAAATGTCTGGATATCCTCTTTCCTTTGGAGAGCCTGGAGAGGATGCAGAATTATTTTTAGCAAATTTCAAGATGTCTTGCCGTATCAAGAGGATAGTAACCGATCAAGAACGTGTAGAAATGTTTGAGGTGGTCCTTAGGAAAGATTCTAGTACTTGGTTTGACTCTTTGCCTGAGGAAGTTAAGGGGAATTATACAGAAGTTTTGAATCGTTTTAAGAGATACTTCTTTGATCCCCAAAACACTCAAAAACTATGGCAAGACATTGTTTCTCATAAGAAAAAAGACTTAGATCACTACTACTTGTACAAGCAAGAGTTTCTACGTCTTTGGGCTCTATGGATACGAAATGTTGCTAACCCTGGTGATGGTGTAGAATTTTTAAAGAAGGAGAGGTTCATAGCCGGACTCTTTCCTGACCTTAAGGTAAAAGTTGAGGCGGGTGCACCTGCTACTTTTGATGCACCTGAAACTAGGGCTGCTGAGAAGTATAGGAAACTCAAGTGCTTAAGGGGAGAGGTTCCAATAGAAGGTCTTAGACCCAAAGGTAAGTCACAAGCATCAACATCTAGGGAGCTTCCTGAGGTAACGACTGAAGTGATTGAGAAGTTAAATGAATCTTTAAGCAGCCTATCAATTCACCTTGCACAAGCTGTAGGTCCAAAGGGACAAGCAAAGAAGTCAGAAGAGAGAGAGCCACGAACTAGGAGAGTCTTGCAATGTTGGAATTGCGGAGAGTTTTGACATGGGATGTATAATTGTCCTTGGCCCCGTGGAGAGCCAGGGAGACCTAACTTGAATTACCCAGTGATGAATGCAGGAGAAGGAGTTGGTCAGCAACCAAGGCTTCTACAAAGGCCAAATGGACCAAGACCACCTCCACAAAGGGTAGAAGGAGTTCCACCTTTGCCAGATCCAAATGTGCATGTGGTAGAGGTGACAAATTCAAATGAGGTTGACATGGAAGCCAATGGCATTAAGCGTGGCCGAGGGAAAGGTAGAGAGAAAGAGGGTGTCCCATCACAGAGTGACCATGGACAAGGCAAGAAGGCAAAGGAGACCAAGGAAGCTAAGAGGACTCGACGTCGTATCAATCTCCAAGACTTCCCTCTTGGACATGGTATGGCTCCATACAACCTGTTGGAAGACATGCGAGGTAAGGGTCCTGATATCTCATGGCCTCAGTTTCTTGCATTATGCCCACAAGTTAGGAGGGATTTAACAAAGGCAGTTAGCACTAGGAGAAAGGTAAAAGAGAGTTTTCCTGTTGTAAAAATTGCACATGCTGAAATGAACGAGGATATTACACCTGTGCTAGATTGTTACATCAAAGGAAGATTGGTTAGGAAAGGTCTAGTGGATGGGGGTGCACAAATTTCCATCATGACAGAAGGGCTCATGCAAAGACTAGGCATGCACATCCATGAGACACCTGAAATCAAAGTGAAAATGGCAAACAATAGCAAGGCTAGGTGCGTAGGCATTTGTAAAAATGTTTTTGTGGAGGCCTTTGGCATTAAGAAGGCAGTGGATTTTTATGTTATGTCGACCAAGGGAAGTGGTTATCCATTTATCCTAGGAAGACCATGGCTAATGAAAATGCGAGCTTTGTAGGATTGGGAGAGTGGAAAGCTAATTTGCAGGAATGACAATCACAAGAAGGTTTTCTTTGACATGAAGGAGCAATGCCAAGAGGAGCTCCATGAAGAATCATCTCGAAGTGAGACGGAAGAAGATTGGACTGAAAACACTTTAGAAGAAGAAAGTAGCGGCAGCATTACTGAAGAGGAGTCCTCCATTGAAGTCATGGGGGTAAGGTTTAAGACAAACAACCAGGAGACCTCTTCTCGAGGTTTGGAAGAGGTAGGTTCCCAAGAGAACCAAAAGGTGGAAGATGAAGGAATGTTAGAAGGTATGTTGTCTACAACACTTACAAAGGATGAAAGAGAGGAGTTCAAATGTGTGCTAAGGAAATTTCTGAGTCTTTTTGCTAAAGACTACACCGATGTGCGTGGAGTAGATGTTGTTCAACACAAGATTGAGTTGAAGCCAGAGGCCACACCTAAGGCTCAAAAGCTACGAAGGCTAGGAGTCATTAAGGAGCAGGCTCTACTCAAGGAGGTAAGAAAGCTTCTAGCAGCAGGTTTCATTTATCCAGTGGAGAATTCAGAGTGGGTCTCTCCGTTGTTGTCACTCCTAAGAAGAATGGCAAGTGGAGGGTGTGTGTGGATTACCGTCCACTTAATGAGGCAACAAAAAGAGATCACTTTCCCCTCCCATTTCAGGATGAGATACTAAATGAAGTAGCTGGTCATGAGAAGTACACTGTGTGTGATGGCTACTCGGGTTACTTTCAAATAGGTATCGCATTGGAGGATCAATTGAAAACAACCTTTATCACTCCTTGGGGTTGTTATGCTTTTAGAGTCATGCCATTTGGCCTGACAAATGCTCCTGCAACTTTCCAACGCTTCATGAACATGGTGTTTCAAGCATTCTTTGGAAAGTCCATTAGGGTTTTTATTGATTTCTGCATTTATAGCTTAAAATCATTGCATCTACAAAGGGTAGAATAAGGTTTAAAGAAGCTCTACGACATGGGAGGTCAACTCAACCCCGACAAGTGCCACATAGGTGAGGATGAAGTGATCTTGCTCGGTCACAAGGTTTCCTATAAAGGCATTGAGGTGGATCCTTCAAAGGCAAAGGCTCTTATTGAGCTCCCATCACCGAAGAGTCTTAAGGAGGTCATCTCTTTCATTCAGAAGGTGAAGTATATGTCACGCTTCATTCACTTAGCCTCGGAGTTGCTTCATCTTTTGCAAAAGTTGACACAACAAGTAGAATTTGCATGGTCTGATGAGCTTGAAGAGTATTTTTGTAACATTAAAGTCATTTTGTCAGAGCTACCAACACTCATGCCTCCTTGTTGGGAGTACACATTCTTTGTTAGCTCTAGTGCTGGGAAAGAAACAATTGGTGCTATGTTGCTACAACAAGATCCCCACAGTACAAGGATGCGACCCATCTACTTTGCTAGTAGGGTCATGAATGCTTTGGAGAGAGACTACACATAAGCAGAACTCATGATGCTTTCTCTTATGTTTGCGGTGAGAAAGTTTAGATCCTACCTGCTACCAAAACCTTTTGTAATTCTCACTGCAGAAAATTTGTTCCCTTGGGTGTCATCTCAAATGAATCTTAGTACTAGGATCTCAAAGTGGATTATGGAGTTGCAAGAGTTTCAATACTCTTTCAAGGTAGAAGATAGTGTGTGTGCACAATTGGTAGGGATTCTCACTTATAGGGTGCACGAAAAGGAGATTAAGGTGCCTGAAGTAAAGACCCTACCATTGCCACCACCAAAAAGTATTCCTAATGCTTTTACCTTGTTCTTTGATGGAGCTTTTCGTCGAGCCACAGGAAAAGCAGGGGGAGGGCTAGTGTTGCTCAACCCAAGTGGAGAGGTGGTCATGAAAGAGAAGTTCAATCTACCAAGTTCAGCTAGCAACAATGAAGCAGAATACAACACACTACTTCATGGTTTGAAGATGTGCATTGGCCAAGGGATACAACGCCTCATGGTAAAGGGAGATGCACTTCTCATTGTTAAACAGATTTTAGGCATTTGGGCATGCAAGAATGAAAGCTTACGGACAAAAGTTTCATGCCATTCGTAGATTGTTTAATCAATTTGAAGAAGTGCAACTATATCATATTCCTAGGAAACAGAATGAAGATGCCGATTTACTTGCACAACAAGTAGTTACATGTGTTGAGAAAGAAGTGCAGGTCATCATGGTGGCAACAACTGTCAAGCAACCGAGATACCAGGGATTGGAGTCATTGACTCCCATTATTAGCTACATTTTGGAGGGCGAGTTTCCACAAGACTTCACGAAGGCTCAGAAGAGGAGACTCATGAAGAAGGCAAGCGCATATCTCTTCCTAGAAGGCTCCCTCTATCAAAGAGGGAGGGATCAAGTATGCAGAAGAGTACCAACTATTGAGGAAATTCCAGCCATTCTAAAAGGTTTGCATGAAGAAGCATGTGGTGGTCATTTTGCCCAAGAATTAACTGTGAAGAAGATTTTGCTTGCGGGGTATGTTTGGCCAAGTCTGCATGTGGATGTCCAACATTGGTGTAAAAGTTGTCACAATTGTCAAGTAAATGGGAATAGAAGATTGGTTTATGGTCCAAGGCAAATCGTGCTTGCAAATGGACCCTTTGAAAAGTGGGGCATTGATGCTATGGGTCCTCTGCCTAGGACAAAAAATGGTAAACTCTACATTCTAGTGGCTGTAGACTATATGACTAGGTGGGTGGAAGCACAAAGTGTGGCAAAGGTAAATGAGAGGACAGTGAGCAAATTCGTCTACACTCACATTTGTTGTAGATTTGGCACACCTTTGGAGATTGTTTCTGATAATGGTCCAGGGTTTAGAAAGGGATTGCTCACAGAAGTCTGTGAAGAACTTCACATTCTACATCGTCACAGTACACCCTACTATCCCCAATCAAATGGTTTGGTAGAAAAAGCTAATGGTGTCATTGCAGGCATCATTAGAAAGATGGTGAAAAACAAGACAAAGTTGTGGGATGACTTCTTGGATGGTGCCTTGTGGGCGTATCGAACCACATATAGGGAAGCCACGGAGTTCACACCATTTCACTTGGTCTATGGTCAAGAGGCTTTACAGCCAATTGAGCTCAACATTCCAACAATGCGACTTCATGGCAAAGCAGCACAAGATGATCAAGAAGCATGGATGGATCGACTTCTTACCTTAGCTGAGCTTGAGTGGAAAAGAGAAGCAGCATACGAGTGCTATAAGAGGAAAGCCACACAGACAAAGGAGAAGCTGACAAGAAACTGAAGGACAAAGGCATCAATGAAGGAGATCTTGTGCTAAGGTATGACAATCGACTCGATAATCGTTTTGATGCCAAATTTGAAACAAGATGGCAAGGGCCATACATAGTCAAGAAGGCTTTCAATTCAAGTTACTATCAGCTTATGGACTTGAATGGTAAAGAGCACTCCAGGAAAGTAAACGGGTATCGCTTGAAGCCCTATTTGAGTTGCCTTCTACCAAAGGATCTACCAAAGATCTGTCAAAAGGCCACTGTCTCATGTAAGTATTGTTAAATGAAGCATGAGTGTAACTCTAGCAAAAATTCTGAGGGGCCAAACAATAAAGATCTCGTCAAGGACTCTGAAGCACTCTCTTTGGAAAAGATGCTCTATGATGGTACATGAATATACAATCATCCAGGGGGAGGGCTAATGATAGCCGTTTTTCGGCTCTTTGTAATTGCCACAGTGAGTTACCTCACCCTACCAAAATCACCCAAACACTGTAGCTATCCCTACCATTTCACTGTACATAGGCGTGCGTGAGTCACGAGACTTTTCCCATATCTTCTTAAAAAACCCTCAATTAGCTAGTCATTGGGCTAGTTGAGCCAAAAAAAATAAAAAAAATAAAAAATATAAGTATATTATGGCCCATGCGTATGTAAATATTTCTTTGTATATAGGGCTTAAATAAAAGATTTTTTCATAATTATTTTGGTATTTATTAAAATATTTCTACCTAGGTGTGTGTTATTTATGCTTTGTACATTGCCTCACCATTACCACAATTTTTCTTACCATTTTTCATACTCTTTATTCCATATAGAAATATTTTCATGTAAGCTTCTTTTATATTTGGTGTAACTCCACCCCAACAAAAATCCAAAAAAACTAGTTTTATTTATGTGTATATTTTTTCACTATTGTGATTTTTCCCTTCCTACATCTATTTTGTTTTTCTTCTAAAAAATTAGAACACCAAAAATATTTATCTTTTTATGGTAGCCTCATAATGAGAGAGATTTCTTTTGACCCCTTTATATTTTTCCCACTTATATTATTTATATTTGACATGTACATATTTTTTAGACCCCTCAATATTTGATTTTCTTAGTTGTACTATTCACTTATATCATGATCTCAACAATATCTTCAATTATAGACCTACCAAATAAGGTCAAGGGTAGGTGGCATGCATACATGCACTATGGAGGGCTCACTCTTGGAGGTATTCAAAAGAATCATCCAAAGAAGGACCCCACAAGGACCTTGTGCAGTGGAAAAAAACGGTCGGTTTTGCTGAATTTTTAAAGTTCACTTGCTCTCCGAATTTGAAAAGGTGATACAAACAAAAGTTGTAGCTCGTGGGCTGAACTTTTGCCTCAAATTTTTTCATATTTTTTGAGCTACGAGCTGTGAGCTATGATTTTATTAGTGGACCCCAGTTTTTCCATGCTATGCAGCCACACTCTCTCTTCCACTTTATCATTTTCCTCTTTCACACACACTTCTCCACTCATCATCCCCACCTCTCTCACCACTCCTCTCTGCACCCTACTCACCTTCTCCTCAACCTTGAAGAATAAGAGAAACCATGGTGAACTCATACCTCCCACACACAATTCCATTCCAAAATTGACCACCTAGTCTCATTTTTCCTCCTCCAAATTACCCATATCTATCAAAAAAACCACAAAATTCAGCCTCTTCTCTTAAAAGACAGCATCATGGTGGTTGATTACTCAGCTTCAATTA
Organism: Adiantum capillus-veneris; assembly: GCF_014529385.1. Lineage (NCBI taxonomy): Eukaryota > Viridiplantae > Streptophyta > Polypodiopsida > Polypodiales > Pteridaceae > Adiantum > Adiantum capillus-veneris. Next base: position 144,542,038 of record NC_140944.1, on the reverse strand, counting down.
CCTTGTCTCTCAAGGAAGGTCAAGAGTGGAGAAAAAATGTACCGTCAAAGCTAGTGGACCGTCAACAAGCGTCAAAATTGGCCCTACTCAAGACACTTGGAGCATCAACCTTGTAAGAAATCCACCTTTTCTTACCTCTTAAGAGTTTTTCTTCTTATTTGTATCCTACATGGATACTCCCATTGTAAATATCCAATTCCATTTGTAAATTAATACTAACTCTACTAACACTAACCCACTATGAAAAGTCCTATCACCTCCATTTCTCTCCTCTCTCTTTCCCCACCAACTTCTTGATAATTCCAAGCAAAAGAAATTAGATAAATTGCTGAAAATCTAACCCAACCATGGTTAGAGGAGTAACCCTAGCCTTCAAAATTGCTATAAAAGGAGGGTGTAGCTAGCACAAAAAGGGGAGCCATAAGCAAGAGCACTATGCTATAGCTTGAGAAGCCAAGCTCAACCTCTCTAGAAGGAGCTCTTGAGTGGAAGCTCATTGTCTTATGCATGTGCATGTGTTGTAATAGGGGATTAGCAAGGGAACTCTATGCCATTGTAAGAGAGAGAGTGATCATTCAATTGAGAGTAGGAAATCTATCATTTCTCCTACTAGTGTAAGCCCAACATTTGCTGAATCAAGGAGGGTGGATTTGGACTAAGCTTGGATACTTTGTCTCCCTTCCAACGTGAAGTAATGGACAACAATGATGCGTAAGTGTCTTGGTGTTTTGTTAAGTTCTTGATAGCTTGTCTCTGGTGTTGTCATCAATCTAGCCATAAATCCCACATACTGTAAGAGGGCGATAGGGTGGAGAGGACTCCCCTGGCCTTAAGACAGTGATTGGGGTGGCTTTTCTTGTGATGTGTTGTGGTGAAATTTACGCAAGCTATGTTGAACAAATACTAATCTCACTTTGATTTGTCATGACAGATCTGTAAGAAGGCATTAGTGCAACAAGCACCCCCTTCCCCCTTCTCTCTCTTTCTTACATATATATATTTATGTTTGCTTGATCATTAACGATACACTTCAAAGCAGCCCGAGCACCATCTTTCTCTCTCTCTCTCTCTCTCATGTTTTAGTGTGTGAGAGTGTTCCATTGGTGTTAGGGTTAGTGTAAATTCCTTGCTTGTTTGTGGGTTGCTCTAACGATTCTCCTCTTTTGCGTCCTAGTTCGCTCATAAACTAGGTGGTGGCCCTTGTGTAGTTGGAATTTGGCTGGGGGTTTGTTATTTTGGTTTGTGTTGTGCCCCAGCCCCATTGAGCAGCACGGGAGCCTTGAAGGGTGTCTAGAGGTTGCTCTTCTTGTTGCCCGCCCCGGACCGCCTCAGTACATTGAAATGGTTGAGCAAAAATTATGGATGACAAAGCTTCAATGTGATGCACCATTGGTAACTAAATGGGAAGCTTTCAAGAAAGCTATTTGTTCTTGTGCGGAAGAATGCTTTGCCATAAAGCATCTCCATGGTATCAACAAAGATAGATCACGCAAAAGGTGGTTTGATAAAGAATGTCAAGATGCTCGAAAGTCCTTGATAAAGCTTGATGCAACTATGGACAAAGACAACTATCAAAGTCATTTGCATACATACAAGGCATTGATTCAAAAGAAGAGAAGAAGATGGGAAGTAAAGCAACAAGAATTTCAAGTCCAAGAAAAGGCACATGCATGTGGAAGATTTTGGAGAAACTTGAGAGGCAAGCGGGTTGAGAATTTTGGTAACTTGAGTCTAGTGGATATGTACACACATTGTAGGAAATTATATGAGCAAGCAAATACTGAAAAAATGCCATTTTATGGTTCACTCCCATGTATGCCGTCTTTTTTTACTATTGAGGATGTATGCGGTGGGCTTGAAAAGTTGGCCACTCGCAAAGCGGGAGATCTCCAAGGTATCAAGCCGGAGATGATCAAATGGACGGGAGATTTTACCCATGAGTGGATGTGTGATATGTTCAACCTTGCACTTCAACATGGTATGCCTTATGATTGGAGTACTAATTGGGTTAAGCCTTTGCATAAAGGAGGGGATGTAAAGAATGTAAGAAACTACCGGACTATAATGATTGGGTCTCTTATGGCAAAGTTGTTTGGGTGCATAATGGAGATGAAATTGAGTGATTGGGCTGAAGAGAATGACAAGCGTGCAAAGGGACTAGCGGGTTTTTGTCGATGCCATAGCACCATTGATCATCTTGTCACTCTTCGTGTTCTCATGGAGGAAAGTCGGTTGAAAGGCAAGCGATTATATTGTTGTTTTGTGGACTTTTAGAAAGCCTTTGATATGATTCCACGTAACAATTTGTGGAGAAGGATGGAAGAACTCCAAGTGCCAAGTGAGTTTATGCTTGCGGTTTCTCGAATCTATGAAAAGGTGATTTGTCAATTGCGCATGGGAAGAGAAATTTCAGAAATTTTTGTAAGCACTATTGGGGTTAAACAAGGATGTCCATTGTCACCAACTCTCTTTGGTCTATGCATCGATCAATTGGAACAAATGGTACTTGACTTTATGCAAGAAGAAGGCATTGAAGAGGTCACTATTTGCAATGCGGTAATCATGCTTTTGTTGTATGCGGATGATGTAGTGCTTCTAGCACACACTTTAGAAGATGCACAAAAGCTTATGGTTGTCCTTGAGAACTTTTTCTTGCATAGTGGGCTGATTGTAAATGAATCCAAAACAAAGGTTATGCTTGTGAAAACCAACCATAAGGAGAAGCCATGCATTGTGTACAACAACGAGACACTTGAAGTTGTTGAGAGCTTTAAGTACCTTGGCCTTGAGGTTCCATCCAATCACAAGTGTCATGAATGTGCTATGCGTCGTTTGGAAGCGGGAAAGAGAGCATATTATGCATTTGAGAACATGTGTAATGCGGGAAACATCAAGTGTTGGGTTCTCAAGAAGTATCTTTTTGATGCATTGGTGACACCGGTTCTTCTTTATGGAGTTGAAGTGTGGGGCGGGACATCTCAAAGTCTACTTGGAAAGAGTTTGAGAATGTCCAAAAGCGTTTTCTTACAAACTTTCTCCAAGTTAAGACACAAACACCATATATGCTCCTACTTCTTGAGTCGGGATCTCTTCCAATTGAGGTTATGGGCATGGAAAGAGTTGTGGAGTACATGATAAAGATGCGTCAAAACCCCTCACATCGACTTCCTACAATTGCATGGGAAGCAAGCAAAAACGTTCAAAAGACGCATAAAAGCAAGATCTTGAGCACAGGATGGATGCAAGACATAAAGAAGTGGTTTGGGAGATGGGATGCATTACACTTGCTACATGATGCTTCAATTGACTCTCAAGTGAATGAAGCTTTTCTACCACGCCAATGTATTACGGCTTGGGAGAAATCCGGTGGGTCATGCTTCATACATTACACCACCTATATTGCCCCCAACTACAAAACCATGTTCTTCGTTGAGAGAGGAAACCGTACTCACAATTACATGCTTGAGCCTATTCCCTTGTCCGCGATACGCACTATCGCAGCAATTCGGCTTAGCTCCCATTTCCTTCGATGCGAGATAGGGCGTTGGGGCAATGGAGAAGAGTCAAATCGATTGTGCACATTATGCTCATTGCAAGTTCGAGAGTGTGAGTACCACACACTACTAGAGTGCTCAGCTTTTGATCACATCTGAACTTTCTTCTCTCACATTTTCAGCCATAACTTAGACCTACACACTTTCCTCTCCCAACCAAAGTGTGGGCTCTCCATTGCCACTCTCATCACTACAATTTTGGAGCATCGAGAGTCACTCATCAGCCATACACATACTACATCACATGTAACTTTGGTCCCATAGGTCATATTTGAGCTCCGAGGACGATAACAAAATCTATCTATCTCTCTCTCTCGCTCTCTCTCTCTCTCTCTCTCTCTCTCTCTCTCTCTCTCTCTCTCTCTCTCTCTCTCTCTCTCTCTCTCTCTCTCTCGACACTCTCTGTCAGTCTCTCGCATATGCTGCCGGCATAGATGGCGGAAGTTGCACACACACAAATTCCCATGCATTCACACATAATTACTCTCTGTCTCTTAGCCGTCCTCTCCCTTACCTACCTTCTCTCATTTATTTCTCTCTCTCTCCCCCTCTCAATAATCCATTAACACTCTCTCTCTCTCTCTCTCTCTCTCTCTCTCTCTCTCTCTCTCTCTCTCTCTCTCTCTCTCTCTCTCTCTCTCTACACACACACACACACCCACACACACACACACACACACACACACACAAACAAATTTAACTCATTCAAATTTCCATGTTGAGTACAAAATCTCCTGTATTCCCTCCCTCCCTCCCTCCCTCCCTCCCGGAAAGTCCTCTCCTATTACCGGATGAAGAAAACATGCAACATGTCAAGGATGAGAGCCGGAAAACCACCTCCCTCCTTAATCTTTAGAATAGACCACTCTTTCACCACTGCATGACACCGTATCACAACACCACACCAACAGGTACGTCAGCATCCGCCTCTACCCTCAGCTGGAGCCGTTGCTGAACCCCCCCCCCCCCCCCCCCCCCCCCCCAGCAAATTATCTTCACCTGCATCGCTCAAACCCATCTCTCTCTCTCTCTCTCTCTCTCTCTCTCTCTCTCTCAAACCAATACACAAACCCATCTCTCTCTCTCTCTCTCTCTCTCTCTTCTCTCTCTCTCTCTCTCTCTCTCTCACAAACCAATACACAAACCATACAACAGCTGCGTGTAGACTCTAGAGTACACTACAAAGAGAAAAACTTGAAGCATATGGAGCGCAAGTCCTCTTGCAACAGTACTTGCAGAACAGCAAGAGTCTCAGTGTGTGTGTGAGAGAGAGACAGAGAAACAGAGAGAGAGAAAGGGAGAGAGAGATTATTAGCACACACCCGGGCGAGAGAGAAGGGATGGGTCTATGGAGTCTCTTATGTCCTGCTTGGAGGCATTAGGGAAGATTTTCAAAATGTCCTCCTTTAAATTCAAAAAAAGACATGCTCGGAGACATGATAGAGTACTGTATAGGAAGCAACGTTGATCTGCGCAACGACCCCTCATCATCAGCGATAGTAGCTCCCATTTGCGTCAGCTCAGACTGTGACTGTAGCCTCATGTGCTCTGAGGTGAGGGCTGAAGGCGAAGTAGTAAATGTGGGGCTGCAAGCAGAGCAGGAGATGTCGAGCTGCATCAGATGAGAAGCTTCCCCCGTGAGCGGGAAGACTCTCTCTCTCTCTCTCTCTCTCTCTCTCTCTCTCTCTCTCTCTCTCTCAAGTTAATGAGGCTTCTTACAACGCCAATGTATCACGGCTTGGGAGAAATCCGGAGGTTCTTGCTTCAGCCATTACACCACACACGTTGCCCCAAACTACAAATCTCTCTTCTTCTCGGAACGAGGTAACCGAACCCATTCCTACATCCTTGAGCCCATCCCGTTGAGTGTGATCCGCACCATTGCCTCCATTCGTCTTAGCTCCCATTCTCTACGCTGCGAGACAGGACGTTGGGGCACTGGCGAGGAGTGTCATCGACTTTGCACCTTATGCCCTCGTCAAGTGCGAGAGAGTGAGTACCACACACTACTTGAGTGCTCAGCTTTTGACCACATTAGGTCCTCTTTTCGCCATATATTCAGCCGTGATCTCTCCCTACATACCTTCCTCTCCCAACCATGATGTGGACTCTCTATTTCGATGCTCATTTCAGCCATTTTTCAACATCGAGAGTCACTTATGAACTCCACTCACACCACGTGACATGTTCATTTGGTCCCATAGTTCATATTTGACCTCCCAGGACGATAATAGAACTATCTATCTATCTATCTATCTATCTCTCTCTCTTGACACTCTCTCTCAGTCTCTCGCATATGCCGCCGGCATAGATGGCGGAAGTTGCACACACACAAATTCCCATGCATTCACACATAATTACTCTTTGTCTCTTAGCCGTCCTCTCCCTTACCTACCTTCTCTCATTTATTTCTCTCTCTCCCCCTCTCAATAATCCATTAACACTCTCTCTCTCTCTCTCTCTCTCTCTCTCTCTCTCAAATTTAACTCATTCAAATTTCCATACTGAGTACAAAATATCCTGTATTCCCTCCCTCCCTCCCTCCCTCCCGGAAAGTCCTCTGCTATTACCGGATGAAGGAAAACATGACACATGTCAAGGATGAGAGCCGGAAAACCTCCCTCCTTTATCTTTAGAATAGACCACTCTTCTACCATTGCATGACACCGTATCACCATCACCACACACAGGTACGTCAGCATCCGCCTCGACCCTTAGCTGGAGTCGTTGCTGAAACCCCCCCCCCCCCCCCCAAGCAAATTACCTTCACCTGCATCGCTCAAGCCCATCTCTCTCTCTTTGTCTCTCTCTCTCTCTCTCTCTCTCTCTCTCTCTAACCAATACACAAACCATACAACAGCTGCGTGTAGACTCTAGAGTACACTACAAAGAGAAAAACTTGAAGCATATGGAGCGCAGGTCCTCTTGCAACAGTACTTGCAGAACAACAAGAGTCTCAGTGTGTGTGTGTGTGAGAGAGAGACAGAGAAACAGAGAGAGAGAAAGGGAGAGAGAGATTATTAGCACACACCCGGGCGAGAGAGAAGGGATGGGTCTATGGAGTCTCTTATGTCCTGCTTGGAGGCATTAGGGAAGATTTTCAAAATGTCCTCCTTTAAATTCAAAAAAAGACATGCTCGGAGACATGATAGAGTACTGTATAGGAAGCAGCGTTGATCTGCGCAACGACCCCTCATCATCGGCGATAGTAGCTCCCATCTGCGCCAGCTCAAACTGTGACTGTAGCCTCATGTGCTCTGAGGTGAGGGCTGAAGGCGAAGTAGTAAATGTGGGGCTGCAAGCAGAGCAGGAGATGTCGAGCTGCATCAGATGAGAAGCTTCCCCCGTGAGCGGGAAGACTCTCTCTCTCTCTCTCTCTCTCCACTCTCTCTCAGTCTCTCGTATATGCCGCCGGCATAGATGGAGGAAGTTGCACACACACGAATTCCCATGCATTCACACATAATTACTCTCTGTCTCTTAGCCGTCCTCTCCCTTACCTACCTTCTCTCATCTCTCTCTCTCTCTCTCTCTCTCTCTCTCTCAAATTTAACTATTCAAATTTCCATGCTGAGTACAAATTCTCCTGTATTCCCTCCCTCCCGGAAAGTCCTCTCCTATTACCGCATGAAGGAAAACATGACACATGTCAAGGATGAGAGCAGGAAAACCTCCCTCCTTTATCTTTAGAATAGACTAGCAATGTAAGATAATCGTGATGCGAAACATAGTTTTTAGTCACTTCAACAAATAATAATTGTGTCTAATTCCTGCATGGTCACCTGCGCACCAATTAATTGTTTATATATAACTATGCAAGTCACGTTGTACCTAGCTTGATTTTTAGCATTGTCACATAAGTTATATTTAATTGACAAATAATAAGCAGTGATCACACCCTAAGTTGCTTCATCATAATGATTGCAACATCATATGCTCGTGTTTTGTATACATTTCCAATGACATTATGTGAATGTATTGATAAGAGATAAAAATTATTGACGTTGTCGTAGGTTTTGTCATTGATAATAGTGTACAGCTAAGGGTCCTATGTGTGGGTGTGGGTGTGACTTGGGAAAAAAAAAGGGAGGGGGGGGGTTGTTTGTAACTCAAGTATAGAGATGTTTTTGCTCAATGCTTTATTTCTCATTCATAGGAAGCTTAATTCGCCAAAAGATGGGACAACCTAGAGGCTATATATGCCTCCACCTTTTGCAATGTGCATCTCTTTTTATCTATCACTTTTTTCATACATAAACACATAAATTTATTCTAGATAAATAATATAAATATATGTATGATTACATATAAATATACACGCATATGTGTATTATTGCATTAAAACTATTTTTCTAGGGATAAAAGTTAGGTTACAAGTGTGGTGGTTAGGTCCCCGGTCAAGATGTTACTTTTAGATTCTGGTCTTCCTCTTATGATCCAATATTGCAAATGCTAGTCAAAATATTACTTATAGATCGTGGTCTTCCTCTTATGATCCAATATTGCAAATCCTAGACAGTCTTGCTAGGGATAATCAAAAGTTAATTAAGCTTGGTGATAAAGTTCCTAGTTAGATCTAACCCATAACTCCTCATCTTACTTTGTTTAGATCTAATGTTGTTAATAAACACCTAATTGAGACTTTTGTTCTATATCCTTGACCTTGTCTTTTCTACAATGAAGTGATTATTTCACGTAAAATGGAGAATCTTTTAGTGGAAAGATAAAAGGGAGGGCGGGGGGGGGGGGGGGGGGGGGGGGGGGGGGGCGCTCTAAGTTAGAGGAGAAGAAGGAGAGAGAGAGAGAGAGAGAGATAAGTCAACCCCACTTTTGTAGTAGCAATAGCCATATGAACCTCCTTGTTAATTTTTTATAGCTACCTTGACCTATAAAGAAACATCCTAGCATGTACCTTCTCAAGTCATGTGATATGGCACCTGATATAAGAAATGAAAACTTTGAGCGTACATTTACATCTATTGATAAATTTCCTGTTTGTGATATATGGGCTAAAATCATTCAATCAATTTTTTTACTTTACAGAATTTTGGAGCATGAGTTTGTAGGATTTGGCAAATGAAGTGGTGTTTGCTCAATTTTACCGCTCGCTTTTTGTGCCTTGCTCAGATTTCTTTGCTCGCCTTTTGGTAATTTATGCTCATTTATATCCTTGACACCAACAAGGAAAGTGTCCATTTCATCTATCTCATGCATAATTTATGCTCATTTATATCCTTGACACCAGCAAGGAAAGTGTCCATTTCATCTATCTCATGCATAATTTATGCTCATTTATATCCTTGACACCAGCAAGGAAAGTGTCCATTTCATCTATCTCATGCATAATCTTTGACTCCAGCTCTTTATGCAACAATGCAATTTTAGCCTCATTGCCACTTGCATAAAGACCATCTAGGATATCTTTGTAAAGTGTGAGCTTTGTCCTGAAGTGTGAGTCAAGGAGAGATGAGTGTAATTATCCACATGTTGTGGTGCAAGTCTATAGAGCTACTTAAATCTCATTTCAAGAATGAATAAACACAATTCTATTTTGCATTACATCTCTCTCTTTTTTATTGTGAGCTTGTGACGACTGAGCAACAACTCAAGATCGTGTTTATGAGTCCAAGTTGATCGATCCTGGAACATAATTTGCTTGAGTGATAATCTAGCCAACACAAACTCACTTATGTGCACAATGTTTCTCTTTCATCCTCCCTAGCTAGCACGATCCCATTCCCTTCAAGTGGTATCAGAGCTCGAGGTTGTGCTAGCTAGGAATACTACTATGCTTTTGTGTGCTATGGTAGGATTAGCATTCCTTTGCATTGCATAATTTCTTTTCGTTTGATCACATGATGGGACATGCACCCTTGAAAGGATGTACCACTACCCATGTTCATTAAGCTAAGGAAGAAAGATTAGTCATCATTAGTAGTCGCCAATAGGCAGTTTCACAAACGATTGCACTAGCTTGCACTCTAGTCCGCACTTGTGTTGTGTTTTGTCTCAATTTTTGTTGGTTTGCCTCTTCAATCAATTTCATCGAGCTCAATTCCTCCCTGCATTGCTCACATTATCTCAAAGAGCTCATTGCAATCTTCCCGTAGAGCCCTTAAACACTACAATTGGACGTCGGAAGCACCCTCAACCGATTGTCCATTTTGTGCTATTATTAGGTGTGTGTATGTGAATTTGTGTGTGGTTTCCTGCACAGTCAAAGTTAACATATCAATTTTTGGAGGACTCACACAGGCAAATGGTTTGTCTCATATGGCTAACTCCCTAGGTTAAGGGTGTTGACTTTGTGATGTCTAAGGCTCAACTCCTGTCGTGTTGAGAAGGGGGGGATGTGAGCGAACTAAGCCTTGCAATCAAATCCAGCTAGAGAATTCAATTGGGCTCGCTAGTGGGCATGCATGCGCGCAAACCTTTTTGCTTCACGAGTGGTAGACACCAACCGGATCCCAAGGTGCCCTATAACTAGGTCGGCTCCATAAGCAGCAGATTCCACGTGTTGTGAGACTGTCCAAGCAGGACACCCTTACGAGGCCCCGCTTCCACAACCCTGCTACACCAAGGTAAACCCCTAAGAGGAGCTCATTTCATTAAGCTTGTTGCCTCAAGCCTTTTGAGACCCTTTAAGGACTTGCTCCCACCAAGCTGCAACAAAGCACCCTGCCAAGCTTCAAAGGAGAATAAAAAAAAGCTTTCCAAGCCATTAAGGGGCAAATTCCTATCAAGTGGACACCAAAGACTTCCCAAGGCAAGGAACAACCTTGAGCACACAAAGAGAGCTTCACAAGGGTGCATACAAGATTTTGCATCTCGACATCGAACATCAAAGGGAATCCAATATATCAAAGGAACTATTGTGAAGTGGGGCTTCACTCCGGTGAAGAGGAGCTTCACAAAAACCAAAGATAATTTCTCTCTTCTCTCTCTCTCTCTCTCTCTCTCTCTCTCTCTCTCTCTCTCTCTCTCTCATTAAAACTTCAAAATCTTGCAGCCAAGCACAATAGAATTGCAAAATATATCTCCAATAATCTCATAAGGAGAATTTGTGGTCGTGTAAAGAGGTAGACATTGTCTAGGAGAGTCTCCTAAGCTAAGACCCCTCTATTAGCTCAATGGAGGAGAAGGGGCTTGGGAAATTTAATAGGGAGGTCTATCATACTTGGCAAACCAAGTTGAAAGGCTACTTAATGAAGAAGAAATTGTGGGGGATAGTCAAGCCAAAGCTCATTGATCCATCTGCACAAGTAATGACACAAGTTATGAGTGCACAAAATCAAGCCAAGGACGAGGAGGCATTAGGAATCATAATCACTGCACTACATGACAATCATGTACAATTTAATGATGATTGTGATACCTCGTCAGCTGCATGGGAAGCATTAGAAAAAACGTAGGAGCGAGGAAAAAAAAGAGCAAAATGATCTTAAGAAAGATCTATACAAATGGAAAATGGAACATAGCAAAGATATTGCAAGATTGGTCAATCTCCTCAAAAGCATGACCACACTAGCTTATGTAAACAGTGCAATACTAGAGGAGGACAAAATTGTAGTTCTTCTAGCAGCCTTACCACCTAGCTTTGACCAGATCATGACCATCATTGAGGAGAAGAATCCAACACCAGATTTTCAAGATGTCATCAACTCTTTAATGTCTGAGGAGAAGAAGAAAGGGAGTAATGCTACTTCATGGGGAGCAGATTTTGCAGTTAGCTCTAACAACAAAACTTGTTTCAAGTGTGGCAAAGAAGGGAACACAGCGAAGGATTTTCTAGCATCGAAGACTCGCAACATTTGCTATTTAAAGGTCATCTTCCTTCCAAGTGTTTCAAAAGGGACAGAGGAAACACCATAAAAAATCCAAGGCCCAAAGTGTATTTGGCAGAAGAGGACAAAGTTTTAGTCTACAAGGACATTCTCTAGCTTTTGTTTTAGCATTTCCCCTTCAGTTGAATTTTTTTGGAGATAGCTTGGACTAGCTTGGTCTCAGTTTTATACATCTGTTTTGAGGGGAGGTGTTTGAGTGTCTCTTGAATTAGAGATATTTTGTCTCCTGTATTGGGGATGGTCTCCTGGACTGGAGATGTTCTTTTGCTCCTGGATTGGAGTGTGCAAGAGATGGAAGTTTTCTTCAGTTTCTTCCTAGTCCAAACCTCAAGGGGAGGATCATAAAGTGTGAGCTTTGTCCTAAATTGTGAGTCAAGGAGAGAAGAGTGTAACTATCTCACATGCTGTGGTGCAAGTCTGTAGAGCTATTTTAAAGCTCATTTCATGAATAAATAAACACAAGTCTATCTTGCATTACATATCTCTCTTGTTTATGGTGAGCTTGTGATGGCTTACTAGCAACTCAAGATCATGTTTATGAGTCCAAGTTAATTGATCTCTTTCATCCTCCCTAGCCAGCACGATCCCATTCCCTTCAGTCCCAAGACTATTTTGCAAATTTTGTTAACAAGTATGAGAAATAATAGTGTGCTTCATAGAAAATGTGATCAATGCATGAGCCTCACATCTTTTACATCCCAACGAGCTTCAACCTTAGGCTAAACAGCTCTGGCAGCAATCTTGCCACCAAAACCCACAATGTCATCCTCTACACTGCCTACATCCTTAGAACCAGGATGTACAAGAATGCCCCGCAAAATGCTCCAAATACCCTTTGACACTAGAACATGTTGCATCATGTATGCCCACATAGGGTAGTTGTCCCCATCCAATCTATCCTCAATAGCAAACATCTTGAACACATCTATGATGTTGTCAGCCATGGTAAATGCTGCACTTGATGTGAAAACTTCTCAAAAAGAGGAGGATTGAAGTGAAAAAAACACGTACTATATAGCAGAGACCATAGAAGATTGCTAGCGGCATGTTAGGCTGAAAATGACATTAATAGAAATTCTGCACAAAATTACAAACAATATGCATAGTACTACTTGTAGAGAAAACAAACGCTTGAATGAGCTTGAATCTACGGACATTCAGCAAAGCTCCCACAAATTGGATAAAGTGAGCAAGTGTGTGTTGGAACTTCTGGCGAGTAAGCTTGAGAGGATGCAACCTACTCTGATACGAATTGTTGGAATTAGGGTTGTAATGAAAAACACACAGCGTGGAGAAGACAAAGGAAGCTCAAGTCACACAACAGAGAGTGCATTACTTAACGTGAAATGGAAAGATAGATAGCCCTAGAGTGATGGGTGTATATTCAATGTACGGGGAAAAAAACATACTAGTGAGGGAAAAATGTCCCAACGGTCCTAAGTGTGTTCACACACATCACTACCACATGTATATGGTAACAAGTATAGCTTAACAATGTAGAGAAGAACTACAAAACCATAGAATGAGAGCGGTTAGGTATGATTTATGCCATAAAAAATTTTAGGCATATTAGTTTTCTTCACAGACCATCAAACCCTCTTGTATCTAGTAAACAAAGGTTGCCATATGGGGTATATTTCTAGAATTTGATCCTACAGTAGTGGTCAAGAAAGGCAGAACAAACCTAAGAGTGGATCACCTCTCTATTTTACCAAATGGAGAAGCACCCAAAGGGGTAGATGATGACATACCTGATACATACCCTCTTCAACGTCAAGATGGTTCCTAAATGGTCTCAAGAAATAGTCACATTTTTGACCTAGTGCTAAACAGGATCTTAAGCAACTAACAATCAGACAAGCAAAGAACTTTCAGCTTATAGGAGGATGCTTGTACTAGCTAGGTTCAAACGGAATTTTGTGCTTATGCATAATTCCGAAGGAATATGAACTTTATCTCATGGAAGCCCATGTACAAGACATAGCCTTCCATTGTTCTTAAAAGAAGACACAAGAATGCTTAAAGTAACTTGGGGTGTATTGTTCAGATATGCATGCTGATGTACAATTTAGATCCTCGTCATTTTACTTCTCTTCTACATACTTTTCATAAATAAATAGTAGCCTCATCATTATTCTATTAGGACGGACAAATGCAACATCATCTCTCACGTCAGACATACTTGGAACAATAAAGATGTTGCAACAAATTGAACCTCATCAACAGATTCAACAAAAAATGAAGAGGATCATCCCATCAACAACCAATCAAAAACCTTTTATAGTCTCCACGGATACTTTTTAACAGTTCCTGAGGATGAGCACTAAAATAAGAAGGGGGAATGTTAATTGAGTGGACGTCAGCTAACAAAAGCTGCTAAAGGCAAAGCCTTATAGATGCACATCGAAGATCAACATGAAGAAGCAGTAAAGATTGGAGTTACACATTTTTCACATTTTCCCAAAATGGTCATGTAATGTAAAGTCCTGATTTATTTCAAGCCATTGTAATATTTGTAATGTGTTATGGGCTCAATGGGAGTTCCAAGCTATAAAGAACATGTCAGCTAGTGTGCCTAGGCTGAAAATTTAGTAAGTGGTGAAGCTCTAAAAGCCTTGGGTGCCCAGACTGTAAGAACAAGGGTCCTACGGGGCAAGGCCCAACCTAGGGGGTCAGAGACCTAGGCCAAGGGCCTGGACTGGACCAGTGCGGACTGGGGATCTGCTTAAGGCAAGAGCTAGGAGCTAGGCCTATATAAGGGGCGGTAGGGAGGAGGATCCTATGTTCAGTTACCCTATGTCTTACATTGGTATTAGAGCTCAGGGAGGGAGGGGAGAGCTATGGAGGAAGGGGAAGGACTCTCTCTCTTTGGCCTCTCTCCCTCTCTCTCGATCACAACATCTCGCATGTTCTCTCTCGATCAAAGAACAGGGAAACCTCTCTCTTCCTGGTCGGGCTTGGAGAAGCACGGGCATGGCCTCTTGCAAGGCGGTTTGCAGTAAAGCTGTGGGAAGCATGGCTTCCCTTGGGGAGAATCGGGGGATTGACTGTGTCGAGGCCGAGGCACTCTGCGTGTGCTGGCGCCCTTGCTAGGCAAGAAGACAAGGATGCGGGCAAGCCGCTTAGCGGGAGGAAGGACCGAACCTTATACCTGCAGGAAGCGGCTCTTCCGATGCGCGCCGGTTACGGCAGCAACTTTTGGTTCTGCTACACGGCCGCAAGACGACCACAATGGCCTAGGGGAGTGTTTCCCTGCCTACGCAGGCAGCCATGGCGGCAGCAAAGATTTGCGTTCTTTTTTTAAAAAAACATCCTTAGTTTTTACCTACCCAATTAAGGGCTTTGGCCCATGGCTTCCAGTCGACAACAGATTGGGGCTCTGTGCAACGCCATGGCCAGTCAACTTCATGGCAAGGCATCCATGATGCAGGATTTTGCCATGGTGGGCCCGAACACAAGATTTCGAGCATATTCGGCATGAATAACGCAAGAACGAGACTGGAAAGCATCCGATTTATTGCATGCAAATCTTCAACAATATCCGAATGTCACATCGATCTGCAAATCAAGGTGTGTTTTGGGCGGTTGTTGAAAGCCGTAACTGGCCTAGTAACACATGTACTTGGCAACATAAAGTATTAGCCAAATTTCAAGAAAAAAACTCGACAAATAGCACGTTCTCAAGATTCTCCAAGGGATGTGCTCGTGGTTTGACTGGGCTTCAACCAGAGCACACGGATTCCGACTAATCAACACGTTTGAGGTTTCATCCTTTTAAGGTTTCCTCGTTTTATGTATGATTTCAATTGCACGAGATATTCTAGAATTTGCACAAGTTAATTCTTGCTTCAAGAATTATTCTTGTCCAATCAAGGCAGCACTGAATGATGATGCACTACAAGTTGCTTCTTTGCCGATTCTTGGCACAATTTTTGACATGCATGGCATGTCCATTATACGTGACACCTCTTTCTCTCTCATTCAATTTTGACACTCCAATAAACCGATTTGTGCCTTACGTCGGTTGTTAATTTTTTCTCTCTTCTTGTTGTGATATCTTGAGACGGAGTAAAGCATGATTACTGGGACATGGCTCCATGTATTGGAGGCATACTCATTTCCTTGCTAGGGAACATGCAATATAGGTACATGAAGCATCGTGGAAAAAACATTGACATCCAGAGCTCGAAGTTGAAAAAACATTGACATCCAGAGCTCGAAGTTGAATGCACTGTTGATCACCATATGAATTTTCAAAATGCCAACTCATCAAGCAAAGGTTGCTTGAAACAAACGGCTTCAATTAATGCATCTTGCACTGCGTCTCTCCACATTTGGTTTATGCTATGAGCATACAAACTTGCGATGGACTCATTACGTGAAAGACGAGTGTATATGATACAAGGGACGTATCTGTACATACAACAACACCCAGCAGTGCAGCAGAAATGGCTATGGCTATGCGCATTACTTAAGCGAGTTTTCTTCCACAGAATATCGAGCCAACTGGTTACATCAACGACCAGGTTAGCCAAGTTTAAGTTTTTCTTGTTTTTTCCTGTTTATACTTTACTTGGCAATTACTGTCATTGTGCAAAGCAAAGTGCTTCGGCAATGTCATATGAAGCAAGGCTTCGAGGAACTGGAAAAATAGGGAATATCACTCAATGAATCCCTACTAGTCTAAACGGTGCACAACACTTATGGTTTTGGTTCTCACGGTTGATGCCACCACTCTCCGCAAGGGCATACAATTCTGCATGCAAGGCATTCTTGTGAGGTGGATGCAATTCCCCCACTTCATGCAATTATGCTTCCGCTATCACACTCGCAACTCTGTCAAGGACAGATTAAGGATATATTGCTTAATATGATTGTTGGTTGCTATCAACACACAGCACCAAAAGGAGCCTAATTCTAGGACTTATTTCATGGGCAATCACAACCCCTGCAAGGTAGGTGGATCAAAATGAGTTTTGTGTTTTTCTGTTACCTCTCTCGATGCGAGTCTTAGCGAAAAACTGGGGAATGCTTATGCGATACGCTCCAAGTCAAGCATAAGATGTGTAAGAGCACACACTCTAAAAACTTAAGGAAAGTTCCTCAGCCGAGCATGCTCTTCTTTTCGTTCTCTATCTCTCTCTTTCAGGAAAAAATGAAAATCTTCTAAGAAGCTTTTGATACATGTTTTGCTCATGAGTCAGCTTGAGGCAAGGTGCTCTAACTCATAGCTAGCACGTGGCCAACATGCTACTCAAATTAGTCTTCATCGGTTCGTCAATTGAACACTATTTTACATAAGGACTATGAGCCAAACAGGATAAGAGCTGTTGTCAAGCCAAGGGTAAGACCCACCTATTGGTATTCCTTGGATGATTGTTCTCAAGATTGAAAAGATCTACCCAGTGGAGTACACATTGACGTTAATTGACAAGGAAGAGTCTTGTCAATATGGTTATTTAGGGTGTCATTTTTGCACTACATGTTTTCCGTGCGACACTCAAGTTGAGTTTTTGCTAATCTTCAACTCACAACAGCTGATCTCTACAAGAAAGTATAGATGCAGCAATCAGTTGTGACAGCATGGCAGTCCATAAGAGAGCGGCAGTTCACTTGTGTGGGTCTCCTGCTCTCTCTCTAGCACTACGGAGTGTCTATGGACATACTGTTTTGGGGTAAGACTCGACGGGTGATTGCTACATCGCCCCATAGGCATTAAGGATCACAGTTTGATCTGCACAGTTGATCTCTCCCAGTTATACTTCCAAGGAAAGACTTCCGCAATCTACCACACGGTAGCAACTGAACACACTTTTCAAGTTGATTCCAATCATTCTGTACAC
Source organism: Adiantum capillus-veneris (assembly GCF_014529385.1). Classification (NCBI taxonomy): domain Eukaryota; kingdom Viridiplantae; phylum Streptophyta; class Polypodiopsida; order Polypodiales; family Pteridaceae; genus Adiantum; species Adiantum capillus-veneris. The sequence goes on along the minus strand of NC_140944.1, from coordinate 144,524,797 downwards.
GGTTGACTATGTTGGTTACCGTTATCTCCTAGTTGAGCAGTTTCTACAAGGTGTCTTACCAAGGGGTTTGACTACGTAGATTCTAAATCCAAGGGCTTAGATTGCAAAGGCAACACCCAGGGTTCCCAGTGCAATTCTATTTGTTTTTTCAGGTGGGGGACGTGCTCCTCTCCACTTGAATACGGGTAAGTGAACATCACGTTCAAATCTTCAGGTATGCATCTATTGATTTGGTGTTATTCCATTTTTAGAATGCTTTGCTCGGCTTTTCAAGACGTATAAGTACGCTTGAATGTTACAGAACCATGCCAAGGGCATGTCAGCACAAAGTATTTTGGGCGAAGTGTCCAATCTATCTTTCTGTCTTATGCTGTTATGAACCTACTTGTAGGGTTCAATTTGGCACATGTTGTCACAAGGGATACATCATGGTCTTGGAACTCAAGGAGTACGGTTTAGCCAGTGTGGAGAAAGGCTAATGAGGGTCCCTCTCACTCCCATCATAGAGTGTTTGTAGTTACCTCCACACACAAGTACATCTTGTACTTGAAGGATGTTCTTTTTTTACACATCCTTACATGAGACATATTCCACACATGGAGAATATGAGTCTCTGGACTGACATTGGTGCCATTATTTCAATTATGTGTCATGACAAAGTCCCTAGGTGCTAGTCACATCTATTCTCTAGACCATTTTTAACACGACGTATCAGGAGCAATTTCGTGGCCAGAAATTGCCGGATCCTTAGAATGACTTGTTAAGGTACAAGTACTGCTAAACAACATTGCAGATGGTTGTTTATACATATAGCAAGGCTATAAGTCGTTAATGAAAAAGTTTCATTGTCTGTACCTAGAAGTGATCAATATTTCACCTTCTATTGTGATTCAGACGTTTGAGCAAGGCTTGCAAAAGATTGCAACTAAAAGTATTTTCTTTTTAGAACTATTTACATTCCTTTTAATGCGTGCTAGGCGCATCACATTTGCCATAAGTATTGGCAAGGATCATTATGGATATACACGTGCGGGTTAGTTTTTGCTAAATGCATGCACACTAGGTGTTATGGGCCCTAGTGTTTAGCAAAGGCTGATTTGGAATGGCATGCATATTCCTCAAGTTGTTGCTTATGAAGCATTTTGCACTCTATGTGCACTATCTCTATGAGATTACTTTTGGGTCTACTAATCACCAATAGAGGTCATGGCTCGGTTTGGGCGTTTGTGGATTTTTTCAAGTTAACCATGATGGTTATTTCGGACATTGTTGATTACTCACCAATGTTATACACTACTGTGATTCCCTGTTTACCAGTCACCTGGGACGATTGTCTGTAAACCGTGAGAAAAACACACCTCAGTACTATCAGTTATCCAAGGGGATAGGCAGATTACAAAGAGTAATCTTGTGCTAAAGGATCTGCTAAGAGCATACGTTAGCACAACCCATTTCTGAATAGTTGATTTTCTCCCTATTCTAGAATTTTCTTAAGTACGGTTTTCGACTTTGAACACCTGCTGTGGTGGGGTTGGAGATTGTGTCAATACTTTCATACATCAAGGACTTACGAGGTGTGCTGACAAAGTATGTTGGCAAGTAACCTTCATTAGGGATGAACATGTAGTTCTTTGTGCTCCAAACTATTCAGAATTCTAACATGAGGACACTTCCTATCTATGAACTTTTCAAAATACTCAGGCGAGTAGGAAATCTGGCTCACAACTGCATGGAAAGTTACGCCAAGGTTTCCTTGAATTATTCTAGTACCTTCAGAAGATCTAAAAACTGGTTATGCCTTTGGACAACTCTTAGTTGTGGTTACTCCTTTACAATACTCAAGTGAGTTACAAATGGAGTTAGCATTTAGACCCAAGTGGTTGCAAATGGACAACAATGTTGAAAATCAAGATGTTGCTCTAGGTTTCATTGAACCTCCTCACTACACCAATTATCGGTCATACAGACAACTGGCTCACTTATGGGACATCAATAAAGAAAACATCAGTATTCTTAAGAAGATATTACTACTTGTGTTTTCGAGGAAGAAAACTCTTCCTTAAGGGGAGAGTAATGTCAGGACAAGGGTCCTACGGGGCAAGGCCCAACCTAGGGGGTCAGGGAGCTAGGCCAAGGGCCTCGACTGGACCAATGCGGATTCAGGATCTGCTTAGGGCAAGAGCTAGGAGCTAGGCCGATATAAGGGGCGGTAGGGAGGAGGATCCTATGTTCAGTTACCCTAGGTCTTACAGAGACATTGCATATTTTAGATTTTGGCTAAGGTATAAAGGCCAACTTTATAAAGATTTTATTAATTTTTGGTATAATAGAAACATAGCATGAGCTAACGGTGCTCCCTTCTCTTGGAACATTTAATGGCCTAGTAACTTGTGTGTAGAAGAAAATAGCATGAACATAGTGAGAATTTCATTAGAATAGATTCATAATGAGATTAACAAGAGTGCTTGGGTGGAGAGAGCAACAAAAAGCATAACACCTAGTTAGATAGCATGAACAATACTTCAAAAGAGAGACAAATTAAGAAATTGACAACAGTTGAGGACCGGATTTGCATGGAGCCAGTCGCCCCTCCAAAAGGCTTTGTATTATGATTTCTCCCATCAAGAGAGACATTTTACAATACAATTTCTTGTGTTCGTTCAATACTAGCTACTGCAATGAAGATGGAAACTTCATGCACTACTCAAAACACTTGTCAAACACAACATCAATTCCCTCACGGTCTCAAACCCAATACCTCACACACCTTCGAAGATGGTGAGAGCTAGTGGGGTATGAGAGTAGATTGAGAGGAAGGAGTATTTTTACGAGAAATATGTACATCTTCTCACATAATCACTCATATTAGCATAGCTTAGCTTAGTAATTAGCATGGTAGAGGAGATGAGCATGCATTGAAGCTTGGATCTTTGTTGGATTTACATCACAAAGCCAAGATTTGTTGGTGTAGGCCTTCCTTCTCACAAGCTTGGAGTAGTGATAAGCTTTCCATTAAAGCTTGTGAATGAGAGAGAGTCTTCTTTACTTCACAAATGAGATTGTATGAGTGTGTGTGTGATAATGCCTTGCAAAAATCATCCCCCTCTCTCTCGTGGTCGAACCCTCTTGCTTTTTGCTCTTGCGAGCATCCTATTGGACCTCCCCAGGCTTAGCCAATGGTAATTAAGCAGCATAAGTGATAGATTTTTGACATGTGTCCCCCTTTCCCCTTTTGTGAGAGCTTTAGGTAATTATTTAATTCAACTAAACTCTCATTGGACCCCTTTTCCTCCTGGCCAATAGGAATCAGGCAAGCCATTGGGCTGCTGAATGCTCATTGGTCCCCTTGGGAGACTGTCCAATAGTCTTCTAGAGAGCTTTATTAATTGGGTACACCTTGTGGGAATATGGGCAAGGGAGCTGACATGTGTCCCTCATTCCCTTTGTGTAAAGGGAGCTTGTGTGTGTGTGTGTGTGTGTGTGTGTGTGTGTGTGTGTGTGTGAGTGAGTTTCTATCTCTTCCCCTACTTGCAAGGCTCACCCCCTCCTATCTAGGGATTGCCAAAGACTTTTGGGACACACACAAAGCATCCAATTCCCCCAATGTTTGACCTTTGAACACAACCTTTGAATTTTGGAACCTGAGCAATTTGTAAGTCCTAATGGGCTGAACCTTAGGGTCTTTTAAGCCCATTGTTGCACATGGCTCTTTTACAGATGGTCCCCCCTTTGGATCCCTATTTTCCCTCCTTTGGATACCTACTATGGCCGGTGTGCTAGCTTAACCAATATTCTAGCTTTTTCTCCCCTGGCACTTACCCATAATAAATGATCAGTTTAACATAAGAAAATCATTTAGGAGAATTAGATATTGATTATTATGACATTACCTCTAGATTATTTTTATTATGAAATTACCTCTCCCTTGAAATCATAGTCGTCCTTGACTATGGGGTAAAGAAGATAAAGCATATTCATTAGTCCTTTTCTTAGCAGGTAGAGGATCCCTATGTTACCCTACAACATCATTCCACAATGGATGGCTAGTCCATTTGGTGCTTGAGAGCCAGAGGCTGCTGCAAGCATGTCTGCACATTAGTCCTATCATCTTCCATAGTAGAGTGACAAGCTCTACTTGGTGTTCGAGAGACGTCATCTCCGCAAACTTGATCTAAGCATGCATACTACTTCAATTTTGTGCACAATAAAGAAAAACAGAGTCTTATAAGACAAAAATTTTGTTCATTTTTAACATTTGTACATTTGCTTACTCTTGGAAAGCATTGTAAGCATTGACAAGATTTAGGTTATCCTTTAATTGTATGCCTTGCATCCATCTAGCATCTTCAAAAGGATAATTCTTAGACTTAATAAGATATCATCGGATAGTCTTGCTGCCTCATAGTACATGTCTTCATGTCCGAGAATGGACTCGGGCTGCAACACCTCTTCTTGGTAGGCTCAATCTCCTGTGAGTGTTCAATAGTTGGTTCTTGAGGTGGCTCTCCTTTGTAAGGCTTTAGTAGGCTCACATGGAAAACATTGTGTATGAGCCAATGGCTGGGAAAGTTGAGTTGATAGGCCATCTCATTGATTGGCCTAAGAATCTGAAAGGGACCATATTACCTTTTTTCTAACTTAGCATAGTACTTTTGGTGTCCCGTAGAATTCTTTCCTGTCGTGTGCCTTAATCGAGCCTTGGGAAATTTGAGTAAGACCCAATCATTTTCTTCAAAGGCTTGGGATCTTCTATGCTTGTCCGCAACATCCTTTTGACTTTGTTGTGAGATAGAGATAGCATCCTTAATCTTTTGGAAATATTCTTGTAGGTCTCGGCTATACTCATCTGTAGCGAAGATCTTCCCGTGTACCTTAAGTAGCAAGGGACTTTTTTGATCTTCCCTCAATTACCTCAAAAGGTGCTTTTCTCGTGGAAGTATGTACAGTGTTATTGTAGGCATACTCCACTAAAGGTAAGTACTTCTCCCATTGGGATCTTTGATCTACTTCCGTTACATAGGCTTTTAGTAGATCAAGAATTGTTAGGTTAGCTATTTCACTTTGGCCATCTGTTTGTGGGTGATAGGCCAAAGAGAAGTTTAGCCTTGTTCCTAAATTCTCAAAGAGACCCTTCCAGAAGTTACTGGTCATTCTAGGATCTCTATCCAACACTATGGACATTGGCAAGCCATGGTACTTGAAGATTTGTGAAATGAAGAGGGTTGCCATTTGATGGGCTTTGATAGTCTTTTTGATGGGTATAAGATGACCTTGTTTACTAAACCTGTCTACTATCGTCCATATTCTCGTATTCCAATGGATAGACTTAGGCAATCCAAAAATAAATCCATGGATATGCTCTCCCATGGTGAATTAGGGATTGACAAAGGTTGAAGCAATCCAAGTTTCTTCCCTCTATCAAACTTCGTCTTTTGGCATACCACACATTTAAAAACATACTCTTGTATGTTTGCTTTCATGGTAGGCCAATAGAAATATGTTTCAATTCCCTAAATAGGGTAGACTGAATCCCTTTATGCCCTGCATAAGGGGGAGCATGAGATTCATACATTAATTTCTCACGTAGTGAGCTAGTAACACATAGTGAGCCAATAGAAATATGTTTCAATTCCCTTTAGGGTAGACTGAATCCCTCTATGCCCTGCATAAGGAGGAGCATGAGATTCATACATTACTTTCTCACGTAGTGAGCTAGTAACACATAGTCTATTGCCATATAGAAGATAACCATCTTGTAAAGTAAATGGTTCCTCTTTCTTCCCTAGTGCAAGGGCTGACATCACATCTCTAAAATCGGGATCAATAGCATACTCATCTATCATAGATGATAGATCATTGTGAGTTGCTATGGAAACAGCATTCACTCTTAAGAGTGCATCGGCTACTTGATTATGCTTGCCAGCAATGTGGGCAATATGAAAATGAAATTGTGAAAGAAAATTTTCCCACTTCATTTGTTTGTCGAAGATCTTGGTCTGTGTCATGAAGTACTTAAGACTTTGGTGATCCGTTCGCAGAATGAAAGGAGTCCCCAATAAATAGTGCTTCCATGAGTCTAAGGCATGTAGAACTGCAAGGATTTCCTTTTCATATATGCATAGAGCTTGCTCAACAGGGTCGAGCCTTCGACTTCATAGCCTATGGCGTGCCCTTCTTGAAGCAAAACAACTCCAAGGAAATCACCACAAGCATCACATTGGACCTCAAATGGCTTTGAGAGATCCGGTGATGTAAGCACAGGTTGAGAAATAAGCTTTTCTTTAAGCTTTTCGAAAGCGTTGTTCTCTTTGGCAGACCATGTGTACCTAACATTTTTCTTTGTTAGGTCATGTAATGGTCCTACTATTAGTGAGAACTTTTCTATGAAGCGTCTATAGTATGCGCACATACCTATAAAGCTTCTTAGCTCATGAAGATTCCTTGGTTTAGGCCATCCTTTTATTACCTCTAACTTTGATGGATCCATTTGGATGCCATCCTGAGAGATAATGTGACCTAAATATAGAATCTATTGCAAGAAAAATTCACTTTTCTTTCGATTAACATAAAGTTTATTCTCTCTTGGAACTTGAAATATTACCTGGAGGTGTTGCTTCTGTTCGTCTAATGAATTAGAGTAGATGATGATATCATCAAAGAACACTCCAGTAAAGGTTCCGTGAGGCCTGAACAGCTTCTTCATCAAGGGGTTGAATGTGGCTGGTGCATTGGTGGTGCATTAGTCAAGCCAAAAGGCATTACAATGTATTTGTAAAGACCAAACGTAGTGCGAAATGCGGTCTTTACAATATCTTGATCAACTATCCTTATTTGATGATAGCCACTTTTTAGGTCGATCCTATTGAAGTAGGTGGACCCTTGTAGCTTACCAAATAGGTCTTCTACCCGTGGAACGGGAAACATATCTTTGATAGTGATCCTATTTAGTGCTCTATAGTCGACACACATTTGATATGTGCCGTATTTCTTTTGCACTAGTAGCACAGAAGAACAAAATGGAGATGATCTAGGCCTAACCATGCCCTTCTCAAATAACTCATGCACTTGCCGCATAATCTCCTCTTGTTGAGCTTGAGAAAATCTATAAGGAGGTTTGTTAGGCGGTGAACTTCCTAGAAAAAGTTCAATTGCATGGTCATCATTGCCTCGTTTAGGAGGTATCTCACAAGGGATGTCGTCAATAAAGACATCTTGAAACCCCTTGAGAAAGTTGGATAACTCTAATTCCTTTTGATTGTGTACATTTTCTTTTGCTAAAACATTAGGTTCATTTTGAGAATCTTTAACAAAAACCATGTACACGAAAATAGAGCTTTTTATTGACTTGTTGAAATCTTGTGTACGTCAATGGGTATAGTGTTACCCATTTCCTTAGCATCTATATACATATCTTTTTCCATGAACTTAAAGGAGATTCTCCTTTCAGGGAATTTAACATTGGCAGCCATGCGATCAAACCATGGTGCCCCTCGGATTACATCCTCATGCTTGAGAGGAGAGGTAAAGAAGTTCTCTTTGTCCACATAGCTTTGGACATGGAGCCTCAATTTCTTGATTAAGGGAGTGACTGAAGCTTCTTGCCCCTTGAAAGCACCATCTGCGGGTAGGACATCTCCCATCTCATAGGTTTGTATGTGTAGCTTGGTGGCCAACTCTATAGATATAAAATTATGAGTAGAACCGGGGTCAAAGAGAATAAAAGCATCATGTTCTCTTACCTTTCTCCCAGCATGTCATAGAGGAGATCCTTTGTGGTGAGTTTCCTCCTCTTGGATTTTGACCAAGGTATCTATAGGAGGATCATGGCGGTTGTTCTTTTGGGGACAAGCACGGTACACATGCCCTTGTTCGCCGCACTTGAAACATCGGTTATCCTTGTGATAACGCTCAAGCTCTTCAGGAGAGAGTTTATTTTTGCCTTAATAAACTCCCTTCTCTTTAGCTTTGTTGGAGTTGCCCTTAGGAGACTTTTGGACATCGTCCTTTCCCTTAGGCTCATTGACACCCTTGTTTTCAGGGGGCTTAGAATTCTTCTTAGTCCCTGTTTGGAAATGGATTCGAGAGGCCACCATAGTATGAGGTATTACCATTGATATGGTGCGTGGCCTTTGGGAGTTGACATACTCCACCATTTCTTTGGTTAAGCCTGCACAAAATTGCTACTTGTGCTCTCCAAAATCCAAATTTTTGAAGACAATGGCTTTGAGTTGGAGGTCCCAAAACTTGTCTACATATTTGTGGATGGATTCATAGGGAGAGAGCTTCAAGCTTCTCCATTCGGTGAGTACTTTGTCTTTGGCATCGGTGGCCAAAAACTGCTTCATAATGGAAGTTCTTAAAGCTTTCCATGTTCGTGGAGCTTCACCGCTGGCCCGTAGGCTAGACCACCATTGTCTAGTGGACTTTTGAAAGTGCATAGCTACATGGTGTAGCTTAGAGGACTCTGTGAAGCCCTCATCTCCGAACGCCACATCAAATTGTTGGATAAAGACCAAGTCTTTGTCCGTAGCACCAAAAGTGCCATCATAGGTAAGAAAGAGATGTTTTTCCCTCCCTCTTTGAATTTCTTGAGCTTGGAGGACCTCTTCCATGCGGCATAGAATTTCCTATGGCCTCTTCTTTTTGATGGTGCAAAGGTTGCACAATCACTTTCTTCAGAAGATGCAGAATTTGAGGAAGATGGAGAAGAGGGTGACCTCTTTCTCACCTTTTTCTTTCCTTGATCTTCTTTGTCTTCACCGTCACTTTCATAAGTGGAAGAGGATGAAGAAGGTGGAGAAGAGGGTGTCCTCTTTCTCGCCTTTTTCTTCTCTTGCCTTTTGTTATCCCTCTTTGAAGTATGGTGTGGAGAAGGATGCGATGTTCTTCTTTGTTTTGGAGGTGATGGAGAGCGTTTAGCCCGCCATCTTCATGGAGCCATCTCCACCGAGGTGGTGGGAGACTCACTTCTTTCTCGTTCCTTTGGTGGAGGCTCTTGAATTCTCCTTTGAGAAGGAGATGCGTCATCAAGGAGAAAATTTTTGAGCCCTTCATATGGATCCTCTTCTTCTTCCTGAATCGGAGAGAGACCTCTTTTGGAAGTCTCACAAGGAGGCTTCCTAGGTGCCCTCTCATCATGGTGGGGAGCTTGGAGGATCCCATGAGCAAGAAGCTGTCGTTGCACTTCACTTTGGAAGGATGGATTGCCCATGGCTTGTTGAAACCTAGAAACAAGATAGTTAACAAGCATCGGGGCATCATTAGTGGCTTGCTCATTAGCAAAATCAAAGTTATCAACATTGATTTCACTCTCTTTACTATTGTCATCCATTCTAACCACTTTTAGGTGTACTTTGGAACTTCAAGCCCTAGTTGCTACTCCTCTTTACCGCTTTAGAAAAAGCACTCAAGCTACTGTTCTCGTGGCTCGAATACCATTAATTGCAAGGAATAGAAGAGAGGGTCGTTCAACACCAGAACAACACCGACTTCTGTCAAGCTTCTAATAGCTCAATAGTGGTTAAGTCGTAGGCAAGCCATAGGCAAGCCCCGTAGGACTCCACTTTTAAGACCATAGCTCTCGATGGGGATGCCTCGTTAACTGCACAAAGGTAGGCGCACTGCAAGGCTAAAAAATCCCTATTCTACTTACTCACATGCAATTAATAGTACCAACCATTCATAGCTAGCTTGAGGACCTTCCTTCTTGAGCAAGAAAAGAGAAACCTTGTGCTCTGATACCAATGTAACATTTAATGGCCTAGTAACTTGTGTGTAGAGGAAAATAGCATGAACATAGTGAGCATTTCATTAGAATAGATTCCAAATGAGATTAACAAGAGTGCTTGGGTGGAGAGAGCAACAAAAAAGATAACACCTAGTTAGATAGCATGAACAATACTTCAAAAGAGAGGGAAATTAAGCAATTGACAACAGTTGAGGACCGGATTTGCATAGAGCCGGTCCCCCCTCCAAAAGGCTTTGTATTATGGTTTCTCCCATCAAGAGAGACATTTTACAATACAATTTCTTGTGTTCGTTCAATACTAGCTAGTGCAATGAAGATGGAAACTTTATGCACTACGCAAAACATTTATCAAACACAACATCAATTCCCTCACGTTCTCAGACCCAAGACCTCACACACCTTCAAAGATGGTGAGAGCTAGCGGGGTATGAGAGTAGATTGAGAGGAAGAAGGAGTATTCTTACGAGAAATATGTACATCTCTTCACATAATCACTCATATATTAGCATATCTTAGCTTAGTAATTAGCATGGTAGAGGAGATGAGCATGCATTGAATCTTGGCTCTTGGTTGGATTTGCATCACAAAGCCAAGAGTTGTTGGTGTAGGCCTTCCTTCTCACAAGCTCGGAGTAGGTGATAAGCTTTCCATTAAAGCTTGAGAAGGAGAGAGAGTCTTATTTACTTCACACATGAGATTGTGTGAGTGTATGTGTGATAATGCCTTGCAAAACTCAGTCCTCTCTCTCTCTCTCGGTCGAACCCTCTTGCTTTTTGCTCTTGCTAGCATCCTATTGGACCTCCCCACACTTAGCCAATGGTAATTAAGCAGCATAAGTGATAGCATTCTAAAATGTGTCCCCCTTTCCCCTTTTGTGAGAGATTTAGGTAATTATTTAATTCAACTAAACTCTCATTGGACCCCTTTGCGTCCTGGCCAATAGGAATCAGGCAAGCAATTGGGCTACTGAATGCTCATTGGCACCCTTGGGAGACTGTCCAATACTCTTCTAGAGAGCTTAATTCTTATTGTTCTTTTATTAAGTGTTTTTAAATTGATTAAGCTAGATTTACTCTAGCCTAATTCTCATTGGTCCACCTCCAAGGCCATCCAATAGGAATTGGATACACCTTGTAGGCATCTAGGCTAGGGAGCTGACATGTGTCCCTCATTCCCTTTGTGTAAAGGGAGCTTGTGTGTGTGTGTGTGTGTGTGTGTGTGTGTGTGTGTGTGTGTGTGTGTGTGTGTGTGAGTTTCTCTCTCATCCCCTACTTGCAAGGTTTGCCCCCTCCTATGTAGGGATTGCAAAAGACTTTTGGGATACACACAAAGCATCCAATGCCCCCTATGTTTGACCTTTGGACACAACCTTTGAATTTTGGAACCTTAGCATTTTGGAAATCTTAATGGGCTGAACCTTAGGATATTTTAAGCCCATTGTTGCACATGGCTCTTTTATAGATTCCCCCCTCTTTGGATCCCTATTTTCCCTCCTTTGGATCCCTAGTATGGCCGGTGTGCTAGCTTAACCAATATTCTAGCTTTTTCTCCCCCGGCACTTCCCCATATTAAATTATCAGTTTAACATGAGAAAATCATTTAGGAGAATTAGATATTGATTATTATGACATCTCTCCTTCTTGCACTTCCTACTTCCTTCTCGGTTGTCACATTGCAATGTCGTCTATTGCGTTACAACCGTAGGTAAGAGCTCTACAAGTTGACATAAACATTTCATGGTAATCTGTAGCTTTTGGCATCGCCAACTTGCAGCCTAATTTCATCATAAGTAGGAACTTAATCTAGGAACTCACATATGTGGGCTATTGGGGCACCATTGTTAAGCATTTAGATGCATTCTGGGTCGAAAATGACTAGGTCAAAATCTCACTAATATTAATAATTGTGATTTTTACACCTGACCTGAAGTGACATTTGAAACCACAAGCATGTGTGCTTAGGTCTTTTAAACATGTACTAGAAGTTTTGTAATTCTTGGATGTCATTTGATGCTCTAACGGTTATGATTTGTTTGCCAATTAGCGATTAGCTTTTGGTGACTTTGGTCATTTGAGTGTAGCTTGTGTTAGATGTGAGTTGTTTGTTGTTTCCAAGAGATTTTCCCATGGATTGATAATTATGTTCGTGGTTCTCACTATGTCTGCAATAAAATAGGAATGAGGTTAGAAACGCATCCCACATTTGAAGGGGGGAATGTTAGTAGCGGCTATTACAAGCTACAGTGATTATGCATCAAGTTGGAGATGTTCTATGGATGTGCACAATATTTCCTACTTACATTGTATAAGGTCTTGGGCTCATTGGGAGTTCCAATTTGTATATGCTAGCTAGAGGTGTCAAACTTAATCCCATAGTAGAAAGGATTGTGGTGCAAGCCTTTATAAGGTTGCCTTTATGCAAGGAGGCTTCATTCTTGAGTAGTTTTTCTTGAGGATCCATTCTTGAGAGCTCTTTGTCTCTTGAGTGTTCGCGTTATGGATGGCCTAGCCTTGAGCTTAATGCCCATGCTTAGAAGGCTAGTGCTAATTCATTGTAATTAGAGAATAATTTCTTAATATAATCTCTACCTTCTTCCGTCTTAACGCTATATTTCATTTATTCATGAAGCAGTTTCACCTTCTCATTATTCTAGATTTGAGTGTGTGTGTGATGATTTCTTGCTTATTGACCACCTCTATCCTTCTATGAGCACTCAATTTGCGACATTTAACATCACTAATTAGGTTGATTAAGGTGGTTCTTAATCTTGTGATTAGTGTATGTGACCTATTGTTTGCTTGTGTGTGGATGAGTTTAATGAAACTATAGCACCATTCACCTTCTGTGTATAGCTTCTGATGAAGTACCTTGATTGACATGTGGTCATTGGAGAGGTCAACACCAATGCAATTAGTGTGTGCTTGTCATGAGTGTGCTTTGGGATTCTAGTCTACGGCATGTCGGATTTTGGTGGGCTTAATGTGTGTAGGTGATACTTGGTGGGCTTAATGTGTGTAGGTGATACTTGATTGATGATGTGATTAGAGTTAGTAATTCATGGATAATCTCTATAGCATTGTCTCCTCTCATCTGATACATCCAATGATGCTCGTGCTTCCATGTCCTAGCCACGGGCTGCTGATCCTAGGATTGATAATTTTGTTGGTCTTGGGTTGATTAGGTTATGCTACGATTTCCCTCAACATTTGCCGCCACTGTCGGGGATCAATATCCTAAGCTAGTAAGTATAGGATGTTTAGAATAGAGTAATTTCACTACTAATTTCATTGGTTTTGAGTGTGTGTAACTCAATTTTGGTTTGATTTGATGATGTGCGTGCAAGTAAATGAAGCTAATTTTCGAGTCATGAATACCCCAAACCCCGAATTCCACCCCCGATTACACTTTGCATGATTATTAATTGTACTTCATGTTTTTTATCCTTGTTGGCCTTTGATGCTCATTACTTGTTCTTATGATTTCAACTCAATATTCTTCCATGGACTTGCTTTCTACCATGTCACCGTGTTTTGCTTCATCGGCACACAAAGACATGCACCAAATTAGGAAGGGGGGAATGTTAGCAGCGGCTAACACATGCTACATTGATTATGCATCAAGTTGGAGATGTGCTATGGATGTGCACAATATTTCCTATTTACATTGTATAAGTCTTAGACTCATTGGGAGTTCCAAATTGTATATGCTAGCTAGAGGCCTCAAACTTAATCCCATAGAAGAAAGGATTGTGTTGCAAGCCTTTATAAGGAAGCCTTTATGCAAGGAGACTTCATTCTTGAGAGCTCTCTCTCTCTCTTGAGTGTTCACTTTATGGATTAGCACTAGCCTTCTAAGCAAGGGCATTAAGCTCAAGGCTAGGCCATCCATAAAGTGAACACGAGAGAGAGAGAGAGAGAGAGAGAGAGAGAGAGAGAGAGAGCTCTCAAGAATGGATTCTTGAGAATGAATAATCAAGAATGAAGCCTCCTTGCATAAAGGCTTCCTTATAAAGGATTGCACCACAATCCTTTCTACTATGGGATTAAGTTTGTGGCCTCTAGCTAGCATATACAATTTGGAACTCCCAATGAGCCCAAGACCTTATACAATACAAATAGGAAATATTGTGCACATCCAGAGAATTCATGTGTCCAAATATTCATTTACTCTCATAGCCATGAGCCATGGTCTCTCTCAAATAATTGGGTAGCTCTCCCCCTTAGGGATCTTTGAGTCCTGCATAGAAACATCATTTACAAGATCACGAGATTATATAGACACACCAATTGCGAAATCTAAAATGCAATTTTTTTATCGTGGCTTAGAAATTATCTTGATTGACTCCCTTTTGGTATTTATCTTTTCTTCATTTTTTGAAGCTTCCTCAAGCTTAGAGTTCTTAACTCACATGGTGTCCACCTCTTCTATACCTTCCTGTTACCTTTTGCTACTCCTTTGATGTTATCCTCCACTTTCATCTTTTCCTTACCTTCAAGACTAATGAAACTCACTACATGGTTACCAACTAGTGGTAGTAGTAAAGGTGGAATGAGGATATGTGGTGGTGGATGTGGTTGCATAGGTCGTTGTAGGATTTGCACATTGGTGCTTGTTGTGGTGGCCTTGGTGGTGGCGGTCTTGCTCTTGGTGGTGAGAGTTAATTTTGTCTGGATCCTCTGTTGAAATTTTTCCTCCTTGGATGTGGGCAATAATACATACCATGGCCATCTTCCCCACAATTATAGCAGTGGTATTCTTGGTTTTGCCTTTGTTGTCCTCTCCCTTGCTCTTGATTGTGGTTGTGTGCATGCCCTTGTTGCACCAAATGTATAGATAGATTCTCAAGCTGAGTGGTGATGCGACTTAACAGGTCTTGTTTCTCTTTTGATGTCTCTTGTGATTGGGTTCTGTTAGTGGCTATTGCAGTTACTAGGGTTAGTCGGACTGAGCTTGATTTCTCTGACTTGTTGACTCTTGCTTTCATGTGCAGTTTCTTGTATGTAGGGTGAGCTACTTCCACTACCAACTCATATGTTGCAGGGAATCTCCCCTTCACCTTCTCTTTAAGCGACGACCACATGACAACAATGAAACAATACTTCTTCAATAAATTAGGTGCTCCTTCACTTTCCTCCAGTGAGGCAACCCATTGCTCCTACAAATCCACAAACTTGGATTTGTAAGTGGCATACTCTAGGAGACCTCTCTGCTTTAACTTTGCCAGCACAGCTGCCATAAATGTTTTGAGGTTGTGGCTCCACCAAACCTCTTCACGAATGCAACAGGTAGTAAGTCCCATGCATCCTTGGTAGCTTGGGGCAAAGCATTGTACCAAGACTTGGCCTCTACTTTCATCTCAATAGAGGAAAGATTTGTAGCCATGAGGCATCGTCATCCTTGTTGGAAACCACACAAGCGATGTCAAAGTTATCCAAAATATTGGTGGTGATGTCTTCTCCCTTCTTGCCACTAAATGTGGGAAAAGAGACACTGCCATGGTAGTAAATAATAAAGTAGACAATTAAAAATGTTTTTTTTTCTTTTTGGGAATGACTTAATGGTTCATAAAGGTTTATACATGGTTGGAAAACTTGAGCAGGAGCTAAGAAGAGCACAAGGCTAGAATAGAATAAATATGATTAATCAAAAGAGTGGTAGTAATCAAGAATGGGCAAGATGACGGGACGTGGGGATCTAAGGATTTTGCCAAGCATTTCTGCTCCGAACAGGAAAATAATCTTTTGCTGGTAGAATATCTTCATATCAATGTACACATTTACATGCATGCAATGCAACAAATGCAAAGGAAAGACTTCTTGCCTATTTTATTTTGTTTTCGGAGTCAGGTAGGGCATGCTTGGCCGCTCCCCTCATACACCAAAAAAGTATACAACAAGAACGACCAAGACTACGCACCCAAAAACCGAAGGCAAATGCTTTTGTCACTAGTTTCCTCTGGACTTCTTGCCTATTGTGATTATCCATGTTGGTTGTAGGGCAAGGCTTTGACCACTAGAGTTGCATATGTTAAGTCTTCATGAGGTGACACCTTCACCATGGGCCTCTACCTCTTGTTGAAGTTCACATAATCCTCCATATTGGGCTAAAAACAAACTGGGGGAGAAGAGTCTACCTCAATCACTTTTCCATTTTTCATGCGGCAGTGACGCTTGGATGGTCCTACTTGACTTGAAATTTCTAGGCCAAGAGAGAGCATAGGCCCACCTGCTTTCAAAAAATGCTTTAGGTTTTGTAAACTGAAGGTCTTTGCAAAGCCCTCCTCCGTGGGGGCACCAAATGAGAGGTGGAAGTGTAAACCAGACCGGGTGGCCTCTACACCAAGACTATATACCATGGCCTCATCATGGGAGGTACACAATAGGGGGACCACCTAGCAAGATATGTGGCTACGACGCATATATATACATAATCGAACGAGCCATGGAAAACAATTTCAATATCCACGCCCAAGTGTGGGATGGGATGGTCAGAAAACAAGATGAGAGGAATGGTGAGTGAGTGAGAATGGGCTTGCTCCTCATGCATGTAGTAACAAAGATAATGAGGTAAGGGAAACATGTAGGTATACTCACTTCTCATACCAAAGCCTGGAAAATCCGCACACCTTAAGATGCAAGTAACAAGATGTTATGAATATGAGAGGGGGAGAGAGAGAGAGTGTGTATGGTGGAGAATCCACACAGCTCTACATAAGCAAAAAAGAAAAGAAACAAGCATAAACCATACTCACAATGAAGTATATCCCAGATGACACAAGATATGGCACCTAGATGGAGTGTGTTGATTGCTCGCAAAAGATGAATACAATAGGTAGCACATGGCAAGAAGATGAGAAGGGGACAAGACCGTAGGATGCATAATGGAGGGATGGTAGTTGATGGCAAGGAATATCATGAGTGTATCCATCATTCTTCTTCTTGAAATCGTGCCTTCAATCCTTCATTACAAGTGTGTGGAGGTATGGTTCTCATTTTGTGCATGGTGATGGTGTTGTGATTATGCGATTAGGGTTCATGCTACTAGCATGTAGCACAAGGGTGTGTATGTGTAGGTGTGTGTGTTTACAAAAGAGGAGGCCTCCTTTTATAGGCCAAGAGAGTGATTAGAGAAGAGATTATGAGCAAAAGGATTTATTACAAAGTAACCTTAGTTAGAAGAATTCCCCCAATGAGAGAGCTCCATGTGAAGGAACTGTGTAGGAGAGAAGAGGAAGGAGAAGAGCACACAACACATAGAAAGGGGTGGGGAGACTCAATCAGAGTGAGAAACCCCCTATACATTTATGCTATGTATAAGGTATACAAGTCAGTGGGCGCCCAGACTCTGGGCGGCCGGGCAAGGCACAGGCGCCTATACCCCAACAACCTCCCACTTAAATGCAGGTTCTTTTAAGCAAGAGAACTACAAAAGACTACAAAAGGTGAGATAAAACCTCTCTCAACCGATACCCACTGGCTCATTGTGATCGTGTGCATCCGATTGTCCTGCTCCCGTGTAAGTCCATACACCACCAGACGTACCGCACACGTACTGCAAGTATGTACGCAATACCTTCATATCTCCCTCGTTCACTATGCCCTCATCAGTCAACAAGTGATTGACAACCCCAACTACAAATGCTCCCACTGCAGCTGCGATATCCGGTCTCAAGGTCAGCATCTCATACATGAGACCACCGAATGCCGATGCAATGCTAGCGGGCCCTGCTAGCTCTACGGAGCATGCATCAACATATATATCCCTAGAAATAGGCATCTCTGACTGACAAGGTGTGTCAGCTGCATTCATGTCCTGACTGTCCACAAAAGACGCATCAACCTGTCATGCAACCTTAGAGCAAACCAGATGCTCTAGGTGTCTGCTAGAAGACATATCCTGCACAACTATATCCCCATGCTCATTGTCGAGCATAGAAAGGAATGACTGCATAATCGCTAACGTCTCAGCCTCCTCTGAAATCATCCACTGCAAACATGACCACTCAATCTGCTATGATTCACTAGAGCTCTCATGCTCTAACTCCTTATGCATAGACTCTTGCAGAATGTCCTCCTGCCGTGACTCACTAGATCAAGACCGCTCTACCTGTCTATCTTGCATAGAAGTATCTTGCACAACTGACTCTCTGCTTTGCGCAGTCACTAGCAAAGCATGCATGTCTGACTCTGTCACCTCTTTGTGTGACTACTCAAGTCGTGCCCCAACTGTGTGCACAACAAGCTCACTACTCTGCACTCCATGAAAAGTACCCTGCAACCCATGAGAAAAAGAGACTGTCCAGGTCTCTCGCTCTCTGCATGGCTGTAACAAGATTGAGACTCGACCATCTCGCACCAGTACTATGTGCAATAGGTACCATGTGCCAACTTTAGCACCTCGCAAAATCACCAGCGAACCCAAATGCAACACAAAAGATCGCTCAAGCAGTGATACTCGACATCCACTATCCCTGAGATGACCAGCGGAGATCAAACTTAGTGTCAAATCTGGCACATGATTCACATCTCTCAGCACGTACGATGCATCACTCGGTAATGACAGTCTCACATCTCCTGAACCAGCAATCTCATACAGTGACCCATCTACCAATTGCACACTACCATGCACTCTGCTAGAATAGCTACTGAACCAGTCAGGATACAGAGTGACATGAAAAGTAGCGTCCCTGTCTAGCACCCATTGCAAAAGAAGTGCACTATCCTTAGACGTCAAAAAATTGAGAGTAATATAGGAAGCAAATGTGACCTCACTATCACTAGGGTACTCAGACACTGTATCTGATCCTGCAACTTTCAAGTCAACAGAGCCTATAGCATCTACCGCATCCTTGAGACTAGAATGTCTCCTGTGCTGTCACATACGGCAAAAGCATCACCGTCTAATGTGCCCTGAACGACCACAATGCCAACACGTAACCCGTCGATGCATATGTGAATGCCGTTGTCTCACAAGAGTCTCATATGACTCAGATCTGTCATACATCTCATGCAATCTCTATCAACATGCTCTCGTAGTCGTCTCATACATAACAAGAGCAAATATAGACTCCGCAAGGTGCAAACATATCATAGATAATGCCATCTCATCTAGATCTGGCCACTGATTGTCAAACAAGAATGAAGGTCTACCTGCATCACCACTCAATGGTCCATGCAACCTTCACTGTGTCAATGCATCAAGCATACACTCTCTCCATGCTGCAAAGTCTGACCCATCAAACATGTGCATCTTGGAGAGATCATAATCTGAGTGATCACCTGTCTCTTCCATGAGCACAATGTAGTAAACTAAAAAGCAAAATCAATGTCTTAGCACCTGCCAACTGTCCAAGAATATGGCAAAGTCACCATGCAAAATTTGTGAGACAATCTATGATCATAAAGCTCCCACAATGTCAATACATAAGCCCTCCCTGCTATAGTACACCACTGCAATCCTGTGAACTAATTGCCAAGCCCCACAAGTGCGATCTTTATGCATCTCGCACTAATTTCCCACCTGTAGAGAACATCACACGTAAACTCTGAGTGTAACCAACAATCTCAAAGCCAAAACTAAGTGCCAAAATCAAGCCAAGCTAAGCAAGAAACATGCACATTATGTCACAAAATACTGGGAAAATTTTGCCATAGTTTCGACGTAAAATGGCTATCTAACCCAAAATAGCCATAAGTCGATCAACCGCTCAACAAGAGCCAATGCGCACTCAATCAGCAATCAACATGCATGATCAAATCCCTGCAAATATGTGCATCAAATTGCTTGCACAAAACCTGTGCTACAAACCTCTGTCATAAAACCGGCCAACAATGCAATTAGAGTGACCACCTGTGAGCGCATAAGCGGAAAAGCGGAAAACCTATCCGCAAGCAACAAGTGTTATGCATGACTAATACCTTACAAACACTGTCACAACATGCATAAAACTCCTGGCACAAATCGGATAGAGTCTTATTTGTACAGGGACTAAGTCACACCCAAAACAACAAAGGAAATAAGATGCCAAATCCTATGGCAAACAATCTAGGAGTAGCTCAACCAGATCATTGAGCATACAAAGAGCTCTCGCAGTGTACATACAGGAGTACGAAACGGCTAACAAGACACTTCCATGCATGACATCAAGCCAATGCAATACATCTCCATCTGACGAGAAGTCACCTGTACAGCTGTGGCAAAGCAAGTACCAAAGCCAGTAAACAGGACACTGCAACACCTCTGGAACTGAAATCCAAGAGACTAGAGCATAACAGCTCTCCACAATGTCATACATAGCCTGGAAAATCACAAAACATGCTCTATGCCAACCCGACACCTAGAGCAATCTATAGTGCAAACCCTGTACCTGTACTTCGTCTCTTGGCTTGAATCTGGAGGAGCGTCGTCAATCTCCTGCGCACTCCCCTCCCTTCAGAGAGATGACTGGCTCTCTTGCAGCGAGGACATCTTCCTCCACAGATCCACTTGCTAATTTTAGTTAGATAAAGTATCAGATCGTAAAAAATCTGACACTACCTAAAATCTTCCCCTACTGTAGATCACCTGTTCCTATCTATAGACCTGCTCTCCTGGCAGCTACAACTTCAACTCTGATACCAATTGAAGGAACTGTGCAGGAGAGAAGAGGAAGGAGAAGAGCACACGACACATACAAATGGGTGGGTAGACTCAATCAGAGTGAGCAACCCCCTATACACTTATGCTATGTATAAGGTATACAAGTTAGTGGGCGCCCAGACTCTGGGCGGCCGGGCAAGGCACAGGCGCCTATACCCCAACACCATGTGCCCTGCTTATTGACCAATTTCCTCCTAATTGCCTTCATCATGGTGAGCTTTGTCTCCATTCCACCTTCCATAGCTTGAGTCCAATATCTTCCTTATAATATTTGAGAGAATCTTGAAAAAATAAGAGAAATTGACTAGTAATGGAGAGAAACCTATAAGAAATTGTGTGTGTGGAGCTGGATAACCATGACTTCTTCCCATGTGGATAGATAGGCTCCACCATTTTGGCCATATCTCTTAGATCGTAGCTTCAAAATTAAACAAAAAATTAGGGGCCAAAAGATCAGCTCAATGCCTAAAACTTTGTTGTTGAAAACATTTCCCCCTCTTGAATCCATGTGCAATCCTTGTGTCCACAAGTGAATTATGCTTGAATTTGATAACATTTTGTTGAGTCCAACTCAATAATCCATAAGATTCTCCTTCCTTTCACTATTGACTCTTATTCTTCACCTGTAGTGACCATCAACTAGAATCATCATCGAGTGAAATTTTCTTTTTCATAGGATTTGTTCCTAGCTCTCCTTATATTTGAGATCCAAATTTCTCAAAACCATAGCTATGTACAAAACATATACATAGATTTGTTGTGATTTTCATGCATCAGGTGCTTCCTCCTCTTAAGGTCCTTGAAGCCTTGCCACCGGGTGCATACCAAGAGAGAAGTGGAGCAAAATTTGAAAAGCGGGCCTCACAGTCAATAACTCAAAATCCAATGATTACCGAGAGGAGTAAACAATCAACTAACAAGATGGGTATTGAGTTGTTGAAGACTCTAAAGATTAAAAAGAGAGGCCAAAAGATCAGCTCAATGCCTAAAAATTTGCTGTTGAAAACATTCTCCGCTTCGAAATGGGAAAAATAGAGAAAAAATCCCACAAAAATATGTGTCCATCTTTTCGCTTCCAAAAATCTTCCAGGTCATCCCCTCTTGAATCCATGTGCAATCCTTGTGTCCACAACTGAATTATGCTTGAATTTGATAACATTTTGTTGAGTCCAACTCAATAATCCATAGGATTCTCCTTCCTTTCACTATCGACTCTTATTCTTCACCTGTAGTGACCATCAACTAGAATCAACATCGAGTGAAATTTTCTTTTTCATAGGATTTGTTCCTACCTCTCCTTATTTCTGAGATCCAAATTTGTTAAAACCATAGCTATGTACAAAATATATACATAGATTTGTTGTGATTTTCATGCATCAGGTGCTTCCTCCTCTTAGGGTCCTTGAAGCCTTTCCACCAGCTGCATACCAAGAGAGAAGTGGAGCAAAATTTTAAAAATGGGCCTCACAGTCAATAACTCAAAAACCAATGATTACTCAGAGGAGTAAACAATCAACTAACAAGATGGGTATTGAGTTGTTGAAGACTCTAAAGATTAAAAAGAGAGGCCAAAAGATCAGCTCAACGCCTAAAACTTTTCTGCTGATAACATTTTCCAATTCGAAATGGGAAAAATAGAGAAAGAATACCACAAAAATATGTATCCATATTTTCCCTTCCAAAAATCTTCAAGGTCATCTCCTCTTGAATCCATGTGCAATCCTTGTGTCCACAAGTGAATTATGCTTGAATTTGATAACATTTTGTTGATTTCAACTCAATAATCCATAGGATTGTCCTCCCTTTCACATTGACTCTTATTCTTCATCTCTAGTGACCATAAACTAGAATCAGCATCCAGTGAAATTTTCTTTTTCATAGGGTTTGTTCCTACCTCTCCTTATTTCCAAGATCCAAATTTGTTAAAACCATAGCTATGCACAAAATATATACATAGATTTGTTGTGATTTTCATGCATAAGGTCCTTCCTCCTCATAGGGTCCTTGAAGCCTTGCCACCACCAAGTGCATACCAAGAGAGAGGTGGAGCAAAATTTGAAAAGCGGGCCTCACACTTAATAACTCAGAAACTAATGATTACTCAGGGGAGTAAACAATCAACGAACAAGATGGGTATTGAGTTGTTGAAGACTCTAAAGATTAGAAAAGAGAGAAGAAGAGGAATCCATTGAACAGTGAAGCAAGTAGAGAGAGATCCTTTGAACATCAAATGGCAAGAACTACTAGAGTGACTCAGGATGAACTGTAAGAAATACACCTAAACACTCAAGAGGAACCACAACCAATGAAGGTATCAATAGATATGGATGAAGAACTCAAAATGAAACTAAAGGAATTGTTGTTTTAATTCAAAGATGTTTTTGCATGGAAATAAATAGATATAAAAGGAGTAGATTATAGCTTTTTTCAACACAAAACTAATTTTAAAGCAGATGTCATTCTAGCTGCACAACAAAGGTACATGATGAACCCTAATTATGCCAAACAGGGTAAAGAAGAGATTGACAAACTGTTGGCTATGGGTTTCATTTATTATGTGGAGGAAGTTACTTGGTTGTCACCAATTGTTGTAGTTTCAGAGAAGAATGGAAAGATCAGGGTGTGAGTAGATTACAAGAAACTCAATGCTGCTATAGTAACTAATCCGTTTTCCTTACCTTTTTGTGATACACTACTAGATGTAGTAGCTGGACATGAGATTTATAGTTTTTGGGATGGTTTTAGTGGTTACAACCAAATTACTATGGCACTTGAAGACAGGGAAAAAACAATTTTTGTGACTGAATGGGGAGCTTATGCTAGCAATGTGATGACATTTGTCTTGAAAAATGCTCCACCAACATTTCATAAAGCAATACAACATGTGTTTTCTGAGTTCCTTACAGCATTTATGAGTGTCTTCTTGGATGATTTTAGTGTTTTTGGAAAGAAGCAAGAGCATCTTGAACACTTGAGGTTGTGTTTTCAAAAATGGAGGGAATTCATATTGTCATTAAACCCAACCAAATGTGCATTTGCAGTGAAAAGAGGAGCTCTTTTAGGGCATGTGATTTTTGAAGAAGGGGATTCTATCGATCCCAAAAAGGTGGAAGCTATTAGTAAGACACCAGAACCAAGAACAATTAAACAATTGAGCTGATTTTTTGGGCAAGTCAAGTGGCATAATAGATTCTTGAGGTATTTGGTTCATATGTGCACACCATTAACAAAGCTTACAAAGAAGGATGTTGTATTTGAATGGGGAGAAGAGCAGAGCAAGGCATTCAGGATTTTGAAGAACGTGTTGAGTGTAGCACCAGTTTTGATTATTCCTAGTTAGAAGTTACCATTTCAAATCTTTGTGGATGCATCTCATGTAGCAGCGGGTGCATCATTAATGCAAGAAACCAATAGAGGTTGGTTCAAACCTATTTTTTTATGCAAGCAGGGTACTGACACCTGTAGAGAAGAATTACACAGTTACTGAGAGGGAGTGCTTGGGAATGGTTTATGCACTATGAATGTTCAGACATTACCTATTGGAAAATAAAGTAATTTTTCATGTGGATCACCAAGCATTGATCTAGTTGGTGAATAGACCCCACCTTTCAGGGAGGTTGGCAAGATGAATACCGCTTTTGTAGGAATTTGATTATATCGTGATAGATACTCCATGAAAACTTCATGTATTAGCCGATTATTTGAGTAGCTTGAAAACAAGAGAGGAAGATTCTGGAGGAGTACCTGATCAATTGGCTGATGTAGAGATATTTCTAGTTCAGGTGATTGACCAGTCAGGGGACTAGTATGAAGATATGCTTTAGTTTTTTACTAAAGGAGTGCTATTTGAAGCAATGATTAAGGATCAAAGGAAGAGATTAGCATTAAGAAGCAAACCTTTTACACTTATTGCAGGAGTTTTTTACAAAAGAGGAATTGATCAGGAGATCGAGAGATGTGTTCCTAAGTTTGAACAAAGAGCAGTACTGGTGGCAAAATCTCATGTAGATAATTCAAAAACACATTTTTCAAGAGATGTTACTGCAAGAAAAACTTTTCAAGTTGGACTTTGGTGGCCATCTATTATAAAGGATGCTCAAGAATTCAGTAACAAGTGTTTACTGTGCCAAAGAGAGGGTAGAACATTGAATGTAGACAGGATGCCCTTGCAACCTATATTACCTTTGGAACCATTTCAAAAATGGGGATTAGATTTTGTTGGTCCCATCAAGCCACCTGCAAAGTTTACACAAAACAAGTACATCTTGGTTGCCACTCATTATTACAAAAAATGGATAGAAGTCGTGGCTTTGAGAGATAACACAACAAGGAGTGTGGAATTTGTTTTGTATAAAAATACTGTGACCAGATTTGGATATCCTATTGAGTTGGTTTCTGATCAAGGAGGACATTTTATTAACAAAGTGATAAGTAAACTGATTGAATTGCATATGATCATGCACAAGAAATCAATTGTGTATTATCCTCAGGAAAATGGACAAGCAAAAAGTATGAATAATATTTTGATCAGAATAATCAGGAAGTTGATGAATCAAAACATGACAATTTGGGATGAGAAGTTGGATTCAACACTTTGGGCTTTTAGGATAGTATTTAAAGTGACAACATGCATGACACCTTTCAAGTTGGTGTATGTATTTGAAGTAGTAGTTACTATGGATTTTTTAGTACCAAGCCGCAAGGTTGCAGTTCAATAGAAACTATCTCCTAAAGAGTCAGTCAACTGCAGAAAGGAAGCATGACTGAAACTAGAAGAGGACAGAATAAGAGCATGTATATTGTAGAGGTTATCCAACAAAAAAGGAAAAGCTTGGATCAACAGGAACATAAAGTTCAAATTTTTCTCTCCAAGAGATTGGGTAATGGTTTACAAACAACAAGTTGGGACCAAGACTTGGCAAATTGAAACTCAGGTTTGTAGGGCCATTCTAGATAGTTAGGTCTATGGGACCTAATACGTTTATTTTGGCCCAATGAGTTAGGATACACAATTGATAAGCCAGTGAATGGTTTTTGACTTAAGCCATCTTTTGGAGAAATAAAGGGTACTCAAGTAGAGCATCAAATCAATGACGTTAGTGGGATAGAAATGTCTTATGCATGTGAGGTAGTGGAAGAGGACATCATTTTGAGGAGTGTGGAAAATTCTACTTTGTAGCGTTTTTCTTCCTTGTTGCACTTTCTTGATTATTGTAGCATGTCGAGCCTTAGCAACACACATGTGGGCATAGGGTCTAACTGAAGGATGAAAGAGGAAGAGACCTTTGTCATGCTGCGACCTTTGCACAAAACTCATTATCTAAGAGCTGTGGTGCATGAGTCTAGTGAGGAGGATGAATTGGAAATGATTACACCCATCAAGGCTTTACCACCTTCAAAAGAGGAAGTAATCCTAGAGTACACTTTCTTGGACTTCAGGTATGATTTAGTGGCAAATGAGGAGAATATTTCATGGTTGAAGAAAATAGGGTTACTAAATTTTTCAAGGTTACCCTAGATGAGCTGAAGGCAGAATCAAATTCCAATGGCATACTTAAAGAATGTGCAGGCAAATGATGGACATATCTTTGCAGAGGATTATTTGACTGAAGACTGATTGCACATGTGTTTGATATACCTAATGCAAAAGACAATGAGGTCAATAAAGCAACAGAAAAGGACATGACAAAGGCATTTGGATAGTCTCAAGGTAGGAGGCATTACTATTAGCTATCAAGAATAAAGAACTAGATGAGACTGCAGCAGATGAATGGTTTCTTGAGAGAATATTTTTGATGGTCAAGTCAGAGTATATAAGTAGAAAAAATTATGCTATATTGTCAGTAGTTGAGAGTGGCACGTAGATTGGATGGGCAAACTTCCTATTTGACAAGATAAAGTTTGAAATCTACACCAAGTAGAAAAGAAAGGATAAAACAAAAGTGGGATCATATTTGGCAGCAATTTTTTAGTATGTGAACAACAAGAGCATTTTGCAGGGAAAAGTTTTTCCAAGGCCAAGAAAGTTGATTGAAGACTTAGTGAAAGGGCGGTGGTAATGCATGTGCTAGTCTCCACCCAACCATGCTATGTTATAGACTCCCCCTAGTGTGCACAACGTCCGGTTGTGCTGGTGGCCTTTCCCGTAGGACCCATGTCCTTACATTACCCCTCCCTTGGAGAATCATCTTCGTCCTACGTAGGAAAATATTTCTTAAGTGTAGAGACATTCTCCCATGTAGAATCTTCTTCATGTCTATCTAGCCATTTTACCAACACATGTTGTCTAATATGATATCTTGTGCGAAGCTCATGAGAATTTAAAATCTTTTCGGGCTCATGTAGAACCTTCTTCAGGTCTATCTGGCCATTTTACCAACACCTGTCATCTGACATGATGTCTGGTGCGAAGCTCTTGAGAATCCAAAATCTTTTTGGGCTTATGAGGGATGCTTGGTGGTTCAATAATGTAAGCCTTAAGAGTTTCTGAAACCTTATAAATTGTACAAAGCTTGTAAAATTAAATTGAAAACCATTTTTGAATGATTCAATCATGGCTGATATTGGTATTTTTGGAATCATAAGCAGAGCTTTACTATGGTTAGTAATTTTCAGAATCAGAATCGATAAAAACTGGAAAAGTTACGGGCCCTGAAAGTTTACACTAGGAATTCAATTAGTTAATAAAATTTGGATGGTTTCAATAATTATTATTAACAAAGACTTTCTTATCCTAAGGTTCTAGAATTAAGTGATATTTCAATTTTCATCATTAAAAATCAATAAAATCAACCAAAATCAATTTTGGAAGCTGTGGGGACAGTGTGGAGCTGTGGGGAACCTGCTAGAGACAGAAATAGCAGCAGTTGGCGCTACCTTGAAGCTAGGCGCCTACTAGAGGTGTCAAAACCTGCGAGGAACAGCCCGGGGCCCAGAAAAACTATAAAAAGACCCCGTTTCCTTCATAAAAATTTAGACTCGGAGCCTTGACACACTCTCTCTCATCTAGAGAGACCGCTACGTAGAAATCACTAGAGATTAAACTCTAGTTGGTTAAATTAAACCGTAATTAGCCTAATCCTTCTTAATTACCAAAGCTACGTAAACCTATTTTCTTAATAAATTAAAGATTAATCCTATGTATACCCAAAAATCCTCTTTTAATTAAATATTCTTTGTTGAATGTTGTAATTAAGTTTAGGGATATTAAGCTAATTAATTATTATATCATATTAGGACTGAAATTGTCCATATCAACCATGACTTAATGGGAATTATATTAATTAAGTTTAGTATATGTTGAGATAATTATTAGACCTCCATTAGACTTTCATTAAGCTAGGAAAATTATTTTATAAATTTTTGAGTAATTTTCATAATTAACTTAGCAGAATTATACTGTTTTTTAAAAAAAAAAGGGAAAACTAATCAAATTGATTCCAAATTCTTTGAGTTATTTATTAGAGGTTAATTAAATCTTAGGGAACCCGTGATAATTATATTAACCTCAGATAATTAATTTATCTAGCTATTTTAGCAGAACTACACTGTTTTTAGGATAAATTAAAAGGGAGAAACTAGAAAATTGATTCAAAATGATTTGAGCTCTTTATCAAAGGTTAATCATATCTTAGATAATTCGTGATAATTATGTTAAGCTCAAATAATTAATTTAAATAATTATCTTAGTAGAATTACACTGTTTTTAAAAGGGAGAAACTAGCAAATTGATTCAAAATGCTTTGATTTATTTATTAGAGGTTAATCACATCTTAAGGAATCTTTGATAATTATGTTAAGCTCAAATAATTAATTTACCTAATTATCTTAGTTAAATTACCCTATTTTTTGGACAAATTAAAAGAGAGAAATTAGCATATTGATTCAAAATTCTTTGAGTTCTTTATCAGTGGTTAATCACATCTTAGGAAACCTATGATAATTATGTTAAGCTCAAATAATTAAAATACCTAATTATCTTAGCAAAATTACACTGTTTTTAGGAGAGATTAAAAAGGGGAAGTTAGCAAATTGATTCAAAATGCTTTGAGTTATTTATCAGAGGTTAAATACATAATAGGAAACCGAGAATAATTATATTAGGCTCAGATAATTTAATTTAACCAATTATCTTAGCAAAATTACACTGTTTTTAGGACAATTTAAAAAGGGGAAATTAATAAATTGATTCAAAATGCCTTGAGTTATTTATTAGAGGTTAAATACATCTTAGGAAACCTGTGATAATTATGTTAATCTCAGATAATTAATTTATCTAATTATCTTAGCAAAATTACACTGCTTTTAAGAAAAATTCAAAGGGAGAAATTAGTAAATTGATTTTAAATTCTTTGAGTTATTTATGAGAGGTTAATCTCACCTTAGAAAACCCGTGATAGTTATGTTACCCCCAGATAATAAGTTTACCGAATTATCTCAATAAAATTATATTATTTTTAGGAAAAAGTAAAAGGGGAAAAATAGTAAATTAATCAAAAAAACTTTGATATAATTATCAGAGGTAGAACATACCTTGAAGAATCCATAATAAATACCCCAACCTCAGATAAATAGTTTAGATACTTATATTTATTAAAAGTAATCTATTTTGCATATAAAACAGAGAAAGTAAATTAGTAAATGAATTTATCTAATTACCAAATAAATACCTGAGGTTCAAAATCACTTTTGAAGGTTGGGAAAATTACCTCAACATAAATGGTTGGTATAACAAATTACTATCAGTAAAATTTTACCTAAATTAGACCATAAGTATAGGAGGGAAAGGTTATAAATCAAATTTATTAAAATTACTAGAAATA
The DNA here is from genome assembly GCF_014529385.1 of Adiantum capillus-veneris. NCBI lineage: Eukaryota > Viridiplantae > Streptophyta > Polypodiopsida > Polypodiales > Pteridaceae > Adiantum > Adiantum capillus-veneris. Next base: position 144,495,589 of record NC_140944.1, on the reverse strand, counting down.
GAACATATCAAATTACATTTTAGGGTGAGTAATCCATTAGCCGATAGGAATTATAATTTACTAAGGTTAAATATAAAATATTCAAGGAATATAGACTAAAGAGAAACTTAGTCAATTGGCTTCCCTAATTAAATGATAATTATGGAAAATTACTTATAGTACAAGGAAGTTACATGAGGAATATCTCACCCAATTAACTATGAAGGATACCTACTTACTCCAAAAATCCTTATTTTTGGGTAAAAAGGAAAAAAAAGAGATTATTCAATTAAACTTCTAATCGATTAAGTCATTTTATAAGGCTATCGATATGGCTCCAAAGAGAACCAGAAGAAATCCTCTTACCGGAAGAGAATATTAGCAACAAAAGAAATAAAGCCACTAATGACCATGAGGCTGGGCCTAGCCATAGGCCAATGGAGGAAAATCTACAGACTCCAGCCCAGCAGCACATGGACGAGCAGTCCCAGGTGGATTTCTATTTTGTTCACTTAAAAATCTTTTAAAGTTTATTTTTAAGTTAGCATTGTATACGTAAGGTTAGGAATGATAAAATAGCTATAAATGGAAGGTAACTTCCACGAAACCAACGAGCAATGATTGTAAATAGGAAGAAAATGATTGGGTTATGACTGATTGACATAGGAAAGAAATGTTTGACCGTGCTTAAGACAGCTTGTCTCAAGACACCTCTGATTCCTTGGAAATATTTTACTCCAGGTAAGGAGTAATGATGGCGATTCCGCCATGGATGAGTCGGTTTCATCAGTGCGCTTGGAGTCTTTACCTCGTGCTTGTTTGTGTTTGTGAATATTACTTAAGATTTCAAGTTTATCCTAGAGGAACCGCCCGGTTGTATGGGCAACGGTTGGCGTATGGGCGCTCGGACTTTGGGTGATGGCTTTTTTCACCCCGGTTTTTTTATAAATAAGGAATGGGTGCCGTTTTTTCACCCCTGTACAGGTGGTCTCGAGACAAACCAGTACTGGTCAAAGATATTTCAGAATGATAGTACCTTGTGTTAAGTCTAACGATGTTTTTTTCCTGAAAGAATGTCTTCAATACTGTTTTCAAAGGTTGTCTTAATGAAACCTTAATGCCATAAGGAAAAGCTATTTCTCGCCAAGAATGAAAGGAGATATACTTCACTACATCAGACAATGTCTTTCCTGTCAAAGGATTAAGGCTGAATGAGTAATGATGCCAGGAAAACTTCAACCTCTAGACATTCCTCAAATGAAGTGGGAACTCATTAGCATGGACTTTGTAACTGGCCTTCCCACTGTTCAAGGGGGTTACGAATCCATTATGGTGGTAGTGGATATGCTGACTAAAGTATCCCATTACAACTTACATTGCATCAGACATAAGCCGTCTCTTTATCAAAGAGATCTTCAGATTACATGGAATTCCTAAGAGAATAGTCAGTGACAGAGATGCAAAATTTACTTCAAAATTTTGGAAAGCTTTATTTGAATCCTTAGGTACCCAACTATGTTTCAGTACATCCTATCACCCTTAGACAGACGGCCAAACGGAAAGAGTGAATGAAGTTATTGAAGACATCCTTAGAGCCTACTGTAGTAGAGAACACCGGAAATGGATCCAATTTCTTTCTCTGGTGGAATTCGCCTATAAATCATCCTTTCATTAAAGCATTGGGGTGTCACCATGTAATGCTCTTTATGGGCATGAATGTATATCACCCCTAAACTTTTCTGACCCTACATTAGGAGATTTTGGAGGTCTTTTAGAGGGCCTTTTGGAAGAGAGAGGAAAATAAGCTCCTCCAATGAGAGAAGAGCCTACGTTACGTAGAAAAATAGATTGATATTAACAAAAATATAAAAGGTGTCTCGCTCCTCATTTAATAATCTAGTGGTCCTTGAAGACGATCACTCTCTTTCATTTAATGCAAGCATATTTTTTAGAAGGTAGATGCGGTGCATTTAATACGGCTTATGTCATCACTGGAACTCAAAAAGTCACAAAACTATCAAGTGGTGAAAGATTTTGAAACTTTTGATATTGTAAATGCCTCCGGAACGCCCAAATATCCTAGAAATGAATGTCTAATTGCCTCGCTCCGACATCCAAAGAGACAAAAAATGTCAAAAACCCCTAAAAGAACATTTTACTAACGGCGCGCGAGGGGGCATTCCAAAATTTTGGAATGCCTCCTCGCACGCCGTTAGTAAAAAGCCCCTTTTTTCCTCTTTTTAGGGAGATTTTTGAGAGGAAAATGTCAAAAAACCTCTAAAACGAGGCTTTCTTGAAAGATAAGTATTCAAAAACCACTAAAAGAAGCTTTGTACTAATGGCGCACAGGGGGGCATTCTAGAATTTTAGAATGCCTCCTCGCGCGCCTTAAGTAAAAAGCCCATTTTTTGGGGTTTTTTGATTTTTTTTGCCTCTCCGGATGTCGGAACGAGACAAGTAGACATTTGTTTCTAGAGAATTTTGGCATTTCGGACGCATTGGTGGTGTCAAAAGCCTCAAAATCTATCACTATTTGATAGTTTGTGACTTTTCAAGTTTCAATGATGACGTAAGCTACATTGAATGCGCCGCACCTGCCTCCTGAAAAAGACGCTCGCATTAAATAAAAAAGTGATCGTTTTCAAGGACGATTAGGAATATAAATCTACTTTTTAGAGTGTCTGGTTGTCCTTTTGGACGTACTCACAAGGTGCAAGTGCATTTTAAAAAAAGTTTCTAGAGAGAGAAATACAATTTCTTACAAGTTCCTCCAAATGACCTCCGAAATTTTCTAATGCTACAAGAGTAGAAGCTTCAAAGCAAATGTTGTAGGAGATGGATGCCCAAACCAAAGCCATAAGACAATACATACAGGCAGCCAAGGACCGCCAAAAACAATATGTTGATAAAAAACGGTCTGATTGATTTTTCAAACAAGGGGATAAAGTATTCCTTAGGGTACGGCCAAAGAGAAGCACAAAACTAAGCCCCAGATATTGTGGACCTTATGAAGTGATTAAAGTAATTAGTGATCAAGCCTACAAACTAAAACTACCTGAGCACCTCAAGATCCATAATGTATTCCATATCAGTCTTCTAAAACCCTACATCCCAAATCCCAATCACACTCTAGATGACGAACAGATTGTGATGCAGAAGCAGGGAATTCTTGAACTCCAACCTGATTGTATTCTCGACACTAGGGAAAGGAGTCTACGAAATAGAGTTATCAGAGAACGTTTAGTAAAATGGAAGGACTATCCCACTGAAGACGCCACCTGGGAGGATGAAGTATCACTTCGCAAACATTTTCCCAATTTCGGTTGAGATGAGAACATCTCAATTCCTTAAGTTGGGGTGATTGTAAGGTTTCCACTTTTTGAAACCTTAAAAATTATACAAATCTTGTAAAATTAAATTGAAAACCACTGTTGAATGATACAATCATGGCTGATATTGGTATTTTTGGAATCATAAGCAGAGCTTTACTATGGTTAGTAATTTTCAAAATCAGAATCCGATAAAAATTGGAAAAGTTACGGGCCCTGAAAGTTTACACTAGGAATTCAATTAGTCAATAAAAATTGGATGGTTTCAGTAATTATTATTAACAAAGACTTTCTTATCCTAAGGTTCTAGAATTAAGTGATATTTCAATTTTCATCATTAAAAATCAATAAAATCAACCAAAATCAATTTTGGAAGCTGTGGGGACAGTGTGGAGCTGTGGGGAACCTGCTAGAGACAGAAATAGCAGCAGTTGGCGCTACCTTGAAGCTAGGCGCCTACTAGAGGTGTCAAAACCTGCGAGGAACAGCCCGGGGCCCAGAAAAACTATAAAAAGACCCCGTTTCCTTCATAAAAATTTAGACTCGGAGCCTTGACACACTCTCTCTCATCTAGAGAGACCGCTACGTAGAAATCACTAGAGATTAAACTCTAGTTGGTTAAATTAAACCGTAATTAGCCTAATCCTTCTTAATTACCAAAGCTACGTGAACCTATTTTCTTAATAAATTAAAGATTAATCCTATGTATACCCAAAAATCCTCTTTTAATTAAATATTCTTTGTTGAATGTTGTAATTAAGTTTAGGGATATTAAGCTAATTAATTATTATATCATATTAGGACTGAAATTGTCCATATCAACCATGACTTAATGGGAATTATATTAATTAAGTTTAGTATATGTTGAGATAATTATTAGACCTCCATTAGACTTTCATTAAGCTAGGAAAATTATTTTATAAATTTTTGAGTATTTCATATTTAATCTAGCAAAATTACATTGTTTTTAACGGAAAAATAAAGGGAAAAATAATCAAATTGATTCCAAATGCTTTGAGTTATTTATTAGAGGTTCATTACATCTTAGGAAACTCGTGATAATTTTGTTAGTTTCAGATAATTAATTTATCTAGCTATTTTAGCAGAATTACATTGTTTTTAGGATAAATTAAAAGATAGAAATTAGCATATTGATTCAAAATGATTTGAGTTCTTTATCAGAGGTTCATAATATCTTGAGTAATCTGTGATAATTATGTTAAGCTAAGATAATTAATTTAACTAATTATCTTAATAAAATTACATTGTTTTTAAGACAAATTAAAAGGGGAAACAAGCAAATTGATTCAAAATGCCTTGAGTTATTCATCAGATAATTAATCTAATTATCTTAGTTAACTTACACTATTTTTTGAACAAATTAAAAGAGGGAAATTAGCATATTGATTCAAAATTCTTTGATTTATTTATAAGTGGTTAATCACATCTTAGAAAACCTATGATAATTATGTTAAGCTTAGATAATTAATTTACCTAATTATCTTAGCAGAATTACACTGTTTTTAGGAGAAATTAAAAAGGGGAAATTAGCAAATTGATTTAAAATGCTTTAAGTTATTTATCAGAGCTTAAATACATAATAGGGAACCTGTGATAACTAGATTAGGCTCAGATAATTTAATTTAACCGATTATCTTAGCTAAATTACACTATTTTTAGAACAATTTAAAAGGACAAAATTAGTAAATTGATTCAAAATGTTTTGAGTTATTTATCAAAGGTTAAATACAGTTTAAGAAACCCATTATAATTATGTTAATCTTAGATAATATATTTATCTAATTATCTTAGCAAAAAACAATGTTTTTAGGGCAAATTAAAAGAGGAAAATTAGTAAATTGATTTCAAATGCTTTGAGTTATTTATCAAAGCTTAATCTTACCTTAGCAAACCTATGATAATTATGTCACCTCCACATAATTAGTTTACCTAATTATCTAATTAAAATTACATTATTTAGGGGAAAATAGTAAATTAATCCAAAAACCTTTGATATAGTTATCAAAGGTAGAAAATATCTTAAAGAATCCGTGATAAATACCCCAACCTCAAATAAATATTTTAAATACTTATATTCATTAAAAGAAATCAATTTTACGTGTAAAATAGAGAAAATAAATTAGTAAATGAATTTATCTAATTACCAAATAAATATCTGAGGTTCAAAATCACTTTTGAAGGTTAGAAAAACTACCTCAGCATAAATGGTTGGTATAACAAATTACTATCAGCAAAATTTTGTATAAATTAGACCATAAGTATAGGAGGGAAAGGTTATAAATCAAATTTATGAAAATTACTAAAAATAAAACAATTCAAATTACATTTTAGGGTGAGTAATCCATTAGCCGATAGGAATTATAATTTACTAAGGTTAAATATAAAATATTAAAGGAATATAGACTAAGGAGAAACCTAGTCAATTGGCTTCCATAATTAAATGATAATTATGAGAAATTACTTATAGTACAAGGAAGTTACAAAAGGAATATCTCATCCAACTAACTATCAAGGATACCTACTTACTCCAGAAATCCTTATTTTTGGGTAAAAAGAAAAAAAATAGATTATTCAATTAAACTTCTAATCGATTAAGTCTTTTTATAAGGCTGCCGACATGGCTTCAAAGAGAACCAGAGGAAATCCTCTTACCGAGGAAGAGGATATTAGCAAGAAAAGAAATAAAGCCAATAATGACCATGAGGTTGGGCCTAGCATAGGCCAACGGAGGAAAGTTTGCAGGCTCCAGCCCAGCAGCACATGGACGAGCATTCACAGGTGGATTTCTATTTTGTTCACTTAAAAATCTTTTGAAGTTCATTTTTAAGTTAGCATTGCATACGTAAGGTTAGGAATGATAAACTGGCTGTAAATGGAAGGTAACTTCCATGAAACCAATGAGCAATGATTGTAAATAGGAAAGAAATGATTGAGTTATGACTGATTGACCTAGGAAAGAAATGTTTGGCTTTCCTTAAGACAGCTTGTCTCAAGACACCTCTGATTCCTTGGAAATATTTTACTCCAGGTAATGAGTAATGATGGAGATTCCGCCACGGATGAGTCGGTTTTCTCAGTGCGCGTGGAGTCTTTACCTCGTGTTTGTTTTTGTTTGTGGATATTACTTAAGATTTCAAGTTTATCCTAGAGGAACCGCCTGGTTGTATGGGCAACCGGTTGGCGTATGGACGCCCGGACTTTGGATGATGGCTTTTTCTACCCTGGTTTATTTATCAAAAAAGGAATGGGTGCCGTTTTTTCACCCCTGTACAGGTGGTCTTGAGACAAACCAGTACTGGTCAAAGATATTTCAGAATGACAGTACCTTGTCTTAAGTCTAAAGATGTTTGTTTGGTGAAAGAATGTCTTCAATACTGTTTTCAAAGGTTGTCTTAATGAAATTCAGTTGTGAAAGTTAAAAGGAATCATTGTTTTAAAAGAATGTGGTAGTAATTAAACAACACAGAAATCATGTGTGAGTGCGGGGTGGTAAGTGGGGATTGACTAAGGTTGTCAATCATGGACGGGTGGACCTGATTAGTCAGGTAACTATCCATTCCCGCGTACTAAAACGTTTTAGAAACTTCTTCACTTGGAAGAGGAATCCACCAACGCCTGTGCCCTCACATATGTTAGGGGGGAAAAAGCGTTGGCTAAGGAACCATAATCTGAATGATGAAGTTATAGGGCCGGTATAATTTTTTTTTATGTGGTCACGTTTTCACTGCGAGACAGGACTAGGTTTCTTTCGAGGGCTAAAACCTAAACCATTGTCAATGGTAAGGGTGAATTCCCTGGAATTTTTCTTGTTTAAGGACTCTGACTTTAGTAGTCCTAGAGACCTGTCAATGGTACCATCCCGTTTTTTGTGTCAGCGGATTTGGGGACCTTACAAATAAGGTCAACTAACACACCTATGTCAATGACATTATCATTCTGTCCTAGCTGTTTTTGTAAACGGCTAACATGAAAAACAGGATGAACTCGTGAATTCTCTGGAAGAGCTAACTTCTAGGCCACTTGACCGATACGTTTGAGAATGGTAAACGATCCACAATAGCGTGGTGAAAGTTTAGCAACTTTCCCATTTTCAAACTTTTCGAATGCTCCAGAACCTTGAGGAAAACCTTGTCTCCTTCTTTGAAAGTAGCAAGACGACGATGCTCCTCTGCGTACTTCTTATATTGATTATGAGCTTGCTTAACATTCTGTCTACTAGCAACTCAAAGCATGTCAAAATGGTCTTGGAGAAAATCCTTCACTTGTTGTATCTTCTCCTTAGCCAACCCCACCGTAATGGGCGATCTACGTTGAAATCCATACAAAAGCATAAATGGAGTAAACCCTGTAGTCACATGCTTTTCCCTACCATTTCATTGTACATAGGCGTGTTTGAGTTAGGGGACTTTTCTCATATCCCTTAAAACTCCTTGTTAGCTAGTCACTGGGCTAGTTGAGCCAAAAAAATAAAAAAATAAAATTATATTATGACCTCTTTGTGTGTAAATATTTCATTGTATATAGGGCCTAAATATAAGGAATTTTCATAATTATTTTGGTATTTATATAAATATTTTTACCTAGGTGTGTTATTTATGCTATGTATATTGACTCACCACTACCATAATTTTACTTACTGTTTTTCATAATCTTTATTGCATATAAAATAATTTCATGCAAGCTTCTCTTATTTTTGGTGTAACTCCATCCAACAAAAATAAAAAAAAAAACTAGTTTTATTTATGTGTATAGTTTTTCACTATTGTGATTTTTCCCTTCCTACATCTATTCTCTTTTACTCTCATAAATTAGAACATGAAAAATATTCATCTTTTTTTGGTAGCCTCATAATGAGAGCGATTTATTTTAACCCCTTTATATTTTTTCCACCTATATTATTTATATTTCATATGTACATATTTTTTAGACCCCTCAATAATTGATTTTCTTAGTTGTATTATTCACTTATATAATAAGCTCAACAATATCTTCGATTATAGACCCACGAAATAAGTTCGAGGATATTGGCATGCATGGATGCATTATGGAGGGCTCACTCTTGGAGTCTTTCAAAAGAATCATCCAAAAAGGAATCCCACAAGGACTTTGTGCAGTGGAAAAAGACAGTCGGTTTTGCAGAATTTTTAAAGGTCACTTCCTCTCCAAATTTGAAAAGGTGATAAAGACAAGAATTGTAGCCTGCAATGTTTTCATATTGTTTAAAGCTACGAGCTGCAAGCTATGATTTTATATGTGGACCCTAGTTTGCCCATGCCATGCAGCTACACTCCCTCTTCTATTTTATCATTTTCCTCTTTCACACACACTTCTCCACTCATCATCCCCATCTCTCTCGCCTATTCTCTCTACATGCTACTCACCTTCTCCTCAACCTTGAAGAAAAAGAGAAACCAAGGTGAACTTATGCCTCCTACACACATTCCATTCCAAAATTGACCACCTAGTCTCATTTTTCCTCCTCAAATTACCCATATCTATAGAAAAACCACAAAATTCAATCTCTTCTCTTGAAGAACAACATCATGGTGATTGATCATGCATCTTCAATTACCTTGGATACCAAGGAAGGTCAACATGGGAGAAAAAATGTACCGTCAAAGGTAGTGGATTGTCAACAAGCGTCAAAATTAGCTCTACTCAAGACACTTGGAGCATCAACATTGTAAGAAATCCATCTTTTCTTACCTCTTGAAAATTCTTCTTTATTATTTGTATCCTACATGGATACTCCCATTTTAAATATCCAGTTCTATTTGTTAATTAATAAAAATACTAACTCTACTAATCTACTAACACTAACCCACTATGAAAAGTCCTATCACCTCCATTTCTCTCCTCTCTATTTTCTTCATCTATCCCCACCAGCTTCTTGATAACTCCAAGAAAAAAATAAATAAAATGTTGAAAATCTAATCCAACCATGGTTAGAGGAGTAACCCTAGCCCTCAAAATGCTATAAAAGGAGGATGTAGCTAGCACAAAAGAGGAGAAGCCATAGCAAGAGCATTATGCTATAGCTTAGAAGCCAAGCTCAATCTCTTAAGAAGGAGCTCTTGAGTAGAATCTCATTGGCTTAAGCACATGCATGTGTTGTATTAGGGGTGTTTAGCAAGGGAGATCTATGCCATTGTAAAAGATAGTGATCATTTTAATTGAGAGTCTGAAGCTTATATTTCTCCTACAAGTGTAAACCCAACATTCACTGAATCAAGGAGGGTGGATTTGGACTAAACATGGCTACTTTGTCTCTCTTTCAACGTGAAGTCATGGACAACAATGATGTGTAAGTGTCTTGATGTTTTATTTAGGTTATTAATAGCTTGTCTCTAGGTGTTATTAACAATTTACACATAAATCCCACATGTTGTAAGAGGGCAACACGGTAGAGGACTCCCCTGGCCTTAAGAAAGTGATTGGGGTGGCTTGTCTTGTGATGTGTTGCGGTGTAATTTACTCAAGCTATGTTGAACAAATGCTAATCTCACTTTGATTTGTCATGACAGATTTGTAAGAAGGTATTAGTGCAACAAGCACCCCCTTCCCCCTTCTCTCTCTTTCTTACATATATATTTCTGTTTTCTTGATCATTGTTGATACACTACTACATTTGCCCCCACATAGCGACGGCTACAGTGACGAATTTTTGTCGCATTAGCGAGGGAAAAAGGCGTCGCTGTAACCGTCGCTACTGTACGTCGCATAAACGAGGCACTTAACGAGGGCTATAGCGACGAGTTACCATCGCTTAAGCAATAGAAATAAGACATTTACTTTTCGTCGCATAAGCGACGCGTGGCATAAGCAACACGTGACAAAATGTGTGGTATAAGTGGCGCGTGGCATAAGCGACGAGATGCTTAAACGACGAGTTGTTTTTTTTTTTAAAGACCGCATCAACGATGCTTTGAACACGTAATGACTATATGACGTGCAGGGTTTCATAAGTGATCTATCTCCACTCCCTCTCTCTCTCTCACACACACACAGTACATACAACAATCCAGCTCTAATGCTCTCTCTCTCTCTCTCTCTCTCTCTCTAGCTCTTCTACACACACATACAAACTCTAGCTCTCGAGTGGAACACACACACCCACAAACTCTAACTCTCTCTCTCGTGCCGGTGTTCTTGCATTTGTGATTGCTCTTGTTGCTCATATATTTGTTGGCATTTCGCATAGTAGTGCGGATGTTGATCGGACCAATGCGTACGTAAGCGATATAAATTTACAATTTTGGCTTCAAGATGAATTATGGTAAACAACTCTCTCTCTCTTTTTGCTATTTTTTAAAGTTAGAACTTTAAATTAAATAAAAAATAGATGATCATATTTGTTTATTACAAATATATATTAAAATAAAATAGCAGGCCCTCAAGCCAATATTAAATCTCAAACCCATGATTTCTGTCATGTAGAAGACGTTTCTATAAGTCCTAAATCGTCTCCCTTTGTTCAGTTAAGAAAAACGTTCTTGATGTATAACAGAAATAATTCTTGCGAACTTCTAAAATGATCCATTGGCGAGCCGCTTCAGATCTCGTGAGCCATATAGCTTGCCAAGATACCTTGTTGGCACGTGGACAAGCTATGTGGGCTCACGAGATCTCAAACGGCTCGCAAATGGGTCATTTTCAAAGTTCAAACAAGTTGTATAACTTGTTCACATGCCTCATTGGCACATGGGCTCCATGCGCTAAAGCTCGCCGACGATCGACCATTTCTGAAGTCCATGATCAAAAAAATGCTCGCGGACTACTTTGGAAACGGCCCATTGGCGAACCATTTAAGATTCTGCGAACCCACATAGCTTTTTTGCGTGCCAAAGAGGCATGTGGGAAAGCTATAGGACTCGCCGAGAGCTCAAACAGCTGACTGATGTATTGTTTTTGAGCGCTCTTTGCTCGAGGACTTTGAGAACGATCCATATATCAACGAGTTGTTTGAGCTCTTAGCGAGCCGTATAGCTTGCCCATATGCCTCATTGGTACATGGTCCATGTGGGCTCACAAGAGCTCCAACGGCTCGCCGATGGACCGATTCTAGAGTCCACCAAAAAAAAAAAACTTGTCCTTAATTCATACAACTCGGGACATGTGGGTTTAACATGAAAATAAAGAAAACTTGGTACATGTCGGTACTTGGTACTTGGTACATGTTGATACTTGGTACTTGGTACTTAGTACTTGCAACTTGAAACTTGGTACTTGATTTGGTGCAAGATATGTAGAATCTGACACTTAGCGTAAAATCTGCTACCTTTACAAAAAATATGAAAATCAAAAGCTTGTTAATACTAGAGCCTGACATAGAAACCAAGAAAACTTGTTAGTGTTAGATTTGGCAGTTGATTTAGAGTTTGGTATCAGGTTCCATAATGAAACTTGATAGTTGTCGTTGGTGCATGGTACATGGTACATGGTACGTAACTTGAAACTTGGAGCGTATGATGCTTGTAGTTGGTGCATGGTACATGATACGTAACCTGAAACTTGGAGCGTATGATGCTTGGTACTTTGAAATGTCATAGTTAAAAGCTTCATCTTAAAAGAAACGTTGGAAGCCTATTTAACAATGTGTAAACCGACCGGGTGAAAAGCCACAGGAGGTGACCCAAACCAGGACAACAACAACTGAACAGAAAGACTAACATCCCTCGCAATATTTCTTTTATATTCTTAAAGACTTGCACAAGAGTGCTATAAGATCAAAATGCCTAAATTTTGAGAAGTAGAGCAACTAGCAGAAAACTTAGGACTAGGTTTCACATGCCACATCATCATTTGGTAGCACAATGACCACGATTTCAATCCATCTTTTTTAAAAATATATATAAAGACAAATAAATAACATTGAGACGGTTACTTAGGTTAATTATCTTATCGACAAATAATTAATTGTTTGAAAATAGACAAATTCAGTGATGCAACAAACACATGTCAGTATATATCATCAGTAAGTTTATGTACATGTGTCCAAAATGTGTGGTGATCAATCCTCACATATACAAAACAAATCTCATCATCACATACGATGTAGCAATGCACACTGAAAAATACATATATAACAATCCCAAATATGCAAAAGAAATCTCTACGCAGGATCACTATGGGATTCATCACTACTGGAAGATTCACTATCATCGGTCTCATGATCGCTAATGCCACCACCACCGGTCCGAAACGTGGGACTACGACTGTCCCCATCTCTGCGATCGTCACCATCATGGCTAGTGATTTGGCCGCTGCTCCTCTCAGCCTCTCGACGTCGCCCCTCGGCCTCCTGTCGAGCCACCTCTGTCATATCAGCCTCCCCATGCCGCTCCTGTATTAGTTAGTGAAATAAAAAAAGAATATATTACAGTTACCATGAAAAAAAAGAATATATTACAGTTAGTGAAATAAAAAAAGAATATATTACAGTTACCATGAAAAAAAACTACAAAGCAAAACAAAGATATGTACAAGTGGATATGGAGTGTCAATAAGTGTCTGACACAAAGCACGATAGCCGCAGTATGTGGCGTACTCTATCTCCTGTGCCGTCGGTGCACGACCATAGTCTTTCATCTACATTAAGACACAACCAAAGAGTTAATATTTTTTTCATTTAATAATACTACCTTTAAAAGTTAAAATGTGAATGGTCTATACTCACAAATGTGGCCACAAATCCATCCCGTCCCATCCGCCCTAGTCTAGATGTGTGATGTAAAGCTACTCTCTTTCTTGCTGCCTCCTAAGCAAATTTGAATAAACAAAATAACATAGATTAGAGAAAGTTAGAATCAATCTAGGAAAGTTCATATTAATTCTAATATATTACCAAAGGCACACACCTTTTGTTGGGGAAAATTAATGAGTAGGCGCATCTCCTTGCGGAAGAATTGCCATGTCTCCATGCAAATGGTTGCCTTTCTCTTGTTTGACGGCACCATACTATAGCGCCTGTTTATTTTTTAAATTATAATAAGCGTCAGAATATACCATATAACTACTAGACTTCAATGTTTTGTTACTTTTATTGAATTTTTTATTTTGGTCATTTGAAAAATGTCTCATGTTTTTATGGTAATTGAAATCCAGATTCGGATCAATCTGAGGGTACACCACCACCTCCTACTAGTGGTAGCCGGGGTGCACAGAGTTCCAATACTGCACATGAACCCGTTTACGATGATTTCTACTATGATGAGCCTATTATATGCTGGTGTGCTCGTTGTTGTGGCATGTATCGCAGGCCACGACGGGAGTGCTTTTCACATCACTTGACTTATGGTACTTTTGAGCAAGCACCACCACCTGAGGAGCGACATCGACCTATGGTATATTTCTGATCTCCCTTTGTTTGATATTGGAGTTTTAAACATCAAAGAGTAAAATATATAATGTAACTAGATTATATATGTAGGTATCTTCACTTGATGGCGAGGATGACTTTACTACGAGTGGTGCACATGTCTCTCGCACACGGCACGGAGAGGTCATTTGTCAGTTTATTGCAGCTCGAGGTTTCTCGACATCCTCTACCTCGTCCATTGGAGGCTGAGATGGGTGGAGATCATCCACTGCCTACTCATTTACAGGATCTAGTACAGAGCTACGATCGTAGACGATACGGAGGCTGGCAAGGAGGACCACTTCCTTTAGATGGAGTGGTTTTTGGCTTTAGGGGCAATCGCTACATGATTGCTCCGTCCACCATCAGTGGAGCGGGACGAGGCGTCTTTATTGCACAGGATTTGCATGTGCCCCCTCATTCAGAGGTCACCCTTATGTCTTTTTGTGGACCTATACATAGATGGGGTCCATGGCATCAACTCACTCGCTACATCCAGAGCATGACTACTTATGGATTATGTCTTAATGCAGCCTCTCTTTCTGCTAGAGGGATTACACATGCAGAAGGCCAAAGACTCTATGTTGATGGAAGACCTTCTCAAGGAAACATAGCAGTTTAATCAATAGTAGTCGAGGGAGAAGTGCAAGAACCAATTGCACTTTGTGGAGTGTGAGAATAGTCATGAACCACAAATGTGCAAGAACCAATTGCACATTTGTGGAGTGTGAGAATAGTCATGAACCAAGACACATGACTAGGGATGTACCAAGATATATAGTTGTCCATGCTATCAAATCATTACGTGTTGGTGATGAATTGCTAGTCAATTATGGATGGCGTAGACCTCCACGAGCATCCTTAACAGATGAGGGTTAAGAGCTCATTGTATACAATTCCTAATGTTATTTTGAACTCTTGTACCCTAATTCTACACTTTAATTTTCATTACGTTTCGTACTGTCGCTAATTTATTTTGATATTATTTTTTGTTGTTTCCAAATGTTATTGAACTTCATGCACATCTCTCTCTCCTTTTATATATAAGCATGCTATTGATACAATCTTCTTTACCTTCGAATATGCAAATTCTAGATTATGACATCGATAACGTCACAAATCAACATTCACATGATGTATCTCAAATGTCAATAGAGTGCATGAGGATCCTACGCAGGAGTGATCCTAACACGTATGCAAGACTAAAGGAACAATATTCTAAGGACTTTAATGGACGTGATGATATCTTTGATAATGACGATGGCATGGCTGATTTTATTGAGGATTGGCATCAAAATGATAGTGCGAGCAATATTCCTAACAACGAGAAGTATCTTCGAGAAGAAGCTCTAAATCATATCTACAAAGGAATCCAACTAACACGACTAAGTGCAAGCTTACTTATTCTTAATCTTCAAAACTGTTTTGGATGGAGTAATGTATCCGTTTCAGCACTATTGAAGTATGTATACATCTGACATATTTGTTTGCTACACTCTAAACATTGGTGCTTGTTATTGATCATATTTTTAATCAACTTGCATGCTAGTCTCTCAAAAGTTCTTGCCGACAAGAAATTCCCTTCCTGCATTACACGATGAGGTGAAGAAGATGATAAGTAGTCTTGGACTTGACTATTCTTCTATACATGCATGTCCCAACGATTGTATTTTATATAGACATCAATACCAGGACAATGTGACGTGCCCAAAATGTCAAAAGCCTCGTTATAAAGATGAGAAAGGTAAGGTCCCTAGAAAGGTATTGAGACATTTTCCCTTGGCTCCGTGTATAAAACATATGTTTCAAAGTCCTGAATTAGCTAAGCTTATGACATGGGGAGCGGAGCACAAGAGCAAAGATGGAGTAATGCGAATTCTGCAGGATAGTCCTGCATTTGAGCATATTGATTTGCTATGGCCAGATTTCGCAAAAGAATCATGCAATTTAAAGATGGGTGTAGCATTAGATGGTGTGAATCCATTTTCTATAAAATCAAGTAAATGGTCTACATGGCCAGTGGTAGTTATTAACTATAATCTACCCCCATATCTTAGTATTAAGAAAGAGCATTTAATGCTCTCACTCTTAATCTCAGGAAAGCGACAAGTTAAAGACCTGAATGTATATTTGGCTCCTCTCATTGACGATCTTCAAGATTTGTGGAGAGGGATTGATGTCGTGGATATGTCAAGAAGCATTGGCGAAAGACAGTTCATTGTTCGTGGGATTTTAGCATGGACTATCCACGACTTTCCAGGATATGGTTTTTGCTCAGGTAAATGGTTTTGATATATACATTTTCTCATATGTTGTTTGTATATTTATTGCGCTAATAATCTTTGTTATATTTTTCATGCAGGAATATGTACCAAGGGTTATAAAGCTTGTCCTGTGTGTGGTGATTGGTTGAGATCAACTTATAGCAAAAACCTCAACAAAAATATATATCTTCGACACAGACGATTTTTACGTGAAGAGCATCATCTACGAAATAGAAGGCAAGCCATACATTTCAATGGGAAGGTAGAAGAATGGAAATGTCCAATACCAAACACACCAAAGGATTGGTATCTAAAGTGGACTGTTGGGCCCGCTATCGATCCGGAGTCGGAGATCATAAGCAGTGATGATGACGCTGTGAAGGTGTGAGCCAGAGGAAAAAGTTCTCTGGCTCAAAGTCCTTCGATATGGTACACTTTGGAATATTGGAAGGATTTGAAGATATGTCATCTTCTTGATCCTATGCATATATTAAGAACGTTGGTCATTTGTTATGGCAACACCTTGTTGGCTTGAAAGACACAGTGGCAACAAGAAATGACTTAAAGGGTCGAAACTCAAAGCCTAATCTATGGCCACTTTCTGATAAAACTGGACATGACACAACCTATGAGCCTTGAGAAAACCGATTTTGAAGCTCCACGCGTATGGAAACCGATTAAGAATATCTTGAGTAAACCGATTTTGAAGCTCCACGCATATGGACAAATGAGTCTTCTTCTACCATGTCAGACGATGTATTGTCTGGTAAGGGAGTCCCTTTTCGACTTAAGATCCAAGATAATTTGGATATTTCTACTTTCATTATCTATAATAGCGAATGCATGCAACAATTTGTTGAGGAGTATGAGGAGAAACTTGCGAACCAACGAGTTGGCAGACGTAAAAACAGGAGATCTAGACGTCAAACCAACGTAAATAACATCGAAGAAGTACCTACTTTCATGGATTGGTTATACACCCGTATGCAACGGGCGGATAGAGATCATGAGACAATCTCAAGGGAACAGAGAGAGTTTATGATCGGATGTGAAAGAAAGGTAACTTTTGGGTTTTGAAAAACTTTAAACTAAACAAGCAATATTTCTTTTTTTCTTATATCATTTATATATTGATCTAGGCTCAAATGTATACAAACATGTGGGCTTATCGTCAACATCTTTGAATAAAAGCTATTGACGACTTACGTCTAACTCAAGATTCTTCCGTGTTGCCTCTTTCAAGCAATTATCACGTGCAAGTTCAAGAGACAAAAATCTTGTTGATAGTGAACTGGGTTATGTGGGAACCATAGTTGGCATTTATGAAATATCGTATCGGATCTTCAAACAGGTGAATGAAATCCCTCTTCATACAACAATGACATGTAGATTTCTTGAAGTTATACACCTGCTACTGCACTTGCTGTAATTCAAAGCAGAATTTCAGCAAATAGACATTGCCATCGCTTCCGGAGCATGCCAAAACCCTGACCTAGACTCCTGGATCATGTAGATCTGATTCTGTATGATGGAGCTATGCAAAAAACTGCGTTTTAGAGCCCGAAAATGGCAAAAAACGAGTTGCACATAGTCTTGAACCTGCTCCTGCTCCACTCTGCGTGATGCAATGTACTCCCAATGCAAGAGCTCTGTCACAATAGCATCCAAGCACTCGAATGTCAAGCTCTCCTCCGCCGAGAACTTCTCTATCGAGCTCCACTAAGCTCAAAGTTCCTCTCACCAAGGAAGCAGCAACCGCCTCCTCGACCAAGCTTGACCACACCAAGCTCCTAAGCTCCAAAGACAATCTGCCTCAAGATTCTCCCCATTGGAATTCCTCCCTTTGCATCGCCCTTGACTGTAACCTCCATGAAGTGCCAACCATACTAGTAGCATAACCGTCATCATTGTGCCCCCACTACTTACTTAGGGACCCCACGCCCGTAGGCCTGCTAGTAATCTCATCCAAAATGGCCTGGCATACAACCCGCTACCCAGTGTCGAATAACCCCATAATGGCCAGTACCGGTTAAGGTATAATAGCATGTGCCTAATCACTCGCACAGCACAGCTCCCCGAATGAAAGGTGGGCTGGTGCTGATCGGAGCCCGCCCTCTTGCAATGCGTAGTCATGTTGCATTCGCACTCAGTGGCTCGCCCGTCTCTTCGAGGGGAAACACATCAGCCATACACAACCTGCCCCAGCATTTCTGTTCTTCTCGTACCTGCATATCTCACCCTGCACCTTAGTTGTTTGCTGGCCCTCCGACTCAGCCCAATACCTCCTAGTTGTGGTACATCCCCGATTATGCGATCTAGTCCTTGGCTGCCTGGTATGATATCGAGTTCACCTGCCTCGCTCCGCATCCTCTTGCAACCTGCCTTGTCGCGGTGGGATCCAACGGCCATCTTTGGCCTGCATTTGTGCCAGCACTCGTCTTGCTACATTCCGTCTGTCAGAACCAGCAAACGGCTCTAACCCTTCGGGCTTAATCCCGCATCGGCCAATTATATTCTAGTGTGCTGTCAGCTCAGCACCTCCGCGCATTCGGGTCATTCCGTAAACAAATGCATCCCTGCATGGGTAACCTTCTCCCGGGTCCCATATGCATATCTTCACCTCCAGTAGGTCACTATCCACAACCCCAAGCAGCCCTGCTTGCCACACATGACTCGGGCAGTCGCATTTTTTAACACCCATCATCGAACCACGCGGCAAACTGTAACCACGCGGCGATTAATCCCAGTGGGTTTGCCTCAGCTAGCTTATGGCTCGCGTACACTAGTCTATAAGGCCCCTTCAGGGACATTCCCAATCGGGTCTCCATGACCTCCTTCGTGACCCAATGACCTTGCACCACTGTCAATTCATAACCCTAGTCACACCTTGCTGACCACCTTTTCCGGGTAATCCCACAATCATCCTTCCCATGTGTGCTCCAAGCCAGTAGGCTTGTTGCTCACCTTCCTATTTTCCCGACCGCCATCTGGTCCAAGCTATTCGCAGCCATATTGTGAACACCATTTGCTGAGGGGTTTGGCCTCATGCACACACCCCAACTTAGCGGTATACCGTACGTTATACGCATATCAGAAAACCCTGCCTGGCTCACATCCTTTATCTTCACTTCACAATCAACCATCACGACCAAAGTGCCACATTCCAGGTTCGCCACATCTCCTCTCAATTCTTCGCATATGAATGGCTTATTGCCATGGATTTCCACAATCCCCTTCTCGGGCAATTTGAAGGTAGCAACCTGTAGGTCGCTGCGTGTCACATGCTCCAGCTCTCCCCTCTTGTGTGGGGGATAGGAGTCCGCAGGGTTCACCTGGTGCTCCTCCTCAATTTCTTCACTCATCCACACACAGGACATCCATACATTCTTCTCCTTCGTCCATACACGGGGCATCCGTCTCCTTATCTTCTTTTGCTTGTTTTTCCTCTTCGTTCAGCTTGGCATGCATCATCGACACCTTTTCAAAAAACCAGGTCATCACTTGCTCTTGTCGACGGAACTCGGCATCCATAAGCATTTTCTTTCTCTCGAGCTCTTTTCTCGTTCTTCTACTTTCCAGCCGCATCGCCTCTACATCCTTGTAGTAACTCTCAGTCGTCCTCGAGAGTGTCTGAGTCGAGGTCTGCATAGCCTTTTGCACCGCATCCCAGTCATATCCTGGTTTTCCTTCTCTTCATCCAGCAAAGCTTTCCTAACGCATCGTATCGCTCTTTCAAAGCATAAGAGGGCAACCTCCACGTTGAACCATGCCTTCAGTGAGGCCATATCCAAAAGCTTGAAAAAACAGATTGGCCCTTAAAACAGTAGAATCAGTCACGCCACTTCTCCTACGCAATTGCAGCTATGAAGTCACTTAGTGTAGATGCATATCCATCGACAGCAGAAGCTCAACAACCATCGACAGAAGAAGCTCAACAACCTAGCGTTTTTGGAGACCCATCACCTAGCGTTTTTAGCATGGCGTTTTTCAGCAATGAACGACCGGCAGATTGAGCCCCTAAAGAGTAACACATTCAGCCGCAAGAAACCTCAGTTTTCAGCCCTAAACCTGCAGATTTTCAGCGTCAAAGACCTACAGAACAATCCCAGAATCAGCGTTTTTGGACATAGTCGTAGATTTTAGCCCATAGCGTTTTTGGACAGCAGATACAAGATTGCAGATTTCAGCCCTTAGGACGGTGTCTTCATTCCCTTCGTCATTGCCGACATTGCCTAGACTTGCATCAGCTCCATGCATTCAGCTTGATCCAGTTGGTGCTCTCCTACGCGATTGCAGCTATGAAGTTACACCTGCCTCCAATGGGTTACTAGCATGGGAACTTTTGATGGACCAGAAAAACCAAGTCGATCTTGTTCTAATGGAGTTCGTGATGCCCTGTTTATCAGGCATAGGTCTATTGGGGTGAATTATGAACCATGGGGCCCTCAAGCACATTCCGGTTATCATGATGCCCTCTCATGACTCCATGAATTCCATTTTCAAATGCTTGTCAAAGGGAGCTGTGGACTTTCTTGTGAAACAAGTGAGGAAAAATGAACTAAAGAAGCACTTGCAGCATCTTTGGAGGAGGTGCCATAGTTCAAGGACCTGAGCATTGGGAAGATAAAGATTTTGACCTAAGAGGAGTGGCTGCTGCAACGAATGCACCTTTTCTAGACCCTGTGCCATCAACACACGAAAATTCTGGGACAGTTGGAAGCGTTGAGGATGCTCATTTGGTTGGACACCATGTACATTTGATTTGTCTCATATGGTCCCAAGCGGCGAGCATGATAGAAGAGAGGAAAAATCATGCACCCCAACAGTGCATGGTGCACCCTTGCGAGAGTTGCCTACAGCCTGCCTCTACTATAAGCTACACCTACTCAGAGAGCAGCTCCGACCGTTTCCACCTTGACAGATCGAGAGTCAAGAGACAAGAGAGAGAGAGAGAGAGAGAGAGAGAGAGAGAGAGAGAGAGACATAGATGTTAAAAATATTTCTTTCTTTCTACTTACCATGTTGCGTAGCATCGATGACCCATGAGTTTTCACATTTGCTTGACCATCCACTTGGGACTCCATCCTGTCCCATACTCCGTCTCTAGTGTGTTGAGAACATATTTCTTGTCATCCTCATGCTGATCACTACAATGCAAAATAAAGCCGATTAGTAATTCAACTAACAAACTAAAATTTATATGTTTTATGTTAATTAATACTTACTCCCATGGTATATGAACCTGCTTTAGATAAGACGAGCAGAGGTCTCCCATCCGACGTTTGAGGGCGATGCCGGCTCCGAGCTGGAGGATAGCCCCATCAGGCAAGATGTCCCATGTGACACCCAAGCTGCCAATGCACGTGCGCATTGGTTGGTGGAGGTGGAGGCACTGAGCTGGTGGCTGAGGCGGTGTCTCACGAGTCGATCCGCCTTGTGGCGTGCTACTCTGTCGGTGATGCCTACATGCAATATAAACATACGGCAGATTAGATGAGAGTTCTTAAAAACTATTTGATATTTAATTCATAATCACCATAATAGATATACCTCCGAGACTGACGGCCACTAGCTTGTGAATCAGGTGTCAACTGAGTACTAGGAGGTACATTAGGAGTAAGTCGCTGACTCTCATGATGTGATGTACCTGGAATAGGAGTCCTAAGCAAACAAATACATCAAGGGAATACATATATTAAGATGTCTATATTAAAAAAAAAGAATGACATTACTACTTTATCAATCAAGAAGATTACCGATGTGCTATGGTCTGATCTGCATGAGAGGAAGTCTCCACTCCTGCGTGTGGCTGGGAGGATGTACCCTCTCCAGGACGTACGGGCAAACTGAATCGCCCAAGAAACTCGATGGAGCTGTCTAAACTGGCGTCATCCATCTTCACATAATCTGACATAGCCTCCGTCAAAGCCTCTCCTCATAGTCCAATGGTACGTAGCAAAGTCTTGATGAACGTCAACTTCACTCTATGACCCTGGTCACTCATCGTATCTGTATATATTTAAAACAAACCATATGTCAAACCAACACAAACATCGTATCTGCATGTAACATCAATGCAAGTAAAAATATTAATAGATCAAGAATCTGCAGATGAGGTCGAAGCAGCCATGAATGGAGTAGACTACAACAAAATAGATCAAAAAAAATGCTACAGATGCTTCAAATGGTTATGAATCAAATGCAAGATCAGGTAGCAAAACTAAAAGAGAAACACACTCAGTAACAAATTCAATGCAAGAGTAAGCTACATGAGAGATTTGATGGTTTGTGGTCGAATGCAGCACGAGCTTATAACCATATGGCAGATGTGGACAAAATGAAGCATACCTAGATGTATTCCTGAAAAGGACTCAACCTGAGCTATATGCTGTTGTTGGCAGCGCTTTCACTGCCTACTCTCAGATGGTATCAGACACTGAGGTTCTTCTCCCAAGCCGACGATCCCCTGCTGATTGCATCCGTCACGAAAAACTCCCTCAAAACTGAGATCGCTCCCCCTTGGTGGTTGTGTTTTCTACAAACAGCAGCGTTTTCACCTCTCAGGCTGTATTTTCTGTGCTATGGAGCCAGATCAGCCATCGCTACTCCCTTCTCTCTCAGCCCTGAAGGGATTACCCTAGCCATCGCTACTCCCTTCTCTCTCACCCCTGAAGGGATTACCCCAGATCAGCCGTTGATAAAGCACTTGCAGCAACGTTTTCAGCATTAGACAGAGTATCAGATCAACCCCTTGAAGCATTGCAGATAACCCCCATTTTCAGCCATAAAAACGCAGCAAAACAGTCATTTTCAGCCACGCGAAACAGCCCAAAGATTTGCAGAATTTCAGCAGTTAGAAGACCACAGATTTCAGCCCTAAATTCGTCATCGGCATCACCATCGTCGTCATCGGCAGGTCCCAAGTTGCATCAGTCCATTGCATACGCATTGTACCACTTTGTGCAATAAAAAAGGAGACCACTCTCGCCGACGAGAGTGGGGCCTTTGGAGGAGGGTTTTACAACGTCTCTGGTGTCGTATCTCTCTTCTCTCTATCTCTCAGTCTCATTCACTTGCACACACAGTGTCCATTCACTTTGTTTGTGATCATAGCATTTTCTCATTAAGAACGGAAGACTCTACCTTCCATAAAACAAAAGGAATCTTGAGCACAGTTCGGAGCACTCATCTTGAGAAAAGTGCAAACAATCATTACGATACACCTAACAAGAGCTTTATGTCTGAGATGTCTCTTGAAATGCAGTGACTGCAGGATATGCCCAACGTGGGTAGGGCCAAGGAGCTCTGGTCGTTTCTCACTGGACGAAGCAAGGATATCTCTCTAGACGCAGTCACATATGAGCAACAGCAATCAGAGGCCATCGAGCAGATCGACTTGAGCTTTTAGGACAAGTGGCTAGGCCGTCTCCCTCAATGTCTCACCTACAACTTCCAGCTTATGATAGCCTACGCTCCTACTCTCTTCCAGATGCAATCACATATGCTCTAGAATGTTTTCAGTTGATGTAGAGAGAGGGCATCTCTCGAAATGCAATGTTATCTCAAGGAGTGCATTAATTGCAGTAGTGTCAGGTCAGGAAGGGAGGGATTGTTTTCAACAAATGTAGAGAGAGGGAATCTCTCTTCAATAACAGATCTTGAGTTTAACTCGTCGGATAGATCTTTGACGTCTCTTGGGATAGTTTCCTACGACATTAAAATCCTCTTCTTCTTTTTCTTCTTCTCTAAATGCAATCAAGTACACTTGCACCTTGAAGGCATATGGTATTGCACAAGATGCTGATATGGAGAAAGGAATTCATTTTGATATTGTTAGTCAGTGGTTGTGCTTGGCACTACCTTGGTCGACATGTATGCCTAATGTGGTGTAGTCCATAGATCACAAAAAGTATACTTAAAGTAAGAGGTCAAGACAAGGGTTCAAGAGACTTCGCTTTTTACAGGCTCGTTCTACTCTTTTCGCCCACTGAGATTTGGGAAGGCTTGCTGGGGTGGGTTGACGGACGGCACATGGGCTTGCAGTGGAGGCAGGGTGGATTGTGGGCTGAGGTCAAGACAAGGGTTGAAGAGCCTTCGCCTACTACAGTCTCGTTCTACTCGTTTCGCCCACCACTAAGAGCAGGGAAGGCTCGCTGGGGTGGGTTGACGGACGGCACGTGGGCTTACAGTGGAGGCAAGGTGGATTGTGGGCTGAGGCCGATGCGGAGGACCGCCCTGGGTGGGGGCACCTGGCTACAAAAGCCTCTTCGACTGCCCTGGCTCTTCATTTTTTGACAGCAGGAGTTGGCTTGTGCTCCTTTCTCCTTTGGAGATCAACATGTCAGCCTCGGTTCCTGGCATTCTGTTGGGTTTGGGAGGGGGTGTGGCTTCAGTGGTGGCAGGGGAGCCCCATTCGAGTGGCACTCTCAGATCCATGTTTTGGTTTGAAGATGGGATTGGCTCCTTAGAATCCAAGAGGTTCTTCTAGCGGCTCAGATCGAGAGGGTTTGTGCGTGGCAGACGTGCATTTCAAAAGACGACATCCTGGACAGGAAGCTCATCAAGCACTTTTTCCACTTTATGAAGTGCACCACATTTGGCATACATGTTGACCAAGGCAATGCCAAGCACAACATTTTCTTTCAACAACCACTCACTAACAATATCATCATAACTTCTTTTGCCCATATCAGCATCTTGTGTACTACCACATTCCCTCAAGGTGCCACTACACATGATTGCATTTGGAGAGATGGAGTCTCTCTGCATCTGCTTAAAAAAGCTCTTTCTCTCTCTCTTCCTGACCTAACCTTGTAGCAATCAATGCACTGCTTGAAATAACATTACATCTAGAGAGAGACCCTCACTTCGCATTAGGTGAAAATAGGCTAGAGCGTATGTGATTCCTTCTAGAGAGACACCCTCACTTCATCCACTAAAAAATGACCAGAGCTCCTTGGCCTTGCCCAAGTTGGGCATATCCCCCAATCAGTGCATCTCAAGAGACGACATTTCAGACAGAAAGCTCCTCAAGCACTTCGTGTGCTTCATGAAGTGCACTACATATGGCATACATGTCGACCAAGGCAGTGGCAAGCATGACATCCCATTCCATTGAAAACAGCCTAGATCTCCTGAGCCCTGTCCAAGTTAGGCATATCCCGCAATCAGGCGTTATCCGCGAGGAAGCTCTTAAAGTACTTTTTGTGATCGAGGAAGTGCACCACATTAGGCATACATATCGATCAAGGTAGTTCCAAGCACAACCATTGACTAACAATATCAAGTGAATTCTTTTGTCCATATCAGTATCTTGTGCAATACCATATGCCTTCAAGGTCGACTCTGTAGATGAGCTCGCCGATGAGTTTCGACTCTTTGTCAGCCAAATGAGAGGCTACAAGTTCTCACTGACTCCCCCAACAGGAACCAACACCTAATTCTCATGGACTGCCACCATGTCCTTCATGATGGTCGGACTCTCGCCCAACAACACATACTGAGATCTCTCTCTGTCTCTCTCTCTCTCTCTCTCTCTCTCTCTCTCTCTCTCACACACACACACACACACACACACACACACATACACACATAGGCACAAGCACTCTGCTATCACATGAGAGGGTGCCAAATGAGAGGCTGCAGTGCAGTTGGCAAGGGTAGCCATGGTGCTAGCAAATGAGGAGGTGATGAAAGGCAAGAAACACTCGTGCAACTCATGCAAAGAAAACACATCATCTAGCTCTTCTATCTTCACCCCTTCTCCTTCAAAGCTCACTACTAGACTTGATGGTGGTGAAGATGATGATGGATCTTGCATGCGCTTGCGTTGTTGACGTTGTTACTCGATGCCTACAACTCCATCTTCGACTAGTGCTTCTCGTTTCACTCTCTTCTTCTCTTTGTCTCCACCTCTTTCTCTAGCATTGGAGCCACGACATTAATGGAAAAGTTCAGCAATGCGCGCACCCCACGCATCTTCAATGCCGCTCGATCATATGCCAAAGCTGCCTCCTCAGCCGTGTCAAAGGTCCATAGCCAAACACTGGCCCCTTGCCTTGTAGAGTCTCGGATGTTGGCTAGGCCGGTGATCCCCTGCCCCAACCGCACCTAACTATGTATGCGGCGCCCTTGCTAATAGAAGCCCATGATGTTATGGTAGGTCACAATGTGAGAATTCTTAGGAATTTGTCCAAAAGCTCTTGTATATGGAAATAAGTTTTTTTTTTGTTTGTCAGAATGAGAAGAAAGCAATGGAAGAAAGCAATGCTTTCTTCAGCGATATCTGAATGCTTGGACTTTGGAGAGGAGCTGTTCACTATAGGAAGCTGGGAACATAAAGATTTTGTGAGTAGGGATGGTGACATGAAGTTATCTACATCTGTATTTTTTGCCTCTATTGATCAGAGGAGCAAAAGAGCAGCCAACGAGAGTGCGTGCACGGCCCTTGTTGTAGTGATCGCTGATTGGCTACCCAAGAACCTAAATTGTATGCCCATCAAGGCCTAATATGACACCCTCATCCGAGAAGGATCTGCAGAGTGGCGGAAGCTATTTGATGTTCAGGCCTACAGAAGCAAGTTTGTGGATGGCCACTTTGACCTTGAGACTGTCATAAACGCAAGAATACGACCACTAGCAGTGGATCATGAGCGTTCCTTCATTGGCTTTTTCCAGCCTGAGGGGCTAGATGACACCTACAATAATTTCTTGCAATGTGCGAAGTCTTTTGAAGAGATTTGGGCAGCAATAGATCAATAGAGTGTAGGCTTGCAGCCCAATGGGGGATTTCAGCTCTACATTGTGAGCTGGAATGATCATTTTTTCCTATTGAAGGTATGCAAAGAAGCTTACTACATTATTGACACACTGGGGGAGAGGCTTTATGAGGGATGTAATCAGGCATACGTTCTTCGCTTTGATAGCAAGAGGAGCCTCTACCATGTGCCAAAAACGGAGGCTTCAAAGGAGCCTGTTAAAGATAAGAAGGAGGTCTTCCCTACCAAAACAGAGGAAAACCAATCGTATCAATGTGCACTCTTACTTATATGCTGGTGAAGTTGTGTGATGATAGAGGTTTGCTTTTCAGTTGTCATTGTATATGCATGCACGCACAAACACACACACACTCTTGTACATGCACGCAGTATTAAGGTCTCCTTCACACACAACCTGCACGCCTACACACATGCACACTCACACATTGAACTGTTTTTTTGAAACATAGCTCTGAACCTATTTTGCAGGCACTAACAAAGTGCAATATTCAAACCCAAGATTGGAGACTCCATTTTTTGTGCCTCAGTTTTCACATGTTAAGCCCATGAATTGAAGCGGAGGTTGAGAGGCATGGCCATTCTTCGGGTTCTTTTCCTAGGACTCTTCTTGTATCCACGTCGTAGGAGCTTGTTGTGCCTCTCTCTCTCTCTCTCTCTCTCTCTCTCTCTCTCTCTCTCTCTCTCTCCATGCCCACATGCATAAGCGCGTGTGCGCACACACACACGTAGCACGGATGCACGTAGTCCATGTGATAACTTCCTCTCGCTCTTCGGGAGCCTCTCAAGACACACACATACACTCAGCGCTACAAACTCCTCTCTCTCTCACTATCGCTAACAGAAATTCCTATCTCTCCTACCCGTCTTTGAATTACATAAACCTGCAATATTGCATTTTTCACTAAAGAGGCAAGTGATGAAGAGGGGGGGGGGGGGTACCTGCTCTTGTTTTGCGTATTTTGTTGTAGCGCTGCCGTGGAGCTTGCTACTGTGTATAATTTCCCGCGAGTCACATTTCAAAGGCTTTGCAACAATAATATAGAAGTGCCTCGTCGCATGAGAGAAGGGGCAGTGTGTAGGCGTTGCAAGGAGCCTCGTTTCGCTCCGTCGTTTAAGCAAGGCCCAATTTGAAGCGTCGATTATGCCACGGCAACAAATTCAAATCGTCGATTATGCAACAGCAGTGGTTAATTATGCGACGGCCGATTTTTTTAAAAAAAAATATCCTTGCTTATACGTCTGAAACCTCGTCTATGCGACGCGTTCGTCATTGGTTAAAAGACGCCCGTCAATTATTAGTCCCTCGCAAACCCCCCCTATGGCTAGTAGTGATACGTTTCAAAGAATCCCAAGCATTCTCTCTCTCTCTCTCTCTCTCTATACGCATCCAAAACTAGGTGGTGTACCAAATTTGTGTAGGGTTAGGTTGCGGGTTTATATGTGTGTTTGTTGTTTTTTCCCAACCTTAACCTAATTGAGCAGCACGGGAGCCTAGAAGGGTGCTTAGAGGCCACTCTTCTTGTTACCTGCCTTAGACCGCCTCAATACGAACACGTTGCCCGTTAATAGTGCTATGCATGCGAATCAAATCATGGGGTCCAAAGTTGGGTTGTCACATTGAAGCAGGCACACAACACTTGTGCTTTTCTTCCATGTGAAGAAACTCTACAACACAATATTTAGTAGATGAATCTAATGTGAGGCATTGCACCGTGTGCATGGCCTTTTATTTGCCTTGCAAAAGAGGACAATCTTTCTTGCTATGTTGGTCCAAAAGACATCTAAAACACAAATTGTGGTTCTTTGCACGCTCAAAATCAATAGTGTTGAGAGACCCACGTGGAGTATCTTGTGAATGCTTAGGCTTCTTGGCCTCTTGTGGGCGTGGAGAGGTAGATTGTCTCTTATTCCTCTTGGAACGTCTTGGAGATCTACCTCACCATTGGCTCTTAGCCACATTGCTCTTAGCAAAATCATTCTTAGAGTAGGAAAAATTTCCTTTCCTCTCTTGGTCATCATCATATCTTTGGGCATGACTTATGGCTTCTTCCAAAGTTTTTGGATGTTGGGTCTTGCCATGAAGACGATAGTCTTTGTCAGGACCCCTATTAAAACCCCGTATCTTTTGGAATTCGTCTACACCTAGTTTCAATATAATTTTCCGATACTTGGAAAGGTACTGTGTGAGAGAGAGGCTAGACATGCGGCATGCATCCAATGCTAACCAATTCTTATCTTCTTCATTGGAGTCCAAGAACTCTTCGGAGAAAGAAGCTTGAAACGCAGCCCAAGACGGAGGACGAGCATCTATAGGAAATGTCATCCACCACTTATAGGCCTTGCCTTTAAGGGATAGAATCGTTTCCACAGATGTCTTTATATCCGGGGTGTGTCTCAATCTATGAATATCAATCTATTTTTGTAAGAATGTATTGACCGCATCCTTGTTGCAATCACGCTCTTCCCTGTGAAACTCAGAAATGGTGATATTCTTAAGTAATGCATTGCTACCTTCTACATCTTTTGAAGCACTTGTCTCTTGGACTCCTTGAGTCGTGCGAGCTTGGTTTTCTTGAACCGTGCCACTTGTGGCTCCTTGAGCCGTCTGTGAATTCATAAATTTCACAAGTAGCTCCGTAAGATTGGTAATATTTGCATTGAGTGCAGAGAGGTTGCATTCAAGTATGCTTTGGTGATTTGCCAAAGTCTTGAAAGCATCCATATCTAAAAGGCCATGATCTCCTAGATCATCATCGTTATGCATATTAGTGTCAGCGGCACCCATGGTGCCCCAATTTTGATCTACGTGCTCCAAATCAAAAGTGTGTGTACGTGGGATATCCTCATTGGCCATGGTAAACACACAGTACTAGAAAGAGAGAAAACCGTCAACTTGTACCTTGTGAAATTGAAGTCTTTGTGTTTTTTATGCTCCACAATTTGTGTTGCATGCAAACCTCGCCTTGCGGAAATTGTACCGCTTCACGTGTCGTTTGTCGTAAGAAACCTTTGTTGATTCTTCACAAAAACTCGTTGCTTTGTGAAGGCTTTTGTTCAGTTTGAAGCTACCTCCTTGAGGAAAAAAGAATTTTTGGAGGAAAACTTGCCTTCCTCCAAGAAGTGAAAAGGAAGGGTGAAACTACTTCCTTGAAGTTTGAAGCTTTCCCTTTCCTTCTAGCTTTCTTTTCAACACAAGTATGCTATCTTTCCTTGTTATACACAGCAAGGGTCAGTAGCTTGATGGTAAAGAGTTGGCCTCTTACCCTCATGGGGTGGGTTCAACCCTCCTTCATGGAAGGGTTAAGCGGGTCTCCCTACATACGCAACCAATGGTGCCAATGGAAGCCTTTGGAGCCTCGGTGCCGTAGAGTTGCCAGTCGAGTTTGCCTTGGCCGCCCACTGTGAAGGACATAGATGGGGCGGCCACGGTTGGCTATCGCTGTCTATTTACACGTGCTAGATAGTGCTTGCCTTCTTTCTTTTTCACATCAAAGACGTTATTGTCTGTAGATCAAGGGAGAGAAGCAGCGCGTCGCATGCATATACAACCCGCTTTTTCCCTTTCCCAAAAATAGCTCGGATACCAATGAAAGGGTGGTGGTAATGCGTGTGCTAGTCTCCACCCAACCGTGCTATCTTATAGCCTCTCCCTAGCGTACACAATGTCCAGTTGTGCCGGTGGCCTTGTCCGTAGGACCCATGTCCTTACACTCAGGATCTGTACCAAGGAAAGAAAAAAGACAAAATTGTATCAAGAACAGAAGAACCTGCATATGACAAAGGATGTGGAAAATTTGGTCTCTGCAAGATATTCAAAAAAGGAGTCTCTGGAAGCACTTAAGTTGAATCTGGATAAGGAATTTGGGGATTTGTTCCTAAATCTGGAGTGGAACCAAGTGAAAAATCTACAATACCTATGTCAGTCAAGATAGGTTTTAAACTCAAAAATCTAAAAGAAAAACTTGCAGAAGAGATACCTATCATAACAGTTGGGGAATCTGCAAATTGAAAATTCTAACATACCCAAGACTAGCTTTTCAAATGTATCTTTCAGTGAAAGCAGGTGATGCACGTGGACAACAAAAATGTAAAGATCTAGTACTAATTAATGTTGAAGATATAATCAATAAGGAGAATACTGAGGCTACAAAGGAAGCAGCTGAAGCTGAAGTAGATGCAGGACTCAGTGAAGATGATAAGGCAACTGCAGCTGAAGAAGAAAGTAAAAAAAGAGAGTGAAGTTTAGATCATGTTGATGTTGATATTTCTGATCAAGGGATGGGTTCTCACAATGTTTGATAAACATATCCCACCAGGTGTGTTAGATGTGTGATGGTACTTACCTTTTTTGATTGTAACTAAGGTCTTAGCTTTAAACCTTAGGGGCATGTTTACACAAGTGCCTAATGCTTAGGTAGTTTGAAATACCGGAATTATCTTATGGAGTAGAGCAATTTTTGGATGTAACCAACGAGCAGTTTGCAGTCTTCCTATAGTCATAATTCTATGTTGGGCCTGTAGTTTGATGATGATGATGATCAATATACAGTGAAGCAATACCTTATTTTTCTCAATCATGGTGTTTATTATTTGAATATGCTTTGCAGTTTTGTGACTTAGTGTGCAGTCTATTGTTTTCTCTTTCTCCTACACTGCATGTCTATTGTACTTAATACCTGTTAGGGCTCTAAGCCCCTAACAATAGCCAGTTGGTTGTATCCTAAGAATTTGTCTAAAATGAGTAGGCTTGTTTGCCAGTCACTCATTCAAGCACATGTTTTGTGATTGGTAAGGGATAGTTATCCCTTATTGTTGTAGCATGCACTTTTTTGAGATTGACACATACACATAATCTCCCATTTTTCTTGGGGGCAACCACAATGAGTGACACTCAATCATTGTTCAATCTCATAAATGAATTTTGCCTCCTTAAGCTTGTCATTATTCTCTTTAATCTATTTAGTAAATGTGTCATTATAGGTATAGGGACATTGTCTGTAGGGTTTGGCATCAGGATTCAAGGGTATTGTGTCTTGGCATATCTAGGGATCCACTCCCTTAAGGTCTTTGTATTACCATGCAAAAACATCTCTATACTCCTTGAGGAGTTGGATGAGTGGCTCCTCTTCTTCTGTGCTGAATTTTGTTGCTATGTAGATTGGTCTTGTAGCCTCTCTAGGTTTCGCTAGGTGTATTCAGTTTGCGTTTTTTTACCATCATAAGATTCATTTTCTTTTTTCTCCCTTATCGATTGAGTCATCAATCTTTTCCTATCTTGGATAGTAAAGTTTCAATAGTAGGAAGGAACATCCGGTGCTCTCTCCTTCCTCACTTTCTATCCATCCTTTAACGTTCTCTTGAGTTCTTGGTATTTCTTTTTAGGATTGACCTTGGTCCATGTTGGTTCTCAAAAATCTTACATCCCTGGTTCTTTTGGTTTCTTTTCTTTTGTTTCTTTTCAGTATTTTGAGCTTGCTTCCTCAAGCTCCTATTACCCTCTTTCGTTTTTGTGTCCTCTGTTCTTGTGACCTGACCTGAGATTTTGTCTTTTACACAATCTTTTGCCTTTACAAGCATTAGAAATCGTGTTTTACCTTTTATTATTAGCACCAGATTCTCTCTGGCCATGTTTAAGCATCGTTTCTTTGTATAGCATTGTTGCCACCTAGGTTTTTGATTTGGAAATTCATAAAATCTGACATCTATTATGGTCTCTACTTGGTCATTAGGGTTGTTAGAGCATTCATCATCTACATCACCATCGTACTTAAATGCTTCGGAGAGTCGTAAAGCAACTCTTCCTCTCCTTGCTCATATTGTTTTCTTATTTTGGGTTCATTTGAGGCCTGATTCTCACCCTCTTCCTCAACTACATTGACCATGTAATATGGAACCACGTCATAGCCATCCTTGTCACAGAACTTGGTTGTGGGACCCTCGGCCTTTGTACACATATCCACCAAAGTTGCCAAAATGTGTTCCCATCCTAAAGGCTTGAGCTCTTCTTCTCTAAAGGGTTTTGGGATGTAGTCTCTGTCTTCTAAAGACCTTTCTAGGATACACTCTTTGTGCTTTAAGCTTCCATAATTTGAAGCTTCGCACATCCATAAATATTTGGATTGACCTTGCCATGTTGGAAGTTCAGATTTAGCTAATGTAGCTGAATTAAACTCTTCAATACATGTTCTTGTTACATCCTTAAAACTATGGTCCTTTAGGTTTATCCTGGTTGTTGTTTCCATGTTTCTCAAGTATATATGGTCATGTCCCCAATTTAACTATCTCATGAATGGTCTTCCAAGTATGATATCATAGATTTTCTTCTTGCCAAAATCAACAATGGCAAATGTATGCTCATATTCAATTTTGCACAAGGTGACGATTACTTTCTCTAAAATCCCTAGGGTTTCTCCATATACTTATCCACAAGCTACAGTTTCATTCTTGTTGCTCTTAAAACAGGGTTTCCCCATTTTTCCATGTTTCTTTTGTAGCAATGGCCGCCCCAGCTCCACTGTCAAAAATTGCCATGGTGGTGACACCTTGAAATTCCACAGGAAGATTTGTGTTGTCATCTTCTCCTTCACAATATTCTCCAACTTTGTTTAACGGTACCAACCTTGTAGTAATGTTTTTTGAGTTCTTGGATTCTCTCTTGAATTTGGGTCGATGGGTCTTTGACTCCAACTTTTCTAGACAGTCTCCTACCATAGTCCACATATTTGTTCGTATTCGTAACATCTCTACTTATGTTAGTGTGCATATCACAATGTGGAAGAAATGTCTATTAGCCCTTTAGAGTCGATGATTTTCTTGGAAGAGAGTGTCTCTGATGGGACTACGACCACATCTCATTTGACCTTGTGCTCTCGCATACACTATGAAAATATCCAAGTGTTTACCGCATTGTTTTACCGTGTTTTGTAGAGAGTGTTGGAATTAGGGTTGCAGAGAAACACACACAGCTTGGAGAAGACGAAGGAAGCTCAAGGCACACAATAGAGAGTATATTACTTAGTGTGCAATGGAAAGATAGATAGCCCTAGAGTGATGGGCGTATATACAATGCACGGGGGAAAAAACCTCCTAAAGAGGGAAAAAATGCCCCGACGGTCCTAGTGTGTTCACACACATCACTACCACATGTATATGGTAACAAATCCCCCCTGGAGTGATGCGGTGAACGAGAGCTAGCACATGAGTAAAGGGAAGTGCCATGCCCTGAGGACAGGATCAGTCCACAAAGGGGAGTAAGCCCAAAGCTTTGCGGAAAGCTTCAAGCTTCTCACGAGACAATGCCTTTGTGAAAAGATCTGCAAGGTTGTCCTGTGTTGGCACATAAGCCAAGCTGATCTCTCCTGCTAAGAGCCTCTCCCTGACATAGTGGTAATGCACCTCAATGTGCTTTGTGCGAGCATGAAAAACTGGGTTCCTCGCAACTGCCAATGCGCTCTGACTGTCAGTGTAGATAGTGTCGGCAGTGTCCTGTCCAACACCCAAGTCAGCCATAAGGCGTCTGAGCCATACACACTCAACCGTAGCTGTGAAGACTGCCCTGTACTCAGCCTCACAACTCGAAGTGGCCACAGTAGGTTGCTTCTTGCTCAACCATGATATACATGAACTGCCAAGCATGAAACAAAAACCACTTGTGGACACTCGCGTGTCAAAACAACCAGCCCAATCTGAGTCCGAAAAAGCATGTAAGTCTGGCGGCAATGATCCCCCCTTGGGATAAAACAAGCCAAGATGTAAAGTGCCACTAAGGTAACAAAAATCCTCTTGACAGCCTGCCAATGCTTAGACCCTGAGTCTATGCATAAATCTGCCGACCTATGAGACTGCAAACTGAATATCTGGCCTCGTGTTGCATACATAAATGAGGCAGCCAACAGCAGTTTGGTAAAGAGTGACATCAGCAGGATCGCCAGCATCATGTAGACTCAACTTCAAACCTGTTTCCATGGGAGTGGCAATAGGTTTGCAATTCTCAAGTCCAAACTTACATAGCAATGTCTCTATGTAACTTTTCTGACACAAGGCAATACCACCATCACACTGCTTAAACTGTATACCCAAGTAATGATGCAACAGCCCCAAATCTTTCATCTTGAAAGTAGCATTCAAATCAGCCTTAAATTCAGCAATATGTCTCTCATTTGGTCCAGTGATCAGCAAATCATCAACATAAAGAACCACAATGAGAAATACATCATCCTCACGCTTTACATACAATGTGCTTTCTGTTGGACTGTTACGAAAGCCTCGTTTAACCAAATGAGTGTCAGCTTTCTCATACCAAGCACGAGGAGATTGCTTCAACCCATACAAAGCCTTCTTACATTTGCACACTTTGTCCTCTTGTCCTTTTATGACAAAACCGCGAGGCTGCGTTACATAAACTTCCTCAAATATGTCACCATTCAAGAAAGCAGTAACAATGTCTGATTGATGTACATCCCAACCAAAATGAGCTGCCAATGCACATAGAAAACGCACAGTAGTCATACGACAAGTGGGAGCAAAAGTCTCTTCATAATCTATGCCTTTTTGTTGTGCATAACCCTTTGCAACAAGTCGAGCCTTATGGCGATCGATCTCACCATCCGGCTTGCGTTTCAACTTGTAAACCCACTTCGTACCAATGGCCTTTTTGCCAGGAGGCAAATCACATAAAGTCCATGTGTCATTCTCTATAAGTGCATCATATTCTGATTTCATGGCAGCAATCCAATTTTCTGAATTCTGTGCTTCATCAAAAGACAGAGGCTCCTCAACATCATGTAAACTAGACACAGCCAAAGCATAACAATCTGATGCATAAGATGCATGGCGAGAGCCTGAACGAGTACGACTAGATAAAGGTGCATCCAATTCACTGTCACGCAAAGTGTGCACCAGCCATTTTGGCATACCTCTAGCCTGCTCATTTTCAGCCCTTTCCTCATCAAGTACATCATGTACATCTGCATCAGTAATAGGTTGTTCTAAAACATTTTCAGAAACCCCCATAGGCTGTACATTTGCCTCATTGGAACTTACATTCGTATTTCCACCACTGAAAAGAGGCAACAAAGTGTCATAAATGTCCTGTGAGCTTACATTACTGTCTCTAGTACATGACAGCAAGGGTTGAACAGAATCTTCCACAAACACTACATCCCGTGAAACCAAAATACGTTTTGTTTGCGGATGATACAACCTGTAACCTTTGCTTTCAGCACTATAACCAACAAAAATACATTTGACAGCCTTATCATCCAATTTTCTGCGCTGCACTTGTGGCACCAAAGCATATGCCAAACAGCCAAAAACACGCATGTGCTCAATAGAAGGTTTTCTATCATGCCATGCTTCATATGGAGTAATAGACTGCAAAGCTTTCGTAGGACACCTGTTAAGTACATAAGTGGCACACATGATGGCCTCAAGCCAAAAAGAATGCGGCAAAGCTTGACTTTTGACCATACATCGTGCCATTTCCGTTAGTGACCTGTTTTTCCTCTCAGCAACACCATTTTGCTGAGGTGTATAAGGCACTGTACATTGGTGTTTTATCCCATGACTAGCCAGAAATGCATTAAATTCATGAGACATATACTCCCCCCCTCGATCGGAACGGAGGGTGCCCATAGTACATTTTGAGACATTTTCAGCCATAGCCAAAAATTGTTTGAAGCACATAAAAACTTCGGACTTTGCTTTAAGCGGAAATACCCATGCATGCCTGGAGTAATCATCAATGAAAGTCACGAAGTACAGGTAATTGCCCAAGGACGGAGTTTGCATGGGCCCACAAACATCACTATGCACAAGCTGCAACCTGCATGTGGCCCTAACTGAACCATCCTTTGGAAACTTAGAACGCTGCATTTTACCCAGAATACAGCCTTCACAAACATGTTTGATAGGTGCTTCAAGAGGCGGCAAAGAAGCAACCATATCAGATTTCTGCAAACGCAGCAAACTGGAAAAATTCAGATGACCAAAACGTGCATGCCAAAGTTTTGCATCTGAAGTAGCCCTTGAATCTGCAACAGCATTTGCAAAATTTTGTCCACACTTGTCATACAAAGTGAGCTTATACAGCCCACGGCACAAAAGCCCAGATGCAACAATTTCATCACCAAAACTGAGATCATGAACTGTACATCTGTCATCCACAAATTTGACTACAAGTCCAAGTCTAGCAAGTGCGGATACAGACAAGAGATTCTTCTTGATCCCAGGTACATAAAGTGCATCAACAAGTGTGAAGGAACTGCCATTAGCAGCAGTGAGCACAATCTTTCCAACTCCCTGAACTGGATAAGAGGCGTTGTTGGCACAAGTGACTGAATTCCCATGAGGGACAGACTCGAGAGAGGTAAACAATTCACGATGTGAGGTAATGTGCTTTGTAGCACCACTGTCAAAATACCACACATGTGAATCTGCAGCAACTGACAAGCATGCATCATGGACAGCAGGATTGTAAGTGCACTCTGCGCTAAAAGCCCATTCTGCATCAACATCAGCATCACAATCTCCTTTCACAGAAGACTCAACAATGGCTGCATTTGTAGTGGAACCAGCATTTGCAGTGGAACCACCCTCTTTCTTCTTAGCCTCTTTGGCCTTCAACTTAGGACACGACTTGATCAAGTGATCATTGGCTTTACAATAATGGCAACGCATCTTCTTTTTGCCCTTATCACCAGAATTGCCAGACGAAGTGCTGCCAGCAGAAGCATTAGGAACAGAATTTTTGCCACTCGCAGCAGAACCATAAGAAGTGGCTGCATTACTGTTACCACCCTTTCTTTGAGAAGCAATAAAAGCCTGTTCAACTGCACGCTGCCTAGTCCTGTTTTTTCTAGAAAGTGACTCTTGCAACAGCAATGTGCATAATGCATCAAACTTGACAACTTCAGGATTTCCTTGGGTCATCAGTCTCCAAGTACTAGCAAAAGTCTGGTAGGAATCTGGTAAGGCATCAAGAACAGTCTGCACAAGGGAACTGTCAGAAATGACTTCACCTGCAGAAATGAGTTGCTCATTGATATCCTTGACACTAGCAAGGAAAGTGTCCATATCATCTTCCTCATGCATAATCTTCGACTCTAGCTCTTTACGCAGCAAAGCAATTTTAGCCTCATTGCGGCTTGCATAAAGACCTGCTAGAATATCCCAAGCCTGTTTTGCAGATTTTGCTGAACGGATGTGAGGAATAATGGTGCGCTTCACAGACAACGCAATCAATGCATGAGCCTGCGCATCCTTAACATCCCAACGAGCTTGTTCTGCTGTAGGCAAAACAACTCTAACAGCTGCAATCCTTGCAGCAAGACCTGCAACATCCTCAACATCGCCTACATCTTCAGAACCAGGACGTACATCAATGCCCTGCACAATGTTCCAGACACCTTTTGACACAAGAACATGTTGCATCATATAAGCCCACATAGGGTAGTTGTCCCCATCCAACCTGTCCTCAGCAGCAAACATCTTGAACACATCTGTGTTGTTGTTGTCAGCCATGGTAAATGCTGCACCTGATGTGAAAACTGCCCGAAAATAGGAGAAATGGAGCGGGAACAACTTGTGCTATATAGCACAAACCGTAGAAGACTTTAAGGCACCTGTTATGCAAAAAACGGCACTGACAGAGAATTTGCACAAAATGACGAAATAGCTTGTGCAGTACTGCCCGTAGTGGAAACGGAGGCCGAAATGAGCCCAAATCAAAATTCTGAGCAGACCATGCTCTTCGAGCTCTCCCAAAATATTTGTTGACCTGCGAATGCTTGCCAAAGCTCACTGAAATCGGAGAAAGTGAGCAAGCGTGTGCTGGAGCAGCTGGCGACTAAGCCCGGGAGGACGTGACCTGCTCTGATACCAATTGTTGGAATTAGGGTTGCAGAGAAACACACACAGCTTGGAGAAGACGAAGGAAGCTCAAGGCACACAATAGAGAGTATATTACTTAGTGTGCAATGGAAAGATAGATAGCCCTAGAGTGATGGGCGTATATACAATGCACGGGGGAAAAAACCTCCTAAAGAGGGAAAAAATGCCCCGGCGGTCCTAGTGTGTTCACACACATCACTACCACATGTATATGGTAACAGAGAGAAGGTACAAATTCAATTAGAGAAACAAGAGAGAGGAGGACGGGGTTTTTTTTGTGTGTTTAAAGTATTACAGCAACTTTCTCCACTGTTATTACCGCGGTTATTACCGAGCTTCTTACAGTTGTTATATCCGACAACCAAATTTGGCGCCTAAACTTTCAAATTCTAGCTTAAACCCCCCCCCCCCCCCCCCCCCCCCCCCCCCTTTCAAATTTTGGTGTTTCCCTCCTCTCAATAAAAATTAAAGAATATTGTATATTATTTTCAAATTTAAAAAAGAAGAGAGAGAGAGAGAGAGAGAGAGAGAGAGAGGGGAGAGAAGGAGGCGAGGGATATAAGATTACACTTGGTTACAACTTAAATAATCATTGTCAATTGATTAACATAACTGAGCATATTCTCAAGTCTAAAGAGAGGAAGAGGAGGGAGAGAGAGATGAATGGATTACACGGCCAAAAAACTTCACAACTGCAAAATGTTTATGACTCATCTTCTAAAATATCTCTACATGAAGCATCATCCAATTGTAAGCCCATGGCTCCTAAATCAATAAAGAGAGAAACGGAATTGTTGTTTGTGGATGAATTCCCAGCTTCAACATCTTAGAGTTCGTCATCCTCCATCTCATCATCTTCATCATCATGACAATCATCCTCGCTAAGACTTGCTACTTCCAGACTTGATGCATCGACCTCCCTCTCCTATGTTTCCACCTCATCCAAAGTCAGAGGTGGAAGAGGGTCAAAGATAGTTAGTCTCCTCTTCATTAGTGGAAAATATGGTTCTCCCCCGAGGTGTTACGGGAATTATGAACCAAAGTTTTGGTTGGTGTATTGTTGGGATATAGATGACCTATAAAATAGAAGCTCAAAGTGAGTAACATTGGTATAACTAACACTACAAGAAAATATGAATATAAAAGGTACATGTCACTCACCTGCTCACAATTGTGCAGTAAAAGTAAATTGTCATACCTTCCTGTGTAATGCACACTAGAGTCCATCATGTAGAGTCCATTCTCATGTTGTTTAGACACATTTGCAAACCACTTGCACTCGAAGATGAAGGTATGAAAGGTCCTAAAATTAACCTTTAGTATCCTTTCAATAGTTTCATAGTACCTGGCTTCATCACAGTCTGTGTCAAAGTTGCCAATGATGACACAATCCATGGTGGTTCTACGCTTGTCAATGTGGCGCGTACAAAAGTGACAACCCTTTGACCACATAGAGTTAAAGGAAAGGCACCACAAAATAGAAAAATATATTAATTTATCAAATACATACTAAAGATAATTTCAAGAAATAGTGTTACAATATGGTTTAGGTATATGAGTACTCTACCTTTGGTACGCAGCCTCGTGCATACTCCCATTCTTTGTTGGTGATGTCTTGTTCCCACGCTTTTGCCTCTTTCATTCTCTCATGAATCCATTCTGCGCTAATGAGATCTGGGAAACATGCAAGGTGTCTAGGCAGTGCGGGTGCCCTCCTTCCTCCATGTGCTTGTTTCCATGCTTCCCTCTCTTGCAAACGCCTTGCCTTTGCCACTATCCACAAGTCCACCCACTTGGTCATAATCTTTGCATTGAAAATGAAAAATTTATCGACCACTCGGGATAGATTCATATCCTTGTGAAGTAGTTTTCCCTTTCCACTTGGCAAGTGTGAAGTCATCCTTGCATCTTCCTTGTCTGACCACATGCAAGGCATTGAAGGATTAGCCTGTGCCAAATACTTTGATATGTACATAAATGCCTCTTGAACGACGGCCGTACATGCCTCTGGTTGAGATTGTAGCTGCACAAAATCTTTGAGAGTCTTTAGAAATATTTTTAAGAAGAACATCCATCGTGCATGCACTATCCACATATAGCTATCTCCTCCACCACATCAACCAAGAGGTGAATTTGACTACGAAGGACCGATCGTGGAAATGCATCTTCAATGGCACACACAATTTTTGTTGCAAGTGTTTGAGCAGTAGGGTTAGCATCTATTTTGATTTCCTTGGAGCTCACAAATCTGCAAGAATACACTAAGTGCTAGTTGAAATTATTGTGTACATAAAAAAGGTGTAGTTGAGTGGAGTCTTGTGGTGTACCTTACTAGCTCTCCTACTTTGAAAATATACACATACTCACCGGTAGAATGAACTACAATGTAAATCAGGGAAAGGGAAAGTGAGTGATAGTCATACACACAAACTATAGATAGAATAGGGAGTATGAAGATTACTTGAAGCATCTTGTGCTAATCATGGGACTTCAACCCATACAATTGAACCCATCCACCCTTCTTAGCTTTTGTGAAAGCTCCCTTTAGGGACCTCATGTATCCTATTGATGTGCGAATAGAGGCAATGGTACCCTTCACCTTGTCTAATTCTTCTTCGATAGCATCCATGGTGCTTTAGGAAGCCCAATCTTTCCATTTGGGGCACGCCATGGAGTACTAGAGGCAGGGAGATGTTTTAAAAGCCTCAAATCCTCCCTCACACCCAAAGAGTCCTTCTTGAGAATAATGTGGTCCCATAGTGTTTGGGCTACATTCTTGAATATGTGCATGGGATCCAAGAGGTGTTGTATTTCTCAGCCCTTCAAATATGGAAGCCTTAAAAATATGGAATACCTTGACATACCTTTTGGTGGAGGACACGGAGCCAGATTGTTGTTGTGTTGTTCCTCCTGAATGGTTTCCCAATCTGCCATTGTGAGATTTAGAGGAGTCTTCCCATTTTTTGGAGCCTTGTGCTTGTTATTCCATTGGGGTAAGAAACAATGTTTTTTTGGAAAGATTACCTTGCGTAAGGAATAGGGCCTCTCCGTTGCCAACGATGGCCCGTAAGTAGGACATGCATTGTGCCCCAATGTGGACAACCCTGCATAAATATCATATGGTTAGAGAGATGAGTGAACTAAAGTGAACTAAAGGGAGAGAGGGAAAGGGGGAAAGAGAGATAGACGAAAGGTGGTTACCAGAAAACTCTCCAAGCATTGTGCTTGTTATTCCATTGGGGTAAGAAACAATGGTTGTTTGGAAAGATTACCTTGCGTAAGGAATAGGGCCTCTCCGTTGCCAATGATGGCCGGCAAGTAGGACATGCATTGTGCCCCGATGTGGACAACCCTGCATAAATATCATATGGTTAGAGAGATGAGTGAACTAAAGGGAGAGAGGGAAAGAGGGAAAGAGAGATAGACGAAAGGTGGTTACCAGAAAACTCTCCAAGACCAGGATAGTCGTGCATAGTCCACATAAGGATTCCCATCACTTGGGCCTCTCCCCCCCTTTGCAAGATGTGATGGAAAAATTATTTCTGATAGAGGAGAGCTGGATGCAGATGAAGCTCGGGATTTCTTCGCTCGCTTAGGCATTAAATTGGCTCTCACTACAACATACAATCCAAAGGGTAATGTTAAAAGTGAAAGAGGGCATCCGCCTATTGTTAAAGCTTTAGCAAAGGCATGCTAGGGACATATTGGTGATGCCTAAACTACCATTTGCTTTATGGGCTAATGAAACTAAACATAGTTCTGTTACAGGTTTCATGCCATTTGAGCTAATGTATGCGCAAAAACCCATTATGCCTACAGAGGAAGTGTTTATCTCTTGGACCGTAATGCCATGGGAAGAAGGTATGTCTACAGAAGATTTTCTTGCCTTGTGCATTTGCCAACTTGAAAGGCATCAGGAAGATATTTAACAGGCTCAAGTATTGCTTAAAGAAGCAAGGTTGAAGAATAAAGCAGCATTTGATGGCAAGCATAGACTACAACCTCATGCTATTAAATATGGGGATTGGGTTCTTGTATATGAGAGTAGCCTGGAGAACCAGTACACTGCTATGCGGAAGATGGTTAAACAATGGTTTAGACCATATGTAGTACTTCATGTTTATGATAACGATACCTATAAGTTATGTGAGCTTGATGGCACTGACCTCAAGGTGCCTATTGTGGGAAAAAGAGTTAAGTTGTTTAAGAAACTAGAAGGTGAGATTAATA
This sequence comes from Adiantum capillus-veneris, assembly GCF_014529385.1. Taxonomy (NCBI): domain Eukaryota; kingdom Viridiplantae; phylum Streptophyta; class Polypodiopsida; order Polypodiales; family Pteridaceae; genus Adiantum; species Adiantum capillus-veneris. The sequence continues at coordinate 144,452,742 of NC_140944.1, read as the reverse complement.
TTGAAGATTTCAACACAGATCAACCTTCTGAAGATAGTGTTATGTATGTATCAGACGATGAGTCTGATGATGCTCTTGATGATGCTTCTTAAGTGCAGTTGGCATAGATCGGAGACTGTGCAGGTTTAGAGGAGGTGGATGCCGGCCATGCTAAGAAAGATACTAGAAAAATACACGTCAAGCTTGTTTGGAGCATACTTGATTAATGGTCAGTGAGCAGAGCTCGCTAACATGCCAAGTTTAATGATTAATGTACGCCAGATGCGGCTAAAAGGGCCAACAGATGCCTGGATGATGCCAAAAAGGAGTATGCTTGAAGTGAGCACAGATGGGAGATTATGATCCAGAACTATAGTGCTTGGAGTGCTCTATCAGCCTGTCTTTACGGCTCGTTGATTGGAGCTATGGTATAGACATTATCGTAGTTTGAACCTTCAGTCGATTGAAAATCCGTACCAGATTGGGCAACTGCAGCTGAGGGGATATAAGTGAAATGAATGCATGGGCTTAAAGTGCTTACTTTGTGGATCGTGTTGATCTTTTCTGATCAGTGATTGGAGTTCCGGTCGCCAAGATATTGGCCGTTATAGATTCACTGAGGGCCGGTTCCGTACCAGTCCGGTCCACTCGATCGGTGTGCCATCTGGGAATTTTGGGCTTCAACCAGAGGGTTTTGGGTTTCAACCAGGGAAGTTTGGAATTTGAGATTAGTAATAGCTTGAGAAATCTCATGTCCGGGATGACATTTCATGCAGTGCTTGGCCGCCAATAGTCGTGATTGGCAATGCTCGGCTAGCAGGAACAAAACTCTGACACTCTTTAACCGAATGTGATGGGAAGGCCTTACTTCAAATGCAATCACTCATAATTGCATCTAGCAGGCTTGTGGCACTATTCAAGACCATTTACGGACACAAAAATTCACGATGATATTGTTAGTCAAGAGCTAATGGATGAGGGGAGTTGATGAGATTGGCGATGCTTTGCCCGATAATGCATGCCAAATGTGATGCCTTCTACTTGCAAAGCATTGCTTGGTTGGTATGTATGGGTAATGTGGTGCCCAACAAGGGCCAAGGGATGCCCAAAATTAACCTAAAAGGGTCGCCCAAGGTGAAGTTAAAGTGGTCGCCCGCAAATTAGAAGGCCGCCAACTTGCTAAATTAAAGGGAGGGCAACCCTATTTTTTTAAAGGAGGTGTGAACTACAGAAAAGGAAGCATGGCGTGCAGACTGAGCGCAGGTAGCGTGGAGGGAGACTCTTGTGCTCATACTGGCTTGCACGAGGCTTGGAGGAGCTCGCATCGAGACCAAAAACTTCTCAACTCGACATGGCACTCTTTTTTGGGCCCACTTTTTCTGCGAAACGGCGTCGGTAAAAATCCGCGGTGCCACATCATAGGGGGCGATTTTTTATTGCCTCCCTACGAATGACGGCACCATCGTTGCTAAGGGAGGCAGGGGGGTATAAATAGGGCTCTTTTAGGCATGTAAAAGTTTTTATTGATTGTGGGGAACGTGGAGATCAGAGGTTGGAGTTGTGAAGCATAAGGAGCTTGCACAAGGAGCGTTCTCACTCTCTCTCTCGAGTTGGAACAAAGGCAAGACTTTGGTGGAGAACGAGCAAGGTGAAGGAAGTTCGGAGGAGCTTTCTCTCTCACTATCGAGCTTGAACAAGGGAAGGCGAGAAGCGTTCTCTCTCTCTCTCTCTCTCTCTCTCTCTCTCTCTCTCTCTCTCTCTCTCTCTCTCTCGTTCTCCAACCAAAATGAGAGAGGAGAGGTGTGGAAAGAGCTATGAAGCATAAAAGCAAGGAGAGAAGGTCGGCTATCAGAGCAAGAAGACGAGGCGAGCTTGCTGTTTATCTCACTCGTCCTCAACTAGAAAAACAAAGGGAGATTCCCTTCCTCTTGTTCTCGGTAAGGCAAAGAAGACAAGCAAGGAGAGACTGAGACAAAAGTAGAAAGAACCAGATTTAGCAACACGGGAAAACTTTTGCAGCAAGTCAACATGTTTAGTATTATGATTCTCGACACCGATCACTAGTAGACATCTTCAATCATTGCAGGCTAAAATAATTTGGCCTAGATTTTGTAAACAAGAGCTTAAACTCCTTTATTTACAATAAATTAAGTCAAAGGTGCTATTACCAGCACCACCTTGCCCAACGTGCAACGGATTTTGTCGGCATCATAAAATAAAATCAATTTAGCACTCTGATCCTGTTTCAAAGAGGTTGCCTGATGATTTTGTGGTGTACTGCATCTTTTCTTCCTCTCTTCCCCCACAGTTAGTAGCCTGGCACTGACCCGACTCACATTTCAAGCACATATCCCCGACAACGTTGTCAGGAGTTTTTTGGAGCAAGGGATTGTGCATATGTACATACACATGCATGGTGCATCAAATAAATAATTGCCCATTTTCCAGAGCCAGGTGGTTATGTGGGGCCCACATGTGTACAAGTAGGGCATCATGTACATAATGCATCGATTTTCAATATTACCAATACCAGTGTGTTTTTTCTACAATAAGGAGGAGTTGGTAGCGCGTAAAACTTCTTGAGAAAGCTATCCGCGGGCCGACGACATGAGGTAAGCAGGTGCATCAGATGGCATCGAGTGGCGTCAGGAGGCCGAACGGGGTCAATATTTGCACGTGGATGAATACGGACACAAAGTGGTTTTTTCTTGTGAGAGTTATGCAAAAAGGTCATCATTAGGACCACTTTTTGGGGCCACTTCACGTGGTTGCGAGACGCATTATTGAAAAGAAATGAGTGCCAGGTGTGCGGATGATGAAAAAAAGGTGACAACTATGCACTGCGAGGTCAGTTTTTGGCCTATTCGGGGTCCGTTTGAGGTCATCTAAAAGGCCAAGGGTGCCCAACTAATAAATCTAAGTGTGGGAACTGAAAAAACTGAGAGAAGACCAGAAAAAATGTGGAGAAGAGAGGAGGAACAGCCGCAGGTGTGTTTTTGGGTTTTTTGGAGCCTGTTTTGGCCGTAAACTGCTCATCCGAGGTCGGATTTGAGCACTTTGACATTGTAGACTGGGATTTTGGGCCGTTCCGGACGCGATGGCGCTGTCCATTTTGCCAAATTTCTCACTCTTTTCTTGCTGTTTTTCTGTGTAAGTTTCTCTTATGAGCGAAGTTTCTGCTCTAGTTTGTGATTGTATCTGGCTTATTTTACCCATATTGTGTGAGCTATTTGCCCCATTGGTGTTGGCCCAAGCTCGTTTGTATCTAAACATCAGAAATTCTCCTCTTTTGAGCTGATTTTTTTGGGTGTGTGTGTGTGTTTGTGTGGAGTGGGCAAGTGGATAGTCTCTCTCCTCTCACTCCAGAGGTGTGTTCCCTGTCTCGGCCAGGTGTGTTGTGTAAGCCGAGTGGTGCCCCATAGTGTGTGTGTGTATCTTCCCAAGAGTGTGTGTCGGGTCATTATAGAGGCGCTGTGTGTGTTTTCATCCCGCTCACATTCTTTTGGCGCCCCCACGGAGGATCTTCTTCGAGTACCTTCTGCTTTGAGCTTCAAGCTTCGAGATTCGGGATTACAGGTTGCAGGTTGCAGATTACATGTTACAGGTTACAGGTTATAGGGATAGGTACAGGTACAGGTGATTCACACAGGTACAGGTAGCTGGAGTATAGTGATATACTAGCAGTGATGTCACTTGTAGTTGTTGTGGGTATGCATCACTTGGCGCCTGTTTGAGCGCATTTTCTGTTGAATTGTACGTTACTTGTGGAAACTGCCATTGTACGCATTTGTGGAGCCATACTTGGTTTTATTTGGCAATCCCAGCCATTTCTGAGACTTGGTCTGGAAGATAGTCATTTCTGAGACTTGACTATACGCGATTTGCATTAGCCTTCGTGTGAGGGTCGATAGCGTGACGTTTTTATTGAGCTGGGGGATTCTCAAATGTGGAGATCCTTTCGGTGATAGAGGTAGCTGTAGCACCCTTTTTGTGACCTCGCCATAGGCTATGTACTAGTGAGTCCTACTTGATGCTCGGGTTCTATTGTTGACAGTTTATGCATACATATACAGTCTATATTTTGGGTTCCTACTGCTCTATTTCTGGGGAAACTCTGCCAAAAGTTTTCCAAGTTATGATGGATGGTTTTTTGGTCTTTTGAGCCATTTATGCTGTTATGCTGCTGAAATTTTGGCAAAATCAGAGGTTAAGTCAGGTGTGCCTTCTTGGGAGTTTCATGGTTGGCTTTAATGGATGATCAAAATGGCCCTCAATTCACTCCATTTCATTTAACTCAAAGAATCCAGATAAATGTTCATGTGTCCAGGAAGATTTTTTTCCAGCAGCGCATAGTCTTTATGTTCGGGCCAAGAAGATTACGAGAGATCTTGGAATGTCCTTTGCCTGTTGTAATTCCGATGATCAACTATGAAAACTCATTTGATGTGCATGTGTTTGTCCTTATCTAGAGTTGAGCTCCATTGAAGTTTCTGGGGATTGGGTAGTCAAAAGTTTTGGGTTCTTGTACGTGTGTTCAAAGGGGTTCTCAAAGCATTGAAACTTGGGTAGCCATGGCTTTCTCTTATCCGGAGTTTCATGGAAGAAGTGATGAAGATGTGAAAGAATTTTTGGAAAAGATGGAGGTTGCCTGCATTAGCAACCAGATTCATGACCCTACGCAAATGTTACGCCTTCTCCAAATTTGTTTGAAGAGTGATGCACGAGTTTGGTCCAAGGCATTTGAAGAGGAGTTGCGTGCAGCGGATCCACCTGTAATATTGAGTTGGGACAATCTAAGGCATGGATTGGAAGTGGAGTTTGTGAAGATAGAAGATCCTGACAAAGTGTGGCAAGAAGTACAAGGTTTGGTGCAACAGGAAGGTGAGCCAGTAGATGCGTACATACGTAAGTTTTCATTGGCATGGGAGCGAATGTGCAAGGCCTTAGCACCACAAGTACCCCCGCCTGACATGATGAAGAAGGACAGGTTCTTAGTTGGTCTTTGGGAGAATATACGTTGGAGAGTGGAGCTAAAGAAGCCTAGGACATATGAAGATGCACTAGAGGTAGCAAGGAACAAAGAGTGGAAGCTGAGGAAAATGAGCCAGTTAGGGGTGGAGTCTTTGCCCATGAGGTCTGAATTTCATTCAACCTATAGAATCTTTACAAGGTCGCATGTCAGGGGTTCATCACGAACCAGTGGTTCCTGTTACTACTCAGGTTATGCCAGCAGTGGTCACTACAGCAGTGCAAGATGATGGGCTAAGGCAAGACATGAGGCAAATGGTAGATTTGATGAAGAATCTCAGCCTAAACATGCTAGGTCATGTGGGAAATAATCGAGGTTAAGGGAAGTATGCAAATCATCCAGGAGGTGAAGAAAGACCTAGGAATGGTGTTGGACAAAGCAATGGTAGGTTTTGGAGGCAGATGCCCACCTGTTACAATTGTGGAGAGTTGGGTCACATCAGCCCGCAATGTGATAAGCCACCAAGGATGGGGGGAGACATGTATCCATTGCCAAGACAGGTGTTAACTAGGTCAAATGATTATGGCATCAAAATTAAGGGAGACGAAGGAACCAGTGGACTGACCCAGGAGGAAAAAGGAAAGACAAAAGTGCTAAGTGTAGTCACCTTGGAGAAGGCATCAAAGCTAGAGGATACATTAGTGATGCCTATTGGGAAGAGGGCCACAGAGGAAAAGGAAGGAAGAAGTGCCCCAGGTCCTAGTAAGAAGAAAGGAAAGAGCCATGAAGGCGAGGATGTCAAGGCCAAGAGGAAAAGGAGAGCTCGTCGAAAGTTTCATGTTTCAGATTTTCCACTAGGGGATGGGCAATTAAGCTATGACTTGAAGGAGGATCTGACGAGCAGAAAGGCAGATGTTACTTTTGGGCAGCTTATAGAGATGGTGCCTAAGCTAAAGCGACAGTGGAAGAGGATGGTTAACCCAATGGAGAAAGAGCCAGAGAGAGGTTCAGTAAAGGTGTTGGCAATGGATGAGCTACCAGACATTTGTCCAATAGTAGATGTGTGGCATAAAAGGAAAAATTTGGGACAAGGTTATGTGGATGGCGGAGCCCAAATATGTGTCATAACACACTCATGCGTTGAGAAGATGGGTCTCACAGTGGCTGGGGTGTCAGGGTTTCGGATTAGATTGGAAAACCATCAAAAAGTAAAATGCTTGGGTGTTGTAAAGAGCTTAGAAGTGGAGGCATATGATGCAAAGGCAGTGGTTGATTTTCATGTGATGCCAGCAGGGTTGGGAGCATATCCTATTATACTGGGCAGACCATGGTGACGTGCAGTGGGAGCTGTTCAAGATTGACGACATGGTACGATTAGCCTCTATGGAAAGACAGGTACCAAGAAGCTTTATAATATGGACACAAGGAAACGATTAGAGGAGATTTATGAAGATGAGGATGAGTCTAGTGATGAAGACTATTCCACAGGGTCTGATGAGTACAGTGATAGCACTATCAGCAGTGATGAGGATGTTGATGTTGCATTCGTTTTGATGGACAAAGAAATCCAGGAGTCTGGTTTAGTCGCATTTTCAAATGAGGTTAAAGATGAAAGTGAAGGGCCTTATGAGGTGATTGAAGGGCTGATGCAAACCAAGGTTGAGTTGTCAAAGAAGCAAGAATTGATGACACAAATTATCAATGGAGACCTCTCAGCTATGGAGAAGGAGATATATTTGCACATGCCGGTCTATGCCAAAGTAATTGATGGTTTTCTTGATGCAAAGTTGATATATGGCATCTCTACGGGTTTTCCTTGGGAACCAGGTGGAACCTTGATTAAGCTTTTGATGCACGGAAGGCAAAGTGTTTTTGTGTGGGATCCAGGTGGAATGAGCATCTACTAGTGTTGCTGCTGCTGAGCATGAATGCTCTAGCAGGCTAATGGATGGGCAAATTATGTCAGGAGTTTTTTGGAGCAAGGGATTTCGCATATGTACATACACATGCATGGTGCATCAAATAAATAATTGCCCATTTTCCAGAGCCAGGTGGTTATGTGGGGCCCACATGTGTACAGGTAGGGCATCATGTACATAATGCATCGATTTTCAATATTACCAGTACGAGTGTGTTTTTTCTACAATAAGGAGGAGTTGGTAGCCTGTAAAAATTCATGAGAAAGCTATCCGCGAGCCGACGACATGAGGTAAGCAGGTGCGTCAGATGGCATCGAGTGGCGTCAGGAGGCCGAACGGGGTCAATATTTGCACGTGGATGAATACGGACACAAAGTGGTTTTTTCTTGTGAGAGTTATGTAGAAAGGTCATCATTAGGACCACTTTTTGGGGCCACTTCATGTGGTTGCGAGACGCATTATTGAAAAGAAATGAGTGCCAGGTGTGCGGATGATGAAAAAAAGGTGACAACTATGCACTGCGAGGTCAGTTTTTGGCCTGTTCGGGGTCCGTTTGAGGTCATCTAAAAGGCCAAGGGTGCCCAACTAATAAATCTAAGTGTGGGAACTGAAAAAACTGAGAGAAGACCAGAAAAAACGTGGAGAAGAGAGGAGGAACAGCCGCAGGTGTGTTTTTGGGTTTTTTGGAGCCTGTTTTGGCCGTAAACTGCTCATCCGAGGTCGGATTTGAGCACTTTGACATTGTAGACTGGGGTTTTGGGCCGTTCCGGACGCGATGGCGCTGTCCATTTTGCCAAATTTCTCACTCTTTTCTTGCTGTTTTTCTGTGTAAGTTTCTCTTATGAGCGAAGTTTCTGCTCTAGTTTGTGATTGTAGCTGGCTTATTTTACCCATATTGTGTGAGCTATTTGCCCCATTGGTGTTGGCCCAAGCTCGTTTGTATCTAAACATCAGAAATTCTCCTCTTTTGAGCTGATTTTTTTGGGTGTGTGTGTGTGTTTGTGTGGAGTGGGCAAGTGGATAGTCTCTCTCCTCTCACTCCAGAGGTGTGTTCCCTGTCTCGGCCAGGTGTGTTGTGTAAGCCGAGTGGTGCCCCATAGTGTGTGTGTGTATCTTCCCAAGAGTGTGTGTCAGGTCGTTATAGAAGCGCTGTGTGTGTTTTCATCCCGCTCACAGCGTATTTACTTATAGATTTTTGAATGCTAAAAAATGAATACACATTGTTTGCCCAGACATAAAGTGACTTTAGCTCACAAAGAGCTCTTTAATAATACAATGATAAAGAATCTACTATCTTTTGCATGTTCCATAGCGCAACTATGCATTTTCCACTTGTCAGCTATTGCAGTAAATCAAAATATCAATTCCATTACATTTCAAGAATTTGGTTGTTTTTGAGCCGTGCGACATAGACTTTAAGGAGGGCATCTAATGGTTCGTTGACCTTTTCTACCATTATGGATCCTCCTGAACTAACGATCTTGGGTTTCTCAACTATTAATGTTCCTGTCACTATCTCAGGGTTTTCTTTTCTTTGTTTGTTTTTTCTTCTAGTTTGCTCAATTTTTCTCTTGTTTGTCCTAAAGATAAATGTAATGAACTATAACACTTGGACATTGGGCAAAGAAGAACCGCACGGCAACCTCTTCTGCTAGTGTAAGTCATGTGTCATTGTCAATAGTGCCAATGTTAGCAGGACTGTTGTGATTGGACGAAGTAGCCTAGCTAGAACTCAAATCAACATAAATATGTCAATCCAAGGATGTAGCTGACCCGACTAGTGCATGAAAAAATTGAAGAAAATGCCCAATTGTCAATGCACTGAGAAGAAAGGTCTCAACAATCAAAGCAAGCCATTGTTGAGCTTATGAGCAACGTTGCCTACTATTGAGCATTTGTTTTGGAGTCCAAATCAACCAATGCCTGGGGGAGTGCAATAAAACAAGTAGGTTTTGAGATTGAAAATTTGAAGACAACATAAGTAAATTGTGTGTGGTGGTGTATTACACACACACACTCTCTCTCTATAATCAACAGAGATCTAGAGAGATGAAGAAGTAAATTACCTCTCTAAGAGTGCATTCACTTACCTCCCCTCGTGATTGCCGATGAGAGCAGAGCATTCAATGCTCACATATATTGTAAGGGCCTTCTTCTAGTCCTTAGTTTTGACTACCACATATAAGTCATCAACTTTAAAAAAGAAAAAAAATAGAAAAAAACATTTGAGTAAATCTCGGTTCAATTCTATACTCATGAGACACTTTTGGTTTATACCATGGGGACATGGACATAACCAATGCATGAAAGATTATCTTTTTATTTTGAGAAAATTAACATAAAGAAAAGGTAAGGATGAAGGAAAAGAGAAGATAAAGATAAGGTGAGGAAGTAACTTGTTGAAGAAGTTTTGAAAAGCAAGATAAGTAGAAAGAACTTATCGATAAGGAAGATAAGCTATGAAGATAATTGAAGGCACTTATCTAAAATGTGCATAAAAAGAGGGTTTCCCTTCTCATTTTACACTTCTCTTCTTCATTTCTCAAGGTGCAAACTTTAGAGTACGATTGAGAAAGCCATAGCTAAGCCTCTTTCACACACACACACACACCTGCTACACACACCCCCCTCTCCAAGAGAAACCATAGCCAAAACCCTCATAAAGTTTGTCAAAAATTGATCTTCTTATTCACATCACACCCTCCCTATCCTCTCTCCTAACCCTCAAGTGAAGGTGAGAGAGAGAGAGAGAGAGAGAGAGAGAGAGAGAGAGAGAGAGAGAGAGAGAGAGACAGAGAGAGAGAGAGAGACGACTACGTCCAAAGCAAGGAGGACTATACAATACACCAAAGCAAGGAGGACTATACAATACACTGTACACTAAGGTAACATTTTCTTGTTCTCTTTATGCTATTGCATTTTCTTGAAAGTGATTTACCTTCTTTACTTACTTAAATTCATGCTCAAGCTCTTACAAGCAAGCCTTTCCCTTGTTTTCTTGGGAAGAAGAACAACTTTTTAATTATTTTTTATTTCTAACTATGGTTTATTACTAATCATAACTAACTGTGTCGCTAACAACTAATTTCAAGTTCTGTTATTTTGATTTCTTTAGATTACCAGACTAATATGGCATAGAGAGAGAGAGAGAGTAGAAGTAACTCTCTTTAACCATAGGTGACTAGAGATCATATTTACTTAAATAGTATACATGATGAATGGAAAATAATATCCTTAATTATCCTTTAATCTCTTGTGTAAGCCTTTTTATTGATTTTTAACTTACTTTTATTCTCTTATCTAAATTACTCTTATAAAGGTAAATGCCATAAATCAACGACAACTAAGTAATGAAATTGTTTTTGAAAATTTTCCAAAAGAGAAACTATAATACTCTTATGAACATCCCACACGTTTTTCTTGATTTTGCATGAATTATGTGTGTAAAAGTTTTAGTGACCTACTTAAGATAAATATTTAATTCTCTCAAGAAGGAGTTGAGTTCTAAAGGGTAGTTTTATCATAACCAAATGAGTTCTCTTTAAAAGAGGATTTTCCATATAGAGGCATGCTACAGTTCAAGTCTCATTGAATTTGGTTGAGCTGACAAGCCGCTGTCGTGCCGCTCCGCTTCCATGACAAGAAAATGAGCAAAGGAATGCAGTCAAGTTTACTTGAATCCTACATGATTATTCAGCAGTAATAAGGGCTTCCTAACAAGTCAATTTTAAGTTAAAAGCGTGTCAAATGCAGCTCTAAGGGCCAAAAGATGTCTTGGTAATACTAAACATTGAGTATGCTTGAAGTGGTCATAGCTGGGATTTTATTGATCAAAGTTGAAGTACTTGAAGGGCTCTACAGGCCTGTCTTTACGGCTCGTCAATAGGAGTTCCATATAAAAAGTTATACAATTTGAAGTTGAGTCGTTAGCAGATCCGTACCGGATTGGGTAGCTACTGATAAAAAGTCAAGGATGATATAAATGCATGGGCATGAAGTGTTGATTCCCAAGAGCACATCGATCTTTCCAGTTTGTCAATCAGGGTTTCGGTTGACAAGATATGGCCAGTTTAAGTATCACCGGGGGTCGATTCTAAACCGCTCTAGTCGCCTTTATCAGTCTAGTTCATCTGGTAATTTTTTGAGCTTCAGCTAGGTTCTAGGAAATGGAGCCGTCGGAGCAAAATATGTGCCTTGGTCAATATATGTGCCAAATATGGTGGCAATCGAAGGCCGTCTTCACTAGCATTGTGTTTTCAAGTTGACCAATATACACGATTAATGCAATGTAGTGCCCGATATGTATGCCAAATGTGGGCCGATATGGAAGATTTTTCTATATACATATAATGTCTTGTCTTGACGGATATGTAAGCCAAATTGTGGGGGAACCGAAGTCGTGCTTGGCATTGCCTTGGCCGGGTTTTGAGATGTGATGCCATTACGAAAGCACAAAAAGATCTTGATGAGTTCATAGTGCAATGCATTGAATGCAGGCACTGCTTTTTTCGATATGTATGCCCAAATGGGGTGCTCTTGAAGTAGGCGGCCGCCCATGGCCAAGGGCCCGACCTTTGAAGTCAAAAGGGCCACCCATTTAAGTTAGTGGCCGCCCATAATGAGCTCAATGGATAACCTAAGTGGGAAAAAGGGGTTGTGTGAAGGCAAAGAAGATGGCGAGCAGCATGCAAGCAGTACATGGGAGGAGGAATCGCTTGTAGCAAGCGCATCGACCATCGGATGAGCGCAAGCAAGAAACAAAATCCTCTCAGCTTGCCAACGTGCTCCTATTTGGATCCACTCCCACTTAGTTTGGTGCAAGTCTGTAATCAACTGCCACGTCACCTAGGGGCACTACCCATTAGCGACATTGCTAATGGGCTGGCCATTTTTAGCAAGAAACTTGTTGCCCATGCAATCCAAAGTGAGCTATTATAAAGGGGACGTGGCTCTTTTGGATGGGGGTCGACACTCATTAGCCATCTTAATCGTAAGCTCTCTAAGCTCTCTAAATCTCCAGAAAACTCATTAGCCATAAAAATCTAAAGCTCCACAAGCCAACTCTTCTCTCACTCTCATTAGCCATCAATCGTAAGCTTAAACGAAGCTTGCATAACCCGCTTAAGCCAGCTAGCCATCAATCTTAAGCTCTAAGCCAAGCTTCTAAGCTCTCTAAGCCAAATCTACTCGGATCTCATTTAGCCATGATAAGCCTAAGCTCTCTAGGCCAATAATCCTCGACACTCATTAGCCATCATAAGCCCAAGCTTCCTTAATCCGCTGAACAAGCTTCCATAATCCGTTTAAGCCAACTATCCTCGAATCTCCAAGCCATCATAATCCTAAGCTCTCAACCCAAGCTCCCATAGCCATAGTGGGAAGAAATTCAACTCTCTCTCAACTTTGAAGCAGCAAAAAGAAAACGAAGCAGATCAAGGTAGTTTTTGGCAGAACAATTAAGGCAAAAGAGCTTATTTGGTATTGTTTCATGGACCAGACATTATCATCATTACTGAATCTTGATTACCTTAATTAACACCTGAAAGGCAGGTTAAACCTTGTAAGGAGCATAAACTCCTCTGCTAACTCCTCCATTAACATTTGATTAAACAGGGATACTGTTAACTAATTGATTTGAGTTATCAGGCTTCAGTATCTGAATCAAACTATCTGTTTAAGCTCTATCCCCATTGATTGTGTCTGCTGCAACTCTTTTCCTCGCACCTCTCATAGCTAGGGGCCCTGTGCCTTCCCGGCTCACCTTTCAAATACAAATCCCCCGACATTCTTGGTGAATCCAACGCAAAACAAGCTGGGGTGAGCAGTGTTTGTGGAAAAAGATGTCGACACTGCAAGAGGCATCCATGCAGCAAATGATGAAGCAGTTTGTTGCGTACATGCAACAACAATAGGCTTCCCAACAACAGCACAATCTGCAAGAGAGGAATCTTAAAGCTCCGCACACAGTTACCGAGAAATTACAACGATTTGAAGGCCGAGATATTAGCAAGTTTTGCAATATCTACGAGCAGGCAATGGAAGATAATGGAATCGATGATCAGAATACAGTGGAGGGATTTCATTTAATTGTGGTGCCGGAACTTATGGGCCGAATAAAAGAGATTCAGGTGGTTCAAGGTCCAAATTGGCAGGACTTCAAGAAGGCGCTCCAGGAGGAATATTTTCTTGAGTATTCACAAAGGGTAACCAGACAAAGCTTTATGAAGTGGGTGTAGAAGAAAAATAAAAATTTATCTACACGAGAATTATTACGGGAGTTTGAAAAGAAATTCAAGCAATTTTCCTCGACAGAGCAACGTTCAATGAAGGATTAGAAGGTTGAACTATTTATTCACGCTACTGATCCACGACTTCAGAAGAGTCTAGTGCAATGCTGGAGGACTCAACAAGTGAATTGGGCTTAATATCCGACTAGAAGATAGTCACTAAAGCAATAAATTGATCGTGAAACGACAGATGAGAGTCGATAAGCTGATCGTGGCTGACATCATGGATTTTGTGGAAGAGGAACCTAAGGAGAAAACAACCGACTAGAAGATAGTCACTAAAGCAATAAATTGATCGTGAAACGACAGATGAGAGTCGATAAGATGATCGTGGCTGACATCATGGATTTTGTGGAAGAGGAACCTAAGAAGAGTCTAGTGCAATGCTGGAGGACTCAACAAGTGAATTGGGCTTAATATCCGACTAGAAGATAGTCACTAAAGCAATAAATTGATCGTGAAATGACAGATGAGAGTCGATAAGCTGATCGTGGCTGACATCATGGATTTTGTGGAAGAGGAACCTAAGGAGAAAACAACCTCGGCAATACCCGGAGTGGAGGAGCCAGTTCTTGACGAATTGGTGAAAGGTATTCAAGAATTAAATTTAAATTTCAAAGCTGTAAAATTTGAAGGGTTAGCTGCAAAGGGGTCTACTTCTGAGCCTAGATAGCAACCTCCTCCAAAGGCTGGGATCGATGCATGTGGTGTGATAGTGAAGACCACAAGTATGTTAAAGAATGTGATGAATTTGATGAAGCTTATAAGGAACGTGGTTTTATGGAAGGACAAGGAGATCCACATTAGGGAAACAGTTGAGATGCTCTGTCTGAACTTTGGTAGGGGTGGCATGAAAAAGATAGCTGAAGAAATCCAGCATAATGTTTCTCTTGTGGAAGCAGCTACATATGGGCTGCAAGTATGTGACAAGGGTGATGATGATGGTGCAGGTTCGAAGGGTCAATTCTGGCCTTATTCTTTGAAGACAGCAGAAACAGGGAAGGTAACTTATGGGAAGCTACGACAAGTAGGGAATTCAATTTGAGGAACCACAGGGTGACTGATCCAGTGGATTCCCTCTTAGTGTATGCATTCATTGCAAAGTCTCAAGCTAATGAGGCTATGGTGGAGGAAAAGAGGAAAAGAGATGAAGAAGCTCTTGGGACATCGAAACGGACAACGAGATTCAACAGCAAAAAAGAAGAAGGTTGTTAGCGGGTACGCCGCGACGGACGATGGAGCACAGCGAGAACACAGACCAACAAACTGTCAATCCGAGGACGTAGCTGACCCGACTAGGGCATGGAGGCAATCTCTGGGTTGTCAACCCTGAGCTAGACATGAAAAACACTCTACAGTCACTAATCCTACCACAACACTACCATAAAGCAAAGAAACAGACAACGCATCCTACAAAACACTACAAGCTCGAAACAGTCTCAAATCATATCGAAATGACTCGAAATCCGAGGGCAAGACTCATAAGGACATATCCTATATGGCCAAACACCTAAACCCTGAAAACCATAACTGTAAGACCTCTAATCGTTGTCATGATAGACTCAAAACAGCAATTTCCAAAGTGTCCGGAACTGATCTACAAAGACATCAACACGAAGAGCTTCTCACCCTGATTCTAACGACTACTCGATCATTCGGAACGGATGTCGTTTAAGGTACTTACGACCAAATAGAGCTCGTAGCAGGCGGGCTCGCGATGTGGTCCTCGGCTTGCATTGCTTTCGTCAACGTGGAGAGCTCTTCGATGCTAACACGCTCCTACTCTCATATCTGCAATGTGATTAGTGTGCGCGACGGTGTGTGTGTGTGTGAAGCTCACTACTGTGTACTGCAGAACCCACGACTGTATATTATTTGAGATAACGTAATGTGTCCTTTACAAAGCCTTAGGTTTGAGCTTATATACAAAGCCTTCAAACCTAATGTCCGGCCAAATGACCTGAATTGTCCCTAGGCTTCTACAGAGCTTAATTACAAGAAACTGAGTGGGCTTTACTCATGATACAAGCATCTGCGACCAAAATACAAGTGCCGATTTAAAATATGAGGTTCCCGTAAACATTACAAAAGTGGCCGTAATGGCTCAAAATAATAATAACGGGATATTCGATGATGTCCATGAACTCATATCTTCATGTTGCAACATCCATCTTTATCTTCATTACTTCATCACCATCTTCATGTGAAATCTTTACAGGATCTTTGAGGAATCTTAATGGAATCTTTGTGGAAACGTTGTTGAAAGGGCATCCTTTCAACACTCTCCCCCTCCAAATTCTTGTCGTCCCCGACAAGACCCTATGTCTTTGCTGGCCTTGATGAGTTCTTGATGTCTTGGTGTTGGTTGAAGTTGTTGTGGTAGCCTGTTCTGCGGTTGGTTGCTTTGCGTGATGTTAAAGCTGCCTTGAAGTTGCTGCCTTGAAGTTGTACGTGTAGTGTATCTGAAGCCTGGAACTCTCCCCCTCCAATTGGTTGTTTTATCTTGAATTGCATGATGTTGTATCGACTTGTTGGTGTAGCAGGTCGTTGTCATTGTAGCTCTAGTATTTGCTTTTCCTGTGGTTGTTATCTCGTAGTTGTACCTGTAAGTTGATTTGAAGCTTTGTCAAGCTGTTTTTTGGCCTCTCCCTTTTGACTTGTCAGTAGATTTGCAATTAGTAGTGTGGGGATATCGTGGTTCTTCTTGTTTTTGTTGTTATAAAAAATAAAAGAGTAAAAGTAAAATGTAGCGTATATACAAAATGAAGGTCTTAGATACCTGGATAAGACTAAAGGGAAAAACCCAGTGGGAAAAAATTTCTTTAGTCATAATTAAATGCGAGGCTATATGTACTTAGGTTCTGATGTTATAGAGTTATTCTAGGTTAAAGTACATATGGCCATATGGCTACTAGTATGGGCTTGATATACATGGATAAGTGTTAGTAGCTTGAAGTCAGAGTCATTGTTGTTGAGGAAAGACTCATAAAACCTGTTTCCGCTTGGTCATTGTCATTTGTTTGTGTAAGTGCATGGGTGGAATAAAAAAGAGTGCCTAATGCATATGTCCAATGATGGGACATCTATATGCTTGCACAGAGTTATGCATGTTAAACAAGATGCGGTGCGAGAGAAGAGTATTGATGGGTTCTTCATGGAGTTAGTGTAGCAAGCAAAACATATAGCATGAGTGCTTCAAAAGCTTTCACTACTCACAAGAAGGGTTTTTGCTGTCGAGGTTTCTCCACTCTTCCTCACTGTGTCAAGTGCGTGAGTGTTTTTGTTTTATACTACTCCGCCTTCTCCACCTTATATATTATATGGACTTTGACTCTTATGATCACCTCTTCCAGCATGAGCGACATGAATTTGTGTATGCTCAACTCTCCAGCTTGAGCTTATACCTATTAGCTAGACTCATAGAACACTGAAAAATATTAACTTGAAGATGGGTCTGACACTTTGCTCATTTAGTGGCTTAGCTGCCCGACTCTAGACTCTTATGCCATGTAAAATGGCCACTTGGACTTACCTGATCGCGGCCTGAAATCCAATTCCATATTATTTTGATATTTAGGCCTTTCTCGTTAGTTTCTGTTTGAGATGCCATGTTGTCCAATACATTGGCATATATCTGCTCTTCATTCCTTGGTAGCAAATTGTGGTTTCTTGATGAGACAGGTAATGATGTTGAAGCAATGGTTGATGAAGTCTTCTTCTTCCAGATAGTGTTCTTCAAAACTGTGACCTCCGCATTTACCGTTGCTTTCTTTTTGTTGTTAAGAGGCTGTAAAGGAGTTGTGTATCTTTCTTGTTGTTGAGCCTCAATCGTGGATTTTGGAACCCACATTGTTCTTGGGCCTTGTGTGATGTCCTTTGCCACTTGCCTTGTTTCTTCTTTGACTTGATGGTACCTTTTCTTTAATTTCCAAATATGGCTGTTACTTTTGTAAAAGCCTTGCTCTTGTAGTAATTGACGAGGGATCCATCTATAGGTTGTAGTACTCTTGGGTGTAGCGGGTGGCTGCTCTTCATTTCTTGATGTTTCTTGCTTTTCCTTGGTGATTCCTTGATAAGCTACTACCTTAGGTAACCCGATTTGAAAGTTATCCTCATAGAATCCTTGTGCTTCGAGTAACTCGACTGGAATGAATCTTTGGACTTGCTTGGAGGTGATCTTTACTTGACTTTGTTGGGTAGTCTGGTAGAATTCTGATTTCATTACCCAGACTTGTCGTATGGTTTGTCCAGTGGAAGACCTTCTCTTTTGCTTTTTGTACCTGTCCTTTCTCTTGGTTGAGTTATGTGATTGACGTTGACGGCTTTGTTGATTCCTAACTGAGTGGTTGTCATGGGATGGATATCGCCAGACTGTCATCTTGGGCTTGTTGACCCAAACATCTGAATTTCCTTTCTTGTAGCCTTGTGCAATAATTGACGCGCTTGATGAGATCCATCCTATTACCTTTGCTTGTTGAGGTTGTTCCTGTGATTGTATCCAAATTGGATCATTAACTTTAATATGTGCCTTGGATACTAGCACTTGGTTGACCTGTTTTGACTTCCTTTGGAGACTTTCGGGTGATGGAAACTTTGGTTGATAGACTTTTTTCTTGGGTTTCCATTGTTTTGTTGATGGTTTGGCTTTTGATGTAGAGGCTTTGTCTTGCACTTGCATTGGCTGGGCTAAAGACTGTGGGCTTATTTTAGCTTTGCCTTTTTTAATAGCCAAGAATCTTTGAGCTGTTGTAGGCTTGACCTCTGTTGCCACTTGATAGCTTGTCGTGATGACCATTGTTGAAGATTCAGGCTCGTCTTCAAAGACTTGTGCCCATGGCTTGGACAAAATCAAGTGTGTTCCCATTTGTCGAGAATCTACCACCAAGAATTTTTCTTTGACTTTCTGTGAGTGTAGTTGGACAGTAGCTTCTGCAATCCCCATACTTATAACATCCACTTCAGGTGAGAGATTTACCTTTATCTGAATATCATAAATCTTTGGCTTACCTAGAAGTAACCACATGCCATATGACATGACATTAGTCGTGGAATTTGTATCAATTTCTGCCATAAAATTCATCTTGACTCCGTCTTGTGCACTTAGCAAAAAGTTGATCTTCTTTGGTACTAGATTGCCTGTGTTCTCTTGAGTGACTTGAGAAATCTTTGGCTTGCACTCCTTGTCGTCTGAGGTTCCAGTGGTGAGAGATGCATCATGTGGTGGTGATTTGCATCTAGCACTTTGGATAGCTTTCATACCTCCCTCCGTTGTAGCAAGTGTATCAATACCACCCAATGATATTGTAGACATTGAGGCATGCTTTTCCATGCATAGGAACCCCCCCATATTTTTTTTCTCTTTTACCAAAAATATTTCCTATTATATAAGTTACTTTTGATTTTTTCTTCCCTTTTTCACTAACGTTTTAGCCTTTATTAAATAAATAATACTTATGCTAATCAATCACGATGTAGCATAATAAGTAAGCTTTCTTTGTTGATCTCTCTTTTGACCTTATATATTAAATATATATATATTCTAATATTTTCTAATATATTTTTTTCATGTATATATATTAGCCCACTCTACCAAATATTTTATTCACTAGTTTTCATTTTCAAACCTCAACCCCACTTTCAAATTTCAATAATACCTCCATCTAGATGATTGCCAATCTTTTCAACACTCTAGGTCATGTTTCCATACACATGAAGGAGCTTACACTTGAAGGCAAGAGAGAAGTCCACTCAAAGGGGACCACCAAAAGGCTTTTGCAGCCACAAATAATACATTATTTGGCTGAATTTTTTAAGTAAATAAGAACCCCGAATCTGAAGGAGCGTTCAACA
This sequence comes from Adiantum capillus-veneris, assembly GCF_014529385.1. Taxonomy (NCBI): domain Eukaryota; kingdom Viridiplantae; phylum Streptophyta; class Polypodiopsida; order Polypodiales; family Pteridaceae; genus Adiantum; species Adiantum capillus-veneris. The sequence goes on along the minus strand of NC_140944.1, from coordinate 144,433,738 downwards.
TAAAAGATGTAGCTCGTGATCTCAACTTTTAGCTCAATTTTTTTCAGAATTTTTGGAGTTATGAACACAGAGATATGATTTTTGTAGTGGACCCCAGTTTTCTCGTGTAATGGTGACACAGGCCATCCCCACTTTTCTTCCTTCTAGAATGGCTATGGTTCTACAAGTCTTCAAGCATGATTACAAGAGACCAGGCTCTTTTAATGAGGTCTTGGCTAGTCTAGAGTAATTCTATCACCATTTTTGGAGGATCCATCCTCATCAACAAATATCCACCTTCGACAACCTCTCTTATAATTTTCTTACCTCTCTCTTCTCTCCCTAATAAGCTTATGTCTATCCAAAGCTAGACTATTGTAAATATTTCCTATCCTCTACATCCTACCCACATTCTCTCTTCTTCTCTCTCTATTGACTCTGGTATTTTAAATAATGAGGAGACAAGATGGGAGCCACAGTCACATGCACCCCATTTTCCTAGTCACAAAAGTGGGACACTCACCTCAAATAGAAATATTGCTAAATCCTTCCCTCCTTCCCTATATAAGGACTCCATGAGAGCTCACTTGGGGAGCGAACACACACACACACACACCTATCCATACACACTCTTGTGCTACATGCTTGTAGCATGAACCCTAATCACATAATCACAACACCATCATCATCACCATCACCATGCACAAAAGATGAGCACCACACCTCCACACCACTTGTAATTAAGGGTTGAAGGCACAATTTCAAGAAGAAGAAGGGTGGACACACTCATGATATTCCTCGCCATCAACTCCCATCTCTCCATTATGCCTCCTACGATCTTGTTCCCTTCTCATTTTCCTGCCGTACGCTACCTATTGTATTCATCTTTTGCAAGCAGTCAACACACTCCATCTTGGTGCCATACTTTGTGTCGCTTTGGATACATCTCATTGTGAGTATGGTATATGCTTGTTCCTTGCCATTTTTTTTCTGCTTATGTTAAGGTGTGCGGATTCGCCACCACACACACACACTCTCTCTCCCTCTCATATTCCTATCATCTTGCTACTTCCATCTTAAGGTGTGCGGATTCGCCACCTTTTGTATGAGAAGTGAGCATACTTGCATGTATCCCTGACCTCGATATCTTCTTTACTACATGCACGCGTAGCGAGCCCATTCTCACTCACTCACCACTCCTCTCACCTTATTCTCCGACCACCCCATTCCACATTTGGGCGTGGATCTTGAAATTGTTTTCCATGCATGCTTCATTGTGTATATGTATGAGTCCTAGCCGCATATCTTGCTAGGTGGTGACCCTATTGTGTATTCCCCATGATGAGGCCATTGTGCATAGTCTTGGTGTAGAGGCCACTGGGTCTATTTTTTCACTTCCGCCTCTCAACATCATTGAGGTATTCACTTCCTGCCTATCTGACCCTTCATTATATGAATCACAAGCAGGATCACCCATAGAGTCATTTGTCTTGACTTTGAGCTCATCATACTCCGATTCTTCATCTATCTCACACATAACCCTTAGCATGTAGTAGGAGACTATGTCATACCCATTCTCATCGCAAAATTTTGTTGGTGTGGTCTCATTAACAGAGACATCCAAAGTAGCCAATATTTGAGTCCACTCTAGCGGTTCTAACACCTCTTCCGGAAAAGGTTCTCTTATGTAAGCATCATCTTCTAAGACCCTATCTAAGGCATTCTCATTTCTCCCAAAGTCACTACACTCCGATGCTCCGCACATCCAAATTTCTTTCTTTTTGCCCATCCACGGATGGTCTGTTGATTCACTTTGTGTTGCAGAATTAAAATCTTCCACGGGCGTTCTAGTTACATCTTGGTAACTATGATTTCTCATATTTACACGTGTTGTGGTTTCAGCATGTCTCAAGTATAAATAATCATAACCCCAATCTTGTATCATCTTGAGTTGTCTCATGAATGGTCTTCCAAGGATGATTTCATAGTTATTTTTCTTGCCAAAGTCAACTATGGCAAAAGTATGCGGATACTGTATACCACAAGAAGACACCACTATCGCTTCTAGAAATCCCATCGGTCTTTCCACATGCCCATCCCCTAACTTTAATTTTATTCTGGTTGTTCTAAAGGCGGGCCTACCCCATTTCTCCCATATTCATTTTGTTGCTATGGAAATTCCTGCTCCGCTGTCAAGTATAGCTTTCGTTTCAATCCCATTGTACTCGACAGGCAAAGTGGCATTACCATCTTCTCCTTCACAGTACTCTCCTACTTTTTTCAGAGGTACCGGTCTTACATTTAATCTAGGCTTCTCGATCTCATCTAGCTCTTTTTCCAGGAACCTTAACGGGCTTTTGATCCCAAATTTTTCCAAGCATTTTCCTATATCCGTCCACATACTTGGCCTGATTTTCAAAAGTTCTGCCAACGTAATTGTGCACTTCACTGGCGTGGATAGCAAGTCAATCAAAATTTTTGTGTCCAATTCTTTTGTCCCTCCTAGCCTATGTGATGGAACTCTCACAATCTCAGACTTTGCCTCAAAATCTCCCATGTACTGTTTAACGATGCAGGTCTACTGTCTTTGGAGGCTACCGATCCTACGTCACCATAATATGACCTCGCATCAACACTCATTTGTGGTCTATCTAATGTGATTTCAGGAAATGGTGCTGGTCCAGCATCCTCTTCTCTTTTTTGGGCATCTCGGACAGCCTTCCATAACTCCTCTGGCCATTGCTCCTCAACTATAGAAACATAAGGTGGGAAATCCCTCATTGATTCATGTGTTGTATTTTGGACTACCCTCGAGTCTTGCGACCTTGGCAGTGGTTCTTCCCTCTGATCCACCTCTTCTCTAGGAAATTCGTCTACTTTAATGCTCTAGACTTTGTGCACTGGGGTGACTATCCTATCCTTCAATTCTGGTGGAGGTGGTTCTAGCAATGCTTGAGCAGTTTCAACAAGCTGCTTACACATTTCTAGCCTCTGCTTCTCTAGTTCAGGATAAGGATAAGTCATCCATCTTTGTTCTAAGGTCTGTCTATTTGCCAATCTAGCCTCATAAGCCTGTAAAATCGCGTCTAAAGGCTCATTCACTTTGTCCACTAGGACAGATCCTCCTGAACTAGCACTCTTGGGTGCTTCAGCTGGTTTAAGGGTTTCAACTTCCCTTTGCTGTGTCTGTTGCTCTTGAGTTGTTTCCAACTCAGCTGTAACAGCCTTTTCTTCTCCTTTCTCCCTTTCTAGTCTCGCTTTCATTCTAGTCCTTCTTGCTCGTCTAGAGTTTCTATGGCTTTTGGAACTCTTACTAGTCTCTCCATTTGTAGGCTTCTGCTCTTGCACTTTTGCTTGTGCTCTTGTGACAACGTTTACTGGAGAAACTTGCTTACTTTCATCTTCTTGTTGTTTAAGCACCTATTCTTTTGCAATTGTTTCTTGCTCTGTTGTTGTTGTCGTCTCTCCTTTTTTTGCGGCTCGTTCTTTCTCTGATTTGCTTGTAGAAGGAAAGGTAACATGTGGTTGCATTTTACCTTTCTTTCTTGGATGCTTAGGACAATCCAAAATCATATGTGTGACTGCACATTCATTACAATATACATTTATCATGATATCATGGTGTGGACAATCCTTAATCAAGTGATCACTACTACCACATCTGTCACATGGACGTATTGGTTGTTGTGGCAATACTTGATATTGACCTTGAAGTGGCCACTGATCTACCACATATCTTTCTATTTGCAGCTCATGACTCACACATGCATTTCTAGCAGCTATGGGTCTTTCACTTAAGATCACTTGTTCCACTACAGGATGATATCTAGGCGGTTGAGACATAACATGCTCAAACCCTGGTGGAGTCTTAGGTCTATAGTTAGGACAATGTTGCATCGGATGGTCCCCTCCACATATCATGCACCTTCGTTGTTGAGGAACTCTATAGGTTGGTACTCTGTCAGAGTGGTTGATGCGTTGCATCACATTCTCTATGATTTGCTCCTCAACATTTACTTGGTTTTGTCCTAGATTCCCTCTTTGATCCTCAAGATTAGCGGTTTTCTTTTTCTCACTCGCATCATTCATCTTCTTCTGACCATCTTCATAGAATTTGCAATTGTCAACTAGGTCAACTGCCGCTTTCGTCACCTCTTCCAAGGTTTGGTATCTTTTCACGTATAGGTTGAAGAAAAACGAGCGGAAGTGCGACGTGAGAGAGAGTGCGAGAAGAAGAGCACGACGATATGGTGAACTCGCTCTACTGTAATGTGTAGAGCATAGTGAGTTCTTATTAGGTTTTTACAAAAGAATATGTGTACATACTTGGCGGCCCGCCCACTTCCCTGGGCGACCACATTGGGCTTTATACCCCAACAACCTCCCACTTAAAGTCCAATGTGGTACTTTAAGTGTGAGAGAAGCTACTATACAAGCTAATACACAAGAGATGTAGAGAAGTGATGTACTACCCTACACCTAACTGCTTGCAAAAATGCGCAAAGCTCTCTGAGGGAAGTCCTTTTGTAAGTAGATCAGCAGGATTTTCTGTGGTGTGAACTTTGACAAGCTGAAGTTGCTTATCCTCGAGCATTTCCCTGATGAAATGATACTTCACATCCACATGCTTTGTCTTTGAGTGATAAACTGGATTGCAAGCCAATTGTATAGCACTTTGACTATCACAATATAACACATGCATCTCTTCTTTGATTCCCAAATCTGTTACTAGTCAATTAAGCCAAATTGATTCTTTGCATGCCTCTGATGCTGCAACATATTCAGCCTCTATAGTAGACTGAGTAACACAATCTGGTAATCTAGAACGCCATGATACTGCTCCACCAGCCAATGTAAAGACATACCCTGACGTAGACCTTCGGTTGTCTAAGTCACCTGCATAATCTGAGTCTGTAAAACCCTTTACACTTAGCTCCTGACTCCCATAGCATATACGCATACTCTTTGTAGCTTTCAGGTATCTCAATATTCTTTTCACTGCCTCCCAATGTTTCTTGCTTGGGTTTGACATGTATCGACTTACTACTCCCACTGCAAATGCAATGTCTGGGCGAGTAGAAATCATTGCATACATCAAACTACCCACTGCAGACGCATATGGAATCTTATCCATTTCAGCCTGTTCTTCCTCAGAAACATGACAATCTTGTTTGCTAAGTTTCACATATGGTGGCAATGGAACACTCAATGCCTTTCCCTTCTCCATATTGAAACGTTGCAAAACCTTGTCAATATACTCTGTTTGAGATAACCAAATCAACTTCTTTGATCTGTCTCTCTCAATGCGCATACCAAGTATATGACTTGCCTCACCCATGTCTTTCATGTCAAACGATTTTGCCATCTTTGACTTCAAAGCTGAAATTTCTTCCAAGTGCTTGCCAGCAATCAACATGTCATCCACATGCAAAATAAGGATCAGCCAACTGCCATCCTTAGCCTCCTTTGTATATAGACAGTGATCTAACTCACTATGTTTGTAGCCTTGAGAAAGCATAAACTTGTGGAATTTATGGTACCATGCCCTCGGTGATTGTTTTAAGCCATAAAGACTCTTTAACAACTGGCATACCCAATCTTCCTTGCCTTTCTCAACAAACCCTTCTGGCTGCTGCATGTAAATTTCCACATCTAAATCACCATGCAAGAACGCTGTCTTGACATCCATTTGGTGCAACACCAAATCTAATATGGAAACCAATGCAAGAAAGCATCTCAATGTAGTCATCTTGACCACAGGAGAGAAGACTTCATCAAAGTCAATGCCTTGTTCTTGCTTAAAGCCCTCGGCAACAAGCCTTGCTTTGTACTTTGGCTGACTATCATGAGCGGTGATCTTATACCTGTAAACCCATTTAACTAGCTTCCATGTCTGGTTCTTATGCAGAGCTGTCATCTCTGACTGCATGGCCAATTGCCAATTCCCGGAGTCCTTCATTTGCACTGCTTCCTTGTAACATGAAGGTTCATTGCAATCAGTCAACATGACATAGTTCATAGATGGAACAAACCTATCAGGAGGTCACGTGACACGTCCAGATCTACGCACAATAGGTGGCTCAGGCTCAGCCACAACCTGTGGTTCCACTCTATCCTGTCCTTGCTCCTCTTGAGCCCTGACATTATGTCTTGCACGTGCAGGTCCATCTTCTTGGAAGACAACTCTTCTAATCTCCTCAACCCTCTCTGGTTTAGAATGATATTTGGATTCATTAAAGTGAACATCATTGCTGCAGACAACCTTTCTGGATTCGGGATCCCAAAGTCTGTACCCCATCTCACCAGAATTACCATAGCCTAGAAAGATGCACTTTCTACGCTTTGGCTCAAGTTTGTTCCTAAATTCCTTTGGAACGTGAGTATATGCCTCACAGCCAAAGACTCTGAGATGCTTGTATGAGGGCATTTTACCTGACCATACCATCTCTGGCACTGAATCCTTCTGCAAAACCTTGCTAGGAGATCTATTTACAAGATGAACAGCTGTTGATACAGCTTCAGCCCAAAACCCATTTGGCAGCTGTGCATTAGACAACATACTTCTGACCTTCTCTTGTATGGTCCTATTCATCCTCTCATCAACACCATTTTGAGGAGGATTGTAAGGAGCAGTAAGTTCACGTTTTATACCTTTTGACTCACAAAAGTCCTGAAAGGCCTTTGAAACATACTCTCCACCATTGTCAGTGCGTAAGCATTTCAGCTTCTTGCCACTCTGATTCTCCACAAGTGTCACAAAATTTTTGAACAACTAAACGCTTCATCCTTGTGCTTGAGAAAGTAAACCCATACTTTCGTCGAGTAATCATCTATAAATGTCATACAGTAAGAAGCTCCCCCTAGAGATAGGTTAGGCATAGGTCCACACAAATCACTATGAACAAGTGCCAACTGTGTATCTCTTCTACTGCTTCTATGCTTATGTGGCTGCTGTGTTTGCTTACCATACAGACAATGTTCACAGAATTCAAAATCATTAAATGAAAAGCCAGGAAAATAACCAGAACGAGACAAGATTTCCATTCCCTTCTTGGACATATGTCCTAACCGGCTATGCCACAAAGAAACGTTCGGCTGCTCGGTTACATTGATTACATTTTTAGAGACATTTGATACATAAATCATGTAAAGTCCTCCAGACTTTACTCCATGTGCTACTGTCATAGAACCCTTGGATATCTTCCACATGATTTGTCCAAAAGTGGTGACGTAGCCAGCATCATCAAGTAAACATGTGCTGATCAAGCTCTTTGTAATTGCGGGAACATGTCTCACATTCTTCAGCGTGAAAGAAGAGCCATTCTGAAACTTCAATTGAACATCTCCAACACCTAAGATCTCACATGTCTACCCATTGCCTAGCCGAACATGATCTTTAGTGGTCACATAAGAAGTAAACCACTCCTTGTCTGGAGACACATGAAGTGATGCCCCTGAGTCTATAATCCAGTCACTCAGTGCATTTCCATCAGATGCTGTAAGAAGAGCTGAGTCCATTGTATTCTTCAAGAAGTAGATGTCTCCTGACACTAGACTGTCATCCTCTGCAACAATGTTTGTCACATTTATTTCTTGAATATTCACTGAGTACTTGTTCTTCTCACCATGGTCTTCAGCTTTCTCTTTGCCTTTTTCTGCTTTCCATTCTCTGCAGTCTCTTTTCATGTGACCCTTCTTTCCACAATGGTAGCATTCTATGTCACTCTTGCCTTTAGCACTGCGGGACTTGCTACGAGACTGATTCCTCTTTCCACCTTTGTACTTTTCTTTGGTCCTTCCCCTAACAACTAAGGCTGTTCCTTTGCCTTTGTCCATTGTCTTTCTATTGGTTTCTTCAGTAAGCAGACTTCCTTCTACACCTGCTATGTTCAAACCATCTGGAGGTGAAGAATTACTCAAAGCTGTGCGAAAAGTGTCCCAACTTTCCGGCAATGTGATCAACAGGAACATAGCTCTAACAGGTTCATCAAACTTGACACCTTGAGTTGACAACTGACTATAGATTGTGTTTAATTCATTCAGATGATTGGACATAGGTGTCCCTTCTTTCATCTTCAAGTCAACAAGCTTCTTAAGCCAGTATACTTGTGAAGCTGCACTCTGCTTCTCATAAAGATCACTCAGCTTTAACCATGCTTGATAAGCCGACATCTCGTCTGCTACATTGAAGTAAATGCTTTCTTCCAAAGTCAGCATAATGGTAGAAAGTGCCAATTCATCCATTTCGCTCCATTCATCTTCGTCCATATCTTCTGGTTTTATCCCCTTGAGCTTTATAGGTTTTATCTGCTTCTTTGGTACCAACACGTGCCAAATCTGCTTCTTCCACAATGGGAAATTGGTTCCATCCAGCTTCTTGATATTGTAAAGAGCAGTGTCCTGTGATCCATCCATAGCTACGCTTCACAGTAGTTTACTTTTCTGGGAAAAATTCGGCAGAGTTTCCCCTGTAAACTGACCTCTGAACCAATATCAACCTGTCAAATGAACCAAGAAAGCTTCAGATTCTGCAGAAATTTTGGCAGAGTCTCCTTTGTAAAATGGCTCTGGTGTACTAAAAACAGACCAGAAAACAGCTCAAAAAACATTGTCTCTCTGACACTGTAAGCTGCGGGTAAACCTGTCCTGCACCTGTACTGTCTCTCACTGTCCTATCACTGCCCTATAAGCATAGAGTGCGACAATGCCTCAACGACAGTAAAGCAAAGATGCAATCCCAACTGTCTAACTCACAGTCAATACATCCTAGCTGCCTATCTAAGGGTGCTCGAGGGATCGCTCCAAGACCTGTATCACCGAAAGGATCTCAACATTCGAGAATCCCCCAGCTCAATAAAACCTCACTCGACCCTCAACAAAGGCTGCAGTAAATTTGACAGTACATAGACTTCCCACAAAGTCATACATCCACAAATTTCCCACTGTATGTTGTAACCGTTGTGGCGGTTGTTTGCTGCGTGACTCACAGCCAGCAAACCCTCAACAAACATACATCATCTCTGACAATACATCCCATGTGGAAGTACCTGCAATGTCAGGATGAAATCTGGAATATCAAGCAACAAACACAAGCTACCTGATGAACTAGTGGATGTCGCCTACAGTCTGTGTGTAGATGCGCCCGTGTCATATGTGACACGCCTCCAAGAACTGTGAGCCGTCCTTCGATGTGTAGACAACCACAAATCAACACTCTGAGAGTGTCGATATCCTCAGCACCTGCAGTCGTAGGCCGAAAACCCCAAATTTGCAGAGTCGGATCTGCACCCGTCGAGACCACGTAGTCGAAAATGGCCTACGCAGACCTTTGTCGAAGCCGAACGGTGGCCGAGATTTGGGGTCGTGTCTTCGCCTGTCGAATTTCACTGCAATCTGAGTTAGTGACTCTAGCCTCCTGCAGTGCTGCCCCGAGCCTCGATCTGAGCTCTGATACCAGTTGAAGGAGAACGAGCGGAAGTGCGACGCGAGAGAGAGTGCGAGAAGAAGAGCACGGCGATATGGTGAACTCGCTCTACTGTAATGTGTAGAGCATAGTGAGTTCTTATTAGGTTTTCACAAAAGAATATGTGTACATACCTGGGGGCCCGCCCACTTACCTGGGCGACCACATTGGGCTTTATACCCCAACATAGGTCCTTTTGGAGATTCTCATTCCTAAGCCCTCTGATGAAGCATAGGATCTGACGTTCTATCGTGGGTAACTCTTGGGTAGGACATCTAGCAACACATTGCTTGAAACGCAATATTGCATATCGCAATGTTTCTGTTTCGCCTTGTTTAAATTCCTGAATCTTAGGAAGGGTGTTATGTTTTATGCCCCTCTTGGTGAATTCTTGAACAAATTCATCCAACATTTTCTCAATGGTTGTGAACTCTCTCCGGTTCAATAGTTCAAACCATGCTTGTGCATTGTCCTCCAATGTAAGTCCAAAACCCTCATACTGCATGTGGAAGTCCTCTACTCGTTCTGCTCGTAGGACTTGCTTGAAAGCGGAGACATGGGCGTATGGGTCTCCTATGCCATTGTACTTTCTATTTACCCATTTTCTTAGCTGAGATGGTCTTATACTTTGGGGTGCAAAGTATGGAACCATATTCCTCTCTGGTATCGTTTCATCTCTCGTTATCGCTCTAGGGGGAAATCCAGGTGGTGGTCCCCTCTTTGGAATTCTCTTAGAGGTTCCTGTGTTTGGTGGATGTATCTGAGGGCCTTCATTGACCAAATATCCACTCATCTCTAATTTGGTTCGCGGATTTGTGCTTTCTATAGCTCTATATTCTCGTCCATACTTGTCAACAAATAAAGATATCCATTGTTGGTCGACCTCGTATGTATAGACATATAAGAGCTTGTACTCTGTCAGCTCATCTGGGTATGGCTCTAAGCAAATGTAAAGGTTGAATTGATTTCCATTAATATAACTATATAGTCTTTCACTTTCATGGTTATACGTCCAAACTCTCTCCACAAAATTGGTCTTTATGTACTGTAGGTTTGGAAGATCTATTCTGGGCTGGTGCTCATCTATCCCTGCAATCCATGTTCTTGTATAAGCTGAGTCTAAGTCGGAGTCTGATGTAGACATGACTTCTAGGCTTAATAGATCTAGCTTGCTGTAGTAATACCTCTCTCAGTGTGTTCAAGTGTTTTGGTCAAGGAAAATCCAAAACTATGTCCAAAACCGTGAGCGTTTTCTCACAATTCTCTCAAATTGTAGGTTTTAGACACCCTTGACTTCCGGATGCATTTTGAGGCCTTAAACAACGTTTTTTTCAAAATTGACCAAATTTTATGTCATAGGAAACCATTTTGGTCAATTTACTCTAAGATCTGTAGTGCTGCTCTCAAGCTACGTTTTGATAAAAAAAGGTTTTGGAATCGGAGTCCGTATGTGAAAGTTATGACCAAAACAGTGAGATGTAATTTGGGAAGTTTCTCTATCTGATGTTTTTGCAAGTGGTCAGTTTGAGCCCAAAATTGGTGTGTGCACTCCTTAGGCAATGATAAACCCAGTGGTATACTTGGTTTCAAAAAATTTCTCAAAATTTTTTCCTCAGTTGTCTATCGCGATAGACTCACCAAGTACCCCTTGCAGATGTCCAAATGCACTCAAACTTTGTGTACAGGGTATAATGGGCCTTTTGAACCCAAATATGAAGTCAGATTTGAATTTTGAATTTTTCTACAATGAATTTTTGAGTCTATCACGATAGACTCACCAGAGTGTTACTGGGATACAGTTTTTCAACTGTTTTTACAGATTTGAGTTCCCCCTTCTCTTGAGATACTACTCACCAAGTTTCAACCAATTTGGAATACTTTTCCTTTGTAACTTGCATCAAACAACAGTTTCTTTTCTGATCTTATGAAGTAATCCTCTTAGATGCACTTACAATACTCCAAATTTACTCAAATTTTAACCATAGGCACACAACAACATGTAGAACAAGGCCCTAAGCTTAATTTTCAAAATTTTCAATTTTTGTGAAAAAACCCTAGTCTATCGCGATAGACTCAGTAGATTCTTCAATTTTGAAAATTTTCCAGATTTCTCTTCACCAATGTGTTCCCTATGCCCTGTACACCTTGCTCACCAATTTTCACTTGTTTTGGAGTTTTTCTTAGGTCTCTAACTCCAACTCTAGAATTCTGAGTCTATCTGATCATTAGAAAATAGACTTAGGATGACTTCCCAATGTCCAAAATCCACCAAATTTTGTGTGTAACCTCCTGAGAGGCTAAACAAGCTATGCTCCAGAGGGTTTTGAAAATTTCAATTTCTTTGGCTTTGCTTTGAGTCTATCGTGATAGACTCAACAAGTACCCCTTTTATAGGTCAAACTTGAACTTTGACTATACCACTGTGTTCCAACACCTCTCCTTAGTCCTCCTACCAATTTTCAAGTGGTTTGGACTTTTACTTTGTCAGTTAGACCAGATCTGGTGTTTTCTACAAGCTGAATCCTCTCAAATGGTCTTAGACCCACTTTCTGATGTCCAAATGACTTCAAAATTTTTATGTGTCCTTGATAGCACCTTTCCAAGCTATGCCACAGAGGTTTTTGAAAAAATCAGTTTCTATCACTTGGTTCTTAGTCTATCGCGATAGACTCACCAAGTATGTCAAAATGACACTTTTTTCAAATTTTCTCTTCACAGATGTGTTCCCTACCCTCTGTAGATCATGTATACCAAGTTTCATAAGGTTTGGAAATTTGGTCAAGTCCCTTTATCCAATTTTTCTCTGAAGTCTAACTCAAAACACCAGACTTGAGGTTTAGTGGTCAAGCAGGTGTCCAAGTACACTCAGTTTTTGGGAGCAGCCTTGTATTGATGTGTTTTACATGTGGTATGAGAGGTTTTGCCTGATTGTGAGTCTATCTTCAATTCACCAGTCTATCGCGATAGACTGAGCAGAGAGCCACTGGGAAGTGATTTTTTTCTCTGTTTTTGGACAGTTTGGTTCCCAATGCCCTTAGAAGCCTATCCCCAAAGTTTCATTCAATTTGGACTTCTTTTCCTTTGGATTCAAGCATTTCACAGTTCACTTCCTTACACTCAGAAAAAGCAAACTCCCACTTAGATGCACAAGCACTGATGCAAATGCTTTGAAATTTCACATACAAGGTCTTGAGGTCAAATTTTTTTGAAAATTGAAGATTCGGTTTCAGATTTTTGTTTTTTGGATTTTTTAGAGGGTTTTTTTTTTGTTTTTTGGAGTTTTTTTTTTGTTATTTGGATTGGACCAAATCTATGATTGCCCCTTACCTTAAGGTCTCCAATGCAAAAACAAGCACTCAAATCGGCTTTCAAACGACCATTTTAGAGCACTTTTACCATAATCAGCACAATTCTGTCTTTTGTGTTTTCAAGCACATTTTCATGTCAAAATTGCTCTAGATCAACATCAGATGTCCTACACTACCTAAAGTCCTACTTTGGATGGTTGAATGGTTGTTTTTGCTTTCTGGCAAGCAAACAGCCTCCTACTTACCTTTTGCGTTTTCTTTGCGTTTTTTTTTTCTCTTTCAAGTTCTTCACAACCATAAGTCACAACCAAACACACAAACCATAAAACCTAATCTAAACACACAACAAAATAATATAACCATACCTCAACCTCATGGTGGACCACCTCAGCGAGACGCAGGCTCCCTGGCTATCCCTCAGTCAAGAGATCCGCTCTCTGACTTCCCACTAAGAAGGCAAATGGTGACAACACTCTAGAAAACTCTAGAGAAACGCTATACTATCAAACAAGAGTGATGCGGTCTATGCTAGTTTAGGCGCTTCGTCCCCGAAAGCGGCACCAATGTTAGCGAGTACGTCGCGATGGACGATGGAGCACAGCGAGAACACAGACCAACAAACTGTCAATCCGAGGACGTAGCTGACCCGAATAGGGCATGGAGGCAATCTCTGGATTTTCAACCCTGAGCTAGACACGAACAACACTCTACAGTCACTAATCCTACCACAACACTACCATAAAGCAAAGAAACAAACAACGCATCCTACAAAACACTACAAGCTCGAAACAGTCTCAAATCATATCGGAATGACTCGAAATTGGAGGGCAAGACTCATAAGGACATATCCTATATGGCCAAACACCTAAACCCTGAAAACCATAACTGTAACACCTCTATTCGCTGTCGTGATAGACTCAAAACAGCAATTTCCAAAGTGTCCGGAACAAATCTACAAAGACATCAACACGAAGAGCTTCTCGCCCTGATTCTAATGACTACTCGATCATTCAGAACGGATGTCATTTGAGGTACTTACGACCAAATATAGCTCGTAGCAGGCGGGCTCGCGATGTGGTCCTCGGCTTGCATTGCTTGCGTCGACGCAGAGTGCTCCTCGATGCTAACACGCTCCTACTCTCATATCTGTAATGTGATTAGTGTGCGTGACGGTGTGTGTGCGTGAAGCTCACTACTGTGTACTGCAGAACCCACGACTGTATATTATTTGAGATAACGTAATGTGTCCTTTACAAAGCCTTAGGTTTTAGCTTATATACAAAGCCTTCAAACCTAATGTCAAGCCAAATGACCTGAATTGTCCCTAGGCTTCTACAGAGCTTAATTACAAGAAACTGAGTGGGCTTTACTCATGATACAAGCATCTACAGCCAAAATACAAGTGCCGATTTAAAATATGAGGTTCCCGTAAACATTACAAAAGTGGCCGTAATGGCTCAAAATAATAATAACGGGATATTCGATGACGTCCATGAACTCGTATCTTCATGTTGCAGTATCCATCTTCATCTTCATTACTTCATCACCATCTTCATGTGAAATCTTTACAGAATCTTAATGGAATCTTAATGGAATCTTTGTGGAAACGTTGTTGAAAGGGCGTCCTTTCAACAAAGGTCCTACTCCTCCTGAAGTGGTTATGGAGGAGGCACCCAAGGATAAAAAGCAAGGTAAACCCAAGGGAGCCTCATATAAGCTTAAATCTGATCATGAATTAGCTACAGATTTAAAGAAATTTTTTGAAGAGCGCATTCTAAATAGCAAAGTGGAGCTCACATTGGGTGACATTCTAGGAATTGCCAAATGGGAGTTTCACAAGGAGTTTATTGATGTTATCCAAAGAAAGCGGTAGATACCAAGCGAACAGGACCCAGAATCAGTTAAGAGCCAGACAATTCGACACATTGAAGCAATTTTTGATGATTATGAAGACGATTTGACATATCTTGAAGAAGAAGAGTCCAGGTTTGTGGTTGTGTCAAACCCAACTGTACCAAAGGTAAGACATGTTCATTTTAATGAAGATGAAGATAATGAAAGTATATCAAGGAGTCACTTTTCAAGGAATCATTGGGCAAGGGCAACAACTGAAACTATTGTGAAGCTTGGCAACATTGAAGAACTGGTCTTAGCACTAATAGATCATGGATTGGAGATAAATTTGATGGCAAAAAGCTTGCACAAAAAGGGGAAATGGCCTATTTATGTGGACCATGGTTGGTGGATTCGAGCTACCAACATGCTTCTAGGCGACCTCTATAATGCATGTGAAAATGTTAAGGTAACTGTAGGGGATGTCTGTGATGAGCAAAATTTCTTTATACAGGAGAATTCCTCTTATCCATTAATTTTGGGGAAACCCTACATTACAACTGTGAGGATGGAAACCAAGGTGCTGGATGATGGCTCAGCCTATGCTAGGGTTTGAAGCCGAGATGGTAAGAAAGCAATTCAATTCTTGATTGTATGTGTTGACCATGCCAAGAACAAGGATAGTCTACGTGATCATCCAATGCCAAAGATACGCAAGTAGTTTAAAGAACACAAGTTTGCACAGGATTTTCTTGGAGTGCCACTATAAAGCGGGACTATGGTGGTACAAGTGAGGAGAAGTTCTCGCAAAGAAAAGCTTTCTCTTCAGGGTTTCTGGGGTTAACATCTGAAGGTTCAGTATCTTTCAAAAAATTTAATGATTTGCCAAAGTGGGAAAGACAATATGTTTCAGGTATCCAAAGTGAATTGCAAGTATGTGATGTGCTTGAATCAGATGATGTGATTTCAGGGATCTTTGAAGAGGTATCTTATGTAGATACTATGTCAGAGCTTGAGGATATCAGGCAACATAGGTTACAATAAAGCGGAAGTGAAGTGGTCAAGGTCCATCCAATGGACATGTATGATGAGTTAGGTATATATGAATCACTTATGCATATTGAGGAAGATTCAGGTAAAGAAGCTGCAGCACAGGTAGAGACAAAATACAAGACTGTTGCAAAGAAAGTGAGGCCAGTGGCTACACCTCTACCAGAAGCAAGTGATGGGATGATCAAGGAAGCTTCTCGACAACCTATACTTAGGAATCCAAAGAACATAGGGCATAAATTTACTAAGGAGACATTGCAGCAGCTGAAGGTTGGAGAAGATGGTTTCCTCAATGAAGAGCAGATCAATTGTTTTCAAGGTATACTCGAAAAACATGGTAAAGCTTTCGCTTTTGAGCCAAGTGAGATTGGGTGTGTGGATCCAAGTGTTGTTTCACCTATGGTTATTTTTATTGTTCCTCACATGCCATGGAGCTGAGGTCCTATTTCAGTTCCTAAAGCTCACTTGCCAAAGCTTATCAATTTGCTTAATGAAAAGATTCAAATGAGAATTTTGGAGCCATCATGTGCACCATATTCTAACCAATGGTTTACTGTTCCGAAGAAAAATGGTACATTAAGGTTCATTTAAGATATGCAACCGGTTAATAAGGTAACAATCTGCAATGTGGGTACTGGCCCAATTGTGGATGACGTTGTTGAGACCTTTGCAGGTAGAGATATTTACTCCATGGGTGATCTTTATTCCAGATATGATCAATTCCAGTTAGCTTTGGAGAGCAGGGATCTTACTACAATGTGTACTCCTCTTGTTTTGGTAAGGATGTGCACTCTGCCATAGGGTGCTACTAATTCAGTAGCTCATATGATGAACGGCATGAATAAGGTATTAAGGGACTTTATCCACATGTTACTATGCCTTCCATTGATGATCTACCAATTAAGGGCTGTGAGGAAGGCTCAAAAGTTGAGGCAAAAGATCAGAGGGGGTGCCCACAGTTCGTTGCTCAACATATTGCTGACTGTGATGCTATTTTGTCGAGGCTTGAAGAAGTTAACTTAACACTTTCAAGTCAAAAATCAACTTTTGGTGCTAAGGAGGTATTAATTGTGGGACATATGTGCAGTTCTAAAGGTAGAAGGCCAAGTCCAGCAAAGGTTGAAGCTATCCAAAAGATGAAGGAAACATGCTCTTCGGTTACTGAAGTTCATTGATTCTTGGGTGCATGTGTGTTCTATCGTATTTGGCTGCCACACTTTGCTCATGTTTTAGAGGTTCTTATCAATTGCTAAGGAAAGGTAAAAGGTTTGTTTGGGAAGAAGTTCACACACAAGCTATCAGGATATTAAAGAAGATGCTTCTTGAGGCTCCGACCTTGAGGAAAGTCGACTACAAATGGGAAAGTCCAGTTATTTTAACAATTGACACTAGCCCGACAGTATAGGTCAAGATGATGCAGAAGGACACAGATATGCAGTGAGATTCGGAGCTAAGGTGCTCAACGCTCATCAACGAGATTATCCGAATGTTAAGAGAGAACTTTGGGGTGTTGCTACTGCTCTAAGGTCTGATAAAGAATAATTTATTGGAGCTTCTATCGTGGTAGAGACAGATTGCTTTCCACTGATAGGGATGAGTGCAAACTGCTCTACTCCAGACATTGCCATGCTACAGTGGATAGCCTATATTAAGTTTGTTAACCCTAAATTTTGTCATATTGCAGGTAGACATAATCCTATTGCAGATATGTTATCAAGAGCCAGGTTTGAAGATGAAGAAGAGATGTTGACAACAAGTGATGATGTTGACTTGAAGTTCTACACGTCCTCTTATCTACATGCCAATTGTGGTAATTTTGCTCATGTTTTTGAAGTATTTTTTGAAGAGTTCTATGATGGAGAGTGGATTATGATTGGATGCTACCTAAGAACTCTCACTAGACAAGAAGGATGGAGTGACCAAGATTACAAGAGGATCAAGAAAAAGGCCTATGGCTATTTCCTGAAAGGGACATTTATGGAAGCAACCGAAGCATCCAGGAGGGTACCACAATGGGTTATTTGTGATAAAGCAACTCAACAGCAGGTGATCAAAGAGTTTCATGAAAGTCTAAGGGATGGACACAGAGGAGTCTGGGCAACTTTTGTCAAGATTAAAGACCGGTCTTGGTGGAAAGGTATGTACAAAGATGTGGTTCAATTTGTGGAAACATGCTTAATATGTCAACAATATTCTAATGTGCGACATAAAGATGAATTGCATCCCACCTATCCACTAGCTATGCACTACAAGTGGGTGGTGGACCTTATTACAATGTCAGTAGGAGTGTGGAAGATGAGGTATATTGTTCTTACTCGAGAAGATCTTACTAATCAGGTTGAGGGTAGAGCTTTGCGTACCAAAGCTACCAGTTCAGTATGCAAGTTCTTTCTTGAAGATGTTATCTCAAGGTATGGATGTGTTGGCAAAATTACTTCAGATAGAGGAGAGTTGGATGCAGATGAATCACAAGAGTTTTTTACTTGTATGGGCATTAAACTTGCTCTCACTACAGCATATAATCCAGAAGGTAACGGGAAAAGTGAAAGAGGACATCCGCCTATTGTTAAAGCTTTAGCGAAGGCGTGTGAAGGACATATTGGTGATTGGCCTAAACTCTTGCCATTTGCTTTATGGGTTGATCGCACTACACACAGTTATGTTATAGGGTTTATGCCGTTTGAATTGATGCATGGGCAAAAACCCATTATGCCTATAGAGGAAGCAGCTATGACTTGGACCATAATGCCATGGGAAGAAGGTATGTCTATTGAAGACTTGCTTGCTCTACGTATTCGCCATCTTGAAAGGCGTCAAGAGGATATTGAATAGGCTAAAGAGAAACTTAAGGAAGCAAAATTGAATAATAAAGCAATATTTGATGGAAAGCATAGACTACGACCACATGCTATCAAAGATGGTGACTGGGTACTTGTCTATGGCAATAGCTTGGAGAATCAATATACTGCTATGTGGAAAATGGTTAAATGGTGGTTTGGACCATATATGGTGCTACATGTTTTTAAAAATGCAACATATCAACTATGCGAACTTGATGGCACTCTGCTCAAGGTGCCTATTGCACAAAAATAGATCAAGCTATTCAAGAAGGGAGAAGGCGAGATTGTTCTTGAAGATTTCCATTCAGATCCACCTCCAGAGGATCATGTTATATATGCATTAGATGATATCTCTGATGATGATTTGGATGTGCAACTGGCATAGACCAGCGGTTGTGAAGGTTCAGAGGAGGTGGATGTCGTGCCACTCCTTTTCATGACAAGAAAATGAGCAAAGGGATGCCAATCAGGTTTATTTGAATCCTGGCATTGCCTTGGCCAGGTTTTGAGATGTGGTGCTGTTACGAAGGCACAAAAATATCTTGATGAGTTCATAGTGCATTTCATTGAGTATAGGCATTGCTTTGTTTGATATGTATGCCCAAATGGGGTGCTCTTGAAGTAGGCATTCGCCCATGGACAAGGGCCCGATTTTTGAAGTCAAAAGGGCCGCCCACTTAAGTTAGTGGCCGCCCATAATGAGCTCAAAGGCCGCCCAATGGGTAACCTAAGTGGGAAAAAGGGGTTGTGTGAAGGCATAAAGAAAAGAAGAACATGGCAAGCAGCGTGCAGGCAGCACATGGGAGGAGGAATCGCTCGTAGTGAGCGCAGCAACCATCGGATGAGCGCGAGCAAGAAACAAAATCCTCTCAGCTTGCTAGCATGATCCTATTTGGAGCCACTCCCACTCGATTTAGTGCAAGTCCGTAATCTACTACCACATCACCTAGGGGTGCTACCCATTAGCGACATTGCTAATGGGTTGGCCGTTTTTAGCAAGAAACTTGTTTCCCATGCAATCCAAAGTGAGCTATTATAAAGGGGAAGCAGCTCTTTTGGAGGGGGGCGACATTCATTATCCATCTTAATTGTAAGATATCTAAGCTCTCTAAATCTTTGGAAAACTCAATAGCCATAAAAATCTAAAGCTCTCCAAGCCAACTCTTCTCTCGCTCTCATTAGCCATCAATCTTAATCTTAATTAAACCAAGCTTGCATAACCCGCTTAAGCCAAAGCCTCTCAAAATCATTAGCCATCAACCTTAAGCTCTAAGCCAAGCTTCCATAAGCTCTCTAAGACAAATCTACTCGGATCTCATTTAGCCATGACAAACCTAAGCTCTCTAAGCCAATAATCCTCGACACTCATTAGCCATCATAAGCCCAAGCTTCCCTAATCCGCTGAACAAGCTTCCATAATCTATTTAAGCCACCTATCCTCGAATCTCCAAGCCATCATAATACTAAGCTCTAAACCCAAGCTCCCATAGCCATAGCGGGAAGAAATTCAACTCTCTCTTAACTTTGAAGCAGCAGAAAGAAAACGAAGCAGATCAAGGCAGTTTTTGGCAGAACAATTAAGGCAAAAGAGCTTATTTGGTATTGTTTCATGGACCAGACATTATCATCATTACTGAAGCTTGATTAAACCAAGCTTGCATAACCCGCTTAAGCCAAATCCTCTCAAACTCATTAGCCATCAACCTTAAGCTCTAAGCCAAGCTTCAAGGTAGTTTTTGGCAGAACAATTAAGGCAAAAGAGCTTATTTGGTATTGTTTCATGGACCAGACATTATCATCATTACTGAAGCTTAATTAAACCAAGCTTGCATAACCCGCTTAAGCCAAAGCCTCTCAAACTCATTAGCCATCAACCTTAAGCTCTAAGCCAAGCTTCCATAAGCTCTCTAAGACAAATCTACTTGGATCTCATTTAGCCATTACAAACCTAAGCTCTCTTAGCCAATAATCCTCGACACTCATTAGCCATCATAAGCCCAAGCTTCCCTAATCCGCTGAACAAGCTTCCATAATCCATTTAAGCCAGCTATCCTCGAATCTCCAAGCCATCATAATACTAAGCTCTAAACCCAAGCTCCCATAGCCATAGCGGGAAGAAATTCAACTCTCTCTTAACTTTGAAGCAGCAGAAAGAAAACGAAGCAGATCAAGGCAGTTTTTGGCAGAACAATTAAGGCAAAAGAGCTTATTTGGTATTGTTTCATGGACCAGACATTATCATCATTACTGAAGCTTGATTATCTTAATTAGCACCTGGATTAAGGCAAGTTAAACCTTGTAAGGAGCATAAACTCTTCTATTAACTCCTCCGTTAACATTTGATTAAACAGGGATACTGTTAACTAATTGATTTGACTTATCAGGCTTCAGAATCTAAATCAAATTGTCTATTTAATCTCTATCCCCATTAATTGTGTCTGCTGCAATTCTTTTCCTTGCACCTCTCAAAGCTAGGGGCCCTGTGCCTTCCCAGCTCACCTTTCGAATACAAATCCCCCGACACCGCTATGGTCCATTTTGGTTCGTAGGACTTCGTGCACTGTTGGGATTCTAGGGTTTTTTCCTAAGCCTAGACTTTCTACCTGGTCATATAAAATTGTTCATTAATAAGGTAGAGCTTATCCCTCATGTCTCGTGTGAGACAGCACTATAGATGGACGATTGTGGACTCCGGAAATCGCATGTGAAGAAGGTCGAGAGCTCTCTCCTCCAAGAGTGACTAGTGGAAATGAGGTGATTTTGGGCTACCTTGGATATCTTTACTCGGACTTCCCAAAATATTTTTTCCCAAATTCTCCTGTTAGTCCTACTAGGCCATGAAATCTATGTTAGACTCAAAAAATTCCTCAATTGGATTCCATTAGCTCAGTCTGCAAGAATTCGTGAAAGTAGGCCTTGGCAGCCTAATTTAGGCTTTCTGCTTCATCTATCAGTTTGATTGAAATTTTTTGGGCTTGTCCCTTGTCCTTATGATCTTCAGCATATCTTTAGTTTCTCCATCTGAGGTCATTTGCTATTTGTTATTAATTTTTGACCTGTTTATTGGAAGAAATCAAAGAAAATAATAAAATGCACTAAAAAAGCAAAGTGAAAAGTCAATAATTAGGAAAATCCATGGAGAAACGCTGATTTATTGTTTTTTGGTGCATTTTCCCATTTTTAAGTCCCAACATCAAGAAAAAATGATAAAAATAACCAAAAAAATACCATTTTTTGATGATTTTTTTATAGTTATACTCTATTTACACTCATCGGGGAGATGTTATCAGTTAAATTTCCCATGTTGATGATTTTTTTTTGGCATTATTAGGTGATTTTACAAAAAATCACACGTTAACATTAAACTTTCTCCTCCCTCTTCAAACATTGCCCTTAATTATTTAGTTCCCTTCCACTCCTCCTAGATGGCGTACTCTGGGACGATTGTGTGCATGGGTTAAACAATGGTGTCTATGCATAGCCTTGGGTGGCTCTACCATGCTTTGAAGATCAATGCAATTCAAACCATTATGTTGTGCAAGGGTTGGGTCTTGAGTAATTAACTCAAGGGTTTCTGAGGTCGAGGTTTCCTTTTGCTATCTCCCAAAGAGAAAATCTTGTAGCTTGTGTTCTGTTTGCTTTATTGTACCATCAGGATGCTTTGACACGTTGATTTCTTGAACTGTCGGTATCAATAATGATGGTTGTTGAGCGTTTACTCACCACTACTATATTGGTTTTTCATTGATGAACTGTTGTGGTTGAGTGTTTTGAGACTTAACTCTCCACTGCTTCATTGATTTTACAGTTTACAAAGAAGATAATGTTACCATATACATGTGGTAGTGATGTGTGTGAACACACTAGGACCACCGGGGCATTTTTTCCCTCTTTAGAAGGTTTTTTCCCCCGTGCATTGTATATACTCCCATCACTCTAGGGCTATCTATCTTTCCATTGCACACTAAGTAACACACTCTCTATTGTGTGCCTTGAGCTTCCTTCGTCTTTTCTAAGCTGTGTGCGTTTCTCTGCAACCCTAATTCCAACAATTGTTATCAAAGCAGGTTACGTCCTCCCGGGCTTAGTCGCCAGCTGCTCCAGCACACGCCTGCTCACTTTCTTCGGTTATAGTGAGGTTTGCCAACTGTGTCTGCTCAGATTTATGATTTGAGCTCATTTCGGCCTTCGTTGCCACTATAGGCAGGTCTGCACAGGCAATTTCGTCATTTTGTGCAAAATTTTTGTCAGTGCCGTTTTCTGCATAACAGGTGCCTTAAAGTCTTCTATGGTTTGTGCTATATAGCACGTATTGTTCCTGCTCTATTTCTCCTACTTTCGGGCAGTTTTCACATTAGGTGCACCATTTACCATGGCTGACAACAACATAGATGTCTTCAATATGTTTGCTACCGAGGACAGGTTGGATGGGGACCATTACCCTATGTGGGATGACATGATGCAACATGTTCTTGTGTCAAAGGGCGTCTAGAATATTGTGCAGGGCATTGATGTACATCCTGGTTCTGAGGATGCAGGCGATGTTGAGGATGTTGCAGGTCTTCTTGCAAGGATTGTTGCTATTAGAGTTGTTTTGCCTATGGCAGAACAATCTCGTTGGGATGTAAAGGATGTGCAGGCTCATGCATGATTACGTTGTCTGTGAAGCGCACCATTGTTCCTCACATTCGTTCAACAAAATTTGCAAAACAAGCTTGGGACATTTTGATTGGTCTTTATGCAAGCTGCAATGAGGCTAAAATTGCTTTGCTGCGTAAAGAGCTGGAGTCGAAGATTATGCATGAGAAAGATGATATGGACACTTTCCTTCCTAGTGTCAAGGATATCAATAAGCAAATTATTTCTGCAGGTGAAGTCATTTCAGTTCCCTTGTGCAGACTGTTCTTGATGCCTTACCAGATTCTTGCCAGACTTTTGTTATTACTTGGAGACTTATGACCCAAGGAAATCCAGAAGTTGTCAAGTTTGATGCATTATGCACATTGCGGTTGCAAGAATCACTTTCAAAAAAATATATGACGAGACAACATGTAGTTGAATAGGCTTTTATTGCTTCTCAAAGAAAGGGTGGTAACAGCAATGCAGCCACTCCTTATGGTTCTGCTGCGAGTGGAAAAACTTATGTTCCTAATGCTTCTGTTGGCAGCACTTTGTTTGGCAATTCTAGTGATAAGGGCAAAAATAAGATGCGTTGCCATTATTGTAAAGCTAATGATCACTTGATCAAGCAGTGTCCTAAGTTGAAGGGCAAAGAGGCTAAGAAGAAAGAGGGTGGTTCCACTACAAATGCAGCCATTGTTGAGTCTTTTGTGAAAGGAGACTGTGATGCTGATGTCGATATAGAATGGTCTTTTAGCGTAGAGTGCACTTACAATCATGATGTCCATGATGCATGCTTGTCAGTTGTTGCAGATTCACGTGTGTGGTATTTCGATAGTGGTTCTACAAAGCACATTACCTCACATCGTGAATTGTTCACCTCTCTCGAGTCTGTCCCTCATGGGAATTCTATCACGTGCCAACAATGCCTCTTATCCAGTTCAGGGAGTTGGAAAGATTGTGCTTACTGCTGCTAATGGAAGTTCTTTCACACTTGTTCATGCACTTTATGTATCTGGGATCAAGAAGAATCTTTTGTCTGTATCTGCACTTGCTAGACTTGGACTTGTAGTTAAATTTGTGGATGACAGATGTATAGTTCATGATCTCAGCTTTGGTGATAAAATCATTGCATCTGGGATTTTGTGTCGTGGGCTATATAAGCTCACTTTGTATGACAAGTGTGGACAAAATTTTGTAAATGCAGTTGCAGATTCAAGGGCTATTTCAGATGCAAAACTTTGGCATGCACGTTTTAGTCATTTGAATTTTGCCAGTTTGCTGCGTTTGTAGAAATCTGATATGGTTACTTCTTTGCGACCTCTTGAAGCACCTGTAAAACATGTTTGTGAAGGCTGTATTTTGGGTAAGATGCAGCGTTCTAAGTTTCCAAAGGATGGTTCAGTTCGTGCCACATGTAGGCTGCAACTTGTGCATAGTGATGTTTGTGGGCCCATGCAAACTGCGTCCTTGGGCAATTACCTTTACTTCGTGACTTTCATTGATGATTACTCAAGGCATGCATGGGTATTTTTGCTTAAAGAGAAGTCCAAAGTTTCTACGTGCTTCAAACAATTTCTGGCTATGGCTAAAAATGTCTCAAAATTTACTATGGGCACCCTCCGTTCTGATCAAGTGGGGGAGTATATGTCTCATGAATTCAATGTATTTCTGGCTAGTCGTGGGATAAAACACCAATGTACAGTGCCTTATACAACTCAGCAAAATGGTGTTGCTGAGAAGAAAAACAGGTCACTTACGAAAATGGCACGATGTATGGTCAAAAGTCAAGCTTTCCCGCATTCTTTTTGTCTTGAGGCCATCATGTGTGCCACTTATGTACTAAACAAGTGTCCTACACAAGCTTTGCAGTCTATTACTCCATATGAAGCATGGCATGATAGAAAGTCTTCTATTGAGCACATGCGTGTTTTTGGCTGTTTGGCATATGCGTTGGTGCCACAAACACATCATAGAAAATTGGCTGATAAGGCTGTCAAACGTATTTTTGTTGGTTATAGTGCTAAAAGCAAAGGTTATAGGTTTTATCATCCGCGAAAAAAACATATTCTGGTTTCATGGGATGTAGTGTTTGTGGAAGATTCTATTTAATTAGCCCTTGTTGTCATGTACTAGAGACAGTAATATAAGCTCACAGGACACTTATGACACTTTGTTGCCTCTTTTCAATGGTGGAAATACGAATGTAAGTTTGAATGAGGCAAATGTACAGCCTATGGGGGTTTCATAAATGTTATAGATCAACCTATTACTGATGCAGATGTACATGATGTACTTGATGAGGAAAGGGCTGAAAATGAGCAGGCTAGAGGTATGACAAAATGGTTGGTGCACACTGTGCGTGACAGTAAATTGGATGCACCTTTGTCTAGTCGTAGAGTGAAAGCATGTTAACCTGTCATGCTTTTTCATGTCCCGGACAATGCTAACTAGCACAATTTTGACATATGCTAACTAGTACAATAACTTGAGCTACATCTCCAAGATCTATGACATATGATATATCAATAGAAAGCACTTGAAACAAGGAATCCAAATGTACAACCTCTGACAAATTTTGATATTATTTGTAACAAATTTACCAGACGCCCAACTTTTTGAAGATGTGCTAACTTGAAACTGCTAACTAGCACAAAAAGCGTGACAGGTTAACATGCTTTCACCCCGTACTCGTTTAGGCTCTTGCCATGCATCTTATGCATTTGATTGTTATGATTTGGTTGTGTATAGTTTACATGATGTTGAGGAGCCTCTGTCTTTTGATGAAGCATAAAATTCAAAAAATTGGATGGCTGCAATGCAATCGGAATATGATGGCACTTATAGAAAATGACACATGGACTTTATCTGATTTTACTCTTGGAAAAAAGGCCATTGGTATGAAGTGGGTTTACAAGTTGAAACGCAAGCCAGATGGTGAGATGGATTGCCATAAGGCTCAAATTGTTGCAAAGGTTTATGCACAGCAAAAAGGCATAGATTATGAAGAGACCTTTGCTCCCACTTGTCGTATGACTACTGTGCATTGGCAGCTCATTTTGGTTCGTATGTACATCAATCAAACATTGTTACTGCTTTCTTGAATGGTGACATATTTGAGGAAGTTTATGTAATGCAGCCTCGCGATCTTGTCAAGAAAGGACAAGATGACAAAGTGTGAAAATGTAACAAGGCTTTGTATGGGTTGAAGCAATCTCCTTGTGCTTTGTATGAGAAAGCTGACACTCATTTGGTCAAACAAGGCTTTCGAAACAGTCCAGCAAAAAGCACATTGTATGTAGAGCGTGAGGGTGATGTACTTCTCATTGTGATTCTTTATGTAGATGATTTGTTGATCACTGTACCAAATGAGAGACATATTGCTGAATTTAAGGCTAATTTGAATGCTACTTTCAAGATGAAAGATTTGGGGTTGTTGCATCATTATTTGGGCATACAGTGTAAGCAGTGTGATGGTGGTATTGCCTTGTGTTAGAAAAGTTACATAGAGACATTGCTATGTAAGTTTGGACTCGAGGATTGCAAACCTATTGCCACTCCCATGGAAATAGGTTTGAAGTTGAGTCTACAGATGCTGGCGATCCTACTAATGTCACTCTTTACCAAAGTGTTGTTGGTTGCCTCATTTATGTATGCAACACAAGGCTAGATATTCAGTTTGCAATCTCACATGTTAGTAGATTTATGCATAGCCCAGGGTGTAAGCATTGGCAGCATTGGCAGGCTATGAAGAGGATTTCTTGCTACCTTAGTGGCACTTTATATCTTGGCTTGTTTTATCCCAAGGGGGGATCATTGCCTCCAGATTTACATGCTTTTTCGGACTCAAATTGGGCTGGTTGTTTTGACACGTGAGTGTCCACAAGTGGTTTTTGTTTCATTCTTGGTAGTTCATGTATATCATGGTTGAACAAGAAGCAACCTACTCTGGCCACTTTGAGTTGTGAGGCTGAGTACAGGATAGTCTTCATAGCGACGGTTGAGTGTGTATGGCTCAGACGCCTTATGGATGATTTGGGTGTTGGACATGACACTGCCAAGACTATCTACACTGACAGTCAGAGCGCATTGGCAGTTGCAAGAAACCCAGTTTTTCATGCTAGCACAAAGCACATTGAGGTCCATTACTACTATGTCAGGGAGAGGCTCTCAACAAGAGAGATCAACTTGGCGTATGTGCCAACACAAGACAACCTTGCAGACCTTTTCACAAAGGCATTGTCTCATGAGAAGAATAAAGCTTTCTGCAAATCTTTGGGCTTACTCCCCTTTGTGGACTGATCATGTCCTCAGGGCATGGCACTTCCCTTTACTCATGTGCCAACTCTCGTTCACTATATCACTCCAGGGGGGATTTGTTACCATATACATGTAGTAGTGATGTGTGTGAACACACTAGGACCGCTGGGACATTTTTTCCCTCTTTAGGAGGTTTTTCCCCCGTGCATTGTATACATGCCCATCACTGTAGGGCTATCTATCTTTCCATTGCACACTAAGTAACACACTCTCTATTGTGTGCCTTGAGCTTCCTTTGTCTTCTCCAAGCTGTGTGTGTTTCTCTGCAACCCTAATTCCAACAGATAAGTGCTACTTTTTCCTCCAAATCCATTGTGTTTTAGGTTCCCTTCTTGAGGATGATCCTCTTTGTGTTTTGGACCTTGGAACCGTCTTAGGTACAGTGGATGATGTCTTGGGCACCCAAATTTAAATCGGCTTGTCCTTAAGTTGTGCCTTTGGTACCCATATATGCTTGACTCCTTGCATGCTACTTGTAGCATTTTCTTGTCAATAGGATAGAGAAGATTGATTGCTTCATGGTTTGTTCTAATGATAACCTCCTTTCCATTCCTCTTTGCTTGTGGTGCAATTGGAACAATTAGTTGTCCGCCTTTAGGTGATAGCTTGAGATGATTGGTATCCCAATATGGTACTACCTTGTACATCCACATCCATGAGATTCAAAGAATCATTGCTTCATTTATTTGTTCATCTGGTAAGCATCCAAACTAATGAGGGCATGAACATCCATGTACTATCACATTTAAGCTGACTACTCCCAATGTCGGTGTTAGGTTCTTGATGCATCCTTCAATAGTCGATATTCCTGAAGTCAAAGAGTGATTTTTTTCTTTTTTTAACGTGGAATAACTAACTGCATTTAATTGAGCTCTTGTCTCGATATTGCATCCTTCTGTAATTCCCATAGTCTCTCATCTAGTTCCAGAGTGTTGATGGGAATAGGTATTTGTTGATTTTCGAGAGCAGTTTTCCTTTTGAGTACTGGAAGCCGAGCTTCCTCTTGGGCTTTATCAATGACCTGATGTAGTTTTATCTTTATTTGCTTTGCTATATGCATCTTTTCTAGAAATTCATTGATTAGAGGCAAATTGTACTTCTTTAAACGGCATCAACTAATCCAATTAGCCATTGGTTCACCATCGAGGGTGGACAACTTAACTGCTCCACTTGGAGATACATATTCAATGATAAACGGTCTGTTTCCCTTTTTCTTAAACTTGGGAATGTGTTGCTTAAGGGAATAGACTAAAACTAAGTCCCCTTTTTTGAAGATTTTTGTAACTAGATGGTTATAAAAAAGTTGTTTTTGTTTCAGCTTT
This sequence comes from Adiantum capillus-veneris, assembly GCF_014529385.1. Taxonomy (NCBI): domain Eukaryota; kingdom Viridiplantae; phylum Streptophyta; class Polypodiopsida; order Polypodiales; family Pteridaceae; genus Adiantum; species Adiantum capillus-veneris. Next base: position 144,405,003 of record NC_140944.1, on the reverse strand, counting down.
TGTGCATAGATGTGAGCTACAGTAGAGTTAGCCTTTGCTCATCAAGCTTTTCTAAATCTTCAAGTCTCTCTAGCAGTTCAGGCCCAGTCCACTCAAGATCCTTTAGCTACCCTTAGCACTAGTCCTGTAAAAAATTAGGCACTTTTGTGGCTTTTGGAGACTTTTGTGAAATATTTTTCAACACTATGTTTGTTATCTAAATAGAAAATGGTTTCGAGAAATTATGACCAACACTCAATATGAGTTGATAAAAAATAGTATAAAGCTAAATGAAGATATAAAGGTGTCTTTCCATTGCCATTCTCTACAACTATTTTATGCGGATGGACACTTTTTTAATGGTTTCTTTTGAAATTAAATCAAATCATTGCTAAGCACGTCCAAAGTTCTTTGAGAAATCCCTCAATAGGTATGTGATAGATGTACTAAGCTTTTGTAACCCATATACAAAGACTGCCGATATTTTTACTTCTCAAAGCTAAGTAGTGAAGTGCAGTTTTACGTAAAATTTGCTAATTTTAGAAAAGTAAATTTTTTATTTTTGAGATTTTCATGTAAATTGTGTATTTAGAAACTTTTTTCATATCTTGAACCGATAATTAAGAAGTTTCATGAAATTTTGATGTCATTTTGAAAGTTATGTTTCTTTTACTAAAATTCTGATGTGAGCCATCTTTATGGCTTCATCCAGTTTTGTGACTCATTAGAAGTCTAGTGTTAGTGTCAGCAATAGAAATTCTATTGGTAGTATGGAATCAAGATCATAAACAAGTTTTAAAGGGTGTAGCATTTAAAGTTGTCTTGAATAAAACTCTATAAGCCCATAGAGCAGCATGGAGATTCATTTCCCAATCAATCTGTCCTGAACTAACCACTTTAGTCAATACCAAGCTAAGAATTATTCGTATGGTTAAATTGTCCATTTGCTTGTGGGTGATAGGGAGTCGATTTGTTATGGATGACCATAAATTCACTAAGCAGATACTCAATTTCTCATTGAGGAAATGAGTTCCTCTATCACTGGCAATTTCTATTGGTAGTTCATATCTTGTGAACACATTCTCATACAAGAATGCAATTGTGGTTCTGGCATCATTCTTTTGAGTTTCTTTAGCCTCTGTCCACTTGGTCAAATAGTCCATAGCTACAATAATATATTGAGCTTGGGTTCTATAAGCAGGTGTTTGTGTTGGCCCAACAAACTCTATACCCCATTTTGCAAAATCTCTACCCCCCATCATTGGTCTTAAAGGCATGCTATCTACACAGGTTGGCATGTTTGCTCGTTGACATGCATCACACCTTCAAACATATTCCTTGGCATCTGCAAAAAGTGTTGGCCACCATATGCCTGCCATTAAGATTGCTCTTGCGGTTGTTTCACTAGAAAAGTGACCTCCAGCTAATCCATAATGTGCTTGTTCTATAATGGGAATATATTCATCTTCATTTGTACAAAGACACAGATTTTGATCCTTTCCTTGTTGATATAATTGGTTCTCAATAAGAGCATAGTCTCTTGCTTCAGTTTCGATTTCTCTTTGGCGGCGTTTGCTCATATCCTCAAGAAATGTTCAGCTTGATAAGCAAGTAACTAGATAGTTACGTCTCCACTTTAGCTACTCCACTTAGGAACAAGTGATATTTGGAATAATGTTACATGAAGTATGGGTGCTTTTTTCTTGCATTGAGGACATTTTTGAACAAATGAGTGAATATCACTCCTCATAGTTGGCCAAAATACTCCAAGTCTCAAGATACATTGCATAGTTTGGTCTTCTGCAAAGTGAAGTCCTACTATGGTAATATGTGCTTGACTTAGGTTTTGGGTTTTCTCCTCAGGATTAATGCACAAAATCAATATTCCTTCTCGATTTTTTTTGTATAGCCTTCCAGCTAGTAATTGATACATAGCCGATTACTCAATTAATCTGGTTTTCATAGGAAGTGGTTTTGCGATTCCACTTGAGCTATGGTCATCAAGGATATTATATTTTTCGACCATCAAGGTATCATTTCCATGGAGAACAGATATGCATTTGGTAGATCATCTTCTACTCCCTTTTGTGGTTCTCTTCATATAATCCTTGACAAATGATCTCACTACAAGAGGTTCTTCATATTAGCGACGCTCACACAACGACGCTCGAAAAAAAAATTCCCGGCATCGCTATGAGCGTCGCGATAAGCGTCGCTATGAGCGTCGCAAATTTACAAAGAAATTTGCGACGCTCATAGCGACGCCGGCTGGGGTAAAAAAATAACCGAGCGCGCCCAAAAACTCAGATCTCAGATCTGAGTTTTTCGGCGCCCTCAAGCAAGGAGCAAGTAACGCTCTCCCTCTCTCTCTCTCTCTCTCTCTCTCTCTCTTTTTCTTCTCCACACACACACACACACACACACGAGGAGAGGAAGGAGAGCCAGGTATGCTCCTTCCCTCTCCTCATTCTCATGTTCCCTTCCCCTCTTTCTCTCTCCCTCTCTCTCTCTCTCTCACACACACACATAGTGTTTTTGAGAGAGAGAGAGAGAGAGAGAGAGAGAGAGAGTACAAACAAAAACAAAAACGCACACACACATACATAAACAAAGAATGCACACACACATTGAGAGAGAAAAAGAGAGAGAGAGCATGCATAAACAAAAAACGCACGCATTGAGAGAGGAAAAGAGAGAGAGAACATGCATAAACAAAAAACGCACACATTGAGAGAGGAAAAGAGAGAGAAAACATGCATACGATCCAAAAAAACGGACACACATTGAGAGAGAAAGAGAGAGAAAACTAATTTAACGTTGTAGGAAACTAATTAAAATTAAAAGACCTAAAGATCTAGCCGACGAGGAGTTGAACTCAAGACCTATTATTCAAGAGGGAAATGGCATAATCAATCTATCATACTTGGCATGGGTGATAGAAAGGTTATACCATTTATCTCTTTTTATTGGCACACACATCCACACACGCGCACACACAAGAAGAAGAGAGTTATAACGTCGTAGGAAACTATCTTAAAAGACGTTAAAGATTAGGTTATATGTAGACTTACATTAAATTAGATTTAGGTTTATTTTTAACTAGATTTACGTTTATTTAAGCTAGATTTAGATTTACGTTATATTAGATTAGATTTAGGTCTCCATAGACTGCGATGCCTGCATGAAGCGGGTGAAGAAAGCCCTCAATGGAATATAGGGTATTGCTGCCTTCACTCATGGTGGGAAATCAATCTATCATACTTGGCATGGGTGATAGAAAGGTTATACCATTTATCTCTTTTTATTGGCACACACATCCACACACGCGCACACACACAAGAAGAAGAGATTTATAACGTCGTAGGAAACTATCTTAAAAGACGTTAAAGATTAGGTTATATGTAGACTTACATTAAATTAGATTTAGGTTTATTTTTAACTAGATTTACGTTTATTTAAGCTAGATTTAGATTTACGTTATATTAGATTAGATTTAGGTCTCCATAGACTGCGATGCCTGCATGAAGCGGGTGAAGAAAGCCCTCAATGGAATATAGGGTATTGCTGCCTTCACTCATGGTGGGCTCTGTCGATCCAAAAGTACTGGTGAAATGTCTTCAGAAGATAGGGAAGAAGGTGGATCTTCAGGGCGGCAAGAGTCACTACATCCCCAACACAATGACCATCTAGACAACCTCTAGTCATTAGACTTACGTTAAATTAGATTTAGCTTTATTTTTAGTTATATTTACGTTTATTTAGATTTACGCTTATTTACGTTAGATCGAGTCCACGCAAGAATTACTTACGGTTTAGGGTTTAGAGTTAGACAAACAGTGAAAAGATCTACTGTGAAAAGATGTTAAGATGAAGTGAAGTGCTACAGCTAGAGAAGAGGCAAAGGGGTTTTGTCCACTACATGCAGTATCATGTAGACGTGGGTGTGTAGATTTCTTGTACCCACAAATATAGGTATTGACCAATAAAGACGAGATTATAACCCGGTGGTTCTGATCTCCGTGCACCTCTAGACCGAGGTGTGCGGGGATTGGACATGACTAGAGAATGTGAGGTAAAGAGAGAGAGAGAGAGAGAGAGAGAGATAAGACGAAGAATGCCAATAGAATATTAAATTTGTTGTCCAGGTTATAAGTTTTTTATCCTCATTATGAGTAGCGACGAGGATGTGGGACCGTCCAACCGAAACACCTATCTCTCAACGAGGGTCTTATGTCCTTGTAATCAATGCAAGCATGCTGTGCAACGGACAAGACGTGTTTCTTTGCAGCACGTTCGCGAATTTGGCGAGTTCGATCCATCTATTATAGATCGAGTTGTTGCCAATTATAACTCGTCGGACTCTGACGCTGGCCAACAAGCAGCAATCTTGCAACCCAATAGACGTGTTCGCAGGCGCTTTGGTCAAGCAGCATATGTGAGGCCACAAGATGTAGCCTCTGACAGCTCGGGGGACGATCATGCAGAGCACATTCCCAACGAGGCAATGTTTGAGCCCGAGATTGATGAAATGATCGAGACGATCATGGATTCAGAAAGGCTTATCTATGATGATATGAAAAGTGAAGCCGATATGCCATTGTATAATGGAGCACGTATGTCTAGATTTAAAGCACTCCTGGTTCTTCTCAACATGCAGGCAAAGTTTGGATGGAGTGACACTAGCGTCACAGCGCTTTTCAGGTGATCTATTACAATTAGTTTACTTTAATAGAACTCTAAATGTATAATGATCTGATAGATTTTTACACGACTGTATCATATTTTTATGTTGTGTAGATTGTTGAAAGAGCACATACTACCAGCTGACAATGTGATGCCAGATTCCCGAGATGAAGCAAGAAAGATTTTGCGAAACTTGGGGATGGATTACAATTCTATCCACGCTTGTCCTAATGACTGCATTCTTTTCAGAGGGGAATACATAGACATGGAGAAGTGTCCGAAATGTGATTCCGAAAGATATCGAGTAGATCTCCACGGGACAAAAATTCCACAAAAGGTTTTGCGACATTTCGCTCTGCTTCCTGGCATCAAGCATTTCTTCGAATGTAAGTCCATGGCCGCCCTAGCATCATGGCATGAGGAGAATAAATCTTCGAATGGTGTGCTACGAATTCTTGCAGATTGCATAGCGTGGAAACATATAGATGGAACATGGTCGGATTTTTGCCAGGGAAGCTTGAAATTTGCGCTTAGGCCTGGCTATGGATGGCGTAAATCCATTTGGTCAAAGATCAACATCTTACAGTGTATGGCCCGTTGTCATCGTCAACTACAACATTCCCTCGTGGTTGACTACGAAGAAAGGGCACCTATGGCTAAGCTTGATTGTGCCAGGGCGATATAAAGTGGAGAATATGGACGTGTATCTTCGTCCACTATTGGAAGAGCTACAACAATTGTGGATTGGCATAGAGGTGGTGGATATGAGCCGACACACAGGACGATGGAATGCTTTGATCAGAGACATTCTAATGTGGACCATGCATGACTATCCCGAGCTAACAGAATGCTCAGGTGATCTATTGACACTACTCACTCAGACACTATAAATCTTGTTTTTTCCCATAGTTGATCTATTATCATGTGTATACATGCAGGGCTTCAAACAAGCGGATACAGAGCATGTGTCACATGTGGACCTAGACTGAATGCACGTAGGGCACCCTCACTGAAGAAGCAAATCTACGAAGGTCATCAAGCGTATCTTCCAGAGAATCATGCGTTACGCGACGGCTTTTTGGGAAGAGAGCCACCAAGGATGTCTGCACAAGCATGGTTAGAGCAGAAGGAGATGTGCGATGACGGATTGCCTCCAGGGATGAAGAGACTATCTCTATGGTACAAGTTACCATACTGGCCCCGACTCATGATCAATCACTTGCTCGATCCAATGCACATATTCAAGAATGTGGGTAATCTACTATGGGACCATTTGACCGGCAAGAAAGATACTTTGGGAGCCAGAGTTGACCTTAGAAATGTGGATCGTATGGAGCAATATTGGCTGCAAACAGCGTCTGATGGATCGATAAAACTCCCTAAAGCACCATGTATTTTCACAGGAGCCCAAGAACGCAAAGTAAAAGAGACCATTCGATCTTTGCGGACCCCCACTGGCGTAATGCACTCGCTCCGAACGTGTTTTACTAAAGAAGGAAAGCTTACCGGTTTGAAGTCACACGATTGGCATAAAATGTGTCAGGTACGTTCATAGTGGACTTTAATATCATTGCATAAAATGTGGACTTTAATATCATTGCTGCACATACTTTACAGTTTATTTTACCGGTTGCCATTGAGGGATGTTTGTCTCTCGACATCCGTAACACAATCTACAAACTTGCAAAGCTAGTGCAATGGATCTCACAAAAGGAGATCAACGTAGACTCCATACCATTCGCCAAACTAAATGCTGCGGAGCTTGTGTGCATGTTTGAGAAACATTTTCCTACTACAATGCTAACCATTCAGGTGCATCTTCTTGTTCACATAGTTGATGAGGTGAAAATAGCTGGCACAGTTCATTCCAGATGGATGTTCTTCTTAGAGCGTTTCATGAAAACGCTTAAGGGATATGTGCGTCAAAAGGCACGTCCGGAGGGTAGCATGGCAGAAGGTTGGTTGGTATCAGAGTCCCTAGTGTACATTGGAGAGTGGCTAGACGGATTTGATAAATCCCGGGACACGCTATGGCGAACCATAGATGATGAGCGCATATCTGGGATTGTCATGTGCAATCTCGGTGTTGAGAAGAAGATGACGGAAGATCTAGAGGCTAAAATCAACCGATTTTGCATGCTTCACAATCCATGATGAAAAAGTGGATTTCACAATATGAGGATGCAAAGCAAGAGCGACAAAGGGCACGAATCGAGTGGAGACGGGGAAGACGACCACCGATGCACTATCCAGCGGTTCTGGAGAGCCTACCAACCTTCATGAGCTTAAGATGGTTGCACAACCAATTGAAAAGCGCACAACAATGCGGTGACGAAGTGACTAAAGAAGAGTGGGAGTACTCTCGGGGTTGCGCGACCAAGGTAAGTTTGCAATGTACGACTAGCAAGTGACTTTATTTATAAACGTTTGAACGGCCACTCATAATCTTTGTTCGTTGTAGTATAAGTCATACACAGCAGCATGGTGTAAAGGTCGACATTTTAGGGTGGAACGAATCGACAAAAAGCGTTTTACTCAAGATTGTGGAATCATGGCAAAATTTGAACAGTCTAGTCGACGACGTTCCTCTGATGCAGATCCTGTGGTGGCGGAACTCACTTACTTCGGCACGCTGCAAGAGATTTTGAGGATCGATTACAGAGGATTTTTTGTCGACTTGTTCGACGTGCAATGGTTCAAGATAATCATGGAGGGTCGCAACGCTACTGTGTGTAGAGGAGAGTCTGGTTTTCTTGAGGTGGATTCTACTAAGAAATGGACTGACCTAAGAGACACTTTCGTACTACCCGAGCATTGTGAACAAGTAAGTATGTAAATAGTTAACATCCCCCTTTTACAAGTTATGTGCTTGAAAGCTCTCATGTAAGTTATGTGGCTCTGGCAGGTAATATTTCATCCTACAAAGTCTACATCAAACTGGTGGTACGTCATAGAGGTAGCCCCTCGTAGTGCAAGGACGTATGAAGGCTACCATGTGCCAATCACAACGACATCAATGGAGGAGATCAGAGAAGATGCTCAATCAGAAGCCGCTGCGGTGGTGCCAGACGAGCATCAAGATGCTACTACTCTATATGGGGTGCATGCAGAGGAGCTACAAAATGAAACAGAGGATATGTGTTTAAACGGAGAGCTCTATATAGATATAGGAAGTTATGCTGAGTTATGCGAGGATGAGAGAGAGATCTCTTAAAGCCACAAATATTGTATTTGAACAATTTTGCTCCGTGTTGTAAAAGCTCTGGCTCTCTAAGTACCTTCCATGGTGTATAACGCTCTTTTCTACTCGCGCTCACATCTTTTGATTGAAAATTTTGAGTTTTCGACTTGCCTCTTCTATCACTCAATTCATTGCGTCATTACGTCATTGTATTTAATGGTCTTTGCGTCATTGTCTACTCTATTCATTCAATATTAAGTTTAAATATTCGTGTGTTTAATGCAAGTATGGATGATGAGGAGTTTCTTTCTTCTTTGTCACCGCAGCAGAGACAGTGGTACGTGGAGCGTCATCGCTCTGGCGCATCATCGTGCGTTCCTACTCCATCCGCATCTCCCTCTCTTTCGGAGCATTCGGCGCGCTCCTAAGCTTCGGCGTCGACGAGACGAGCTTCACACTCGTCTAGACACCGGCGCTCTAGTGGTGGCGGTGGCGGTTGTTGTGGGGATTCCGCCACCGATGCCTCCACACCGCCTCGTGTTCGACGAGGCTCTTTACCCTCCCCTTCTTTGCCCGCCCCCACACCAGCCACAGCATCTCCATCTACGCCAGGTTTTGCACGGCTGACTGTTCCTAGAAGCTACACACCTCTACCTACTCCGCCAGGAGCCACCCCACTCGACACTCCTCGCTTCGGGGCCCAGACGCCGGTGGAGACACCTGACGTCCATACCCCCATCGACACGTCGCTAGAGACCCCTGCCGGGACACCCAGGTTCACGCGTCACCGGCCAGAGGGCTTGCCTTACTCCGTCGACATCAGCGGCGGCATCATCATGGATGATGACGGCAAGAAGGTGATCTCGCGCATGCGTGGTCTTTGCTCTCAGCTGTTTAGACACTACATACTAAACAAATGGAGTGAAGTACCAAGTGATTTAAAAAACAGAGTCATCAGCATACTTCATGATGAGTTTCCCGTTCCAACACGGGATCAGCGCTTCAATGAAGACCTGATGAAGATTCGAATGCGCGAATACTGCAAACACAAGCGTTCCGAAGTGCAAAAAGCAATCAAGAATGGGTGGAACAGGCCAGATTGGCTGGCCAAAGAAGATTGGAAGAATGCGAAGAAAGCAGCGCGCGAGAATCCCGACAAGTGGAAGCAACAAAAGGATGCAGCCAGAGCACGAGTAGAGGCAGGGAGCTCGCACCACTTGGGGAGGGGTGGATGGGCATCATTTGAAGCCGATTTTGTAAGTGTTTTCACATTGCTCTTTATGCATGTTCGATAGTTTAGGGTTTATGAGTTTTTTAGTTCTAACATAATGAAATCTTTGTATGTTTTGACAGTGGTCGATGACAGGACGTGATCCCACATCGTACGAGCGCGAGTACGCAGGCAGGAAGGGCTTAAACGCCCTGATGGACATTCTCAGTTCTCGCGGCGGCATGGTTAGTATTAGGGTTTACTCTTTTTTATTTTTTGTATTGTTTTATAAATGTTGTTATAAACTTACTCAAAGCTGTCTTATTGTCTTTTTTTGCAGAATCCGACAGATATGCCGCTTGGACGCGATGAGACGTATGACTAGACGACGTCAGTTTAGCCGTAGCTAGATAGCATTAGTTTAGGGTTTCTCATAGCTTATGTATCATGAGACGGATTTTATACGTCTTTTTGAACCATGTATATTATTACATTTGTCACCGCAGTTCCTTTTGCCAATCAATTCTTTATGCCTATGATGTTGTACAATTGTCATTATTACATTTGCCAATCAATTCATTTTGCCTATGATGTGTACAATTGTCAATTTTGCAAACAATGCGTCTTGTGGGTGACTATTTTGGGTCTATTATCTACCTTTGCACTTTTTTTAAAAAGTGAATCAAGTACAATATGGTTGATGGGTGGCAGGGCATTCAATGCCCTGCCACCAAAAAAAAATTCTCTCGGGCGTCGCTATAAGCGTCGCTATTTATGGCTCTGTAGCGTCGCTATGAGCGTCGCTATAGTCTTCTTTGTAAATGTCGCTATATGCGTCGCTATGAGCGTCGCTATATGCGTCTCTTTGAGCGTCGCTATATAGCGACGCTCATAGCGACGCATATAGCGACGCCTATAGCGACGCTCTCGTAGCGACGCTCGTAGTGACGGTTTTAGCGACGCCGGGGGTTATAAAAACCCAGTGTATTTCCGTCGCTAACAGCGTCACAAGAGCACACAACCTCTTGTAGTGTCTTCTCTTTGATAAGTGGTGCCCTTTTTATCAGCTATAGTGAAATAAAATTCCAAAAGAATGATGAACCATCTCACTATTCCTCATGTGTTGCATGGCTTGTTGACCAAGTACAATAAGGCTTGGCGGTCCACAAAGAACACAAATTTGTTAGCTAATAGGTAATGTCTATACTTTTTTACCGCATAGATCATATTCCTAATCCTTCCCTTTCAGTGGTTGTATAGTTTTTCTCTGCCATATTCAAGTTTCTACTAGCATAAGAAATAGGAAAATCAAATTTTATGTCTCCTGGTTGAGCTAGGATACACAGATACACCCAATGGTAAAATTGAAAGCATTTACATGTATGTGAAATATCTTATTCCAATTTGGTGCTTTCAATATTGGAGCTAAAGTGAGAGATTGCTTAGGCTTCATGAAGGATTCTTACTCATTAGTCCATTCAAAGAGTGTAATCAAGTTGTACATGGGTTTTGCAATTATAGCGTACATGTAAATGAGTTGTCTGTAATATCCACAATGTCCCATGAAAGCTTGATCTTTGTGGTCAACCAAAAGTTGATTGTATCCCCAAAAAGGCATCTAAAAAGCTGTAAGCTTCTTTTCCTACAACTTGTTCTAAAACATGCTCAGTTATTGGAAGAGGAAAGTTGTCTCTAATGGTAGCTGCATTCACCTTCTTGAGATTGACACGTACTTGTAATTTTCCATTTTTCTTGGGTACTACCACAATTGGAGTTCAATTTCATAAATGAATTCGGCTTCCTTTAGCTTTTCTATCTCTTCTTTGATCTTTCTGGCAAATGTCTCATTATAAGTCATTAGGAAGAGAATGGGGTGTAAAAGGGCCTCTTTATTTTCCATGAGCTTATGGAGGTGATTAACATTTTGACGAATAGGTGTATGCCATGTGTGCAAGAATAGTGGGTGTGTAAGAGATGTGTAAGAGTGGTCAAAGGATGCACTTTTTCCCCCAAAAAGGAGGTGGACAATTTTATGATTTTTGGCCTTCCATAATTCCTACATATTATCTTCGGTTTGAGCGGAGATCATAGATCTACAATCTATGCATTGAGATCTTTCCATAGATATGCTACATGATATGGTTTTATCCGCTATATTTTAAATTCCATTTTGGCAGGAAACTTTGAATTCAAATAAACTATTCGTTTTGCCTATTTGAATTTAAAAGCTATCATTTGATTACTTTCTTAATACTAAAGATTTGACCTCCTTAAAATGCCAAATAAAGAGGCTCTCTTAGACCCCATTCTCTTCTTAATGATATGTTCACTTCTAGTTTCTTTCATTTTTTCATGGAATAGTTTCTTGGCTTTCTCCTCGAGTTCAGCTTTTTGTTTCTCTTTTCTCATCTCATACCTTTTGCTTGTGCTTCTCTTGGCCTTTTGAGAGGAAATTTTAGTATTCTCTGTTGAGCTTATATGTGAAGCTACTCAATATATGGCTTCTCTATATATGGCATCCAGGTTCCCTCTATATATACATCATCTCATGTGTGTATTCTACACACTTTGGGGTTCTATTTCTATGCTCTCTCTCTCTCTCTCTCTCTCTCTCTCTCTCTCTCCCAACATGGTATAAGAGTAGAACGTTCTTGTTTCTTCTTTTTCTCTTGATTCAAAATGATTTTTTGCAGAAACTACCTATTGAAAGAAAAGGAATCGATGTGGTCTACAACTTTGCCGAAGAAAGTTTTTTCAAATTCTGCACCGATTTTGAGTTATTGTTCGCGGACTGCGTACATGCCTGAAAAGCAACTTTCGTTTCTTGTTTTTTATTTTTTCTCCTGATTGAAAACAATTTTGCACAAACTACCCACGGAAGGCATCGGAATCGATGTGGTCTACAACTTTGCAGAAGAAAGTTTTTTCAAATTCTGCATTGATTTTGATCGTTCGCGGACTACGTACATCCCTGAAAAGAAACTTTGTTTTTGGTTTTTTATTTTTCTTCTGATTGAAATCGATGTGGTCTACAACTTTGTAGAAGAAAGTTTTTTCATATTTTGCACCAATTTTGACTTTTCGTTCGCGGATTCCGTACATGCCTGAAAAGCAACTTCGTTTTTTGTTTTTTTTCTTCTGATTGATTTTTTTTTTGCAGAAACTACTCGTGGGAGGCACTAGAATCGATGTGATCTACAACTTTGCAAAAGAAAGGTTTTTCAAATTTCTCACCGATTTTGAGTTATTGTTCGCAGACTGCGTATATGCCTGAAAAGCAAGTTTTGTTTTTTTGTTTTTTTTTTTTTCTCCTGATTGAAAACGATTTTGCAGAAACTACCCGCGTGAGGTACTAGAATCAATGTGATCTACAACTTTGCAGTAGAAAGTTGTTTTTCAAATTTTGCACCAATTTTGGGTTATCATTTTCGGACTGCGAATATGTTTGAAAATAAAAATTTTACTTTTTGCTTTTGATTTTCCTCATAATTGAAAACTTCTCAGTTGTATTTTCTCTTTATCAATCATATATTTGTTAGTGACGTAACTTTGCTGCAGAAGCCAGTTACATATCGTTCCGAATCAGTCGAGCCGTTGATGATCGTCCAAATTCTATCGAGCTACTGTTGGTACATGATCTTTTGTTATATGATATACTAGTTCATTGATTCTCGCATAATTATTCTTCCAGAGATATAGTTTACGTCGTTTTATTGATAGTCTCTCGTTAATACCATAGTGATTTTGATGGTACCATGATGATGTTTTGTTAGTACTTTGGTCATGGTGATTTTTGTTGATACCATGATGATATTTCGTTGATACCATGGTTATTCTCAGTGATGCCATGATGATATTCATGATTATTCTCGGTGATACCATGATGTTGTTTCGTTGATACCCTGGTTATTCTCGGTGATACCATGATGATATTTCGTTGATGCCATGGTTATTCTCGGTGATACCATGATGTTGTTTCGCTGATACCATGGTTATTATCAATGATACCATGATGTTGTTTTGTGTATACCATGGTAATTCTCGGTGATACTATGATATTTTTTCGTTGATAGAACGATTATTCTCAGTGATATCATGATGTTGTTTCATTGATACCATGGTTATTCTCGGTGAAACCATGATGTTGTTTCATTGATACAATGATTATTCTCAATGATATCATGATGCTTTTCATTGATACCATGATGACTTATTCATTTTTATTGATACAATGATGATGTTTTGTTAATACTTTGATGATATTCATGGATATCACTATGTTGATAAATGTTGTTTTATGTAGTATATACACATGTCATTTGTATCACGTAATCACGCATCTTGTAAATTTACGTTCATACTTTATGTACCATATGTTGTCGTGCGTATATATATATCATCAAAAAGAGTGGCATCGCGAACCATCTCTTATGGCATTGTGAACATAATTATTTCACTAACGATGCTAATAATTTTCATGACTATGTCTTTTGAGTCTATGATCTATGTAGGATTGATCAAAGAATTCATTTCATGAAGACAAACTTGGTGACAATAAAAGATTTATGAAGACATGTTTGGTGATGTCATATTGATGACAAGCTACACAGCAGATTCACGAAGACACTTCTGATTATGAGCTAATCGATAGCCTTTACACCTCTTTATTGAACCTTTGTATTCATTATTCTTTTTGATAGGATAGGAGTAATGTAACTCCTCATAAACATTCATTGTAAAAGGAGTAATGTAGCTCCTCATAAAATATTCATTGTAAAAGGAGTGATGTAGCTCCTCATGAACATTTGTACATTCAATGATTTTTATAATATAACGGTGGGTGTATATAGAGCTGTGGGTTTTTCCTTTGATCCCCCAAGTATTTTTTCATCCACAGTTGGGGACCCTTATTTGAGTGGGGGTGTGGAGCTTATATGTGAAGCTACTCAATATATGGCTTCTCTAAATATGGCACCCAGGTCCCCTCTATATATACATCATCTCATATGTGTATTCTACACACTTTGGGGTTCTATTTATGTGCTCTCTCTCTCTCTCTCTCTCTCTCTCTCTCTCTCTCTCTCTCTCTCACCATTCCCTGAATCATCAGAGGAGTTATGTTTCTTTTTCTTAGCATGGGCTCTCGTGATTACCTTGATTGGAACAGTAGGTTCACTCTCCGATGAGCTACTAGGTATCACTTGGACTACGTTCACTACTGCTTTACCCTTGTTTAAAGGATTTATTAGACAATCTTCACGGAAGTGTCCTCCTTTTTTGCAACATTGTATACAAAAAGCTTCAACTGGCTTAATGTTTTTGTACAGCTGTGGGAATTCATTTTACCAGTGCTGCACGATAGTTATGGTAGTTTCCAGTCCTTGGCTTAATCATGGGTCTTACCATTGGAGGTCTAACACCTTGATTAGCTACATAGTACATTGATGCAAGCTCTGGTGTAGTATAAGTCATAGGTTATTCCATTGGTGGTGGATGTGAATTACACCAATCTCCTTGTACCATTATTGTAGATGGACTAGGCTCATCATAGGGTGTAACAAAACTAGTGCTTGTTCATCTATGAATCCCTCTGAATGCATGTACTTTATAGGTACTGCATTATGTCCAGGATATGGAGGTTGTTGACCCAACACGGGTTGATGTTTTCCATACCCATCGGTGGTCTTTGATCTAGGACCATATTAGACTGGTATTTGTACATGGGTTGTCCATGTGGCCTCATAGGAATGTATTGAACATTTCCATCATACTTTGGTCTTTAATAGCACTCATTGGTCTCATGGTTGGTCCATTTACCCTTGATTGCACACCATTTTCATGGACTTATTGGTTGTCTTTGTTGAGGTATCCCCTACCCTGGTCCCCTCATAGGTTTCTTTTGCATGTTATTCATCATTTCATTCATCCTTTTGAGCATGTCTTCTATGGCTGTAAGCGGTGCTGCAGCAGCAATTCCCACTTGTGCTGGTTTGGTGGATGCTATTTCTTTCACTTGGATTATCCTTCGGGACATCTTCTTCATTGAAAATTTCACAATTGTATCCTAAGCCAATAGCATCTGACACACACTCTTCTAGGGTCATATGTTTCTTGCTATACAATATAGTATGAAGTTCTTTGTTTAGCAGTCCCTCTAGAAACAATGATACTAATATTTCTTCTGCAGGTATTTCTAGTTCTAGGTATCTTGCAATGTATTGCTTCATTGTATTTGCATAATCCCTAACAGAATCACCTTGTTTTTGTTTCAAGCTATAGATTTGAGCTACAATATTATGTTTGATTCCCGTTGTAGAACATGCAGCTACAAGTCCTTGAGCTAATGTACTTAAGTCTATGATTGACCTTGGTGGAATGTTTTGGAACCATGTTAGTGCTTTTTCTTTTAATGTCATTTCAAATCCCTTGAATTGAGTATGGAAATCAAATATGTGTTCTACTCTTAGCACTTGTTTAAAGCTTGCTAAGTGGTCATATGGATCCCCGATCCCCATTTCCACTGTATTTTTTGACCCATTTTTGAAACTCACTTGGTCTGACACGTCTATTTGGTTTAACTCCCGGTTTCTTGGCAGTTGGTCTTGTGCCGAGTCCTTCAAACTAGTTTGTTTGAAATAGTGACTCATGTAGCCCTAGAATGGCTTTAGTGTCACCTGGTTTTCTTCGTGATGAGGTAGTTTCTGGTTTTTTAACATTGCTCTCAAAAGATCTCTTGTGGAGTTTATCTCTTGGAATAATTTCTGGTCCTTGGACTAATATCCAATTCCTTATGGAGTACCCTTGGTATTTGGTTTATTCTACCTCTTCAGGACTCATCATAACAAAATTACTATTATAACAATCCCTAAATAGGTAGGTTGGTAGATCTGTTGAACCCTTGTCTTTGATTTTGAAGATATAGATGATATTCATGGGTGTTAGCTGTCCTAATTTGGCATGAGAAGTATATAGAATATCTTTGACGTTTCTATCCTCCCAACAATAGACTCCGATCCTAGGATTATCCGTGCTAAGCCGTTTAAGAGGCTTCAAATCAACTTGATCGTATCCCTCCAGTTCTAAAGTCGCGATTCTTCTTTTGATGCCATATTTGGAATAATGGTATTTACTTCTAACCACCATTTGTCTATCACATCATGGTTTTCAACTTGTAAATACTCAATTTCCGTTTGTTTGTTTGCCCTTATTTCCTCTTCAAACTTTATATCATGGTCATCAATGCAAATAGCATACTCTTCATTAGGATCCTGGTAAACTTGATCTCCATGGATATTAGTCATATAAAAGGTGAATATGTGCTTGTATCGCACTGTCGTTCTAGTTTCTGAATGAGTCGAATAGGAAGACATGTCACATGTTGATTATGAAAAAGTGTTTGAGACTTCTTCAAAGATAGTGTCCAAGTGATCGCTTTGATTCACACTATCTTTGGTGGATACTCTACTAGCGGTCTCCTCAAATATGCCTTGGTTTGCTAGTATACGACCAGATCTAAGGTTCATATAGACTTGTGAATCCTTGGATAGAGTACTTACCGTTGGATTGACTTGTTATCAACTTCTTCCACTTGACTTGATTGCGACTTTTGTCAAGCTTTCAATTCCTTATCTGCAACCTGATTCCTATATCAATTTTAATCAAGTTAGTTATTATTTCACAAAGATTGTACAACTTTTGCTAACTATTGTGACTGGTCTATGGGTATCACTTCAATCTGAGCTAGGTGAGTTAGCAATTAAGACTTTCAGATTCTTTTTGCAGAAAGCCAGAGAACTAATCTACAACCTGGAAACTGAGTGAACATGTACTAATTTGGATCCGATTGAAGCCAAAATTGCCCGGTGGCCTTGTATTATGCTATTCTAACAATGCACAAGCTCAAAAGTCCAAAATTTTGTCTCTGTGTATCAGAAGTAAATAATTACGATTATTTAATTTTCTCAAATTTTTGTACTTTTTGGCATGATTTGCCAAGTATTCAACTTGTTAAGGTCTTTGGACAAGTTTCACTGAGTTTGAACAAAATTTGTTCAAGTTATCAATTGTTTCACGTTCGCAGACTCTGTTTTTTAGAATCTCGCTTAAGTCTCACTTTTATGATCCAATTTTACCAAATTTAATTTTTGTGGTCTACTTGATATGCTTGACCTTGTGGTATACTCAAATGTGCAAAAATGTTTAGTTTTGCAACAGATGTAAATAATCAGGATTATTTACGTCTGCTATTTTTATGAAATTTTTTGCCACAATCTTGACACAGATTGGTTAAACAACTCAACTTAAGCTTGCTAGCTAAGTTTCATCAAGTTTGGATAATCCCTCTTCAAATGGTCAACAATTTTATGTCTGTAAATTTTTGACTTTGCAAATTTGGCCACAATTTTCACTCCAACAATCCAAAGCTTACCAAATTTGACCCGTGGGCTTAATATAACATGCCAAAACTAGTGGTATGTTGGGTTGGTTAAAAAAGTTGAAAAATGGGACGAAAGTAAATAATTGTAATTATTTACTTCTGGTAAATTTTTGCATCTTTTTGGTCAACTGAGCATGTACACTTGTTTAACATATCAATATAAGCCTATGAGTCAAGTTTCATTAAGTTTGAACAAAAGTTTTCCAATTTACACTCAAGTTCTTGACAATCAATACAGATTTCAATTTTTACCAAGGTTTTGGTCAATTTGGTGATCCAAATTCTATGGGCCTTTACAAAAGATGTTTGTACACATGCATAGAGTCTCTGGTATCAACCTTGGTCACTTTTGAGCTAAAAGTAAATAATCATGATTATTTACTTTTGGCCTAAAATGAGTACTTTTTTCAACTTTTTCAATGGATAGTCTTTTTATGATCTTTTTTAAGCCTTTGAGTCAAGTTAAAACTTAATTTGGCCTAAAATGTCAAGAAAAAATAAATAATCTAAGTTTTTGCAAACTCTTGAAATTTTAGCTCAAATGCGTCCTTAAGCTTACCCACTGGTTCATACAAATTTTAAAGCATACTCTCCAATCGGATTCAACAGTGGACAATCTTCTGGTGCTATTTCTAGCCGTAGACTTGAAATTTTGCAACTTCACATAAATAACTCACAATTGATTCTTTTGGATAGAGCAATGTTCTGATATCCCACCTAGAATTCTACTTACCCTACTCCTAGGTTCTACTGCAATGGGGTTGTGGAAAGTGTCCACAAACACTCGTTTTGTTGTTTTTTAATGGTTTTCTGAGCCTTGATCTTAAAACTTATCTCGTCCATCAATCATTCTCAAATCCTAATCTAATTCTACAGTTCTACAATCCTAGAAGGTACTTAGCAAGTACAACCTACTTTCAAGCTACCTGTACACAGCAAAAGACGACAATTTTAAGCTATACGGTTTTAAAAAGAAATTTTTGACTCTAGGTGATCCTAGAGGAAGTTAAAGGATAACTTCACAATAAGCTCATGTTTTTTCCTAGTTTAGGTCTCTTCGATCCCCGACAGTGGTACCAAATGTGGGACGAGTGTCTAACCTCACTCCTATCTTATTGCAGACGTAACGAGAACCATGAATATTATTGTCAATCCATGGGACAAAGCTGACTGGACTAGTTCATAGAGGCTACAAGACGTTGTCAATCTCTTGGAGAACAACAAACAAATCGCATCTAACTTAAGCTACACTCAAATGACAAAAATCACCAAAAGCTAATCGCTCATCGGCAAACAAATCATAACCGTTACAACATCAAACGACATCCAAACGTTACGAAACTTCTAGGATATGTTTATAATACCTAAGCACACATTATTATGGTCTCAAATTTCACTTTAGGTCAAGTGAAAAAATCACGATTATTAACAGCAGTGAGTTTTTGACCTAGTCGTTTTTGACCTAGAATGCATCTAAATGCTTAGCAATGATGCCCCAATACCCTGCCTATACTTATTTTATGATTTTGAAGCTTAAATTCCTACTTATGATGAAATTAGGACGTGGGTCGGTGACGCCAAAAGCTACGGATTACCATGACATTCTTTACATCAATGCATAGAGCTCTTACTTGCGGTTGCAACGCAACAGACGACACTGCAATGTGCCAACCGGGAAGGGAGTAGGAAGCGCGAGAAGGAGAGAAGTGAGCACCATTAGTTCACTCCGTGTTTCTATTATCCAAAACTTATAAAATGCTTACAAAAATTGGCTTTTATACCTTAGCCAAGGTTTTTGTGGTCAAAACTAATAATCTAGGAGCTCTAACTAAAGACAAGTCGATACAATCTGGAAGCTTGTAGCCCTGGATCATCAATTACACTATTTATCTGGAAAGTAGGAGTTACAACATTCCCGATACTAAGTGTTTTTACAATAAAGGCTCCAAAAAATGTTGTCCGAGTTAGCTTACTGCTAACATGCGGCAAGCATGCGGCTCTCCTCGTTGAAAGCACCGAAAAATCTTCAGTTGACGGCACCCTCGTTTGATGCCGATATTCTTTCTCCAAAGCTTACCCGAAAACACTCTCCAAAGGCGTCTTCTTGGACTCCACCCTCTCTTCACGAAAGCTCCCCTCCTGCCTTGAGAGCTCCACCTTCTTCTTCTCCTTCGTCGCATGAGAACCCTTCTCCGAGCTCTCCAAAAAAACCCTACCAAGACCACCCCTTGTGGAAAAACTGCCCTCCATTCTGCAAAAAACGGGTCTCCTTTTGGCGTGGGGAACCTCTCCTCCTTATTTATCAAGCACTTCTCTCTCTTTTTAGCACTACCTCTTGCATGTGAAGCCCCACTTGCTATTCCTGGCTAGCTTGAGGCCCAAG
Organism: Adiantum capillus-veneris; assembly: GCF_014529385.1. Taxonomy (NCBI): domain Eukaryota; kingdom Viridiplantae; phylum Streptophyta; class Polypodiopsida; order Polypodiales; family Pteridaceae; genus Adiantum; species Adiantum capillus-veneris. The sequence continues at coordinate 144,385,130 of NC_140944.1, read as the reverse complement.
CCATGCATGACTTATCCCTTGTGGGAGGCACAGACGGTGCCGTCAATGCCCTCTCTTGCTATCCTCAAAAACGGTTTCCCTATGGGTGTGTAAATAGTGCCCATCAGGAGCACCACGTCATCAATCACAAACGTTGTCCACGGTAACAATCACTACCAATGCCAATGCACGCCACCCTCTACCTCAAAGCTGTCGACCGTCGGCCATTGTGAACCACCTGCAGACGCCCAGAGCAGCAACAAGCCAGCGGATGCCATCACCGGAGCTCCTTGAGCTCTTCCTTGCCACTTTCTTGGCCATTGTGAGTATCCCACCCACTATACATGTCCCCAATCTCCAGCCTTTAGTTCTACATGTGGGATTTTTGTGCCTAACACGTGTCACTGCCTCACGAGTTGGCCCTCCCATGCCTTCAAAAACCTCCCCAAGAAATTTAAAAAATTTATTTTCTTTGTCCTGTTTGAATATTTTGCTATAGAGTGCCCAATAATCAAATTGTCAAACCGTAAATTCCAACCAGAATATATGCTTGCTGGTGTCGAACTGTATGCATTTTTCCACACCTTCATTTTATTGTGCCCTTAAATGACACGTCTAAAATCTAGAAAAAACCATATGCTACCACCTGACCAACAATTGCCATCATTTTCAAACTTTAATAACTGATAGACCTGATGCCCTAAACCCCAAAGGCCTTTACTTGCCACATAGAATGCATACAATCCCTGGCAAAGCTCCAAAACTAGCAGATGGCACCTCTACCAAGGTGACCAAACTGGGATAGAATTGGCCCTCGACAACACTTTGGTTGACCATATCTTGGCATCCGAGACTCAGATCGCCGATCTAAAAAGACAAGCAGGGTCCATAAATCAAGCACTACACACTCATATGTTGAAAGTGGCTCGGACCACCTGGCATTACTTGGCATGTCCCTCTCAGATTCTGCAATGCACTCCAACATTGAACAGCCATATCTTTTTCCCTGTAGCTCTCTTTGACGAGCCATATAGACTTGCTCGTTAAACACTTCAGTGTCTATATATCGAGGCCAAGAACCATTACATTGAACCTCCTCCATGTGCCACCCTGTCGTGCCCTATATGGAGCCCATCTTGTTTGGAAAACCATATAAATAATACATCTCCGTTGCCACTTACCTGCCTAGGATCTTCACATCTGCTCTAGCCCTATGCCATGCATCTGTTAACATACATATCAATGCATGTGCCCTCTGCTAGGGTCGACACACTTTGGCTGTGCCAATGGCTTGACATACCTCCATCATCTGACACTTGAAAGACAGGAGCATCCTCATCCTTTTCCTCTTCAAGAAGAAAATAAGAGACATCAACTTCACTGTCAGAGCTAGAACTAGTAGTATTTCCCTCATCAATTGATTGCTCTCCTTTTGAAGTTGAATATTCTTCGTCATCATCCTCTTCATCAATTTCTAGTGGTAGCTTGCTGGTCATATCAAACTTCTTTTTACTTCCTTTCTTGTTATAGATAGTAATGGGTCCATGTCCCCAATCTTAGATAGCTCCCACTACTCTTAGCCAAGGTCTCCCAAGAATAAGGGGAAAAGCTCCAAAGGCCCGCAGGCATGACATGACAATTGACAAGTGTCTTGATGTCAAATGCCTCTACTTTAAGGTTTTTGATAACTCCCAAACATTTGACTTTAGCATGATTGGCCAATCATATTCTAAACTTTGAGCCATCGAAAATGATAAGTCCCAACTTCTCCACACAAGATTGTGTGATTACGCATATTTGGCACCATCGTCAATATAAGCCTCTCCCAATACTCTCCCTTTATGCCAAGAATCTACAAATGGACAAATGTATGGAAACTCACCAATACATAAGACCCTCATAGATCCATGCCTTGGCTCCTTCTCAATTGGATTAACAAGCCCCTTCTATACGCATTTAAGTTTAGGAATCATGTTCATGAGTTTCCCAAATGTGACATTTTCTTTCCTTCCAACAAGATCCTCTAGAAGTTTATAAGCATGCTTGCCCTCTCCCAATGGAATATCTGCAACTTGGAACCTCCTTCTTGGCTTTCATTTCCTCTTAGCTTTGGCATCTTCACATTCTTCCTCCTTTCCCTTGTTCCTACTGGGACCTGCGGCACTACCTTGCCTCTCTCTTTTGCCTAAGGGCACCATGTCATCTTCTTTGTCCTCCACACAAATGATTCCCACATAGTCACCACCACCATGACCTTGGGCTTCTTGGTGAACTTCATGAGAACCTTGATCCCTTATGTCCAAAGCAAAATTATTGGCTCTATTGGTAAGTTCTAGGGAAGAGGGTACATTTCACCTCCCATCCTTGGTGATCAATCACAGTGAGAGCTAATATGTCCAAGTTCTCCACAATTGTAGCATGTAGGAATAAATCTTCTACCAGAATACACACCACGTCCACATCCTAGATTTACAATAGGTGGTGGAGATTTATATTTTTGAGGACCCCCTCTTCCCATTTGTGGTGGAGCACCTCTAGCATATTCACCTCTTCCACGTCCACCTCCAATGACATTAAGGCGCAATTCTTGCATCACATTCATTATGTTTTCCACATTGCATTGAATCTGTTCTATATCCATTTGCCTATGGGATCTCTGTTCACCTTGGCCTCCATTTGCTTGAACTTCTCTCCCCTTCTTTCCATTGCATGATCGGAAAATATTCCATATTCACTTAATCACTGTGTCATTCACTCCTTTTTCCTGGCTATGGTTACTCCTTCTTCAAAAGTGGTTGGTCTCCTTAACTCCACTTTGAGTTTTAAACTCCCTTTGAGGTTGACAATAAAATGGTTCTTCTTTAAAATGGTTGATGGAGTCTCACCTCCAAGAGACACACACCAACGATCCCAAACACGTGTAAACTGCTTCAAGTAATCATCAACATTTTGATTCTCCTTCTGCACATGATTTACAATCTCATGCCAAATAGTATCTTGCTCCTCTACTTCTCTAAAGAAATTCAAAAAATCATGTTTAACTAGGTTATAATCAAGAACAACTGTTTAACTAGGTTATAATCAAGAACAACTGGTGGATTTTCTGCTTGAGCTTGTGCCTCAAAACTTTGCAACCACCCCCTTGCATCACCTTGTAAGGTGTAACCAAAAAGATACAGCATAACCCCAGGATCTTGTATGCCATGTGGTAAACATTCCAGTTCAATTTTCTCCATGAACACATTAGCATCTTCATGTGGCAATCCATAAAATTTAGGAAAGCTTTGTGACATCTTTGTCCACCACAAAATCACTTACATGTGATGTCGATAGGGTAAGGGATGTCGATGGATCTCTCCATTACCTAATCCACCTCACACTGGTCAACCCGGTCCCTAGTGCTTGGCTTCACAAAACCTCACGACCCTCAACAAAGGCTGCAATCCAATTGAATCACCGCCTCAATTGCTACCCACAATTTCACATACATAAGTGATTGTCCCAAAGGACCCACAACCATATACATCATCAACTCCAAGAACTGCAATCCAAAAGTATGCATAGAGTTCTTGCCCTCCCTGGTAGGGGGCACCAAAATTTGACAAGGAGGGCTGAATCGTTTCACCTTTATAGTATAGACTACTTGCAGCTTGGAATGGACACTCACACACCCAAATTGTAGAGAAAACTCACCCAAACAGGTTCTTCTTCACTTGAATCAAGAGGCAACTCGTGGGGAGTTACATTAAGTTCTCACCAACCCAGCAAGATGCATGTAGAGAGTCAGTGATGATGAGGCTTGGGATCACAACAGACACCAACCAAGCAGATGTGCAATGAACATGCAGACATTCTCATATCCTCTCTCACTCTTCCTTACACACTCAGTCCCAATGGCACACACACACACCTACAGACTATGTAGAAAAGGCCTCTATCCTCTTCACCAAAACACCATGACCATGGAAACAAGCTCAATCACAAAGCACCCAAGATGATCCCTAAACATCAAATTGACAAGAGAAAGGTGTAATTCACTCCTCAAAGGTGGGGAAGGAGAGAAACATCGTGACAAATGGGTGCGGGATTGCACACACACACCACCATGAATCCTCTTGGCTCCCTCTCTTAGAGTAATAAATCTCGTATAGTGCAACTTAGGCTCCTCCCTCCCCTGAGCTCTGATATCACTAAAAAGACCCAAAAGACTAGCTTTAGAGATCCAATACCTCCCTACCACTCTATATATAGGCTTTGTGGCTCTTAGCTCTAGCCTAGTACGGATCTTCATTCCATATGTAAGCCGTCCAGTCCCTTGGCTTAGGTCCGTGACCCCCTGGGTTGCCCTTGGCCTTACACACAGCCTAGTTTAATGGTGCTAAGACACTCCCTACTAAGGCCTCTTCCTGAAGCATTTTAAAACATTGTAGAAAGTGCTAACCATTCGATCCCTCTATCATTGCTCATTGAAACATTGCTAAAATGTTGCTCTGGAGGCCCGTCATCTCCCTAGAAAACACAACTGTCACTCTGAGTGTTTTAATATGTTGATGCCCAATGCTCTTTTGATCCCTTTTGACAAGTCCTCCGCTTCTATGCGTATAGTTACTCCCATGATAATTGAGCCAAATTCTTTGATACCATGTCAAAGTTGACGATGTGGAAGTGTAAAGTTAGCGAGAGAGAGAGAGAGAGAGAGAGAGAGAGAGAGAGAGAGAGAGAGAGAGAGAGAGAGAGAGAGTTTAGAAGCAACCAACTTGGCAATAAATTAGATGACTCTACAATGGAGGTAGAGGTGTCTCTTATATAATAACTTGGAGTCCTTAAGAAGCCCCCCCCCCCCCCCCCCCCCCCCCACGTGGAATTGCTTGACAAAGACCCATGTCAAATAAGTAGAATAAATACAGAAAGGACAACATAAATAATGGGATCACCTTGGGTATTCACTTGAGATGCATAAAATTTAACAATGGGCCTATGGGGGAGCTTGTGGTTTGCTACTAGGAGATCTTGGTAACCTTCACAATCCTTACAAACCATTGTGCATTCACTTGAGATGCATAAAATTTAACAATGGGCCTATGGGGGAGCTTGTGGTTTGCTACTAGGAGATCTTGGTAACCTTCACAATCCTTACAAACCATTGTGACATTAATGATAGAGCTGTGATGAATGGGCCTTGCTCAATCCCATCAAAAGTGATTAACCATCCTACCTATGCAACTTGGATTGGTGTGTTGCTAATTGGTACAATCAAAACTCTCAAGGAGGAAGAGAAGGGTATTAGAGAGAAACCTGGCCTAGTGCGTGTTGTTGAATGGTACAATCAAACCTCTAACGGAAAGACTAGAAGGGTGTTAGAGAAAAACATGATAACACATATATAAAATCATACATAGAGAGGTGCACGGTGCTCTCTCTCTCTCTCTCTCTCTATATATATATATATATATATATGTGTGTGTGTGTGTGTGTGTGTGTGTGCGCACGCGCGCGCACACAAACACACGCCCAACGGATACGAGGTGGTTGAGCAACAAGTAAATGGTGAATGAGCAACAGTGGCAGATATAGCGAGCAAGAGAGTGTAAAAGAGTCAAGAAATTGGATTGCAAACATTTTTTATATAATGTAAACCAAATTAGTTACAGTGGCAAAGAGAAATTACTTGTGGGACAACATAATAAGGGAAGATGGAGACTAGGGAGAGGGCGGTTCAAAGAAGCTGTAAGGCTCGTAGCGGTAGTAGCAGCTGCTGAGATGCAATTGTTCGCCGAGGGTGGAGTCGCAGATGACGCGGAAGGAGTAACGCGAGAGGCATTCCGAGCACTCCGACTGGTCGAGATAGCCGAGGCATTGGGCCACTGCGAACTCGCCACTGGCGCTAGCAGAGGCAAAGCCGCCCTGCGTGGGAGCCAGGCTGGTCACATTCTGCATCAGAGCAGCTATGGCGGCCAAGGCCACGGGGTCACTTGTGGGGGCGTAGCAGTAGCCGATGACGTAGCTGGTGTCCAGCACGAAGAAGGGGTGGGTGTCGTAGCGTAGGTAGCAGCCGTCCAGCTGGATGCGGGCGCCCAGCGAGGCCGGGCAATCGCGCTGCGTCAAGCGGGCCGTGGCGTTCTCCAAGCACTGTCTGCATAGCTTCCGGCTCTGATCCCCTCTACATTGGAACATGGCGTACACCATATTGTCATCCTGCTTCGACCCTGGTGTGGCGATGGCATACTTGGTGCCCTGCGCAGAAAGGGTGGTGAGGTTGCGGAGAGCTGTTTTCAAATTTCTCTTGAAAGTGGGGGTTAACTGTGCTGAGGACGAAGCGTTGCGCATGCAGGTGAGGTAGGGGACTCCCAGGTAATTAGAGCCTGCCGCAGCTTGCACAGCCTGCATTAAAGCCGAACAGCAGCTGGCGAAGAGAAAGAGGAGGAGGAGGGCTCTCTTGCTGCAGCATGCTGTAATTGGCAGTAACCCAGGTCTCTTGAACTCCATGGACGCGGGGGTGAGAGAAAGAGAGAGAGAGAGAGCCCTTCTTCCAGGAGGCTGGAGCCTTGCATTCAACGCAATGACTCATAATTCTCACCGGCCTACAAATTAGGACGGGGTCTTTTTGCAACAAAGTTGTGCAAGACTTCTTCCACCCAGCGCTTTCTCACAGTGGGTTCGGTAGCTCGCAAACTACAGAATGTCAACAATTGGGACCGCTTCAATAAGAGATATATGCTCAGAGGTGTTGCATCTTCACACGCACACCATTTTACTTTATAAATATCGTTAGTGCAAGTCACTTTATGTTTCTAACCATAAGTGAGAGGCCTTTTCTATAACTCAAGATTAACCTCTTCACATGAAAGTGTTCTTTTTATAAAGTTTTTCTAAAGTGCAAAAGTTTAAGAAAAAGAGCTTATCTTTAGACTTTTTACTTTGAGTATATTACAAAAGATCAATTAGTTACCGACACTAAGTTATCGATGTTGTTGGTGCACTACAATACACCACACAAAAATCGACGTGAATATTAATGACTCATTAAATGTAAAATGCGTTAGAATAAGAATCAAAATAAACGTCGATATCGTTTCGTCAATATAATCACCGATATTGTAATCGTCAAAATACACAATGAAAAGTACGTCAGAGTAAGTGCTTTAATACACATCGGTATATAATTTTTTTATACCACCATCTATACCGAGGCTTATTTCAGCGTGTATCGATTCCTGCATCGATGACAAAACCTGCAAAAACAATTTGGACAAAGAGGGTTGGAAACTCATGTTGCATTCTCGAATGCACAAGCAACCACACTCCGTCTACAGTTTGACGCTAAAGAGCGAGTGTATACAGATTAGCAAAATTGTAAGAAGAACAAAACCACAAAATCAAAGTTTAATCATGACAAGTACTCAAAAGCATAACCATAACGTCGACCTAAAAACTGCAAAACCATAAACATAACCCACTTGCCATACCATAACCATAACCATACCTTGTTTGTCACTACCATAACCATAACAACTGTATCATCATTGCAAAACCATAACCATAACCTGATTGCCAAACCATAACCATAGCCATAACATGATTGCCAAACCATAACCATAACCTATGTGCCATACCATAACCATAACCTTTGTGCCATACCATAATTGCAAAACCATAACCATAACTTGATTGTCATACCACAATCACAATTGCAAAACCATAACCATAACCATAACATCATTGCCAAACCATAACCATAACCTTTGTGCCATACCATAACCAAACCTATGTGCCATACCATAATTGCAAAACCATAACCATAACCTGATTGTCATACAACAATAATCGTAAACGGAACGTAAAACCATAAACATAAGCGTAAAACTATACATGTAGGGCGCTTCACGGCAACTTTCTGCAAAATTATGGTTTACTCATTAGATGATTTTTTAGAAAAAATATACATTTTTGACAATTTAAAGCATACGTATAATACTTATAAACTCATCTCGAAGTATGTCGTAGCCTCCACTCTCAAGATATGACGCTCCAGCAGAGTCCAAACGTGCTCTGGCTGCATCTCTCTGTTGGTGAAACCTCTCAGGATTGTCTTGTGTCTCTCGTGCAATCCTCGCCCACTCCTCTGCATCCCACCATGCCGGCTTTGGACCTCCCTCGATGTACATGTCTCTCGCCTCTGACCGACGGTGTGACATTGTGGAAATCACCACTCTCAAAATTCAATTATTTCGAGACTAGATTGTATCTCTTTTCCGGCTTGTACTCTCTATGAATGGGCTCAACGATGTAATTCTTTCTTTCACCATCTTGATTATCCCAAGTCTCCATCACAAAATGGCCAAACTGAACTTTACAGAGCTGTAGAATACTCTATCACATGGCCTTTTCTACCCTATCCGACAGCCACATCCCTCCTCTTGTACACCTTGTTAGGATCATGCTCGTGTGATCCCCAAGGTATACACGGTGTGTCAATCGGTGAACTATCTACTAAAGAGAGTGGTGGATGCTCTCTCAGTGGTGTGTACATATCGATAGAACCGCTACCACAACAACCACCGCCTCCAGAACAACGTCTACCTCGTCTCGAAGATAAACCAGTCATCGGTGTAGGAGGTACACTCGACTGAGGTGTGTGGCCGGTCGGTGTAGGGGGCATACTAGTCCTAAGCGTAGGGGCGGTCGTAGTAGGTCTAGAGGAATTACCAATTGCCCAAAGGTTTTGTGCATAACTAATCTGCTTTGGTGTGAACTGTGTCAAAAAGGATCCCATCTGCTCGGGTGACATGCCGATCGGAGTGACAGGAAAACTAAAACTGGGAGAGTATGTATCTTTTTCATACATTGGAAAATACACAAATAACATAGATACAATATGCTAGTTTACAAAAGAAACGCTTAAAAATAGTAAATAACAAAAAAAAAAAGCTGCAACACAACTCAATGAATCTATCCAATATTGTAGACTAATAAAAAGAGTTTTACAAAAGAGTTCCTAGCAAAAATCATTAGTCAATCTCTCATTTTCTATGAGAGTTAATGCACCAAAGATGGATATCTCAATCTATACTTCTGTATCTTCTTCATCAAACTCCACTTCTTCGTCATTCTCCGTATAAACTTCAGTATTTGAAAGCTCATTTCTAGGTTCAGGCATCTACTCACCACTTACCTCTAGCCCAAAATCCAAACTTACATCATCCGTCGGCCCTGCACTTTGTTCATGAAGCTCTTCATCAACGTCAACTTCCAATCCTTCACACAACATAGAGTCAACGCATTTTAGATAGATCTTTTTCATCAATTTCTCTCCATAGTGGATCTAGTGTGAACACAACTTCTTCACAATGTTGTCGAAGTACGAACATATCCCGTGCATCTGCCCACACCCGCCTAGACTTCACTTGAATCAATACACTATTTTCTTTGTGCATTGTTGCATTAGGGCGGTTGGTAATAACTTTGAACCACTTATCAAAGATAAAAATATCAAACTTTCTAAAGCTAATCTTCAAGATGTCTTGGATGTATCCAATGTATGCAAGCTGGCTAGCCTCTGTGTTCTCATCCCTAGCACTACTCCTACTTTCTTGAAAAAAGCCTTCCATAACACCACTATCAAAGGTGACCCTTTGTTTGTCTATCAGTTGCACTCTAAAGTGTCTTCCATGCAACTACAAAGCTCCATATTTGTGATACTGCAACCACAAAAGAAAAACTTAAATTTACTAATGTGATCATGTGGAGCTCGAAAAGAAAGTTGTAAAAATTTACATGCCAATCGCAACCTTTGACATCTCCTCTTCCTCTTCAGTAATCAACACTCCATTCCTCTTTGGCTCTGAGATTGTCACATCTAACCAACACCCAGTTGGGAAGTCAGTCAATTTCTGAAGATGATCTAGAAAAGGAAGGTTTCTAGTGGCACGATTGTGCTTGAATTTCAAGCAAGCTGTCAAGCGTTGTTGCTTTTCCCCTTTGTACCTCTCTAGCCACTTTTGCATGATTTTTGAGTTGAGAAGGCAAAATCTCATAACCTTTTTTGCATTGTGATAGCCATATTCCTAATAATGATTCCTTGTTCTTGTCCGGTCTTCCCTTGTCACTTTGACGTTGACCTTAGTAGTCCACATTTGGGGCATCTCTGGATCAATTGAGCCCAAAAATTCACTAATAAGGACAAGAGACTCTTGTACAAGCCATCCTTCTTCCATGCTACCCTCGGGGCGGGCCCTTTGATGAACGAACCCATTTAAAGTCTTCATGAATCCCTCTAAGAAGAACATCCACCTGCTATGGACTACCCCAGCAATTGCAACTTCATCAACCACATGCACGAGTAGATGCATTTGGATGGTAAGAATATTTGTTGGAAAGTACTTCTCCACCATACACATTGCTTCAATAGAATTTAAGCATGCTGCATCGATGTTGTCTTTTCATATCTCTTTTGAACTGATCCAGCGTACCAACTCACTGATTTTATATATTTTTCTTCTAATGCCATCTGTCAAACAATCCTTTATGGCATTTGGTAAGATAAATTGTAAAACATTGTGCCAATCGTGGAAGTTAAGACCACTAAGATTGTCATCTCTTGTAAAATCTATTTTCAAACATCGCATGCACCCAGTGGGAGTCTTGAAGATATAGTCTTCTTCACTTGTTTCTCATCTGCACGACTGAAAACCCACGGACCTTTTGGTATAGCAAAATTTCCATCAGGTTTAAGTCGAGGCCACATCTCTGGCATTCTCACAACCTGTACGTCATCTCTTTGGGCCTTGCTCTCCCTTTTTCTAGTGATGGTTTTCCATATGATCTCCCCCACATTTTTGAAGATGTGCATTGGTTTGAGCAGATGATTAATCAACAGGTCACTCCAGTATGGGAGTTTGTGGAAAATAGAAAGTCTTTTCATTTTGGGTTCCATGAAATCTCCCCTCTCTAGCCACATGTTTTTTCAATAGCTCGCATTTAGTGGATGCATGTCATGTTTGTATATATTTGGTCCATGTAGCTCATGTCCTTCGGGCAAAAATCTACCACGTTCCTCGTAAATTGTCTTACTCAAATGATCAGAGCGACGAAAGCCAAGTCGAGGACCACATTTTGGACATGCATGACTGCCCGAGTAACTCAAGCCTAAAAAATCTTTCAATTAAAATATAAAAGAGTTGGCATTGTTGGAATCAGGGTTGCAGAGAAACTCACACAGCTTAGAGAAGATGAAGGAATCTCAAGGCACACAATAGAGAGTGTGTTACTTAGTGTGCAATGGAAAGATAGATAGCCCTAGAGTGATGGGCGCATATACAATGCACGGGGGGAAAAAACTCCTAAAGAGGGAAAAAATGCCCCAGCGGTCCTAGTGTGTTCACACACATCACTACCACATGTATATGGTAACAAATCCCCCCTGGAGTGATGCGGTGAACGAGAGTTGGCAGATGAGTAAAGGGAAGTGCCATGCCCTGAGGACATGATCAGTCCACAAAGGGGAGTAAGCCCACAGCTTTGCGGAAAGATTTGAACTTCTGATGAGACAATGCCTTTGTGAAAACATCTACAAGGTTGTCCTGTGTTGGCACATAAGCCAAGATGATCTCTCTTGCTAAGAGCCTCTCCCTGACATAGTGGTAATGCACCTCAATGTGCTTTGTGCGAGCATGAAAAACTGGGTTCCTCGCAATTGCCAATGCGCTCTGACTGTCAGTGTAGATATTGTTGGCAATGTCTTGTCCAACACCCAAATCAGCCATAAGGCGTCTGAGCCATACACACTCAACCGTAGCTGTGAAGACTACCTTATACTCAGCCTGACAACTCGAAGTGGCCATAGGAGGTTGCTTCTTGATCAACCATGATATACATGAACTGCCAAGCATGAAACAAAAACCACTTGTGGACACTCGCGTGTCAAAACAACTAGCCCAATCTAAGTCTGAAAAAGCATGTAAATCGGGCGGCAATGATTCCCCTTGGGATAAAACAAGCCAAGATGTAAAGTTCCCCTAAGGTAGTGAAAAATCCTCTTGATAGCCTGCCAATTCTTAGACCCTGGGTCTATGCATAAATCTGCTAACCTGTGAGACTGCAAACTGAATATCCGGCCTCGTGTTGCATACATAAATGAGGCAGCCAACAGTTGACACTAGCAGGATCGCCAGCATCATGTAGACTCAACTTCAAACCTGTTTCCATGGAAGTGGCAATAGGTTTGCAATCCTCAAGTCCAAACTTACATAGCAATGTCTCAATGTAACTTTTTTGACACAAGGCAATACCACCATCACACTGCTTAAACTGTATGCCCAAATAATGATGCAACAGCCCCAAATCTTTCATCTTGAAAGTAGCATTCAAATCAATCTTAAATTCAACAATATGTCTCTCATTTGGTCCAATGATCAGCTAATCATCGACATAAAGAACCACAATGAGAAATACATCATCCTCACGCTTTACATACAATGTGCTTTCTGTTGGACTGTTACAAAAGCTTCGTTTGACCAAATGAGTGTCAGCTTTCTCATACCAAGCACGAGGATATTGCTTCAACCCATACAAAGCCTTCTTACATCTGCACACTTTTTCATCTTGTTCTTTTATGACAAAACCGTGAAGCTCCGTTACAAAAACTTCCTCAAATATGTCACCATTCAAGAAAGCAGTAACAATGTGTGATTGATGTACATCCCTACCAAAATGAGCTGCCAATGCACATGGAAAACGCACAGTAGTCATACGAAAAGTGGGAGAAAAAGTCTCTTCATAATCTATGCCTTTTTGTTGTGCGTAACCCTTTGCAACAAGTCGAGCCTTATGGAGATCGATCTCAGCATGCGGCTTGCATTTCAACTTGTAAACCCACTTCGTACCAATGGCCTTTTTTCCAGGAGGCAAAGCACATAAAGTCCATGTGTCATTTTCTATAAGTGCATCATATTCTGATTGCATGGTAGCCATCCAATTTTTTGAATTCTGTGCTTCATCAAAAGACAGAGGCTCCTCAACATCATGTAAGCTAGACATAGCCAAAGCATAACAATCGCATGCATAAGATGCATGGTGAGATCATGAACGAGTACAACTAGACAAAGGTGCATCCCATTTATTGTCACGCAAAGTGTGCACCAGCCATTTTGGCATACCTCTAGCTTGCTCATTTTCAGCCCTTTCCTCATCAAGTACATCATGTACATTTGCATCAGTAATAGGGTGATCTGTAACATTTTCAGAAACCCCCATAGGCTATGCATTTTTCTCATTGGAACTTACATTCATATTTCCACCACCGAAAAGAGGCAACAAAGTGTCATAAATGTCCTGTGAGCTTACATTACTGTCTCTAGTACACGAGAGCAAGGGCTGAACAGAATCTTCCACAAACACTACATCCCGTGAAACCAGAATACGTTTTGTTTGCGGATGATACAACCTGTAACCTTTGCTTTCAGCACTATAACCAACAAAAATACATTTGACAGCCTTATCATCCAATTTTCTCCAGTGTGTTTGTGGCACCAAAGCATATGCCAAACAGCCAAAAACACGCATGTGCTCCATAGAAGGCTTTCTATCAAGCCATGCTTCATATGGAGTAATCGACTGCAAAGCTTTCGTAGGACACCTATTTAGTACATAAGTGGCACACATGATGGCCTCAAGACAAAAAGAATGCGGCAAAGCTTGACTTTTGACCATACATCGTGCCATTTCCGTAAGTGACCTATCCTTCCTCTCAGCAACACCGTTTTGCTGAAGTGTATAAGGCACTGTACATTGGTGTTTTATCCCATGACTAGCCAGAAATGCATTGAATTCATGAGACATATACTCCCCCCCCGATCGGAATGGAGGGTACCCATAGTACATTTCGAGACATTTTCAGCCATAGCCAAAAATTGTTTGAAGCGCATAAAAACCTCAGACTTCGCTTTAAGCGGAAATACCCATGCGTGCCTAGAGTAATCATCAATGAAAGTCACGAAGTATAGGTAATTGCCCAAGGACGGAGTTTGCATGGGCCCACAAACATCACTATGCACAAGCTGCAACCTGCGTGTGCCCCGAGCTGAACCATCCTTTGGAAACTTACAACGCTGCATCTTACCCAAAATACAGCCTTCACAAACATGTTTGACAGGTGTTTCAAGAGGCGACAAAGAAGCAACCATATAAGATTTCTGCAAATGTAGCAAACTGGCAAAATTCAGATGGCTAAAACGTGCATGCCAAAGTTTTGCATGTGAAATAACCCTTGAATCAGCAACTGCATTTGCAAAAGTTTTTTCACACTTGTCATACAAAGTGATCTTATACATCCCGTGGCACAAAAGCCTAGATGCAACAATTTCATCACCAAAACTAAGATCATGAACTATACATCTGTCATCCACGAATTTGACTACAAGTCCAAGTCTAGAAAGTGCAGATACAGATAAAGGATTGTTCTTGATCCCAGGTAAATAAAGTGCATCAACAAGTGTGAAAGAACTGCCATTTGTAGCAATAAGCACAATCTTTCCAACTCCCTGAACCGGATAAGAGGCATTGTTGGCACAAGTGACTGAATTCCCATGAGGGACAGACTCGAGAGAGGTGAACAATTACGATGTGAGGTAATGTGCTTAGTGGCACCATTGTCGAAATACTACACATGTGAATGCGCAGCAACTAACATGCATTCATCATGGACATCAAGATTGTAAGTGCACTCTGCACTAAAAGCCCATTGTGCATTGACATATGTAGACGGATGGATAGTTCACTATGTGGGAACGTCCTCTTAGAAGATGGACAGCGAATTACTTAGTAGTTACTATGGTAATTACTACAATAAAACCCGAAGTGTATAAATAGGACTCATTACATTGTAATCGGGTTGGCAATTGTTATCATTTGGGTTAGCACTTTGGCTACACTTGTACTTGAGAATCATTGGCAGTATTGTTGGCTGTACTCTTGTTGCAAATCATATTCGCTGTAATCTTTATCTGTAATCCCAATCATGGCAGATATTCCAGTTACACTTACTTCTCGTCCAGTATTCTGAATCTGAACATTATTCCAGTACATAAGTCTAATTCTTATTCCAATATGCAAATTCCAGTCTAGTTTCTGATTTCTGTCCAGTCTACTGTCTGAATTCTTCTCACACTAGTAGCTAAAATCTTCTAACGCTGGAATTAGCTGTCTCAAGAGATCAGCTCCAATTCCATTTTGGCGATCACGGTGGCTCGATCTGAAGCTCATTGATTGCAAAATTCTTCTCCCAATTGGAAGTGTTCAGCAATGGCACCTAAATCCAATCGTGGCCAGAAATCCACCATTCGTGTTGATCCCATTCCTGAAGAGTCGGGAAGAGAGTCTGACCCCAAGCAAGAGAATATGACTGACACTGAGGCTCAGGAGGAGCATAGTCAGGCTGATGAGGCACAGGACTCACATCACTCCAGTCATTCTCGACGCCGACTGGCAGAACAGGAAGCACGGAAAGCCAAGAGTTCCAAGAGTTCTCGGTCCCGACAGGGGGATGCGGGTACCAAGGGAAGTAAAGGTAGTCACCGTGCTTCTAGAAGACAAACCAAAGAAGACACTGACACTGAGACAGAGACACTGACACTGAGAGAGAGATTGATTGGGATGCTGACACTGAAAATTTTAAGAAGACTCCCAAGCGCCATTCTGAATCCAAGAAGAGAAGTGGCAGGATCAGTGGTAATCGAAATGATTACATAGCTTCCCTAAAAAATTCTTTTCCAATATTCAAGGGAGGTAAGAAGGATGATCCAGACATTCACATACAGACTTTCGAGCAGTATGTTGAACTGAAAAATATTGATGAAGATGATTGGGGGGAATATTTTCCACAAACTTTGAAGGAGGCAGCGAGGAAATGGTATTACCATTACCCTGCCTACCAGCTCAGATCATACAACAAATTGCTTAAAGCTTTCAGGTTGGAATATTCCAAAAACAAACGGGATGAAGATATTCTATATGAACTAGATAAGATCAAACAAAGAAATTTATCAGTCCGCAGTTATGTGGAAAAGATCAAGGAGCTAACCAGGCAGTTACAGGAACCTTCATCTGAGAAGATGTTGAGAGCATGGTTTCTGAATGGGTTTAGAAGCAAAAAACTTAGGGAACAAGAGGTACCAGCCCCTACCAAGAAATTCAATGATCTAGTCCAAAGGGCATTAAAGCTGGAACAGCGGGCCAAGAAGGAAAAGAGCCACAAGAAGCAAAAGACCAATAGCAGTAGCTCTGCTCTACTGAAAGTTCTGATTCCAGTGAGGTGTCCAGTAGCTCCGAGAGCATCTCTAATGAACGAGCCAAGGAGAAGTCGAAGAAGGGATCCTGGACCAAGAAAATTGAAGAAATGGCTAGACAGATTGCCGAAATTAGCCACACAAGACAGCCAATTCGGAAGATGGAGACTTGGTGTTCGAAATGCAAATCCAAGGACCATATCAATGTCCACAATGTACCTATTGTAAAGCTTTTGGTCATCTAAGGAACAATTGTGGCATCAGGATCCACCACTTTAAAAAAGGCAAAGATCTGTCAGTGGTTGCCTACACTGAACTAGTGAAGGTAGAACCAGTCGAAGTAGCTCCAGAGGAGAGACCAGGTACCAGTGGTACTGGTCAGGGACGTGGCCGATTCCAACCAGGTATGGGTAGAGGCAGAGGACGTGGAAACTTCCAGAATAGGAGCATGAATTGATATACTTGTGGGAAGTATGGCCATTTTGCAGCCCAATGCCCAGATGCACCTACCACTATTACTACTGAGGCTAAGGCACCAGAGCCAGTCCCAGTAAGGGTAGTTACTAGAAGCAAGGGTGTAGTCATTGAAGAAATTCCAGACACTTCAGAAGCACCAGTCAATCCTACCAGCAGCAAGTGGGCTCAACAAAGAGAAATTTGGAAGGCCAAAGGTAAAGAGAAGGTGGTAGATGAGTGGCAAGAGCAGAGGAAACTAGCGGCTAAAATCACGGAGGATTTAGCCAAGAAGCTGCCAGAGCACCCAAAAAGTTCTGAAGCTAGAGTCATTCAGAGGATACCAGTCCAATCGACTCATAAAGATCAATCAGTACTGGCCATAAATGAGACCTTGCTGGCTGCGGTACATGGACTAGCTGATGAACTACGAGTTGATGGAAGGAGTGGAAGCACTGTAAAAGAGGAATGGCAGTGTGAAGATACCAGTTCTTCAAGATCTGACAATCAGTCTGACCAAGAAAGAGAAGAAATTCATGTGAAAATTTGTGATAGAATTCAGAAGCTGACTGTAGAGCTGGAGGATATCAGAAAAACCTTGCCTGAAGTGGCCAACTTTATCAGACAGCGCAGGAAAGCTGAGGCGGAGGCCAGAACAGTGGACCTGACGGCCATCCGAGATGATGAAGTTCCACTTATTCAGGTGGACTACAAGGTTAGGAAGCCGTGGGAACCTCTCTCAAGTGTTATCTCGGATGGAGGAGCAGGAGTCAACATAATGGGAGTCCATCTCCAACAGAGAATGGGTATCACTAATATGAAGCCAGCACCATTCAAAGTACGAATGGCAGATCATAGAGTCGTACAAGCGACGGGTATGATTGAAAATATGCAGATAAGAGTTGGGAGGGAAAAATTCAAAACCAATTTCTTAGTTCTCAATGTGCAAGGGGCATATGGGATACTACTAGGGCGCCCATGGTTGAGAACAGCACATGCTGTTCATGACTATGCAAACCAAACATTAACCATAGAAGGGATCAGTGGCAGAATCCAAATCCCGACAAACAATACTAGGAGCTGGAGAAAGGAACTGAGGCCGAAAGAGTTATGTCAGAAGTACAGGGCCAAGAAGATCGAGCAAATGCTAGTGGCCATGAACATATTTCCTTTGGCAGAGATTGACTTGAATGCAGTCTTGCTGAATAAAGAGCATGATGATAAGCAGAAAAGACAATTCCCTGATCAGTTTACTGAAGTCAACACAGGGGAAAGAATAGTTCAGCTAACTGGAAGGAGGGTGGAACCACCTGATACTGGTATGATAGAGGAACCAGTACGTTCTGAAGAGTACCCAGGGGATCAAAATGCTGATTCAGAAATAAATGAACCATCCTGGGATTATGCTAAAGAATCGACCAAACGAAAAGGAGGTGGGCCTAATTGGTTGCTTCCAGACGACCAAGAAGTGGAAGAGTGGAACCTAGGATCGGAGGATAATCCTAGGATGATCAAGGTCAACAAGCACCTCATCTCGGCAATGAAGGAGAAGGCATGTAAGATGTTCCAGAACTATAAAGATGTGTTTGCCTGGGAACATACGGATCTGAAGGGAGTGGATCCTGAAGTATGTCAGCACCGAATATCGTTGAAGCCAGATGCTAGGCCACTACGACTGCAAAGATACCGGATGAACCCCAACTATGCAAAGAAGGTCAAGGAGGAGATTGATAATCTTCTCAAAGCTAGGTTCATCACAGAGGTGGCCAATAGCGATTGGCTATTTCCCATAGTCGTCGTTCCCAAGAAGAATGGGAAATTGAGAGTGTGTCGACTATAGGAAACTAAACGCCCAAACTATCAAAGATCCATTTCCCTTGCCTTTTACTGACATGTTGCTTGATGAGATCGTAGGATATGAAATGTATAGCTTCATGGATGGTTACAATGGCTATAACCAATTACAGATCGCTCCTGAAGATAGAGCCAAGACCACTTTCATCACTGAGTGGGGAGCTTTCATGTATCTGGTGATGCTTTTTGGCCGGTGCAATGCACCAGCCACCTTTCAGCGGTGTATGATGGAGATGTTTAATGACTTCCTCGCCATTTTCGTGGATGAATTTACTGTCTATTCAGATGAGGAACAGCACCTACTATTCCTAGAAATGGTTTTCAAACGTTGTCAAGAGAAGCGGATTTGTTTGAATCCATTCAAATTTGTTTTTCTAGTCTGGAAGGGATAGCTACTGGGACATGTGGTTTCCCGAAATGGAATAGAGATGGCCAATGACAGAATTCAGTGTGTTCAGCAAGCTAAAGCACCCAGAACTGCTTCAAAGGTGAGCACTTTCTTGGGTTATGTGAATTTCTATAGAAGATTTGTACATAAGTTTTCTTCTCAAGAAGTACAACTATATAAGCTTACAAAGAAGACCAGTAAGTTCAACTGAACTGTGAGGAGAGCTTCCAGAATCTGAAAAAAGCCATTATCAGTAAACCAGTCCTTAGGCAGCCAAACTGGGATATTGTTTTCCATGTACATGTAGATGCTTCGGGATTGGCAATGGGGGCAATATTAGCTCAGCCAGATGGAAGAACTGATTATCTGGTTTATTTTGCCAGTCGCAGATTCAGTCAGGATAAACAAGGCTATACAACTACTGAGAGAGAAGCCCTTGGAATGGTTTTCAGTGCTACAAAGTTCAAGCATTACCTGTTAGGAAAGTTATTCCATTTTCATGTGGACCATCAGGCTCTTCTGTTTCTAATTAATAAAGTCATTATTCAAGGCAGGCTGATAAGATGGATGATGTTCCTAATGGAGTTTGAATTCAGAATTTTCCATAAGCCTGACAAAAAGCATTGTGGAGCTGATTTTCTCTCAAGAAGTACGAAAGGTTATTCAGAATCACCCTTGAGAGATGAATTAGTGGATGCTAACTTATTTCAATTAGAGGCAGAAGAATCAATTGATCTTGAATGGTACGATATTTATCAATTTCTTTCCCAAGGTGCCTTTCCAGAGGATTGGAAGCAAAACCAGAAGAAAGCTCTGATCATAAAAAGCCTGAACTTTACTATCATCGGAGGATTACTTTATCGACTGGGTGTTGATGGTATCCTTCGACGTTGTGTCCCTATGGAAGGAAGAATGCAAGTGATTTCAAAAGCGCATAATGGTGAATCTAGTGGACACTTTTCCAACGAAGTAGCCTACAAGAAGATTCTGCAAGCTGGTCTGTGGTGGCAAACATTGATTGCTGATGTCAAAAGTTTTTGTAAAACTTGTGACGTATGCCAAAGAATGGGTCGACCAACAGCTGCAGCTATGACTCCTTTGATGCCAGTACAACCATTGGGAGTGTTCATGAAATGGGACTAGATTTTATGGGACCTTTTAAGAAGGTGACCCCCAGGAACAACAAGTACATAGTGATGGCTACTTGTTATGTAACCAAGTGGGTTGAAGCTAATGCTCTTCTTGACAACACAACCAAGTCAACTGCAAGGTTTCTATTTGAGAATATTGTCTACCGATATGGATGTTCAGTAGAGATTGTGACAGATCAAGGAACACATTTTATCAATGGCACTATGTAAATCCTATTGGATATGCTTTCAGTCAAGCATCAGAAATCTACTCCTTACCATCCTAGATGCAATGGACAGGCTGAAAGTAGCAACAAGACAATAAAGACTATTCTCACTAAGGTGGTGCAAAAGAAACCAAACCAATGGGATTTGAAACTCCAGACTGCTCTATGGGCCTATAGGACAGCTTATAAGGTCACTACTGGAACGACACCATTCAGAATGGTGTATGGCACTGAAGTTGTGGTTCCTATGGAGTTTGTGATCCCAAGTCTGAGAATGGCTGTAAAGTATGGCTTAGACTTCAACCACAATCTTAAAAAACAGCTAGATGAACTGATGCAGTTAGATGAACTCAGGCAACGGGCTATGTTGGAACAAGAAATTGTTCAACAATGAAGGAAGCACTGGCATGATCGACGAATGAAAGTTCGATAATTTCAGAAAGGAGATTTGGTGCTTCTATATCAGTCTAGACTGGGTCCAAAGAAGCCAAACCTGAAGATTGCCTGAGGAGGACCATTTGAGGTAGACTGGGTCTTCTCCAATGGCACAGTCAGACTGAAAGATTTATCTGGATTATTGTTGCCAGTAATATATAATGGTGCAAAGATCAAGATTTATTATTCAGAGGCTAGAGAAAATGGGCAAGAAAAAGTTACTAAAGAACTGGGACTTGCTGATCAAGAGATACCAGAATCAGATATTTTTGGGCTTTTTCATGTGCAACCAGTTGCAATTTCAGAACCAGTACCAATAGAACCAGATCAGACTGATCTTAGAATCAGTACCAATATGAGTGAGCCAAACTGGAAACCTGTCCAGTATCAGTGGGGATACACTTTTCAATTTTTAAGTGCCCAACGGTCAGATGCCACGCCAATAGTAATCATTTTAAGAATGGGTCACAGTCTTGTCCAATGCATGTCTGCCACGACAGCAGGCGACGCACACAAGTCTAGGAACGACGAGTGGTGGAGCTTTTATGGTGCAAACACGTATAACAGTCAGGAGAGTTGGCATTTTTCCTCACAAATCCCATGCGCGACGCTTTCCTCCTGTTAACCATTCGCCATCGCCAAGCTCCGAGGTTTCTTCGCTACAGCCGCAAACCTCGACCTCTGAAGAGACAATTAACTGTCTGCTAGCCTTGCTAGCGACACCAGGGTATGGCTTTGAAACGTCAAGTAAGTCTTCTTCTCCTTCGCCTATTTCATCGCCTTCACAGTGTATGTGTAGAAGGAAACACTCAGACAAGATGCAAGAGTCTCTTGAGGAAACCCAAGCCATAGTTGTTGCTGCAAAGGCAATTCTTCCCATGATACCGTATAGTAAAATCCAGCGTTATGTATTCACTGACCAAGCAATGACTCTGCTAACTATGGGATCTCCGAGTTGTGTTGCAAGCTACAAGAATTACTTTTGACACAGACATCATCAAGCAAGTTCTTGATTCTTTCGATGTTGAAGATGGCAGTGCCATGGTAAATGGTAGAAAGGTGTCGGTGACATCAGAGACCGTAGCTTTTACATTCAGAATGCCCAATGAGCCCAAACCATCTGTGGCAACTCCACAACAGATAAGTATAGCCCTGAAGGAGGATGAAGCGGCTAAATGTACGCGCAAGGCAAGTGGTCAAGGTGTTCCGGTAGCAGGACTAGAAGCTTCCACTGCTTACAGGTTTGTAGCTGAAGCAGTAAGCCTTAAGAACAACCCCACGTATGTATCCGAGAAACTTTTTGCTATGCTATTGGCCAAGATATTGGATCCAAAGGTTACTATTAACCTTTTTCAAATCCTATCACACAACGTACTCCAGCAAACTGCCAAGCTAAAATCCCATAATGTTTTTAAAGCTTGGTATGTTTGGAAATTTTTGTATTGGGCCACTGCTGCAGATGCTAATGAGCAGGTCAAAAAGGCTTGGAGTGAGAAGCCGGTTTCTGAGCCCAAGAACATTGAGCTGTCCTCAGACGATGAAGAAACAGACAGTCAGACTACTTCAATAGACCTGAAAAGGAAAGCAACTGAAGAATAGGCTGGTAGTTCAAAGAAGCGAAATACTACAATGACAAAGAGCAGTGTGCTTTTGAGGCAGATAGAAAGCCAAGTCAAGACAGTGAATACTGAGAAAGCTATAGTGAGCCAAACAGAGAAGAAACCTGCTCAGAAGACTGTGCCTAGCTAGTCAGAAGGACAAAGTGCAGTTGCTACTGGTTCTAGAAAAGATCAGGCCAAGGCAGCAACTTTTGAGAAGATAGCAGACCAGTCGGTGGACAAAGGCCAAGGCCACTTGGACAAAGGCAAAGGCCCAGGTTCTTTGACTCTGCCAGGGGGAGTTTCTACTCCAAAGACTGAACACATTCTACACCTGGTGAAACAAGACAAGTTGCAGCAAATGCAGACCCATCAATTGAAAGGGCATCTTCTACTACGCAAAGCTGATTATGCAACTTTACCTTACATGGCTCCAGTGACAATATATGAGCCTACTGATTTTGATCCAGCTACAGTTAAGGACAGATGTTCAGTTCTCATACAATCTTCTTGGAATACCATTGTCAATTGTATGGGACAACTGGTGGAGGCTGTTGGGTCAGAAGATCAAGTGAAAAAGCTTAAAGCTGATTTAAAGGAGGCTGAAGATCACATTCAAAAGATATAGAAAGCACGGGAAGAGCACAACATACAACATAGGGTACTGGAAGCTCATTCAGAAAGGGTTAATGAGTTATTAAACAAGAAGTTAGCTAAGGCTGAAATCTCAGATAATGATCATCAAGAATCAACAGAATGAAGCACTGAGAGATGCAGAACGGGTTAAAACAATGCTCAAAATGAAGTGGGTGGAATTCAACTCCCTGTTTATTCACCATACAGCTTTGAAGGCTTCTCTTACTGAAAGATACATTTATAACAGCTTGGCTGAAATTCTAAATCCAGCAGGCAATGCTGTTTTTTATTTAGAAAATTTAAAGTCCTTGATGGAAAGTATGCGGAGTGATTTGAAGGACAAAGTGAATGAGTATAATACTGCTCTGATGAATCAAGATATATTGGATTATATTGAGCAGCAGACTTCTCAGGATGAAGGAGAAGACAAGGAAGATGAAGACAAGGATGATGAGGCTAATAAGGAGAAGGATGACCAAGAAGAAGTGCATACAAACGATGATGATGATGCCCCACCACCATCTCCACCTCCAGGACCTGGTACTGGTGGTACAGGCCAGTCACACAGACCAACCAGACAAGAATGAGGGTCATAGGGAAGGACAGAATGAAGGGCACCAGTCTGGTAATCAGCAGACTGAAGAACAGCAGTCCAATCACACTGGGAATCAGCCAGCTGATCAGTCCCACCTTAGTAGGGATGATAATGGGAAAATGAAGGTGCAAGATGAGGAATCAGCTGGGATGATCATCAACATTCACTGCAGCTTATTACCCTGAATAGGCAATTGAGACATCAACAAGCCTCCATAACCAGACAGTATCTAGAGGATGATGATCTCCTGCCTGATTTGGAACAATTTCAAATATTGTATGTTGGAGCCAGGGAGATGATGGAGCATTGGAAATCAGCAGCTTTCCATGATAAAGAAGTTTTTCGTTTACCTGTACATCCCTGTAGAGTCCAGCTGCTGGAAAGAGTTCCTGAATGGATACTCACTGTTCAAAAGAGAGTGACAAACCCACACTTGCAAAGGCAGTCTACTGCAGATTGTCACTCTCTTGCCCTGGAATTAGAACTTCTGCTAGGAAACAAACCAACTTACAGATGTATGAAGCATGTTAGGGAAGAGCTAAAGGAAGTTTTGATGCAAATGCAAACTGCCAGAGGAGTTTTGGATCAGAGAGTCAGAGCCATTCTTGAGGACCAGACGATCACTAGTAAAGGACCTCATACTAGAATGTCAGTCGGAGCACAGGCAACTGCTCTCTGAAAATTGTTCTAGCTAGTGAGGATCACTAGAAAGATGATGCAGCAAGATAACCAGGTTGTTCTCAATTTTTTTGAATTCGTGCCTGATTCTCCAGTTCTCTTGTATGCCTTTCCAGTAAGAGAGACAGAGCTGCCAAGATTCTTTCCAGCACTGTATCCTCAACACCCAGAACCAGTTGATCACCTTACATACTTCATGATCACTAATGAGCTTCAAGATTGGTATGAGCGATCGACTGTGGAATGGAAGACTTGGCAAACGCTGTTCAATGATGCTCTCCAAATCAATGATATTCAGGCACTGAAAGAGGAGATGCATAGGATCCGGATGTGTATGGGCCAGTGGAAGATTCAAATCATAGGCCTGACCAAGATTACTAATCAGCTGCTGCAACTTACTTCGAATCTTCTAAATTGCCTGAAAAAGATATTGCAGCAAAGGCAGGTCTAGGACCACAGTATAGGGAGATGGCAGAGATTCTTTTTGAAGCTTGAATCAAGACTAATTAGCCTCTTCCAGAAGGATGGATCCATACGGCTTCGCATTGTCATAAGCTGGCCAGAACTAGGATTACCAAGGGCAGGCGTACACTCTATGATCCTAACACCAAAACCTATCATTCCCTCAAGCCTTATGAAGTAGAGATGACCACCGAAAGGCGGGATCAGCTTGAGCAGGAGGCCATTTACCGACTGATTCAGAAGGAGAATGCTGGTACTCGGACTTCTCAGGCACCCTCCAGGTCAAAGGACAAACGGAAGACGATCCAATGGAAGGATACTGGGTAGTTCCATCTCAGAATACAGTGGTGACTTTTCTTCTTCAGCGCGGGCAGGTGGAGATGAGAGATCTACCTTGGCCTGGTGAGAGCTCTACCATGGCCTTTTCAACTGCCTTTCACAATCTTTGTATGACCACTCCGTCTCCGTGGTCAAGCCCGATTCCCCACATCAGAACCAGACGGTGTTTTTTTCAGTCTCACATCAGAATCAGACAGGGGAATTTTTCAGAAATTTTGGAATCTTGCCAAAATTCAAGAAAGAAGGGAAGGATGTAGATGGCTGGATAGTTCACTATGTGGGAACGTCCTCTTAGAAGATGGGCAGCGAATTACTTAGTAGTTACTATGGTAATTACTACAGTAAAACCTGCAGTGTATAAATAGGGCCCATTACATTGTAATCGGGTTGGCAATTGTTATCATTTGGGTTAGCACTTTGGCTACACTTGTACTTGAGAATCATTGGCAGTATTGTTGGCTGTACTCTTGTTGCAAATCATATTCGTTGCTGTAATCTTTATCTGTAATCCCAATCATGGCAGATATTCCAGTTACACTTACTTCTCGTCCAGTATTCTGAATCTGAATCTGAATCTGAATCTGAATCTGAACATTATTCCAGTACATAAGTCTGATTCTTATTCCAGTATGCAAATTCCAGTCTAGTTTCTGATTTCTGTCCAGTCTACTGTCTGAATTCTTCTCACACTAGTAGTTGAAATCTTCTAACACTAGAATTAGCTGTCTCAAGAGATCAACTCCAATTCCAACATCAGTATCACAGTCTCCTTTCATAGAAGACTCAACAATGGCTGCATTTGTAGTGGAACGAGCATTTGCAGCGGAACCACCCTCTTTCTTCTTAGCCTCTTTGGCCTTCAACTTAGGACACTGCTTGATCAAGTGATCATTAGCTTTACAATAATGGAAACACATATTCTTTTTGCCCTTATCACCAGAATTTCCAGACGAAGTACTGCCAATAGAAGCATTAGGAATAGAAGTTTTACCACTCGCAGCAGAACCATAAGAAGTGGTTACATTGATGTTACCACCCTTTCTTTCAAAAGCAATAAAAGCCTATTCAACTACACGCTACCTAGTCCTGTTTTTTCTAGAAAGTGACTCTTGCAACAGCAATGTGCATAATGCATCAAACTTGACAACTTCAGGATTTCCTTGGGTCATAGGTCTCCAAGTACTAGCAAAAGTCTGGTAAGAATCTGGTAAGGCATCAAGAACAATCTGCACAAGGGAACTGTCTGAAATGACCACCTACAGAAATAAGTTGCTCATTAATATCCTTGACACTAGCAAGGAAAGTGTCCATATCATCTTCCTCATGCATAATCTTCGACTCCAACTCTTTACGCAGCAAAGCAATTTTAGCCTCGTTGCAGCTTGCATAAAGACCTGCTAGAATATCCCAAGCCGGTTTTGCAGATTTTGATGAGCACATGTGAGGAATAATGGTGTGCTTCATAGACAACGCAATCAATGCATGAGCCTATGCATCCTTTACATCCCAACGAGCTTGTTCTGTCGTACGCAAAACAACTCTAATAGCAGCAATCCTTGCAGCAAGACCTGCAACATCCTCAACATCGCCTGCATCCTCAGAACCAAGACGTACATCAATGCCATGCACAATATTCCAGACGCCCTTTGACACAAGAACATGTTGCATCCTGTAATCCCACATAGGGTCATTGTCCCCATCCAACCTGTCCTCAGCAACAAACATCTTAAGGTCTTACGTGACTTTATTCCCCAGGTAACTATGCCCTTTCTTGATGATGTTCCTATCAAAGGATGTGAAGAAAGTAATAAAGATGAAGCTTTGGATTCCAAGGGGTGTCGCAACTTTGTGGCACAACACATGGATGATTGTGACAAGATCCTATCCAGACTGGAAGAGGTGAACCTTACCCTCTCAAGAATAAAGTCTGTGTTTGGAGTGAAGGAGGTGTTGATTTTTGGGCACATGTGTGGCCCCAATGGGAGACGACCTTGTCCAGCAAAAATTGATGCAATTCAAAAGATGAAGGAGGTATGCATATCTATGAATGAAGTTCGGAGATTTCTTGGTGCATGTGTGTTTTATGTTATATGGATCCCACATTATGCACATGTAGCAGATACAAAGTGTATCAGTTGTTAAGGAAAAACCAAAAGTTTCATTGGGGAGACGCACAAGCAAGGGCTATGAGAAAGCTAAAGGATTTGCTACAACAAGCATCGACTTTAAGAAAGGTAAACTATCAGTGTGGAAAGCCAGTAATAGTGACAGTGGATACGAGTCCGACAAGAATTGGATGGGCAATAGGGCAGGATGACAAAGAGGGACATAGGTATGTGATAAGGTTTGGAGCCAAGGTTCTAAGTACTCGACAAAGGAACTATACACAGGTAAAACAGGAGTTGTGGGGCATGGTTACAGCATTAAGGTGTGAAAAGGAGTACTTGATTGGAGCATATGTGGTTGTGGAAACAGATTGTCTGTCACTCCTTGGAATGATTACAAGCTACTCAACACCAGACATTGCCATGCTAAGATGGATTTCCTACATTAAATGCTTGAATCTTGAGTTCAAGCATATTGCAGGAAAAGACAACCCGGTAGCAGATATGCTGTCAAGGGCAAGGTATAAGGATGAGCAAGACATGGTAGATGATAGTGAAGATGTAGGCACAAAGTTCTACTCCATTAATCATGTTAAGCATAATGATGTTGGCACACCTAATGCACTTGAGTTGTTTTTAGAAGATGGGTATGAAGGAGATTGGTTGCTTATTGGTCGTTATTTGAGTACTTTAACAAAACAGGGTGCTTGGTCTGAGCATGAGTTTAAGAGGATACGCAGAAAAGCATATGGGTACTTTTTGCAAGATGGTTACTTATGGAAACATCCAAAATAGAGGGGTGCTATACCACAAAGGGTAGTATGTAACAAACAAAGTCAAGCAAATCTCATGCAGGAGTTTCATGAGAACCTATGGACTAGACACCGTGGTGTGTGGACAACCTTTTCAAAGATAAAGGAAAGGTATTGGTGAAAAGGTATGTACAAGGATGTATCCCACTTTGTGGAATCATGTGTAGCATGTCAAATGTATTCAAATGTGCGACATCGTGATGGGTTACATCCTACTTATCCACTAGCCATGCATTACAAATGGGTTGTGGATCTAGTCACCATGCCTTTAGGACTCTGGCAGATGAGGTACTTGGTTCTTGCAAGAGAAGACTTGACTAATCAGGTTGAAGGGCGAGCTTTAAGGACAAAGACTATAGAGGCAGTATGTAAATTTCTCCTTGAGGATGTAATCTGCCGCTATGGTTGTGTGGGAAAGATAACTGCAGACAGAGGAGAGTTGGATGCCGAGGAAGCAAGGGAATTCTTTTCCAGGATATGAATCAAGCTTTCCCTTACCACCGCTTACAATCCGGAAGGCAACGGAAAAAGTGAAAGAGGGCATCCGCTAATCATCAAAGCCTTGGCTAAAGCTTGTGAAGGAAGAATTAGTGAGTGGCCAAAACTATTGCCATATGCTCTATGGGTTGATCGCACGACACACAGCTCAGTAACTGGCTACATGCCTGCAGAATTGATGTATGGTCAAAAGCCTGTAATGCCCATTGAAGAGACCATTCCCACATGGAATGTGCTACCTTGGCAAGATGGGCTTAGCAGAGAAGAGATCCTTGCCTTGCATATAAGACAGCTAGAAAGAAGGCCTGAAGACATTGAGGTTGCAAAAGAAAGATTGAAGAATGCCAGGTTGAAAAGCAAGGACTACTTTGATAGACGACACAGGCTAAGAACGAAGGAAATTAAGCAAGGAGATTGGGTTTTAGTGTATG
Organism: Adiantum capillus-veneris; assembly: GCF_014529385.1. Taxonomy (NCBI): domain Eukaryota; kingdom Viridiplantae; phylum Streptophyta; class Polypodiopsida; order Polypodiales; family Pteridaceae; genus Adiantum; species Adiantum capillus-veneris. Next base: position 144,356,230 of record NC_140944.1, on the reverse strand, counting down.
ACATTAGTGTTGATAACCAGCATACCGTCATGCGAAAGGTTTCAAAAAGATGGTTTGGACCGTATATAGTCAAGTACGTACATGACAATGCCACTTACACCTTGGCTGAATTGGATGGAACAGAGATAAAGATACCCATTGCAGGAAAGAGAATCAAGGTATTCAAAAGAAGAGAAGATAGTCATCCGGCTGATCAAGTAAGTGAGAATGAAGGTTTGGAATCACCCAGTGAAGATGAAGAAGAAGAAACTCCAAGAGAGTCGAACCTGCAAACATTGGCTGTGGCACATACCGGAGGATGTGCACGTTTAGAGGGGGTGGATGTCGTGCTGTGGCAGGTGCATAGTGGGAATGCAAGCTAAGCCCTACAATATTATGGATTTTATGTGTATACCTTAAGTGTGTATAAGTATACGTATTTTCTATTTAGCATGCAAAAAGCTAGTCGAAGTCTGATGTGTCACTCTTGTTGGAACGGGCTTCGATCCCGAGCTTCTTTGTGAACCTCTTCTTGAAACCATGATAAAATGAGCCTATAAAATATACCTCCTATCTACTAGGCATCCTAGGTGTCATATGGCATGTGTAGCATGGTCAAAAGTGGCCTTAGTCATAGTATACCCCATGAGGTGTCATTCTACACATAGTAGGTGCACTTTGGAGTGATTATGGACTTAGAAAAATCCCTTAGAAAAGTGGTTACGAGTTTGTTTGATGTCATCCATGATGTATGCCAAGCTCTCTCTCAATTTTTTATAAAGCTACTCTTGGACGCTTATGGCGGCAAGGAGAAGATATTTGGAGAAAAACCTCTAGATATTTCTTGAAGAGAAAGATCTAACAACTTTGAAGATAATTTCAAGATATTTTTGAAAAGGGAGACACTTGTCACACAAATCCCTTGGATATTTCTAAGCAAATATCTTCTTCAAGATAGAGCCTCACCTATAAATAGAGCCTCTTGCTCCTCACTCAGGCATCAAGAAAACCATCAAGCAATCAAGCACTCAAGCAATCCCCATAAAAGCCTTCTATCTCTTCACTTGTAATACTCATACACTCTATGTAACCTTCTTTCATCAATAAAGACGCATTGTTGGTGGCTTGCAAACGGTGTTGGGGACTGCTACACATCATCTACTTCATCAAGTTGGCTACAATACCACAAGTCTTGAGGTGTGCTTCACTTCTTTGGATTAAGCTTGTGTGGGTCTTTGTGCGTTGGTTGTCTCTCTTATCTCTTTCCTCCATTGTTTGACTACTTTCTGAGCTTTCTTAGATGAATAACCCCGATGGTGTAACTTTTCAACCCTTTCATTTTGTGCAACATATTAGAATTAACATTTTTATTAGCCGTCAAATCCACTTCTAACAGAGAATTGTGTTTCTCTTTGGGCCAGAAAGACTGCAAGAAATTCTTCTTTCTCCACATCCTCTTATTTTGCCACTACTAGACTATAATTCTTTCGATGTGCACATATTTATTCTCCTCTAGTGGTTGAGTCTTGCTTTCTTGATATTACTATGAACCAAGAATACTTGTACACACAGCTCACTCCTATCGCTAGGCAAAATATCTATCTTTGTAAGCACTAAGTTATAGTTTCAAAGAGCCATTTGCAGTCTATTTGGAGCACAACGACTTGCTGTTATAAATGCATATGTGAACCCTTTCATCCTACCTTTGATTAGATACGATCAAAGTCTTGATGTTTTCATCTTTGTTTTGTTTTGAGGGTTTCACGTGTGCGTATGTGTGTGTCTGCGTGTAAGATTCCAATTGCTATACACAAGGTATTTGCTACAAACACTAAGCTTGCTTAAGTGAAAAGCTTCACAGTCTCCCCACAAACCCTCACAGCTAGAGGCCCGGCACCTTCCTGGCAAGACCGCCAACTCTTTGACAACGCGTCAGATCCTCCTTCAATCGGAAGGTGTGGCATGTAGCTCCGGGATCACAGTGACGCACAGAGAGAGAGAGAGAGAGAGAGAGAGAGAGAGAGAGAGAGAGAGAGAGAGAGAGAGAGAGAGAGAGAGAGAGAGAGGCGGCGAAGCCGCCGGCTATACTATTTCTACATAAAAGAATAAGGACTCATAACCCTAACACTATTGTGTTTGGAGTCCACCCAAACCTGTGTCTCCTCTCTTCTCCATTGCTGCACACACACACACACACACACACACATAACCCTAACACTATTGTGTTTGGAGTCCACCCAAACCTGTGTCTCCTCTCTTCTCCATTGATGCACACACACACACACGCTCTCGCACGTGCTCTCTGACTGGTATCAGAGCTCAGGGATTGGGAGCACCATTGAAGCTCAGAGGGTAGATCTATTTTGGCCTACCAAAACGTCTTCATTTAAGCCAATTCTCACGATTCCTGACAAGTTTTTTGTCTTCTTCAACTTTGCAGAAGAAAGTTTTCTAAAAATCTTCATCAATTTTAAGATATGTCACTCAAACTGCCTGCTGATCGTGAAGTAAAAGCTGCAAATTTTTACAGATCTGTTTTGATTTGTAAAAACAGATTATTTAAAGTCCATTCCCTGTCTCCCCAACCGTTTTCGCTTGGTCTACAACTTTGTAGAAGGAAGTTTCTACAAATTTTGCACAGTTTGAGAGATATTGAGTTCAGACAGCAGGGTGGTCTACCCTCATTGGTTCTTCTGCATACAGGTTTTTGTTGCATGCTCTTTCTGCAATGTCTGTCACATGCATATTTGATGTAACATCTTGAGGGTCTGTTACATCAGACAAACCGCTGCAGCGGTTACAGAAAAGGGTTTTTGTGGTTGATGTAAGATCTTATGTGGTTTATGTATTGTGATGGAAATATGCAAAGCCTATTGTTGAGGGTCGTGGTAAGGTTTTATTGAGCTGGGGGATTCTCAAATGTGGAGATCCTTTCAGTGATATAGATTTTGGAGCGAGCCCCCGACATCCCCATAGTTTCGGCATTGACATAGGATGTATGTTTATGCGGTTAGTGTAGTATTGGCGTGCATCTACTGACCCGCCATTGTTGGCATTGTTGTCATCTTTATGCATATGCCTTTCCAATGAATGTTGGTTGACAAAGCGTTTATGCCCTTCTTCCACTAGGAGGCTAGAGCCTTGCATTCAACGCAATGACTCATAATTCTCACCGACAAATTAGGACGGGGTCTTTTTGCAACAAAGTTGTGCAAGACTTCTTCCACCCAACGCTTTCTCACGGTGGGTTTGGTAGCTCGCAAACTACAGAATGTCAACAATTGGGACCGCTTCAATAAGAGATATATGCTTGAGAGGGTGTTGCATCTTCACACGCACACCATTTTACTTTATAAATATCGTTAGTGCAAGTCACTTTATGTTTCTAACCATAAGTGAGAGGCCTTTTCTATAACTCAAGATTAACCTCTTCACATGAAAACTGTTCTTTTTATAAAGTTTTTCTAAAGTGCAAAAGTTTAAGAAAAAGAACCTATCTTTAGAGTTTTTAGGTTGAGTATATTACAAGAGATCAATTAGTTACCGACACTGACGCTAAGTTATCGATGTTGTTGGTGCACTATAACACAACCCACAAAAATCGACGCGAATATTGACGACTCAAAGCTTATTTTAAAAGTAAAATGCGTTAGAATAAGCATCAAAATAAACGTCGGTATCGTTTCGTTAGTATAATCACCGATATTGTAACCGTCGAAATACACAATGAAAAGTACATCGGAATACGTGCTTTAATACGCATCGGTATATAACTTTTCTATACCAACATCTATACCGAGGCTTATTCCAACATGTATATCGATTCCTGCACCGGCGACAAAAGCTGCAAAAACAATTTGGGTAGAGAGGGTTGGAAACTGATGTTGCATTCTTTCATCCACAAGCAACCGCACTCCGCCTACAGTTTGACGCTAAAGAGTGAGTGTATACAAATTAGCAAAATTGTAAGAAGAACAAAACCACAAAATCAAAGTTTAATCATGACAAGTACTCAAAAGCATAACCATAACGTCGACTTAAAAACCGCAAAACCATAAACATAACCCACTTGCGATACCATAACCATAACCATAACTTGTTTGTCACTACCATAACCATAACAGCTGTATCATCATTGCAAAACCATAACCATAACCTGATTGCCAAACCATAACCATAACCATAACATGATTGCCAAACCATAACCATAACTTATGTGCCATACCATAACCATAACCTTTGTGCCATACCATAATTGCAAAACCATAACCATACCATCATTGCCAAACCATAACCATAACCATAACATTTGTGCCATACCATAACCATAACCTCTGTGCCATACAATAATTGCAAAACCATAACCGTAACCTGATTGTCATACAACAATCATAATCGTAAACGGAACATAAAACCATAAACATAAGTGTGAAACTATATATGTATACAATGAATGAGTACAGCTATATTAAGAAGACCACATCTAAAAAAGAAACATATATGGAGGATGTCACCCTCATGGTAATGCCTCCCACTCGACGGTCTCTTCCTCCTCCTACAGAGCTGGGTCAAAAGGGCCACAAGTCTATGCTTGTACCCATACTTCTCCTCTCGGCATATCGGAGGGTGCTTCACGAAAACTTCCTGCAAAATTATGGTTTAATGATTAGATGAATTTTTAGATAAAATATACATTTTTGACAATTTAAAGCATACGTATAATACTTACAAACTCATGCCGAAGTGTGTCGTAGCTGCTCCAGCAGAGTCCAAACGTGCTCTCGCTGCATCTTTCTGTTGCTGAAACCTCTCAGGATTGTCTTGTGTCTCTCGTGCAATCCTCCCCCACTCCTCTGCATCCAACCTTGCCGGCTTTGGATGTCCCTCCATGTACATGTCTCTCGCCTCTGACCGACGGTGTGACATTGTGGCAATCACCACTCTCAAAATCTAGTCATTCAAGACTAGATTGTATCCCTTTGCCGGCCTGTACTCTCTGTGAATGGGCTCAACGATGTAATTCTTTCTTTCACCATCTTGATTATCCCAAGTCTCCATCACAAAGTGGCCAAATAGAACTTTATAGAGCTGTAGAATCCTCTATCGCATGGCCTTTCCTACCCTATCCGCAACAACAGCCACATCCCTCCTCTTGTACACCTTGCTAGGATCATGCTCGTGTGATCCCCAAGGTATACACGCTGTGCCAATCGGTGAACTATCTACTAAAGAGAGTGATGGATGCTCTCTCAGTGGTGTGTACGTATCGATAGAACCACTCCCACAACAACCACCACCTCCAGATGGATCCTACCTCATCTCGAAGATGAACCAAACATCGATGTAGGGGGTATACTCGACTAAGGTGTGCGTCCGGTCGGTGTAGGGGGCACACTAGTCCTAAGAGTAGGGGCGGTTGTAGTAGGTCTAGAGGTATTACCAGTTGCACAAAGGTTCTGTGCATAGCTAATCTGCTTTGGTGTGAACTGTGTCAAAAAGGAGCCCATCTGCTCGGGTGACATGCCGATCGGAGTGATAGGAAAACTAAAACTCGGAGAGTATGTATCGTCTTCATTGGCAAATAACAAATAACATAGATACAATATGCTACTTTACAAAAGAAATGCTTAAGCACCGCAAATAACAAAAAAACAACGCTGCAACACAACTCAATGAATCTATCCAATATTGTAGACTAATAAAAAAGTTTTACAAAAGAGTTCCTAGCAAAAATCATTGGTCAATCTCTCATCTTCTATGAGATTTGATGCACCAAAGATGGCTATCTCAATCTTTATTTCTGTATCTTCTTTATCAAACTCCACTTCTTCACTGCTCTCCATATAAACTTTACTATTTGAAAGCTCATTTCTAGGTTTAGGCATCTGCTCACTACTTACCTCTAGCCCAAAATCCAAAGTTACATCCTCCTCGGCCCTGCACTTTGTCCATGAAGCTCTTTGTGCGCTCCTTGCCGCACTGTCGAAGCAAGGGACTTGCCAATACACCGTATGTGAGCCACAAACGGCTCCAAGCACACAACAAGCCTAAACTAGCAAGCTCAAGAAAACAAAGGGTGTGTCACTCACCGCTCTACGCTCGCCTTCGTGGTGGATTCCTCGCCGCGATGAAGAAGAAGCTGCAGTCGTGCCGCGCTCAACCGCTTCGCCGCCGTCGTGCCTTCGTAATGCTCGATCGCACACACACTCTCCCTCTCTCTCTCACACACACACACACACAAGGAGGTGAAGAAGAAGAAGATGGAGATGGAGCAAGAGCACTCTTCAATTGCACAAATGAGAGAATGAGTAAAAATTAGGTTTAGTTGGCTTTTATAGGAAATCACCCCATTCACACTTGGGCGCCCATGCTTAGCCAACTAATCCCTTGAATGTCCAAGTTAAAGTGCGCCTCTCATCGGCGATCGCTCTTACCCTTTTCCTATTGGACCGACAAGCCCGGTACCTGACTCTAAATAATACATAATACACGTCCGTCGTAGGTGATGGGGTGTCCGTGTGCCGTGAGGGTTAACATGCCCCCCTTCCTGATGTAGATTCCGTCCTCGGAAGCTATTGAGTTGAAGCTGGTTCGTCGAGGTGGAAGAGCATTTGAGATGAATGTCCTTAGCCTTCTTCAGTCACTGCAAAATCAAACAACATTGGCACAGTAATTGCATTCTCTTAAAAAGCATATGCAGTTTTAGGTAGACACATTGATTGGTTAAAGAATTTCAAACAATTTGGCAGCAATGAACATTAAATTGCAATGTAATCAAATGCATAAACAGATGTAAAGGTAAAAAATTAAACAAGTCTGGGGTCGCTAATTTGACGGTCGAAAAGCACTAGAGATCGAATATTAATACCATGGGTAAGCTTCTTAATTTTCTGTGGTCAATTAAGTTGTTTAATCGCGAGAGCCAAGTATTCATGTTCGAGGGCTGACTAGAGGCTATATCTAGAAAACTTTGTAGTTAAGCTACCATAAAAGGAATTTCTCATGAAATCATCGCCTGACTGATTACTTTTTCTTTGACCCCCCAAAGTCTTTTCACATTGATTCAATCATGATGTGTGTGCTTATTTTGTATGCCCTGGGTTTTTGGCTTTTCAAGGAAAAGCGCCCACACTGGGAACCTCTAGGGCTCTAGTACCATAGGCGATACATGTGAGTGAAGTACCAAATCAAGCTGAGATTTCTCTTCCAGCTTAAAATTTTACATTGTGGCACTTTGATTTTTTGCTTGTTCATTTTCAGCATTTAAATTTTGTAACTTTGGGGGGCCATATAACACTGTTACCCTCCCCAGGCTCATCACATTAGTAAACTCCCTTTATAATACTTAAGCTAAAGGTCAATAGGGTCAAGCCCACTAGAAAGCCCTAGTACATTTCATACAATGCTGCCTAAATCGGATTAAGAACCTAAGTAACCATTGCTTATTAGGAAGGCATTCCCCATGGTATTAAGAGAAGATTTCTAATACCTAGCTTGGTCAAACTAGCTTAGTCGGACTGCTTGATTTTTACACCTAAACAAGTGATTATGACAAAAGATTGCATTGAATTAAATGTTTGATACTAAGCCAATGCGCTGAATATTATGCTACCAATCACAATCAAAGCAGACAATCATAGATGCAAAAAGATAACGGCAATGCTAATGGACAAGAAACACCTGTTTGTGTTGATGGTCGTGCTTGATTTGAAGGTTCCATGAAGGTCCAAATCCTAACCACAACAACACGTTCCTGTACACACTATGAAACACAAACAATACCTCTAGGAGGCACATCAGTGGGACAAGATAACTTCGCTAATCTCTCAACTCTAAAACAAAAACACTCCTATCGTACTAATCTTACCTACCCTCCATCACTCAAGTGATGAGGATCAAAGGTGTTTTATGGCATAGGTTCTGTTTCACTGTACCAGATGTGACATGTGTAGGTCTGAGTCAATGTTTTGACTTTAATGTGCATACTCGTTTACTAATTGCTCTTGCTCTTTATTTTTTTGTTTTTTGTGAGTATAAAGCTTTATATGTACATTCCCTAAGATTGGAATTGAGAGGTCAGGGAAAAAGGTTGAGAGGGAAACAAATGAATGATGACTGTCAGCAAACACTCCCCCCTTCCTTAGGTAGATCATACCGTTTGAAATGAGCTTGTCACCCTTTGAAACCAATTGTTCCAGTTGGTAATAGGTGAGGATTTTTGCCAGTAGTTTTCTATTACCCTAGGTGCCTGGTCAAGTTGCAAGGGTGGTAAGGTTCTCTCCCAGGATCGAACTTGAAGTGGTTCATTAGGTGATTCTTGAACACTGGGAGGTGTGGATTCTTTTGTAGCTTCATGGAGGTCCGCTACTATAGATGGAGGTGGTGTAGAAGATTTTACCTCTATAGATGTATTACATGAGGAGCTAGAATCTTCATGGGACTCCCCCCTTCCTGAGCTAGGTGGAACAAATCGTTCTTTCTTTGGTACCCAAACTAGCTCGGGAGCGGGTGTGTAGCATTCTATGATTTTTTCCTTTCCACGATCATTGATTCGTTTTGGAGCTACGGGATTGGGCTCACTTGGGTCAGGTGATAGGTAAGAGCACAATCTACGTTTTGGCACCCAGATTTGATCATTTCCTTGATAGTAGCCTTGGGCTTCCAATAGTCGTTTAGGGATCCATCGCAACATTTTCTTACTTTTCTTGGAGCGAGTAGTACGTTTCTTACAAGGCTTCTGTTTTTTAGCACTAGCTATGGTCAACAAAGAAGCTTTAGGGACCCACTTGTATGTTTTCTTCGTTACATTAGGATGAGTCTTGTCAGAAGCGATATGCATTGCTTGTAGCATATTTAAGGGTACATGCATTTCATCCCCCTCAGGTGTTACCCAGGTCGTCCCCCTATTTCCCCAAGTGTCTATGGTTGATGCTAGGTGGACCCAATCCACATTGTCTGATTCCGTCATACCCGGTAACACATCCATGTAAGGAGAATCTTGGCCAATGTCTGTATCCTTCTTACAAGTGTAACAATATTGTAGTGGGGCCGAGTGAACTGTGGTGTCAGAGCGATGATCAATAATGGTTTTACTCCCTAAGGGGTGTACCTTACCAGTCACCAAATCCACTCTAAGGACAGAGTCTTGGAATTGCAAATAGACATGATTTTTTGACCAATCGTGAACCATTTGTGCTTCCCTCATGAATGGTCGTCCTAAAATCATTTCATATGACATAAGGTGTTTAGAGAAATCCATTACAATGAACGTATGTCGTACCTTGTGTCCTAGAACTTTGATCTTAAGATCCTTGAGCATCCCCATAGGTTTGGCTATGGTACCATTTGCCATCTTTACCACAATGTTAGTAACACTGAGGCGGGGTTTTCCCATGGATTCCCAACAATCTTTTGTAACGATGCTAACTCCCGCACCACCATCAAGAATTCCCTTTATAGTTAATCCCTTGGTAGTGATGGGTAGGGTCGCATTAGACTCGTCGCTTTCAAAATACTGCCCTAATTCGTTAATGGGTACCTCGATCACAGACTCGTGTCCATCTAAGTCAAGTGATTGCACATGATTTTCCTCATCAATCATAATCGAGTCAGGCCTATTTGGTTGCGCAAACTGCGGTAATCCCGTTCGTAGCTCTCCGTTAAGGAATGCTCGAAGTGCAAGGAATAACTCAGGATCTCCATACAGCTTTGCTATGATCGTGGTTCGGACCTCAGAAGACATGAAGTCCACTAGTTTGGCAACATTCATTGGCGTTTTGCAGGGTGTAGGTCCTTGACTAGGAACTGGTGAGGATGGAATCTCATATTCCTCAATGGGATCAGGTATTCCTTCGTTAAACATCCTTTCCAACAAGAAGGGTGTATGCTCACTTTCTGATGTCCCGTCCTCACTCCCTTCTTGGATGATACTAGATATGGCTAACGGTCTATGGTTCATGTGGGGTGGATGAACTTGCGTGGGAAACACTGTGTCATGAATTTTGACATGCATGGGTTCTGGTTCTAGTTTCCTTTGAGTCTCCTCCACTAAACCTCTTAGATGTTTCACCTGCTTAATCTCGTCTACTGGGTTTGGGTACGTCCCAATCTTCTTTTTACGATTCTTCCCTTTTTGCCCCTGCGGTTTATCTTGGGGGTCTTGGATTGGATTTGGAAACACTTGTGGTGTTTTCAGAGGCTCTTTATGGTTTTCTCTTATTCGGTTTTCATTTGGTTCCATGTTACGGTTTTCTTTGTCGGTCTTTCCCTTTGTGGTATTGGTTCTAGTCTCCATTGTCTCGACTGAATCTGAATCATCCTCGAGGTCATTCATATACACGGGGTCATCTCCTGTTCCTATGTTTGTTTTGGAACTTGGCTTTGAATTTTCCGTATTCTGCGACTTCTTCCTTCGTGTCTTCTTTTTCTTTGCTTGGATAACTGACGCGGTATCTCTCTCTTCGAGGATATGGCTTGGCCCTTGAAGCATGGACCGTGTAATCGGATAAGCGGGTGCGACGGGTGGTATTGGCGCCGTCACACTAGCAATTTCGACCAAATTCAGGGGTGTGATTTTAGGCGCATTTGGGTTATAGGGGCATTGGGCAATCAAGTGATCTATGCCACAACGATTACATGTGAGTATTGGCATTGCAGACGTGCTCCCTTGATTCATTTGCATCTGTGTAGCATTCTTTTGCAGCCTAATGGGGCACTCCGCTACTCGATGTGGTCCACCACACTCGTAGCATTGAAGAGGTGGCCTCCTAGCCTGGGTGTTGATATTTTGACCTCTGGATGCGAGAGCAGCAGCTTGATAAACCGGCTTGACTTGTCCCCAACAATCTTCCATATAGTATATAGGACATTCTTCCAATGTATCAAGTCCATAGGCAATACTAGTGTCTATTTCCTCCTCACAACCATCTGCATAAGCATTAGATGGCTCGCAACCCACTTGGTTCATAGGGGCGACTCTTGGATGCGGGGGCTGCAGTCCTAGCACAGGAGGTGGTAGCGGTGTAGCTTGTACAACATTTTGAGATCTAGGGACCATGTGTTGCGGTAGTTGCTCAACAGGTGGAGTAGGCATCAATACAGGAGCTCGAGGCGCATCCGTCCAGGCTACAGGTGGTCTATTTGCCATCATACGTTTGATCATTAAACAATCCTTAGCTTGGTGACCATACCTACCACATGCGTTGCAAGTTCCATTAAATTTTACTCTAAACGTAGGTCACTCACTAGTGCTATGTGGACCTAAGCAAATGGAACACCATTGTTGCTCCCTTCTTGGATACATGTGACTATTTTGAGGGGGTCGATTATCCTTAAGAGACTCTTGGATTGCCTTGGTGAGGTCTGTCAAGAATGTCTCAAATACCTTTGGCTCATTGGCAATGGGCTTTGCAGTCATGGGTTCATACTCAATGGCTTGTGAGCTAGTGGATCTCGTGTCAGTAGACACCCTCATGCCTGCTATCATCAAGTTGTCCTCTAGTTGGATTGCATTGGCAGTGACATCTTCCCAGGTTGTGATACCTCTAATCACTAGTCCATTATAGATTCCTTCATTCCTCAACCCTCGAATGAATCGATCAAGCAGTTGGTTATTGTTGAAGCGCTCATTTACAGGGCAACGAGAGTTTAAGTGCTTTAGACGACTAATGAAGTCCCTTACTGACTCTCCTTCCTTACGTTCGGCCTTCTGTAGCTGAGATGCTACACCCCAAAGCACACCTTCTCGTATGTACTCCTTTAGAAACAACCTTCGAAGGGTAGGGTAGATTGTTTTCTCGTCCACCCTTAGGGTTCTATACCAATCTCCAGCCTTCCCACTTAATGTCAAGCTTAAGGCATTGCACTTATGTAGTTCGTTGCGTTCCCCTAAGGAATCACATACTTGTTCAAACACTTCAATGTGTTTTCTAGCATCTTCGTCCCCATTGAATTTTTGAGTGAGTTTGGCAATTTGCACTGCCTTACTTCTAGGCTCTCTATTAGATGCATGACGCATATTTTCCGCGATAGATCGACCTATGGTTTGAGCAAACGCTGCCAAGTCACCTATGTGAGGAGGTAGGGCCGGTGGAGGTACTCTTGGAATCATATGTGGGAGAGGAACGGGTACCGGTCTTGGCATATGTGTAGATGATGCAGGATATGGAACATAACCGGGCATAGGTCCACTCGGATAAGAGCTAGGGAGCGGCACTCGAGGAGCATAAGCAAGTGGTACAATTGGAGGTGTGGGGGCCATGTGTGCATAAGGGGCTAGAGGCACATATGGTCGAGGCCCCATATTAGGTACTACGACACTATGTAGTGGCACTGCGCTAACCGTAGATGTCATCGGTACATTCTCTGTTAGGCTTATCCCTGGAGTGAGCACTGTGTTTTCCTTGATAGAGGGTTGAGCCAAGTTAGGGAAGCTAAAGTTTTCGCTCGGAGGCTCAGATTGCATAGAGACCCCAGGTGAAATGACGTAAGATGGGTCCATGGGACTCATTAGAGGAGTCTCCATTTGTGATAGAGTAGGCTGTTGATCCTTGCTCGTATCCAGAAATCTCATGGGGCCAGTTGAGAGTATATTTACCCCTCGGTTTTGCCTTTCTGATTGAATAATGCCATGGATAACATTACAAATCATTTTCTGTTGATCTTCGATGCTCGTGGCACTAGAGGTGGATTGTACAATCTCTATCCATCCTACATGGTAGGCGTGGCCAGAGTGTAGATCCGTCAACACCTCAGTGTGGAGGTCGTATGTCCAATGATCATTAATGAACAATCCTTCTAGAGTCGACGTGTTAATGGTTTCTTGTGAGGTAGAAGCAATGTTGCTCCCCGTGGTTTTACTTGTCACCAACGGTACTCTAGAGGGAACTTCTGAAGGAGGTAGCTCAACAGGGCCTTCTTGGTAAGAAGCTGGTAGGATATCCACATGGACACTCTTTGGGGGTGTGGGGTCCACGTGCGATGTGAAAGGAGAGTCCACTTCCCCACCCCCTTCGTGTGCTTCATTTGCATCAGGTTCCGAGCGAGTAGCTCTACCTAATGTTTCCATAAAACGGCTAAACATACTAGTACTAGGCTGTGGAGCTTCGGGAGGTGCATGGCCTTCTCTCTCAGTGTTTTGGGTAGGGTATGCTTCCATGATTTCTGAGTCGGAGGAGGAATCACTAGCGGCTATTTTAGGGTCTTGGGTGGTGCTACCTTGTGTCTTTGCTGAGGGTCTAGAGATTATCGTGGATGGGTAATGGGTGTTCGTATGAACAGAGGCACCCTCAATATGCTCATGTTCTAGCACCCGCCCAGAGCGTAAGTGCATGTGCTTCTGATACCCTAAGGTGTCAAAAAGCTGCTCTAGGAGGCCTTATGACTAGTTTTTAGCGTGTTTTTTGTTTGGTTTTTTTGCTAGATTTTTTAGAGCGTGTTGTGGAATGGGCCGTGTGATAGCTCGAAACGAGCGTATCGGTCAGAGGGTCGTGCCGTGCTTTACAGCCCTCCGTTTGGTCACTCTATGCCCTCGGAATCCCTAAAACTGTCAATTTCCAGTAGGGAACTAAGCCCAAACTAGAAAGTCTAAGGGTGCAAGTGGGAAGAGAAAGGAGGAGAGTGGAGGACTTGTCCCACATGCTCTCATTCTCTCTTGAGGGAGTAGGGTATATATATAAGAGTGAGTCTAGTATATATCATAAGACTGAGGAATGAGGCTTGGGCTTGGGCTTGGGCTTGGGCTTGGGCTTGGGAAAATGATCCCGATCCCGATCTATCTTTTATACAAACCAACCCGCCCGTTTTAAGAGTCACGTTTTTTATTTTCGAAAAATTTAGCCGCCCGCTCGCTCGCGTTTTTTATTTCCGAATTTTTTTTAAATTATTTTTTTGGTGCAAAAAATACAGAAATTGAAAACGCAGATATAACGCAGAAATTGAAAATGCAGAAATTGCAAAAAATTGCAGAAATACAGAAATTGCAGAAAAAACGCAGAAAATGCAGAAATTGCAAAAAATGCAGAAATTGCAAAAAATGCCTTCGTGGTGGATTCCTCGCCGCGATGAAGAAGAAGCTGCAGTCGTGCCGCGCTCAACCGCTTCGCCGCCGTCGTGCCTTCGTAATGCTCGATCGCACACACACTCTCCCTCTCTCTCTCTCTCTCACACACACACACAAGGAGGTGAAGAAGAAGAAGATGGAGATGGAGCAAGAGCACTCTTCAATTGCACAAATGAGAGAATGAGTAAAAATTAGGTTTAGTTGGCTTTTATAGGAAATCACCCCATTCACACTTGGGCGCCCATGCTTAGCCAACTAATCCCTTGAATGTCCAAGTTAAAGTGCGCCTCTCATCGGCGATCACTCTTACCCTTTTCCTATTGGACCGACAAGCCCGGTACCTGACTCTAAATAATACATAATACACGTCCGTCGTAGGTGATGGGGTGTCCGTGTGCCGTGAGGGTTAACACTCTTCGATGTCAACTTCCAATTCTTCACATAACATAGGGTCAGTGCGGTTTAGATAGGTCTTTTTCATCAATTTCTCTCCATAGTGGATGTAGTGTGAACACAACTTCTTCACAATGTTCTGGAAGTACGAACATATCCCGTGCATTTGTCCACACCTGCCTAGACTTCACTTGAATCAATCCACTATTATCTTTGTATTGTTGAATTAGGGCGGTTGGTAATAACTTTGAACCACTTGACATCAAAGATAAAAATATCAAACTTTCTAAAGCTAATCTTCACGATGTCTTGGATGTAGCCAAAGTATGCAAGCTGGCTAGCCTCTGTGTTCTCATCCCTAGCACTACGCCTACTTTCTTGGAAAAAGATTTCCATAACACCACTATCAAAGGTGACCCTTTGTTCATCTATCCGTTGGACTCTAAAGTGTCTTCCATGCGACCACAAAGCTCCATATTTGTGATACAATAGCCACAAAAGAAAAACTGAAATTTATTAATGTGATCATGTCGAGCTCAAAAAGGAAGTTGTACAAATTTACATGCCAATCGCAACCCCTTGACATCTCCTCTTCCTCTTCACTCCATTCCTCTTGCCTCTGAGATTGTCCCATCTAACCACCACCCAGTTGGGAAGTCAGACAATTTCTGAAGATGATCTAGAAAAGGAAGGTTTCTAGTGGCACGATTGCGCTTGAATTGCAAGCGAGCTGTTAAGCGTTGTTGTTTTTTCCCTTTGTACCTCTCTACCACTTTTGCATGATTTTTGAGTTGAGAAGGCAAAATCTCATAACCTTTTTGGCATTGTGATAGCCATATTCCTAATAATGTTGCCTTGTTCTTGTCTACTCATCCCATGTCACTTTGACATTGACCTTAGTAGTCCACATTTGGGGCATCTCTAGATCAATTGAGCACAAAAATTCACTAATGAGGACAAGAGACTCTTGTACAAGCCATCCTTCGTGCATGATACCCTCGGGGCGGGCCCTTTGATGAATGAACCCCTTTCAAGTCTTCATGAATCTCTCCAAAAAGAACATCCACCTGCTATGGACTACCCCAGCAATTGCAACTTCATCAACCACGTGCACAAGTAGATGCATTTGGATGGTAAGAATGTTTGTTGGAAAGTACTTCTCCACCATACACACTGCTTCAATAGAATTTAAGCATGTTGCATCGATGTTGTCTTTTCATATCTCTTTTGAACTGATCCAGCGTACCAACTCACTGATTTTAAGGATTTTTCTTCTAATGCCATCTGTCAAACAATCCTTTATGGCTTTTGGTAAGATAAATTGTAAAAACTTGTGCCAATCGTGGGAGTTAAGACCAGTAAGATTTTCATCTCTTGTAAAAGTTGTTTTCAAACATCGCATGCACCTAGTGGGAGTCTTGAATGAAGACATAGTCTTCTTCACTTGTTTCTCTTCTGCACGACTCAAAACCCATGGACATTTTGGTATAGCAAAATTTCCATTGGGGTTAAGTCGAGGCCACATCTCTGGCATTTGACCCACAGCCTGTAGGTCATCTCTTTGAGCCTTGCTCTCCCTTTTTCTTATGATGGTTTTCCATATGATCTCCCCCACATTCTTGAAGATGTGCATTGGTTTGAGCAAATGATTAATCAACAGGTCACTCCAGTATGGGAGTTCATGGAAAAGCTTTCATTTTGGGTGGCATGAAATCTCCCCTCTCCAGCCACATGGTTTTTCAATAGCTCGCTTTTAGTGGATGCATGTCATGTTTGCATATGTTTCGTCCATGTAGCTCATGTTCTTCAAGAAAAAATCTACCATGTTCCTCCTAAACTGTCTTACTCAAATGATCAGAGCGACGAACGCCAAGTCGAGGACCACATTTTGGATATGCATGACTGCCCGAGTAACTCAAGCCTGAAAAATCATACAATTAAAATATAAAAGAGTTGGCATTGTTGGAATTAGGGTTGCAGAGAAACGCACATAGCTTAGAGAAGACGAAGGAAGCTTAAGGCACACAAAGAGTGTGTTACTAAGTGTGCAATGGAAAGATAGATAGCCCTAGAGTGATGGGCGTATATATACAATGCACGGGGGGAAAAACCTCCTAAAGAGGGAAAAAATGCCCCGGCGATCCTAGTGTGTTCACACATCACTACCACATGTATATGGTAACAAATCCCCCCTAGAGTAATGTGGTGAATGAGAGCTGGCACATGAGTAAAAGGAAGTGCCATGTCTTGAGGACATGATCAGTCCACAAAGGGGAGTAAGCCCAAAGCTTTGAGCTTCTCACGAGACAATGCATTTGTGAAAAGATCTGCAAGGTTGTCCTGTGTTGGCACATAAGCCAAGTTTATCTCTCCTGCTGATAACCTCTCCCTGACATTGTGATAATGCACCTCAATGTTCTTTTACGAGCATGAAAAACTGGGTTTCTCGCAACTGCAAATGCGCTTTGACTGTCAGTGTAGATATTGTTGGCAGTGTCCTTTCCAACACCCAAATCATCCATAAGGCGTCTGAGCCATACACACTCAACCGTAGCTGTGAAGACTACCCTGTACTCAGCCTCACAACTCAAAGTGGCCACAGTAGGTTTCTTCTAATTGCTCAACCATGATATACATGAACTGCCAAGCATGAAACAAAAACCATTTGTGGACACTCGCTATCAAAACAACCACCCCAATCTGAGTTCGAAAAACCATGTAAATCTGGCGGCAATGATCCCCCCTTGGGATAAAACAAGACAAGATGTAAAGTGCCACTAAGGTAACAAAAATCCTCTTGACAGCCTGCCAATGCTTAGACCCTGAGTCTATGCATAAATCTGCCGACCTATGAGACTGTAAACTGAATATCCGGCCTCGTGTTGCATACATAAATGAGGCAGCCACAACAACAATTTGATAAAGAGTGACATCAGCAGAATCGCCAGCATCATGTAGACTCAACTTCAAACCTGTTTCCATGGAAGTGGAAATAGGTTTTCAATCCTCAAGTCCAAACTTAGATAGCAATGTCTCTATGTAACCTTTCTGACACAAGGCAATACCACCATCACACTGCTTATACTGTATGCCCAAATAATGATGCAACAGCCCCGAATCTTTCATCTTGAAAGTAGCATTTAAAGTAGCCTTAAATTCAACAATATTTCTCTCATTTGGTCTAGTGATCAGCAAATCGTCGACATAAAGAACCACAATGAGAAATACATCATCCTCATGCTTTACATACAATGTGCTTTCTGTTGGACTGTTACAAAAGCCTTGTTTGACCAAATGAGTGTCATCTTTCTCATACCAAGCATGAGGAGATTGCTTCAACCCATACAAAGCCTTCTTACATCTGCACACTTTGTCCTCTTGTCCTTTTATGACAAAACCACGAGGCTGCGTTACATATTCCTCAAATATGTTTCCATTCAAGAAAGCAGTAACAATGTCTGATTGATGTACATCCCAACCAAAATGAGCTACTAATGCAAATAGAAAACACACAATAGTCATACAACAACTCGGAGCAAAAGTCTCTTCATAATCTATGCCTTTTTGTTGTGTGTAACCCTTTGCAACAAGTCGAGTCTTATGGCGATCGATCTCACCATCCAGATTGCGTTTCAACTTGTAAACCCACTTCATACCAATGGCCTTTTTTCCAGGAGGTAAATCACATAGAGTCCATGTGTCATTTTCTATAAGTGCATCATATTTTGATTTCATGGTAGCCATCCAATTTTTTGAATTATGTGCTTCATCAAAAGACAGAGGCTCCTCAACATCTTAATCTAGACATAGCCAAAGCATAACAATCTCATTCATAAGATGCATGGCGAGAGCCCGGACAAGTACGACTAGACAAAGGTGCATCCAATTTATTATCATGCAAAGTGTGCACCAGCCATTTTGGCATACCTCTAGCCTGCTCATTTTTAGCCCTTTCCTCATCAAGTACATCATGTACATCTGCATCAATAATAGGCTGATCTGTAACATTTTCAGAAACCCCCATAGGTTGTACATTTGCCTCATTGGAACTTACATTCATATTTCCACCACTGAAAAGAGTCAACAAAGTGTCATAAATGTCATGTGAGCTTACATTACTGTCTCTAGTACATGACTGCAAGGGTTGAACAGAATCTTCCACAAACAATACATCCTGTGAAACCAGACTACATTTTTTTGCGGATGATACAACCTATAACCTTTGCTTTCAGCACTATAACCAACAAAAATACATTTGAAAGCCTTATCATCCAATTTTCTGCACTGTGTTTGTGGCACCAAAGCATATGCCAAACAGCCAAAAACACGCATGTGCTCAATAGAAGGCTTTCTATCATGCCATGCTTTATATGGAGTAATAGAATGCAAAGCTTTCGTAGGACAGCTATTTAGTACATAAGTGGCACACATGATGGCCTCAAGACCAAAAGAATGCGGCAAATCTTGACTTTTGTCCATACATCGTTCCATTTCCGTAAGTGACCTGGTTTTCCTCTCAGCAACACCATTTTGCTGAGGTGTATAAGGCACTGTACATTGGTGTTTTATCCTACAACTAGCGGAAAATGCATTGAATTCATGAGACATATACTTCCCCCCTCGATCAGAACGGAGGGTACCCATAGTACATTTCGAGACATTTTCAGCCATAGCCAAAAAAAAAATTGAAGCACATAAAAACTTCGGACTTTGCTTTAAGCGGAAATACCCATGCATGCCTGGAGTAATCATCAATGAAAGTCACAAAGTACAGGTAATTTCCCAAGGACGGAGTGTGCATGGGCCCACAAACATCACTATGCACAAGCTGCAACTTGCATGTGGCCCGAACTGAACCATCCTTTGGAAACTTAGAACACTGTATCTTACCCAAAATACAGCCTTCACAAACATGTTTGACACGTGTTTCAAGAGGCGGCAAAGAAGAAACCATATCGATTTCTGCAAACACAGCAAACTGGCAAAATTGAGATGACCAAAACGGACATGCGAAAGTTTTGCATCTGAAATAGCCCTTGAATCAGCAACTGCATTTGCAAAATTTTTTCCACACTTGTCATACAAAGTGAGCTTATAGAGCCCACGGCACAAAAGGCTAGATGCAACAATTTCATCACCAAAAGTGAGATCATGAACTATACATCTGTCATCCACAAATTTGACTACAAGTCCAAGTCTAGCAAGTGCAAATACAGACAAAATATTCTTCTTAATCCCACGCACATAAGGTGCATCAACAAGTGTGAAAGAACTGCCATTTGCAGTAGTAAGCACAATCTTTTCAACTCCTAAACCGGATAAGAGGCATTGTTGGCACAAGTGACTGAATTCCCATGAGGGACAGACTCAAGAGAGGTGAACAATTACGATGTGAGGTAATGTGCTTAGAAGCACCACTGTCGAAATACCACACATGTGAATGTGCAGCAACTGATATGCATGCATCATGGACAACAAGATTGTAAGTGCACTCTGCACTAAAAGCCCATTTTGCATCGACATCAGCATCACAGTCTCCTTTTACAAAAGACTCAATAATGGCTGCATTTGTAGAGGAACCAACATTTGCAGTGGAACCACCCTCTTTCTTCTTAGCCTCTTTGGCCTTCAACTTAGGGCATTGCTTGATCAAGTGATTATTAGCTTTACAATGATGGAAACGCATCTTCTTTTTGCCCTTATCACCAGAATTGCCAGACAAAGTACTGCCAGTAGAAGCATTAGGAACATAAGTTTTGCCACTCGCAACAGAACCATAAGAAGTGGTTGCATTGTTGTTACCACCCTTTCTTTCAGAAGCAATAAAAGCATGTTCAACTGCACGCTACCTAGTCCTATTTTTTCTAGAAAGTGACTCTTGTAACAGCAATGTGTACAATGCACGGAGGGAAAAACCTCCTAAAGAGGGAAAAAAATGCCCCGGCGGTCCTAGTGTGTTCACACACATCACTACCACATGTATATGGTAGCAAGCATAGCCATGAATAACATGTATGTCTAAATGGGAACAAGGGTTAGGATATAGACATGTACTTGTAGATCTATCTTCACACCGGGCCAATGGTAAAGGGACCCAAATGAGAGATGGTCCATCAAAGAGCAAGGCTAACCAATGGAGCATAAAGACCTTAGGGTTAGCTTCATTAAAGACCTCCAAAGGTTAGCGCTGAAAGTCATTTGACCTTAGGTAAGTTAGGGTTGTGCTTGAGGTGGGATTCCGGCCCAAGCTTAAGGTGCTCGAGGTGCTTTTTGTGCTTGATGACTAAGGTGCTTGAGCTGCTTGTCATGCTTAATGACTAAGGTGCCTGAGTTGCTTGACGTGCTTGGTAATTAAGGTGCTTGAGGTGCTTGTCGTGCTTGCTGACTAGGGAGCTTGAGGTGCCATTAGGTGAAATTTGGACTCACAAAGGGGCCCTTTAAGGAGTTTGACTTTACCTCTCTCTCCCAAAATGGACGCATGGATAATTTTTTTCAAACAAACTCCAAAGTTGGTGGAGGTTTGACAGTTAGAATGTCCTCTTCAAGCTCTATCTACTGATATATTGCACGCCATGAGATTCCTCATATTTTAGAACTTTTTTTTTTTATTCACTTAGATTCTAACAGAGTTGTCACATTATAGGTGAATAAAAAAAAAGAATCTTCTAAAATATGAGGAATCTCATGGCATGCTATATATCAGTAGATAGAGCTTGAAGAGGACATTATAACTGTCAAACCTCCGTCAACTTTGGAGTTTGTTTGCAAAAAATTATCCATGCACCCGTTTTGGTAGAGAGAGGTAAAGTCAAACTCCTTAAAGGACCCCTTTGTGAGTCCAAATCTCACCTAATGTTGTGGGAGCACCACCCAACCTTGAGGTGCTTTGTCATGCTTGTTGACTAAGGTGCTTGAGATAAGGTGTGCCAAAAAGTCAACATTAATCCCTACAAGGAGGGGGTAAGCCCTACAAGACAAGACGGGGGATGAGAGAGAACACACACACACTCACACAAGGCATGCTTGGTACAAAGAAAGCAAAACGGACACTTGTCAAGTTCCTTCTCATGTTTCCCTCATGGTGTGTTGGGGTGGTAAATCTCAATGTGCCGCGCCTAAGTGTTGGGCGGCCGGAGATTACTGGGAACTAACACTGACCATTCATTCTACATAAAAGAATAAGTACTCATAACCCTAACACTATTGTGTTTGGAGTCCACCCAAACCTGTGTCTCCTCTCTTCTCCATTGCTGCACACACACACACACACACACACACACACTCTTGCACGTACTCTTCAATTGGTATCAGAGCTCAGGGATTGGGAGTGCCATTGAAGCTCAGTGGGGAGGCAAGCGGAGAAGCAGCAAAAACTATAGCACGTTTTTGCATATCTATTTTGGCCTACCAAAAAATCTTTATTTAAGTCGATTCCCACACTTCATGACCGGTTTTTCGTCTTCTTCAACTTTGTAGAAGAAAGTTTTCTCAAAATTTCACCAATTTTGAGATACGTCACTCGGACTGCCTGCAAGTCTTGAAGTAGAAGCTGCAGTGTTTTATAGATTTTTTTTTTATCTATAAAAACAACTTATTTCAAGTCCATTTTTATCCCAGCCGTTTTCGTGTGGTCTACAACTTTGCAGAAGGAATTTTTTGCAAATTTTGCACAGTTTGAGAGATATTCAGTTCAGACAGTAGGGTGGTCTACCTCGTCGGTTCTTCTACATACAGGTTTTCATTGCAAACTCTTTCTCCAATGTCTGTCACATGCATATTTGATGTAAGGTCTTGAGGGTCTGTTATATCAGACAAACCGCTGCAGCGGTTACAAAAAAGGGTCTCTGTGGTTGATGTAAGATCTTATGTGGTTTATGTATTGTGATGGAAATATGCAAAGCTTATTGTTGAGGGTCATGGTAAGGTTTTATTGAGCTGGGTGATTCTCAAATTTGGAGATCCTTTTGGTGATACAGGTTTTGGAGCGAGCCCTGGACATCCCCATAGTTTCGGCATCGACATAGGATGTATGTTTATGCGGTTAGTGCAGTATTGGTGTACATCTGTTGACCCGCCATTGTTGGCATTGCTGTCATCTTTATGCATATGCCTTTGACAGTGTTCAGTTGGTCAGAGACACTCTTCTAGAGTTGGAGACATTGACAGTGCCAGTTCTTTGAGATTTTATCTCGGTTTAGCCACTTTGATCAACATTTCAATCATTGCACACATTTTTTCTGGGTTCAGAAGTCAGTTTTACAGGGGAGACTTTGCCAAAAAAATTTAGGTTTTCTATCATCTTCGTTAGTGGAGTGGATCTATCACTTTTGTTCCTTGTCGAGTGATGGCGTCATCATCGGAGAACTCTTTGTTCAACATTGAGAAGTTAGATGGCACTAACTTCCCATTTTGGAAGGAACAAATTTACAATGTCTTAGTACAGAAGAAGCAGATCTAGCCGCCGATAAAGATGAAAGGGATAAAGCCTGAGGATATGGATGAGTATTATTGGCAAGATTTGGATAAGCTTTCCAGGTCCATCATCACGCTGACTTTGTCAAAGAATGTGTACTTCAATGTGAACATGGAAAAGACTAGTTATGAGCTGTGGAAGAAGTTATGTGACTTATATGAGAAGCAAAGTGCAGCATCACAGGTTTATTGACTGAAAAAGTTAGTTGATTTGAAGATGGATGAGGGGACACCCATGTGAAACCATCTCAATGAGATCAGCACAATTTTCAGTCAGCTTTCTGCGTAGGGAGTCAATTTTGACAATTCGGTCAAAGCAATGTTCTTGCTAGTTACGCTGCCAGAAAGTTGGGATACTTTTTGCACAGCCATAAGTAACTCACCACCTCCTGATGGTTTAACATGTGCTGATGTTGAGGGAAATTTGCTTACTGAAGAGGTTAGCAAGAAGAATCTTGATACTTCTCCTAGTACTAGCAATGCTCTCATTGTTCGTGTGGTCGATCACAAGAAACGGGAAAGCAGAACCAGAGAGGAAAATCTCGTAGAAAATCACGTGGCCAAAAAGACATTGAGTGCTATCATTGTCACAAAAAGGGTCATATAAAGAAAGAATGTCGAAAGTGGAAACAAGAGAAAGGTAAAGACAAAAAGTTGGAAGAAGACAAGACTAAGGAAAGCAATATAAAGATTGAAGAGATCAACAATGTTTTTGTTGAAGACTCTGATGGAGATATTTATCTCACATCTGCCATGGATTCAGCATTTTTGGATTGGGTTATTCTCAGGTGCATCGTTTCATGTGACTCCTCATAGAGAGTGGTTTAGTACATATGATGCAGCCCGTAAAGGTCGTGTTCGTCTTGGAAATGATTTTTCTTGCGACATAGTTGGTGTCGGCAATGTGCAACTAAAATTTCAGAATGGTTCTTCATTCATGCTCAAGAATGTGAGACATGTTCCGAAGCTTACCAAAAGCTTGATTAGTACAAGAAAATTGGATATTACTGCACATTTGGTGATAATTCGTGGAAGATCACCAAAGGTTATTTAGTGGTAGCACATGGTTCAAAATTTGGGACTTTGTACGTGCCACATGTATCCAATGTTAAAAACCATGTAATTTGTGTAATCGAGCAACCAAGTGTTTCTTTGTGGCATCGTCGACGGTTAGGACATATGTCTCAAAAGTAAATGAAAATCTTATCTCGTTTTGGTTATGTGCCTGGCTTCAATTTCTCAGACTTTTCAGTTTGTGAGCATTGTCTTTATGGTAAACAAACACAGCCACCACACAAAAGGGGAAGCACTCAAAAAAGTGAGCCATTAGAGTTAGTGCATAGAGATGTGTGTGTACCTATTCCTAACGTATCCATGGGAGGTTCATTGTACTTTGTTACATTCATTGATAACTTCTCAAGGAAAGTGTGGGTATATCCTCTCAAGAAGAAGGATGAAGTTCTTTCAAAATTTCAAAATTTTGTGGCATTAGTGGAGAATCAGTCTGGCAAGAAAGCAAAGTTCTTGAGGTCATACAATGGTGGTGAGTATGCCACTAAAGCCTTTTAGAGTTTCTGTGATTCCAAAGGCATCACAAGAGAGTTGAATGCTCCATATAACCCTCCACAAAATGGTTTTGCTGAGAGGATGAACCGTACCATACAAGAGAAGTTACATAGCATGTTGTCTAATGTAGAGTTACCTAGTGGACTTTGTGTGAAAGCGTTAGCACCTGCTTTCCATCTTATTAATAGATCTCCTAACAAGGCTTTAGATGAGAAGGTACCTAAAGAGCTTTGATCTCAGAATCCACTTTCTTACAAGCATCTTAGAGTCTTTGGCTGTGAAGCATATTGCCATGTTCCAAAGGAGTTTCGAAGCAAGTTGGCTCCTAAGTCAAAGAAACTCATATGGAAATCCTGGCAAGATGGGATTTTGGTTATGGGATCCTGAAGCTAAAAAGATAGTTCGCAGTAATGAGGTATACGTCAATGAAGAAAAGATGCATAAAAAGCCTGTGCATACAGTGGAGGTCAGGAGAGTTATCTTCCAAGAAGATGGAATTGTCCACAATAGGGCTGAAGTGCCTAATGTCAGACAACAAGTACAGAATCCTCCTGCAGCACAAGATGTTGCTGAGGGACAACCAGCTCAAACAGTTATTAGAAGGTCTGCAAGAGTTTCAAGGCCTCCTGATAGATTTACTCCCTCGTTGGACTACATTATGTTGACAGATTGCGGAGAGCCTTCCTGCTATTAGGAAGCCATGTCAATGGATGACAAGGCAAAGTGGCAGAAAGCTTTGCAATCGGAAATGGACTCATTGCATAAGAATCAAACTTGGAAGTTGGTTTGGTTGCCTAAAGGTAAAAAGGAATTACCATGCAAATGGGTGTACAAGCAAAAAATTACACCTCATGATAATAAACCCAAGTACATGGCACGACTTTTGCTGAAGGATTTAAGTAGCAGCAGGGTATTGACTTTGATGAATTCTTTTCTTCGGTTGTCAAGATGACTACTTTGTGGTGTGTACTTGTGTTGGTTGCTAAAGATGACATGGAACTTGACCAGATGGATGTCAAGTCGGCGTTCTTGCATGGTGATCTTCAAGAAGAAGTTTATATGCAACAGCCAGAAGGTTTTGTTGAGAAGGGCAATGAAGACTTGGTGTGTCAGTTAGAAAAGACTCCTTATGGTCTAAAACAGTCATCAAGGGAGTGGTATCATAAATTCTACTCGTTCATGCTCTCTCAAGGCTACAAACGTAGCAATATGGACCATTGCCTCTACACTAAGCGAGCTAACGATGGTAGTTTGCTGATTTTTGTCCTTTATGTGTATGATATGTTAATTGCGCGGAAATGCAGGGATGAGATTTCAGCCTTGAAGTCAGAGTTACATGCAAACTTTGAAATGAAAGACATGGGTGAAGCAAGCCATATCCTTGGCATGCACATTAAGCGAGATAGATACAAGAAATTGGTCTATTTGTCTCAATCTAAGTACATTGCTAAAGTTCTCAAGCGTTTCAATATGGAGAAGGGGAAGGCATTGAGTATTCCATTTCCTCCATATGTGAAACTTTCTAAAAATTATTTCCCTAAGTCTGAAGAGGAAAAGGAATGAAATGGCACAAGTGCCTTATTCATCTGCAGTTGGGATTTTGATGTATGCTATGATTGCTACACGTCCTGATACTGATTTTGCTGTGGGAGTTGTTAGCAGATATATATCAAATCCAGGCAAGAAACATTGGGAGGTAGGGAAAGGGGTTAGTGATATTTGAATGGTACAAAAGACATGTGCATTTGCTTTGGAAGAAAGGAAGCATGTGTAATTGGTTACACGGATGCAGGTTATGCAGGAGACTTGGACAAGAGAAGGTCCACTTTAGGCTATTTTTTTGAATTCACTAGAGATGCAATTTCATGGCAATCTCATTTGCAAGATTGTGTTACCTTGTCTACTACAAAGGCTGAATATGTTGCAGCTTCAGAAGCTTGCAAGGAAGCTATATGGCTTGGTTGGCTCATGGGAGACTTGGGAATCAATGTTGAGATGCCTGTGTTACATTGTGATAGCCAAAGCGCTATACAATTGGCAAAGAATGCAGTGTTTCATGCAAAGACAAAGCATGTGGATGTGAAGTATCACTTCATTCGTGAGGTGCTTGAGGACAAGCGATTGCAGCTTGCCAAGATTCACACCACTGAAAACCCTGATGATCTTCTAACAAAGGGCTTACCTTCAGAGCAGGTTGCACACTGTCAGGCACTCATGGGCATTGGGTAGATGATCATGGTCATTGTCTACCTGTATTGTATATATATATACATTGTCACCCAAGCTTAAAGGCACATTGTCCTTTAAGTGGGAGGTTGTTGTTGTGGTAAAGCCTAATGTGGCACTGCTAAGTGTTGGGCGGTTGGAGATTATCCAGAACTAACACTGACCATTCATTCTACATAAAAGAATAAGGACTCATAACCCTAACACTATTGTGTTTGGAGTCCACCCAAACCTGTGTCTCCTCTCTTCTCCATTGCTGCACACACACACACACACACACTCTCTCACGTGCTCTTCATGGTGTGCCTAAAGCCTATTGGTTGGCCTTCCAAGGGGTCTAATGATAAATTAGTTAATTTAATTAATTATTTTAGCATTTATGTAAGGTCCCCAACCCGCCTATACCGAGATCGGGATGGGATCCTTGACAGGTCTCTAGGCCTTATAAAAATCGGAGTCTCTAAATAAGAAAAATCCAAGGAATAAACCTTTGCCATTGACAATGGCTTGGGTCTATAGCCCTAGAAGAAGACCTAGTCCTATCTCGCAGCGGAAACGGGACAATGTATTCAATACGGCCTACAAAAAAAAAAAAAAATCTTATTTAGGCCCTATAACTTCATCACTCAGATTATGGTTTCCTTAGCCAACGCTTTTTTCCCCCTAACATATGTGAGGGCACAGTCGTTGGTGGATTCCTCTTCCAAGTGAGAAGTTTCTAAAACGTTTTACTACACGGCAATGGATAGTTACCTGACTAATCAGGTCCACCCTTCCATGATTGACAACCTTAGTCAATCCCCACTTACCACCCTGTACTCACACAAGATTCATTTATCTTATTATTACATTATTTTAACATTTAAAATAATGGTTTCTTTTAACGTTCCATCACAGTAATTCCTTGAAGACAGCATTGAAAGCATTCTTTCAGAAAACAAACATCTTTAAACTTAAGACAGGGTACTGTCAATCAAAACATTATCCATAATAACCATGACCAGTACTCTTTTTGTCTCAAGACCACCTAAGGGTGAAAAAACGGCACCCATTCCTTATTCAAATCCGGAGTGGATAAGCCCCCACCCAAGGTTCCGGGTGCCCATACACCAAACCAGTTGCCCATACAACCGGGCGGCTCCCCTAGGATTAAAAAACGGTATCCTAACTTATGTAGAAACATCAAAACATGACACGGAGTAGAAACTCATCGTTCATGGGGGTAACCGACTTAACCGTGGCTAGAAAGCCAATCATTATCATCAATTTATATCAAGGAGTCGGAGGTGTCTTGAGACAAGCTGTCTTAAGGATGATCAAACATATCTTTCCTAATTCAACCAGTTTTAACCCAAACAATTCTTTCCTACCTTATAAATAAATGCACGCTGGAAGTTACCTTCCGTTTTGAGTCAGTTTATCCTTCTTACGTATGCAATGCTAATTTATAAAATAACTTAAACTAATTAAAAACTTAATTGAATAATGGGACACCCACCTGGGATTGATTGGCCATCTGCTGCTGCACTAGCGCGTGAAGACTCTCCTCCGTAGGCCAACTACTAGGCCCGGCTTCGTCATCGTGCGACGCTCTAGTTTGTTTTGAAGCTACTTCCTCATCATCAGATGTAGGACTTTCTCGAGTTCTTTTTGGTGCCATAACTTCTTATCCGTTTAAAAAGGACGTCTAATCATTAGGTAAATAATTCAAAATCTAAACTTAACCTTTATATTCAAGCGTAACCCATCCAAGGTTAAATTTATAGTCTTATTTGATAAATTCTTGACCTAGTAATTTCTTATTTGTCTATATAAGCATGATAACTTCTTCCACCACTTCCCTAAGGGTTTTCTAAGCTCTCCGAACTTTCTTATAATTTTCTATATCTTTTTCCTAATTTTCCTATCAACTTTTAAGCTAATAATTTACTTATTTTGGGCTTAATATTTATTGTATTTAATTTATCTTAAAGATTTCATTCCCTTAACTTGATATCATAGGTTTACACTTACTATAATTTTCCTAAAAACTTTTGACCACAAAGTCTATTTATTTTAATTAATCATTCGCTAAAAATAGGACTTTTGGTCAATTATAATTTTTTTAACCTCACCAATTAACTATGGTATAATTACCACAAGTAGGTAATGATATTTTTGACCTTTGGTAATTATCTTATTATTTTCCAACTGAGTTATATAATTTCCATCTTCAATTTTCAGCTAAATTTAGGATAATTTGACTTAAATAAATACTTATACTACTTTTTTAACCTTGAAATATTCATCACGGCCTCTTTATTATGTAAAATATCTTTGATAAATAGAATGTAATCATATAGCATGATTTACTAATTTTCCCCTTGAAATTTCCACCAAAATTAGTATATTTTGACTTAGATAAATATTTATACTACTTTTCTAACCTTGGTATAATTATCACGGCCTCTTTACCCTATAATAAATCTCTGATAAATAGCATGTAATCATATAGCATGATTTACTAATTTCCCTCTTTAATTTTTATCTAAAAATGGTGTAATTTGACTTAGATAAATATCTATACTATTTTTCTAACCTTGGAATAATTATCACAGCCTCTTTACCCTATAATATAGCTCTGATAAATAGCATGTAGTCATATATCATGATTTACTAAATTCCCTCTTTAGTTTTTAGCTAAAAATAGTGTAATTTGACTTAGATAAATATCTATACTACTTTGCTAAACTTGACATAATTATCACGGCCTTTTGACCCTATAATACAGCTCTGATAAATATCATGTAATTATAGCACATGATTTACTAATTTTCCCCTTTACTTTTTAGCTAGAAATGGTATAATTTGACTTAAATAAATATCTATACTACTTTTCTAACCTTCGAATAATTATCACGGCCTCTTGACCCTATAATACAGCTCTGATAAATAGCATGTAATCATAGTGCACGATTTACTAATTTTCCTCTTTACTTTTTAGCTAGAATTAGTATAATATGACTTAGATAAATATTTATACTACTTTTCTAACCTTGGCATAATTATCACGACCTCTTTACCCTATAATACAGCTCTAAAAAATAGCATGTAATTATAGCACATGATTTACTAATTTCCCCCTTTAACTTACCCCTAAAACAGTGTAATTCCACTAAGATAATTAGTTAAACTAAATTTCTGAGCTTCTCCTAATTATCACAGGTTTTGAGACACCTAATTAAGTATTGGTAAATATATCACAGCATTTTAATTCCATTTACTAGTTTTCCCTATTTAATTTGCTCAAAAATTAGTGTATTTTAGCTAAAGTAATTATCTAAATTACTTTTCTGAGCTTCTCCTAATTATCACAGGATGTCACACATCTATTTAACCACTAATAAATATATCACATCCTTTGAAATCCATTTACTAATTTTTCCTATTTAAATTACTCAAAAAATAAGGTATTTTAGCTAAAGTAATTAGCTAGATTAAGTTTTTTAACTTATCCTAATTATCACGGATTTTTGAACACCTAATTAACCACTGAAAATTATATGGAAGCATTTGAATTCCATTTACTAATTTTCCCTATTTAAATTACTCAAAAAATAAGGTATTTTAGCTGAAGTAATTAGCTAGATTAAGTTTCTGAACTTATCCTAATTATCACGGATTATTGAACACCTAATTAACCACTGATAATTATATGGAAGCATTTGAATTCCATTTACTAATTCCCCTATTAAAATTGTTCCAAAAACAGAGTAATTATGCCTAATTAATTAGCTAGATTAATTATCTGAGCTTCTCCTAATTATCACAGGTTCCTTAACACCTAGTTACCCACTGAAAAATGTATCACAATAATTGAAATCAATTTACTAATTTCCCCTATTTAAATAGCTCAAAAAACAGAGTAATTCTGCCTAATTAATTAGCTAGATTCATTTCCTGAGCTTTTCCTAATTTTCACGGGTTTCTTAACACCCAATTAACTACTGATAAATATATTATAGCAATTGAAATCAATTTACTAATTTCCCCTATTTAAATAGCTCAAAAAACAGAGTAATTCTGCATAATTAATTAGGAAAATTACTCAAAAAATTATAGGATAATTTTCCTAGCTTAATGACTATCTAATGCAACTCTGATAATTACCTCATCTTAATATAAGCTTAATTAATATATTTATCATTAATTCATGGTTAATTTGGCTAGTTTCAACCATAATATGATAGGATAATTAATTAGCTTAATATTACTAAGCTTAATTACAATAATCAGCAAAGATTAATTAATTTAAAGAGGTTTAAGGAGCATACATAGGCCTAATCTTTGATTTATTAACAATTTATCTTAATCTAACCTTGCTAATTAAGAAGGATTAATTTAATTACCGTTAGGGTTAATCAATTAGAGATTAAAATCTAATGATTTCTGCGTAGTGTTCTCTGTAGATGAGAGAGAGAGTAGCAAGGCTCCGAGTCTGTGTAAAATGTGAAGCTAGGGGTCCTATTTATAGTTTTCTGGCACTCATAAGCTTTCACCGGCTGAAAAAGGCAGTTGCTTGAAGTTCAAGCAGCCCCCAGCAAGTCAAAAAACGACCCCTGCTGCTAAATGAGTCCCTGACAGGTCAGTGATGACCCTTCGATTACCTGCCAGCTTTTAAAATGTCAATTTTGCTATAATTTGACCTATTTTTGCTTAATTGGTAAATATCTTGTAAATATCTGGGAGACCTTTAATAAATTCTATGCTTAAATGATAACTGTAACCCTTCAATTTTTCTGTTTTACTCAATTCACAGTGTAAACTTCCAGGGGTCATAACTACGCCAGTTTTTATCGGAATTCAATTCTGAAAATTTCTAGCCCGGGGTTTGCTGTGCTTAAGATTCCAAAAATACCAATATTTGCCATGGTCGGACAATTCTACATTGCTTTTTCAATAATCATATCAGTTTGATTAACCTTATACAACCTTTAAGGTTTCAGAAACTGGAAACCTTACAATTTATCAAGTCCTCTCTCTCAGTGGAAAGGGGGCCACTTGTCTCAAGGCTACCCTTGTTGCTTGGTATGACTCTTGCTTGTGATTGGCTAGGCCTGGAGGGGTCCAATGAGCTTCAAGCATGAGCTACAAGGGGGGGTCGACCAAAGCAAGTAGGGGGGCTCCTTGAGGGGTATACTCTCTCTCTCTCTCTCTCTCTCTCTCTCTCTCTCTCTCTCTCTCTCTCTCTCTCTCTCTCATTGTGTATTGTGCAAAGTGCAAGAGCTCCCTCTCCTTCTCCAAGCAAGTAGAGAGGTTGAGAGCCTACACCAACACTCTTGGCTATGGAATGAAAATCCAACCAAAATCCATGCTTCAATGCTTTAGCTTGCCATCTTCTCCATCTTCATTTACTGCTATTATGTATGCTAGCAAGAAGAGTGATGATAAGTTATTTCTCTTATGAAATGTTTCTTCTTCCTCTTCCCTACCCTCATTCCCTGCTAGCTCTCTCCATCTTCTAAGGTGTTTGAGGTCTTGGGATTGAGGATTGGAATAGTTAATTCTTTCCACAAAGTTTTATGCTTTGCTCGTGATGCATGAAGCTTTCCATCTTCATTGAATCACCTAGGTCACAAGGAACACAAAGATTGTATTGTAACAAGTCTCTTTTGATGGGAGAAACTATAATACAAATGCCTATTCAAGGGGAGACCGGCTCCACATAAATCCGGCCCTGAACTATTGTCATGTTCTCTGAACTCTCTCTCTTGCAAAAGTATTGTTCATGCCAAGTTAACTAAATGTTATGTTTATGTTGTTACCATCAATTATGTTCATCCGCTATGCTCACAAAGTAATTTCACAAAATTACTCTCTCTAATTTTTGCTACTCTCAAGTTAGTAGGCCAATTCCATAACATTGGTATTAGAGCATTTGGGTTCTCTTTTCTTGCTTAAGAAGAGAGGTCCTTAAGTAGCCTATAAATGGTTGATTTTGTTAATTATATTAGGGTAAGCGGGATTGGGTTCTATTATCGGTTTTGTTGATCCCACTATGTGGGATATGGTGCACACCTTGGGAGCTTTGGACTTAATAATGGAGTCTTTTAAGACTTGCCAACGGCTTTACCATTAATGAGCCATAAGAAGTTCAAAAGGAGCTATCCCTCATAAATTTTGCAATATTAGACCCACTCCACTACTCTCTATAATTAACCACTTTGAGCCGTGGACGTAGATACTTAAGAGACAATTTTCAAAGGCTAAGAGAAGTGGCAATTAAGGTTTTGAATGGCCACAACATACACTAAGTACGTACACAAATTTTGTGAACATGGCTGACAGATGGCTAGAGTGTAAAGCTCAAATTATGGAGCATGCCTGTCTTCTCGGATTGCAGATCAGAGCTCTGAATAGCATGTTATGGCCAGATAAATTTTTATACGGGACCAGTTATGGGCCAGGTTGATCGCATTGAAAATAATGCCATCTTGCATTTTATGGGCATTGTAGATGGTTGGATAGTCACTATGTGAGAACGTCTTCTTAGAAGATGGGCAGCGAATTACTTAGTAATTACTATGGTAATTACTACAGTAAACCTGAAGTGTATAAATAGGGCCCACTACATTATAATCGGGTTGGCAATTGTTATCACTTGGGTTAGCGCTTTGGCTATGATTGTACTTGAGAATCATTGGCAGTATTGTCTGATGTACTTTCTCTCTCTAATCATATTCGTTGTAATCTTGATCTATAATCCCAATCATGGTATATATTTCAGTTATACTTACTTCTCGTCCAGTCTTCTGAATCTAAATCTGAATGTGAATCTAGACCTTATTTCCAGTACATCAGTCTGATTCTTATTTCAGTATCCACATTTCAGTCTAGTCTCTGATTCCTGTCCAGTCTGTTGTCTAAAATCTTCCCACACTAGTACCTGAAATCTTTCAACACTGGAATTAGCTGTCTCAAGAGATCAACTCCAATTCCATTTTGGCGATCACGGTGGCTCAAGCTGAAGCTCGTTGACTGAAAGACTCTTATCCCAGTTGAAGTTTTCAGCAATGGCACCAAAATCCAATTGTGGCAGGAGATCTACCATTAGTGTGGATCCCATTCCTGAGGAGTCAGGAAGAGAGTCTGACCCCAAGCAAGAGAAAATGACTGACACTAAGGCTCAGGAGGAGCATAGTCAGGCTGATGAGGCGCAGGACTAGCACTCCAGTCATTCTCGACGCCGACAGGCAAAACGAGAAGCACGGAAGGCAAAGAGTTCCAAGAGTTCTCAGTCTCGCCAGAGAGATGAGCATACCAAGGGCAGTAAGGGAAGTCACCGTACTTCTAGCAGACAAAGCTGAGAAGACACCGATACTGAGACAGAGACAGAGATTGATTGGGATGCTGACACTGACAATTGCAAGAAGGCTCCCAAGCATCATTCTGAAGCCAAGAAGAGAAGTGGCAGGATCAGTAGTAATCGAAATGATTACACAGCTTCCCCGAAGATTTTCTTTCCAATATTCAAAGGGGGGGGGGGGGGGGGGGGGGAGGATGATCCAGATGTTCACATACAAGCTTTCGAGCAGTATGCTGAACTTAAAAACATTGATGAAGATGATTGGGGGGGAATATTTTCCACAAACCTTGAAGGAGGAAGCGAGGAAATGGTATTACCATTACCCTGCATGCCAATTGAGATCATATAACAAATTGCTTAAGGCCTTCAAGTTGGAATATTCCGACAATAGAGGGGACGAAGATATTCTCTGTGAATTAGATAAGATCAAACAGAGGAATTTTTCAGTCCGCAGCTATGTGGAAAAGATAAAAGAGCTAACCAGGCATGGTTCCTGAATGGTTCAGAAGCAAGAAGCTTAGGGAACAAGAAGTACCAGCCCCTACAAGAAAATTCAATGATCTGGTCCAAAGGGCATTAAAGCTAGAACAGCAGGCTAAGAAGGAGAAGAGCCACAAGAAGCGAAGGACCAGTAGCAGTAGCTCTGCTATTGAGACTTCTGATTCCAGTGAAATGTCCAGTAGCTCCAAGAGCAGCTCTAATGAAAGCAAAGGAGAAATCAAAGAAGGGATCATGGACCAAGAAAATTGAAGAGATGGCTAGGCAAATTGCAGAAATTAACCACACAAGACAGCCAGTCTAGAAGATGGAGACTTGGTGTTCAAGATGCAAATCCAAGGACCATATCTCCACTGAATGTCCACAATGTACCTACTGCAAAGCCTTTGGTCACCTATGGAATAATTGTGGCATCAGAATTCACCATTTTAAGAAAGGAAAGGATCTGTCAGTGGTTGCCTACACTGAACCAGTGAAGGTAGAACCAGTCAAAGTAGCTCAAGAGGAGAGACAAGGTACCAGTGGTATTGGTCAAGGACGTGGCAGATACCAACCAGGAATGGGCAGAGGAAGAGGAAGAGGCAACTTCCAGAACAGTAGCATGAATTGCTATACTTGTGGGAAGTATGGTCATTTTGCAGCCCAATGTCCAGATGCACCTGTAATGACTACTAATGAGGCTAAGGCACCAGAGCCAGTCCCAGTCAGGGTGGTTACGAGGAGCAAGGGAGTAGTCATTGAAGAAATCCCAGACATTTCAGAAGTACCAGTCAATCCTAACAGCAGCAAGTGGGCTCAACAAAGGGAAGTTTGGAAGGCCAAAGGTAAAGAAAAGGTGGTAGATGAGTGGCAAGAGCAGCGGAAACTAGCAGCTAAAATCACGGAGGATTTAGCTAAGAATCTTCCAGAGGATCCAGAAAGTTCCGAAGCTAGAGTCATTCAGAGGATACCAACCCAATCGGCTAATAAAGATCAGTTAGTACCGGCCATGACAGAGACCATGCTGGCTGTGGTACATGGACTAGCTGACGAAATGGGAGTGGATGGAAAGAGTAGAAGCACTGCAAAAGAAGAATGGCAGTGTGAAGATACCAGTTCTTCAAGCTCTGACAATCAGTTTGACCAAGAGAGAGAAGAAATTCATGTGAAAATTTGTGATAGAATCCAGAAGCTGACTGTAGAGCTGGAGGATATAAGGAAGACCTTGCCTGAGGTGGCCAACTTTATTAGACAGCGCAGGAAGACTGAGGCAGAGGCCAGAACAATGGACTTGAAGGCTGTCCGGGATGATGAAGTTCCTCTTATTCAGGTAGACTACAAGGTCAGGAAGCAGTGGGAACCTCTCTCAAGCATTATCCTGGATGGAGGGGCAGGAGTCAACATAATGGGAGCCCATCTTCAGCAAAGAATGGGTATCACTAATATGAAACCAGCACCATTCAAAGTAAGAATGGTAGATCATAGAGTCGTACAGGCGACGGGTATGATTGAAAACATGCAGATAAGAGTTGGGAGGGAGAAATTCAAAACCAGTTTCCTAGTCCTAGATGTGCAGGGAGCATATGGAATGCTACTAGGGCGCCCATGGTTAAGAACAGCACATGCTGTTCATGACTATGCAAACCAGACCATAGAAGGGGCCAGTTGGCAGAATCCAAATCCAGACCAACAATACCAGGAGCTGGAAAAAGGAATTGAGGCCGAAGGAGTTGTGTCATAAGTACAGAGCCAAGAAGATCGAGCGAATGCTAGCGGCTATGAACATATTCCCTTTGGCAGAAATCGACTTGAATGTAGTCTTGCTGAACAAAGAGCAGGCTGACAAGCAGAAGAGACAATTCCCTCATCAGTTTACCGAAGTCAATGCAGGGGAAAGAACAGTTTAGCTAACTGGAAGGATGGAGGAACCAGCTGATACTGGTATAGTAGAGGAACCAGTATGTTCTGAAGAGTACCCACTGGATCAGAATAATGATTCAAAAATGAATGGACCATCCTTGGACTACGCTGAAGAATCGACCAAACCAAAAGGAGGCGGACCAAACTGGTTGCTTCCAGACGATCAGGAAGTAGAAGAGTGGAACCTGGGATCAGAGGAAAATCCCAGAATGATCAAGGTTAACAAGCACCTCAACCCGGAAATGAAGGAAAAGGCACGAAAAATGTTCCAGAACTATAAAGATGTGTTTGCCTGGGAACATACAAATTTGAAGGGAGTAGATCCTGAAGTCTGTCAGCACCGAATACCACTGAAACCGGATGCTAGGCCAGTAAGATTGCAAAGATACCGGATGAACCCCAACTATGCAAAGAAGGTCAAGGAGGAGATTGATAATCTTCTCAAGGCTGGGTTCATTACGGAAGTGGCAAGCAGTGATTGGCTATTTCCCATAGTCGTCGTTCCCAAAAAGAATGGGAAATTGAGAGTCTGTGTCGACTATAGGAAACTAAATGCCCATGGATGGTTATAGCGGCTATAACCAGTTACACATCGCTCCTGAAGATAGAACCAAGACCACTTTTATCACTGAGTGGGGAGCTTTCATGTATCTGGTGATGACTTTTGGCCTGTGCAATGCACCAGCTACTTTTCAGCGGTGTATGATGGATATGTTTAATGAATTTCTTCATCGGTTCCTCGCCATTTTCATGGATGAATTCACTGTCTATTCAGATGAGGAACAGCGCCTTCTATTCCTAGAAATGGTTTTTAAACGCTTTCAGGAGAAGAGGATTTGTTTGAATCCATTCAAATCTGTTTTTCTAGTATGGAAGGGACAGCTACTGGGACATGTGGTTTCCCGCAATGGAATAGAGATGGCCAATGCAAAAATACAGTGTGTCCAGCAAGCTAAAGAACCCAGAACTGCTTCAGAGTTGAGTTCTTTCTTGGGTTATGTGAATTTCTATAGAATATTTGTACACAAGTTTGCTCTCAAGCAGTACCACTCTATGAGCTTACCAAGAAGACCAGTAAGTTCAACAGGACTGTTGAATGTGAGGAGAGTTTCGAGAATTTGAAAAAATCCATTACCAGTAAACCAGTCCTTAGGCAGCCAAATTGGGATATTATTTTCCACGTACATGTAGATGCTTCAGGATTGGCAATAAGGGCAATATTAGCTCAGCCAGATGGTAGAACAGACTATCCGGTCTATTTTGCTAGTTGCAGATTCAGTCAGGCTGAACAAGGCTATACGACTACTGAGAGAGAAGCCCTCGGAATGGTTTTTAGCGCCACGAAGTTCAGGCATTACCTGTTGGGAAAGTTATTTCATTTTTATGTGAACCATCAAGCTCTTCTGTTTCTGATTAACAAAGTCATTATTCAAGGCAGGCTGATAAGATGGATGATGTTCCTTATGGAATTTGAATTCAGAATTTTCCATAAGCCTGGCCAAAACCATTGTGGAGCTGATTTTCTTTCAAGAAGTACGGAAGGATATTCACAATCACCCTTGAGAGATGAGCCAGTGGATGCTTATTTATTTCAGTTAGAGGCAGAAGAATCACTGGATGCGGAATGGTATGATATTTATCAATTCCTTTCCCAAGGTGCCTTTCCAGAGGATTGGAAGCAAAATCAGAAAAGCTCTGATCATAAAAAGCCTGAAATTTACTATCATAGGAGGATTACTTTATCGACTGGGTGTAGATGGTGTACTTCAACGATGTGTCCCTATGGAAGGAAGAATGCAAGTGATTTCAGAAGCGCATAATGGTGAGTCTAGGAGACACTTTTCCAACGAAGTAACCTACAAGAAGATTCTGCAAGCTGGTCTGTGGTGGCAAACACTAATTGTTGATGTCAGAAGTTTTTGTAAAAATTGTGACATATGCCAAAGAATGGGCCGACCAACAGCTGCAGATATGACTCCCTTAATGCCAATACAACCACTGGGAGTATTCATGAAATGGGGACTGGATTTTATGGGACCTTTTAAGAAGGTGACTCCCAGAAAGAACAAGTACATAGTAATGGCTACTTGTTATGTTACCAAGTGGGTTGAAGCTAAGGCTCTTCCTGACAACACAACCAAGTCAACTGCAAGGTTTCTGTTTGAGAATATTGTCTGCCGATATGGATGTCCAGTAGAGATTGTGACCGATCAAGGAACACATTTTATCAATGACACTATGTAAATCCTATTGGATATGCTTTCAGTCAAGCATCGGAAATCTACTCTTTACTATCCCAGATGCAATGGACAGGCTGAAAGTAGCAATAAGACAATAAAGACTATTCTCACTAAGGTGGTGCAAAAGAAACCAGACCAGTGGGATTTGAAACTTCAGACTGCTCTATGGGCTTATAGGACAACTTATAAGGTAACTACTGGAATGACACCATTCAGAATGGGGTATGGTACTAAAGGTGTGGTTCCTATGGAGTTGGTAATCCCTAGTCTGAGAATGGCTGTGAAGTATGGATTAGACTTCAACCATAATCTTAAGAAGAGGCTGGATGAACTCATGCAAATAGATGAACTCAGGCAAAGGGCTATACTGGAGCAAGAAATTGTTCAACAACGAAGGAAGCACTGGCATGATCGCCGAATTAAAGTTCAAGAATTCCAGAAAGGAGACTTAGTGCTTCTATATCAGTCTAGACTGGTCAGTCTAGACTGGGTCCAAAGAAGCCGAACTTGAAGATTGCCTGGGCAGGACCTTTTGAGGTAGATTGGGTCTTCTCCAATGGCACAGTCAGACTAAAAGATTTATCTGAATTGATGTTGCCAGGAGTATATAATGGAGCAAAGATCAAGCTTTATTATTCAGAGACCAGAGAAATTGGGCCAGAACAAGGTACTAAGAAACTGGAGGTTGCTGATCAAGAGATACCGGAATCAGAAATTTGTGGACTTTTTCATGTGCAACCAGTTCCAGCTTCAGAACCAGTACCAGAAGGACCACATCGGGTTGACCTTAGAATCAGTACCAGTACGGTTGAGCCAGACTGGAAATCAGTCCAGTACCAGTATGGATACACTTTCCAATTTTTAAGCGCCCAACGGTCAAATGGCACGCCAGTGGTAATTATTACAAGGATGGGTCACAGTCTTGTCCAATGCATGTCTGCCACGACAGCAAACCACACACACAAGTCTAGGAGCGACGAGTGGTGGATCTTTTATGGCGCGAACACGTATAACAGTCAAGAGAGTTAGCATTTTTCCTCATAAATCTCCTGCGCGACACTTCCCTCCTGTTAACCATTCGCCATCGCCAAGCTCCGAGGTTTTTTCGCTGCAACCGCAAACTTCGACCTCTAACGAGACAGTTGACTGTCAGATAGTCTTGCCAGTGACACCAGGAAATGGCTTTGACACGACAAGTAAGTCATCTTCTCCGTCGCCTATTTCATCGTCATCGACCTCACAGTGTATGGGTAGAAAGAAACGCTCAAAGAAGATGCAGGAGTTTCTTGAGGAAACCCGGGCCATAGTTGCTGAGGAAAAGGCAAGCCTTCCTGTTATCCCGTACAATAAAATCCAGTGTTCTGTATTTACTGATCCAGCAATGCCTCTGCTACAACTCTGGGATCTTCGAGTTGTGCTGCAAGCTACAAGGATTGCTTTTGATGCAGATATCATTAAGCAAGTTCTTGATTCCTTTGACGCTAAAAATGGCAGTGCCATGGTAAATAGTAGGAAGGTGTTAGTGACACCAGAAGCCATAGCATTTGCATTCCGAATGCCCAATGAGCCCAAACCTTCTGTGGAAACTGCGCAGCAGATAAGTATAGCTTTGAAGGAGGATGAAACGGCTAGATCAAAGTGCAAGGCAAGTGCTCAAGGAGTTCCAGTATAGCAGAACTGGAAGCCTCCACTGCTTACAGGTTTGTAGCCGAAGCAGTAAGCCTTAAGAACAACCCAACGTATGTATCCGAAAAATTGTTTGCTGTGCTGTTGGCCAAGATACTGGATCCACAAGTTCATATCAACCTTTGTCAAATTCTCTCGCATAATGTACTCCAGCAGACTGCCAAGCTAAAATCTCAAATTGTTTTCAAGGCCTGGTATGTTTGGCAATTCCTATATTGGGCTGCTGCTGTAGATGTTGACGAGAGCAAAGCGAACCCCGAACCCCGACACCCTCTAAAACACCGGGGACCGAATGGCGCGCCTCGAGCCTGTCATGGTAAAGCAAACAGGGGGCACCACCTAGCTTCAGCGGCTAGGACGCAAACAACACACCACCATAACAAAGTTTTCATCCAAGAGAGATGGATGCTTGGGAGTAATGATGAAGAGGAAAGGGAATGAGATCAAGTGAGAGAGAGAGAGAGAGAGAGAGAGAGAGGGAGGGGATATAGCGGCTTAGTACTTAGGCACCACAAAAGGATGGCGAATCCGCACACCCTTCACACATACACAAGCTCACTCCAAACACAAGACTAGGTGGCGATTCCGCACACCTCACATGGGCAAAACATTGCAAGAAAACATACTCACAAAACCTCAAGCTTTATTTAGAGAATAAGGCGATGAAATGGGGAGCATAGGGTAGGGGAATCAGAAGGGAGAGCGTGGTAGAGCACATGGAGGATAGGTGGGAGTTGATGGCGAAGACTCGCACGAGGGTTATGGCCATCATCCTTCATTTAGTTTCCCTTCATCTTCCATAGCCCAAGGGTGTAGAGGTCATGCTCAAGACGAGCATGGTGATTGCGGTGATGGTGATGGTGTGGTTGTGTGTGTGTGCACTAGGCACACACAGTGCATAGTGTACTCTTTGGTGATGGTGTGTGTGTATTTAGTGTGATGGTGACCCCTCTTTATATAGGGGAGGAGGAAGGAGGAATTCTAGAATTTAGAAATGAAGAAATCATTATCTACATAGGCCATGTGACTGTGGGCCCCACTTGTCTGGCTGTGTGTATATGTGCCAGAACAGCAGTCTCATGAGAGAGAGACTAAGAGAGAGAGAGAGATGGGTTGATGAAAAAAAGTGAGAGGTGACATGGAGAATAAAGTAATTACAAGAGGGGAGAGAGGGGAGTGTGTTCAGAGGTGAATCTGTGTGCAGATGTGTGTGAACACAAGAAAAATCAGGTAACCACTGGGTGGGGATGGGTCTGTGGGCACCTTTTTCAGTGAAACTGAGTGTGTGTGAGTGTGGGGAAGGTTATTTAGCTACAAGACAAGAGATATGGCGCCCTTTAGAGAGAGA
This sequence comes from Adiantum capillus-veneris, assembly GCF_014529385.1. Classification (NCBI taxonomy): domain Eukaryota; kingdom Viridiplantae; phylum Streptophyta; class Polypodiopsida; order Polypodiales; family Pteridaceae; genus Adiantum; species Adiantum capillus-veneris. The sequence continues at coordinate 144,314,519 of NC_140944.1, read as the reverse complement.
GGGGGGTATTTGGGTCATGGGATATGATAGGAGAGAGAAAGAGGGGGTGGGGTATACTATTTTGGAAGATAGGGTAAGTTGCATGTGAGTTAGGGTGCATTATTGGTGAGTTATAATGCATTATTGGTGAGAGGTGGGGTAGCTTGAGGGGAGAGAGAAAGGAGAAAGGACAAGGGGAAGAGAGAGGGGGTTGACCTTTTGAGTGGAGGAGAGGAAAAGGGACACACGACGGGGCAACAGTGAAGAAAAAGGAGGCAAGGTGGGGATGGGCTACCCCGCAGGCATGAGGTGGCCTATTTTACCTTTCTTATATATTTACATAATCATACTTTATTTTTTTCTTACTTTTTCCAATGCCTTTTATCACTCCCTCCCTAAGAGGGGGTTTTCATGGGGTGGGGACGAGAGAAGAGGGGTATGGGAGCTTGGCTTGTGAAAAGCCCCCATCATTAGCCCTCCCCTTTTGGCTAGAGGCATTCATGTCTCTAGCTCATCTGTTTGATCATTATCATCGGAGGTGGCGGCTGATGGTGTGTCCTCATCTGGAATGTCAATTGGTGGAGCCTGGTCAAATCGAAGAAAATAAGGTTTAAGTCGCCAACCATTTACCCTGGTTTTATGAAGTTTTCCATCAACCTCCATAAGCTGGTAGCTTCCATTGGCATACTTTTTCCTGATGATGAAAGGACCTTCCCATCGGAGTAGGAGTTTCTTATCCTTGCGCGTGTCGAAGCGATTGTCGTAGCGGAGCACCAACATTCCTTTCTTCAATTCTTTTTTCCGGAGATGCTCGTTAAAACTAAGTCGTCTATACTCTGCTTGTGCTGCATAATAATTTATTGCTTCTTCTCTGTCCAGCTCCAGTCTTTCCATGTTGATGATGTGATCTCTCAAATGCATGTTGGGCTGTTGAAGCTGGCTTGCCATTACTCTGAGACTTTGTAGTTGCACTTCAATGGGCAAGATTGCTTCCTTACCAAATACTAGATGATACGGTGTGAATCCCAAGGATGTACAAAATGAAGTTCTGTAGGCCCATAAAGCTGGTAGTAGATACTTATCCCAGTCTCCAGGATGATTGTTTACCTGCTTGGTAATAATTTTAGAAACCATTCCATTTACCTTTTCAACTAGGCCATTACATTGAGGGTAATATGGTGAAGAGTGCCTCCTTGTAATGCCCAGTTTCTGCATTAATTCTCCTACCAAGTCTGCTCTGAAACCTGGCACTCTATCAGAGATGATCTCTAAAGGTGTGCCAAACCTACAACATATGTGCTCGTAGATAAATTTAGCTACCTCTACTGCTGTGATTCTAGTGGTGGTTGTAGCCTCTGCCCATCTAGTCATGTAGTCGACCCCCATGATAATGTAGAATTTTCCTGAGTTGGCCCTAGGTAATGGCCCAATGGCATCGATACCCCATTTTTCAAATGGGCCATATGAGAGAATAGGTGTCTGTGGTTCAGGCATAAGTGACCTAGTGCCGTCCTTTTGACACAACTTACATGTTTTGCACTAGTGGTGTACATCACGATTGAGGCTAGGCCATATGAAGCCTGCCTGCAAGATTTTCCTACTTGTTATGTCTAGGGAAAAGTGACCACCACAAACCCCGTCGTGACAACTAGCAATTACTCCCGTGATTTCCTGAGAGAGAGGGACCTTCCTGAGTATTTGGTCCTTACCCTTACAGTACAAACCATCATTGATGAGTCAATACCTTGTGGCCTTCCGCGTCATCCATTGCTTCTGTCCCTTTGTTAAATCTGATGGGCATTCTCCTGTTTCCAAAAAATGCATGATGTCAGGCAAGGCATCACTGCCTTGAAATAGAGGGAGCTTTAGCTTTATTGCTCCAACCACCACTTCCTGTAGTCTTTCACTTGCTAGGGCATCTGCTTCTTGGTTTTGAGCCCTTGGGATATGGTGTATTTGAACTTCTTCAAACTTACCCAACAAGGTTTTTACACCACTTAAGTGAGTCCTTAAACTAGGATTCTTGCATGTCCATGCTCCATTTACTTGCCTTACCAGAAGTAGAGCATCCCCAAATACATTAAGGCGTTGTACACCTTGCGAGACACACCATTGTAGACCCTTGGTTAGTGCTGCATACTCAGCTTCATTGTTAGAATGTGAATCTAACAATTGGCCCAACGAAAATACCTTTGTCCCTTTGTCATCAAAGACCACTATGCATGCAGCTGCTTTGTCGGACGCTCACTTGTATGCTCCATCAAAGTAGAGAGAGTATGCTCCTTCTACCATCGGTGGTACTAGAGGTAATCGGACTTCTCCTTCCTTAGATTGCTTCTCCTCCCTTTCAAAGACTTGGTAGGTCATGAGTCCCCCCAAACTTGCCCTTGTCGTGCTTTCTACCTGTACCGTGTAGTCAAACTCTTACAGACGAACTAGCCATTTAGTAATCCTAGCAGACACATCCATGTGTTGTACAACATAGGGAAATATTTCATCCCTGGTTAGAATCACAAATTTCTTAGGCAGAAAATATGACCTAAACTTTGTAGTTGCAAATCTAAGAGCTAGGACTAAGTGTTCCACATGGGTGAAACCTTTCTCTCCTGCTGTCATCATTCGACTAGAGAAGTAGATTGGCCTCATGAAAGATGTCGTCGTATCCTTTTGGAGTAGCACAGCCCCCAATGAGTCATCACCAACACTTGAGGTGACATAGAATTTTTCATCCCACTTAGGTGGTGAGATAGTTGGCAGAGTGGCTAAGACCTCCTTTACCTTGTTGTAGTGATGTTCGCTTTCCTCGTCCCAAGTGAAAGTTGATCTTTGAGTGAGTTGTTGCAGTGGTAGAACAAGTTGTGATAGTAGATGTATGAATCTACTTAAGTACCTCACCTTCTGTAGAAAAGAGACCAGTTGACGTGCGGTCGTTGGTGAAGGTAGGGCTATGAGTGCGGACACCTTACTTGGGTCGGCGTTGATACCTCTTGCTGAAATTTCATGGCCTAGTAGAATGACTTTACTCTCCCCAATGTGACATTTATCCACATTTAATTGCCCACCTAGGCTCTGCAACCTGGCCAAACCTTCAGTTACCTTTTCTAAATGTGAAATACGGGAGCTATATATACAAAAATCATCAATGAACACTCTTATGGATGTTCCAAAGAACGATTGAAAAACATATGTGACATATCTTTGGAATGTGGCAGGTGCATTTGTGAGACCAAATGGCATAACCCTGTATGCAAAACAACCCCATGGCGTGATAAAAGTGGTTTTCAGCTGATCTTCCAAGGCTATGCGTATTTGAAAGTATCTTGAATAACCATCACAGACAGTATAGCATTCAAAACCCGCTACTTCATTCAGAATTTCATCCAAGAAAGGGAGAGGAAAGTGGCCTCTCTTTGTAGCTGCATTTAGTGGTTTGTAGTCAACACAGACCCTCCACTTACCATTCTTTTTAGGCGTCACCACTACGGGTGACACCCATTCTGAGTTTTCTACAGGATAGATGAATCCCGCCTCCAGCAGTTTCCTTACCTCGGCCAAGAGTGCCTTTTCTTGTATGAACCCCAGTCGTCGTAGCTTTTGCACAACTGGTTTTACCCCTTCCTTCAGCTTAATATGATGTTCCACCAATGTAATGCCTGTGATTCTTTCATAGTTGTCAATGAACAGGTTAGGAAATCCCATCAACATTTGCAAAAAACTATCTTTCTCCTCAAGTGTTAATTCCGTAGACAACATACCCTTCAACCTAGTTCCTCCTAGGCCAGGTGATTTTCTCTCCTCTTCATTGGGTTTCCCTTTTGGTGATGGATCACCAGTTGTGCTTACCCTTTGTGGATCCTTCATAATGATACCCATCACATCAATGGAACTGTCACTTTCGTCGGTGGATGTGGTCTCCTCCTCAGAACTGGAAGATTCGCTAGTGGTTTCATCTGCCGATGTTTCTAGATTCATTTGCTTCTGCTTGCCAATCCTCATGTCGTAGTAGATTGTCTCCCCTTTCTTACCGGTCATGCGTAGAAGGCCAGTACCCCAGTCCTGTTTTGCCTTCATGGCCATCAACCATGGCCTTCCCAAGATTAGTGGATAGCCCTCCCCCTTAGTAGGCATTACAAAAACATCTACCTCTACCTCAGTGTTGAAAGCTTTGATTTTCACGGCACTTACCACACCCACACACTTTACTTTTGCGTTGTTTGCCATCTTTGCCTTGCATGGAGAAGGCCTGTCAACCTCGAGCCCTGATCGAAGCATCATAGCTTCTCTCATTACACAGATTTGTGCACCTCCATCAATGTAGGTGTTTCCAACCCTCTTTCCTTTTATGTTTACGTCGACAATTGGAAGGATGTCATCCATGTTGCATCCCGAAATTGCTCCGGCTACCTTTGTTTTGGAGCGTCTTGTACTTACCATTTTAGACCATTGTAGCCTTACTTTAGGTACAAGATGTAGCAGCTGTGGCCATGTAATCTTCGGTCCTTGCTCTGCCACATCCAATGTTAGATCATAGGGCTTAGAACTTTCCCCTAGCTGGAAGTCGGTGATGCCCAATTTCCGTCGTGGCCTGGATGGCCTCTTGCTAGTTTCTCCTCTCATGCTTCTCTCATCATCTGATTGTGTAGCTTTCTCCCTCCTAACTCTTTTCACAGTCATGGCTTCAAGTGGTTCTAAAAAGGTTACCTTCTCCTTACCCTTGTCCCTCTCCTTTGCTCTGGGTGGATCCACTACTACGGCTTTTCCTTTCTCTTCTAGCCTTATGATGTTTACAGGGCGATCAGGTGGTGGGGTTGGTGGAAGAGGTGGGATGGATGCTTGTAGTGGTTTCTGGGATGGACGTAGAATTTGTGTTGGTGGGGGTGGTGCTCGGGGTGGGGGTGTTCTTTCTCTAGGGGGTGACAATTGGTTCCTCCTACCTCCTCTATTATAGTTTTGTCGTGGTTTGGGACAGTAGTACATATCGTGACCGTCTTCTCCACAGTTGTAGCAATGATACTCCCTGTTTTGTCGTCGTGCTCTTCCAGGGTCTTGATCTCTTTCTTGACTCCTCCCTTGCTGTATTAAGTGGACAGACAAATTCTGCAGTTGGTCAGTAATATGGGCCAACATATCTTGTTGGTCATCTCTTACCCCAAGAGCCGGTGGTGGTGGTATGGTGGTTGTCGTAGTTGCTGGTCGACGCGATGTTCCTGCTTCTGTTGACTCGATTTCTTTGGCTTTCATTCGCAGCTTCTTGTCCTTAAGGCGAGCAATCTCAACGGCTAACTCGTACGTAGCCGGGAATCTACCTTTCACCTTCTCCTTGAGAAGCGGCCATAAGCCATGCGTGAACCGATCTTTTTTTAGGAAATCGGGTGCGGCTTCCCCCCTTGCCAGTGACTCAACCCACCGTTCCCACAAATCCACAAATTTGGACTCATAGGTGGCATATTCTAAAAGACCCTCCTGCTTCAAGTCTCTCAACTTGTCCCACAACTTTTCTAAAGTGGTACCTCCCCCAAAGCGCCTCTTAAAAGCGGTTTTTAAGGGTTCCCAGTCATCCTTGGTTGCTTGTGGAAGTGCATTGTACCATGATCTAGCTTCTAGCTTCATGAGATGCTTAAAGATTCTAACCCGGGATTCATCCGTATCTTTGTTGCTCACTACACATGCTACTTCAAAGTCATCTAGGAAGTCTGTTACCAAATCCTCCCCCTTCTTTCCTTTAGATGTTGGAAATGCTACACTTGCCATGATTACTGAGAGAGAGCTAGAAAGACACACTGCTTAACTTGCAAAAGTTTTTTCTTCTTTACAAGGAGGCGTGTATACCCTCTTATACTAGGACATAGATTAAAACTTCAAACGGTACATTGCCTTGTACCAAAGGTAGGACAAATGGTTGATCTGATGCCAGAACCTCAAAAAATTGCTCCCCACCCAGCATGGTGTCAATGACGTGCTGGTAGTGAGCCTTCAAATCCAGTATTACCTTGATTGAGTGTACACGTGTTGGTATGTGTGATCTGTCTTGAGGTAGGTTGTACTGATTCATGTGAAGCTTAGAGGTGCTTAGTCACTGTCCAAGCTTGTGGGAGAGGGTGGTGTTCTTTCCTGAAACAAACTCAGTAGATCCCTAGTTTCTCTAGTGAGAGTGTGAGCCAATGATTCCATTATCTGTGTTGCAGCATCAGGTGAGACTTGAAAACTGACTGTGATAATTACCTCGGTGACTTGAGTTACCCGATTCTCAAAGTAGAATAGTGTTGATTCTCTATTGTGTAGAGCTCCTTCCATTTTGTTGTTGTGGGTTGGTTGTAGGTTGCGGACATGGTTTCGACCTTCTCCTTCTTCTTCTTGGAACTTGGCCTATGTATATCCACTGGGTTTGGCGTGTTGGTTGACTCTCCCACTACAAATCAATTACCATTACGCCTGGCACTCGAGCTTCGATGGAGATGCGGAGTTCGTCTAGTTGTGCTTGGAGCTCTTCTTCTTCTGTCGTCCAATTAGCAAATCCTGCTAGCCATTCATCCATTCACAATAGTTTAGGGGTTTCATTCTTATAAACTGAAGGGTTTCATGAAAAGATCCTCAGTGGGGGCACCAAATGACGAGAGCAAAGCGAACCCCAAACCCTGACGGCCTCTAAAACACCGGGGACTGAATGGCGCGCCTCGAGCCTGTCATGGTAAAGCAAACAGGGGGCACCACCTAGCTTCAGCGGCTAGGACGCAAACAACACACCACCATAACAAAGTTTTCATCCAAGAGCGATGGATGCTTGGGAGTAATGATGAAGAGGAAAGGGAATGAGATCAAGTGAGAGAGAGAGAGAGAGAGAGAGAGAGAGGGAGGGGGTATAGCGGCTTAGTACTTAGGCACCACAAAAGGATGGCGAATCCGCACACCCTTCACACATACACAAGCTCACTACAAACACAAGACTAGGTGGCGATTCCGTACACCTCATATGGGCAAAACATTGCAAGAAAACATACTCACAAAACCTCAAGCTTTATTTAGAGAATAAGGCGATGAAATGGGGAGCATAGGGTAGGGGAATGAGAAGGGAGAGCGTGGTAGAGCACATGGCGAATAGGTGGGAGTTGATGGCGAAGACTCGCACGAGGGTTATGGCCATCATCCTTCATTTAGTTTCCCTTCATCTTCCATAGCCCAAGGGTGTAGAGGTCATGCTCAAGACGAGCATGGTGATTGCGGTGATGGTGATGGTGTGGTTGTGTGTGTGTGCACTAGGCACACACAGTGCATAGTGTACTCTTTGGTGATGGTGTGTGTGTATTTAGTGTGATGGTGACCCCTCTTTATATAGGGGAGGAGGAAGGAGGAATTCTAGAATTTAGAAATGAAGAAATCATTATCTACATAGGCCATGTGACTATGGGCCCCACTTGTCTGGCTGTGTGTATATGTGCCAGAACAGCAGTCTCATGAGAGAGAGACTAAGAGAGAGAGAGAGAGATGGGTTGATGAAAAAAAGTGAGAGGTGACATGGAGAATAAAGTAATTACAAGAGGGAGAGAGGGGAGTGTGTTCAAAGGTGAATCTGTGTGCAGATGTGTGTGAACACAAAAAAATCATAAACCACTGGGTGGGGATGTCATGTGGCACCTTTTTCAGTAAAACTGTGTGAACACAAGAAAAATCAGGTAACCACTGGGTGGGGATGGGTCTGTGGGCACCTTTTTCAGGAAACTGAGTGTGTGTGAGTGTGGGGAAGGTTATTTAGCTACAAGACAAGAGATATGGCGCCCTTTAGAGAGAGGGGGGGTATTTGGGTCATGGGATATGATAGGAGAGAGAAAGAGAGGGTGGGGTATACTATTTTGGAAGATAGGGTAAGTTGCATGTGAGTTAGGGTGCATTATTGGTGAGTTATAATGCATTATTGGTGAGACTATTTTGGAAGATAGGGTAAGTTGCATGTGAGTTAGGGTGCATTATTGGTGAGTTATAATGCATTATTGGTGAGAGGTGGGGTAGCTTGGGGAGAGAGAAAGGAGAAAGGACAAGGGGAAGAGAGAGGGGTTGACCTTTTGAGTGGAGGAGGGAAAAGGGACACACAGTGGGGCCAGTGAAGAAAAAGGAGGCAAGGTGGGGCTTGGCTTGTGAAAAGCCCCCATCAATGTTAATGAGCAGGTAAAGAAGGCTTGGAGTGAGAAGCCAATTCCTGAACCAACGAACATTGAACTGTCCTCAGACGACGAGGAAACAGACAATCAAACCATTTTCACCGACCTAAAAAGGAAAGCAACTGCAGAAGAAGCTGGCAGTTCAAAGAAGCCAAAAATTAGACTGACAAAAAGCACTGAATTTTTGAAGCAGATAGAAAGCCAGGTCAAGACAGTAACCACTGAGAAAGCTGTAGTGAGTCAGACTGAGCTACAATCTGCTCAGAAGACTGTGCCTGACCATTCCATCAAAAAAATACAGTTGCTACTGGGTCTGGGAAGATCATGTCAAGCCAGTCACTGTTGAGAAGATAGCAGACCAGTCAGGGAACAAAGGCAAGAGTCAACTGGACAAAGGGAAAGGTCTAGCATTCTCGACTTTGCCTAGTGGAGTTCCTACAAATACTGGAAACCTTCTGCAGTTGGTAAAACAGGATAAGTTGCAGCAAATGCAGACTCAGCAATTGAAAGGGCATCTTTTGCTCAACAAAGCTGATTATGCAACTCTACCCTACGTGGCTCCAGTGGCAATATATGAGCCTACTAATTCTGATCCAACCACAGTCAAAGACAGATTTTCAGTATTTATAAAGTATTCTTGGAATACCATTGTCAGTTGTATGGGACAACTGATGGAGGCTGTTGGATCAGAAGAGGAAGTCAACAAGCTCAAAGCTGACTTGACAAAAGCACAGTATCAGATTGAAAAGCTCCAGAAAGCCCAGGAAGAGCAGAACATACAACACAGGGTACTGGAAGCTCACTCAAAAAGGACTAATGAGTTGTTGAACAAAAAGCTAGCTAAGGCTGAATCTAAAATAATGATCATCAAGAATCAAAGGAATGAAGCACTGAGAGCTGCCGAGCGGGTTGAAACAATGCTCAGGATGAAGCGGGCGGAATTCAGAAAACTGCTACTGCACCATACAGCTCTAAAGGCTTCTCTAGCTGAAGATACATCTACAATAGCTTGTCTGAAATTTTAAATCCATCAGGCAATGCTGTTTTCAATTTAGAGAATTTAAAGTCCTTGATGGAAAGTATGCAGAGCGATTTGCAAGACAAGGTGAGTGAGTACAATAATGCTCTGATGAACCAAGCTATAATGGATTATATTGAGTAGGAGACTTCTCCGGATGAGGAAGAAGAAGACAAAGAAGATGAAGTTGATCAGGAGGAGGATGATCAAGAAGCTGGGCATACAAAGGATGATGATGATGCCCCACCACAATCTCCACCTCCAGGACCTGGTACTGGTGGGACAGGGCCAAATGAAGGAGGCCAGTCACACAGCCAGACCAGCCAGATCAGAATGAGGGCCAGCAGGAAGGACAGGACAAAGAGCACCAGTCGGGTAACCATGAGCAGACTGAAGATCAGCAGCCCAGTCACACTAGGAATCAGCCAACTGATTAGTCCCATCTCAACAGAGATGCTAAAGGGAAAATGAAAGTACAGGATGAGGGACCAGTTGCTGATCATCAGCATTCACTGCAGCTCATTACTCTGAATAGGCAATTGAGACATCAACAGGTCTCCATCACCAGAAAGTATCTGGAGGATGAAGATCTCTTGACTGACTTGGAAAGGTTTCAAAGGCTATATGTGGGAGCCAAGGAAATGGTAGAACATTGGAAATCAGTAGCTTTCCATGATAAAGAAGCTTGCCGACTACCTGCGCATCCCAGTATAGTCCAGCTGCTGGAACGAGTTCTTGAATGGATACTCAATGCTGATGAGAGAGTGGTAAACCCACACTGGAAAAGGCAGTCTACTGCAGATTGTCGCTCCCTAGCCCTGGAACTGGAACTTCTGTTGGGTAACAAACCAACTTACCGCTGTATAAAGGATCTTAGGGTACAACTCAAGGAATTTTTGGTGCAAATGCAAACTACCAGAGGTGTTTTGGATCAGAGAGTCAAAGCCATTCTTGAGGACCAGATAGCCACTAGCAGAGGACCTCAGACGCGAATGTCAGTCGGAGCACAGGCAATTGCTCTCCGAAAACTGTTCCAGCTAGTGAGAATCACCAAAAAGATGATGCAGCTGGAGAACCAGGTTGTTCTCAATTTCTTAGAATTTGTGTCTGATTCTCCTGTTCTCTTGTATGCTGTTCCAGCAAGAGAAACCGAGCTGCCAAGATTCTTCCCAGTGTTGTATCCTCAACATCAAGAACCAGTCGATCGTCTCATATACTTCAAAATTACTGATGAGCTTCAGGATTGGTATGAGCGGTCAACTATAGAATGGAAGACTTGGCTGACGTTGCTCAATGATGCTCTCCAAATCAATGACATTCAGGCACTGAAAGAGGAGCTGCATAGGATCCAGTTGTGTATGGGCCAGTGGAAGATTCAAGTTAGAGGATTGACCAGGATTACTAATCAGTTGCTACAACTTACGGTCGAATCTTCCAAATTGCCTGAAAAAGACATTGCAGCAAAGTCGGGTCTGGCACAGTATAGGGAGATAGCTGAGATTATTTTCGAAGCTCGTGTCAAAACTAATCAGCCTCTTCCAGAAGGATGGATCCATACTGCTTCGCATTGTCATAAGCTGGCCAGAACCAGACTGAGCAAGGGCAGGCGTACACTCTATGATCCTGACACCGACCGGCGGGATCAGCTTGAGCAGGAGGCCATTTACCGACTGATTCAGAAGGAGAATGCTAGTACTGGGACTTCTCAGGCACCGTCCCGGTCAAAAGGCAAAAGCAAACGGAAGACGGTCAATGGAAGGATACTGGGTAGTTCCATCTCAGAATTCAGTGTTGCGACTTTTCTTCTCAGCAGAGGCAGGGAGAGATGACAGCTCTACCTAGGCCTGATGACAGCTCCCTAGTGAGAGCTCCACCTTGGCCTTTTCCACTACCTCTTGCAATCCTTGGTCCTTCTTGAACTCCTACTCGTAATCTTTGAATGGCCATTCTATCAGTGGTCAAGCCGGCATTCCAACATCAGAACTAGACGATGGATTTTTCAGTCTCACATCAGAACCGGACAATGGATTTTCCAAAAATTTTGGAATCTTGCCAAAATTCAAGAAAGAAGGGAAGGATGTAGACGGCTGGATAGTCACTATGTGGGAACTTCTTCTTAGAAGATGGGCAGCGAATTACTTAGTAATTACTATGGTAATTACTACATTAAACCCGAAGTGTATAAGTAGGGCCCATTACATTATAATCGGGTTGGCAATTGTTATCACTTGGGTTAGCGCTTTGGCTATGATTGTACTTGAGAATCATTGGCAGTATTGTCGGCTGTACTTTCTCTCTGTAATCATATTCGTTGTAATCTTGATCTGTAATCCCAATCATGGTATATATTTCAGTTATACTTACTTCTCATCCAGTCTTCTAAATCTGAATTTGAATCTGAACCTTATTTCCAATACATCAGTCTGATTCTTATTTCAGTATCCACATTTTAGTCTAGTCTCTGATTCCTGTCGAGTCTGCTGTCTAAAATCTTCCCACACTAGTAGCTGAAATCTTTCAACACTGAAATTAGCTGTCTCAAGAGATCAGCTCCAATTCGAGGCATTGACACGGTTGAAGAAGATAGGCCCTACCACGTGGAGTCATGAAAAATTGACGGCTCGTAATTCTGAGCGTGGAGCACTGAGCTACAGCCTCGTGAATCTGGGAGCATCTGGTGGTAGGGAATATACAGACGGATTTTGCTCAATTTTTAGCGTCCTTGGTTGGCAGCCTTGGTGAAGTCAAGATGTTCCAAGAGTGAGGGGTTCAGAGAACGCAGGGAGGAGGTATTCTCACTGAGCTTGACAGACTGCTCATTGCGCATGTGAGCAAGGAGATATTGCAAGTCAAAAAAGGCACTATAGGGAGTTTTTTAAGTGTGTTCTTCACGTGCTCAAAGGGAGTCCTTGGAGGCAACTCACGGGCTATTTCCACGTGGAGATAAAAAAACCCACATGCAGGACTTTAAGGCGGGTGTCGAGAGTATAAAAGATGAGGTGGTGTCCCACTAGGCGAGAGTGAAGGGGGAGCGAACTCCCGTGGATCTCAGTGATGGTGGGGAGCTGTGGTAGCGCTTGCGGCTCTGCGTAGTAGTGTGAGGGGCTGAGGCGGTCTATTTTGATGGCTGCGGCACGCGAAGGGCGACGCGAGTGGAGTGTGCCCTCTTGGAGTTGGTCGATGACTTTGCTGGCGATTGGTGACGTGGTAGGCTCCGTTATGAAGTGGTTCTCGTGCTCAAGGGGGCTCCTCTTTTGGAAGTAAAGTCAAGCACCACCCCCCACCGCCCCCCCCCCCCCCCCCCCCCCCCACCACCCTAGCAACCTCGCTAGTGATCGGGAGGAGGGGACGTGTCCTATGAAGAGAGAGAGAGAGAGAGAGAGAGAGAGAGAGAGAGAGAGAGAGAGAGAGAGAGAGAGAGAGAGAGAGAGAGAGAGAGAGAGAGAGAGAGAGAGAATTGGGAGCAGTCTGAGTGGGTAAATGGGAGGTGAGTCCGCGGTGGAGGAGGGGAGAGAGAGAGAGAGAGAGAGAGAGAGAGAGAGAGAGAGAGAGTTCAAAGCTCGCCCAAGGGAGCCGCCGTGTGAAAAGGAGAAAATGGGCAGTCCGAGGTAAAGGCAAGAGAGAGGAAAGAGCAAAGCAAGGCAAAGGGCCACCAAAGTCTGGGACCAATAGGAAGAGTGAGGAGAGAGAAAGAGAGAGAGAGAAGGTTGATGGAGGGTGGATCAAGCAAAGGGCCGGACAAAAAATATCTAGGCCTCCCAAAGGGTGGAAATGAAGGAAAAATAAATAGAAAATTAAAAATGCCAGGGGGCACTAGCGATGTCGCTGGTGCACCCCCCTCAAGTTAAAAAGAAGAGAGTTAGAGAGCAGATGAAGCCAAAGGTGGCTACCCTCCCAAAGTTGCTAAATGAGAGTGCAAGGTGGACGAATCAAAGCCCAGATGCCCAAATTGAAAGGGGCACCCCTATAAAAGTCAAAATTGAGCCATTTTTCATGCTTTTTACCATTGTAGGCTTCTTGCCAGGAGCTTGAGCCGGTGAGCTTGTAGAGAGTCAAGATAGAGAGGGTGTGTGATTTCTTGGGTTGACCTTTTTGTGCAGAAATGTGTGCCTGAAAAGCCCCAAGTGTGTGTTTTCTTGCCCAACAATCATGTGGGTGCACGGTTTGATGTACATGGATTGTAAAGAGTGTCTGAGCAGTGGTGAAGCCTCCGATGTGTTTCTCATGTGTTGTTTCCCCTTCCCCCTTCTATACCTCTTCTGCTTGTGTGTGTGGTGCTGGTGCGGATGCATGTGCCCCTCTGGACCCTTCTTGTGTGCAAAATGGAAGTGAGAGTGCGGTTTCATGTGCGGCAACGGTGTGCGATGTGAAGCAAGCAGTGAAATGTGTGGTTATTTGTTGTGTGCACACTTGGGCATTGATGCATGTGCGGGCGGCGGCCTATCAGCATGTGTCATGAGTTTCAAAGATGAACTCGAGTGGATTGGTGTGTTGAAGTATTGCTTTGGCAATTTTATCTGCAAAAAAATGTTTGCCTGCCTGTCGAACATTACCTTGCTTAAGAACTGGTATGTATTTACTTTTTGTGGCACATATTTGCAAGTTGTTATCATTTCCTTGCTTGTAGAGGTGGCCCTTAATTATCACATAGCTTTCAACTTCAAAATGAATGCATTTCCATTTGAACTTACTCATCCTCTCTAGCAAGACACCTTTTTTCGGGTAATCTGCAATGTACTTACTCCACTTGGGTGCAACTGCTACCCTGAATAGTGTTTCTTATTCTACAGGTGCCTACTTTACACAATTGTAACATGAAATAATATAATCATGGACACCTCGTTGCATATTAGTCCATTACACACCAGTTCTAATCAATCGCTAAAAGGTTTGTGCTTTTCCATTGTGTAAATCCCCATCGTTTGTACAACTCATGTATACATTCTTTTTTATTGGCCCTATACATAGCCTCAATAATCTATGATTCCCTTGCTATATAGCCTTCCATCTATCAGCACAAGTGTTCATGTCTGCTCAATGACTAATAGATGCCTTTCAATTTGCAATAAGCTAATGGTGAGCAGAGGTATGACTTGTTTGCTACACCTTCATACCATCTCAATATTGAATAGATAGGAGATAGGAAGGTCATTATCAACTCTCTTTTATGCTTTCCCATGAGTCAATTTAGACAAATGGTGGTTAGCCCGCTTATGTGTAATCTCTTTCTTGACTACTTTGGTAAAACTCAAGCAATATGATAAACCACAAAACAATATGTCTCAAATTGCATTGTTTTTTCACCAAGTATGTTACGGATTGGGCACCCTCCTATTGTATGTGGTTAAATACAATTGGGATAGCTGGCATGCAATGGTGAATTATTGTGATGTGTTTCTATTTTTACTAGCAGTGATTTGATGCTAGTGGAAAAAGTATCGGTGCAATTCTTATACAAGATAATCGTCCACTTGCATTTGAAAGCCCACTTGTATTTGAAGTTTGTAAATTTAAACCCTTTTAATCTAAATTTAGTATATATGACAAAGAATTGACTGATGTAGTGCATGCTTCAAAAATTTGGAATAATTATCTAGTGGGTGCTGACTTGATAATTAAAATGGATTAGCAAAGTATTAAATACTTATTATCTCACCCCAAAGTTCCAATCTACACAAAATCAACTCAATGTTAGTACAAATAGAAACACAGCATAGTAATTAACCACTATACGCCAACTATCCCAATTGTAGTTAACCACATAGCCCAGGATGGTGTCCAATCTTATAACATGATAAAGTGGGCTGCTTTTATTCAAATTTTTCAACCCAACATTAAGTACCAACTTGGTAAAGAAAAAATTTTGGCTGATGCTTTGATTCAAAGAGCCTCTCTTAATAAACTATTTATTATTAGGGGTACTTTGTTTCATTCTATGTCTGATACTCATGCACAAGATGATGACTTCAAAACCACTTGGTCGCATATGCTTGACAAGCACACACCTTTTTTGAATACACTATACAAGAAAAATTCATTTACTTCAAACAAAAACTTTGCGTCACAAAACCATTCTATGTTTTACTCATTGAAGTATTGCATAAACCACCTTATACTAGACATAAAGCTTTTGCTACCACTTTTCAAAATTTATGTTGCGATTTTTATTGGCCTACTATGAAAAATGATGTTAAATAGTGTGTTTCATCTTGTTTGTTTTCCCAAAAGATTAAAGAAGCAAAAATAAATTAGGTCTTTTACACCCTCTCCCCATTCTTGACAGACCTTGGGAATGCACTTCTATGGACTTTGTTATTGGTTTTCCACTCACTGCTCACAAGCATGATATAATTTGAACTATTATTGATTGTTTTTTTGAGCAAGCATATTTCATTCCACGTAAGAAAACTCTCACTATACATCAATTTGCACTTATCTTTTTGATAGTTGTTTCTCCTCACCATGGTTTGTCAAAAGTAATCATATTTGATAGAGATTTCAAATTTTTTAGTGATTTAATTTTTGGTTTTTGAAACTCTTGGTACTATACTTGATTTTACTTCTGCATTTTATCCCGAGTCTAAAGGTGAAATAAAAGTCACTAATCAAACTATTATTGATTTATTGAAGCTATGCTATGCTATGATGTGTACTCTCTAGTCTTGTTTATATCTTCTTTCCTTACAACCTTTATAGTGTGTGTGTGTGTGTGTGTGTGTGTGTGTGTGTGTGTGTGTGTGTGTGTGTGTGTGTGTGTGTGTGTGTGTGTGATAGTCTAGGTGTGTATACTTGTTTTTGAGAGAGATGGCAAGAGGTTGACAAGTGTGTGAGAAAATTGGAATTTGGAAGCAATTGTAGGCAATGATAGCATACATATAGATGAACCTTCTATAGTAATCACAACAACCCATAAAGGCTTGTACCTCTCTAACTTTTGTTGGTCTTGGGAGAGGAACAACTACTTGTATCTTCTCAAGATCTATGGAATTGCCATTCTTGGACACAATGTGTCCTAAAATATTTCCCTGTCTCACCATGAAGGTGCACTTCTCCGGGTTTAAGTAGATACGATAAGTCTTGCATTTCTTGAATATCTTTTTCAAATGGCTCTATGGTGCTTGTTTCTCAAGAGAGTTCATCCATGTAAATTTCTAAGAATTATCTTAGGTACTCTTTAAATGCGTGACTCATCAATCTTTGAAATGTGGTGGGTGCATTGGTCAAGCCAAATAGCATTTCCCTATAAGCGAATATGTCTCACTCTATTGCAAAGTTTGTCTTATATTGATCCTTGGGCTTTAGTATCCTAAAAAGCCATCAAGAAATCTATAAGCTTCCTTGCCCACAACTCTCCCAATCACATGATCATTAATTGACAAAGAGTAGTTATATATTATGGTAGCAACATTTACCTAATTAAGGTTTACACAAACTCACAATTTGTTGTTTTTATTGGGCACTACCACAATTGGTGACACCCAATTTGTGCGTTCAATCTTATAGATAAATTGTGCTTCCTTAAGCATGTATATCTCCTCTTTGCACTACAAGAGGTACTTCACATTAGCGACGCTTATAGTGTGACGCTCAGAAGTGAAAATCCACGGCGTCGATATAGGCGTCGCTATTTTCTTTGTTGCATAGCGACGCCGACAGGGGTAAAAAATTAACCGAGAGCGCCAAAAGCTCAAATCTCATATCTGAGTTTTTGACGCTCAAGCGAAAGAGGTAACCCGTGCTCTCCCTCCCTCCCTCTCTCTCTCTCTCTCTCTCTTTTTCTCCCCCCCCCCCCAACACACACACACACACATTGTGTCATTGAGAGAGAGAGAGAGAGAGAGAGAGAGATAGAGATAGAGAGAGAGTAAACACATACATAAACAGAAAACACATACATACACATGCATAAACAAATAATGCATACACACACACATTGAGAGAGAGAGAGAGTAAAGAGAGAGAATGAGAGATAAAGTAAAGAGAGAGAATGAGAGAGAGAGGGGGGGGGGGAGTAGACGAAAAGAGAGAGGTAAGGGGAGAAGACAAAGAGAGAGAGAGAGAGAGAGAGAGAGAGAGAGAGATAATTCAAAAAAGTAGAGAAAATATGAAATGAAATGTTATATTTTAAGATTTAGGGCTAGGTTAGATTTAAAATTACATTTAATTAAAATTAAGATCTAAAATTAAGTTAGATTATATTTAATTTATATTTAAAATTTATGATAAATTTAAAATTAGGTTAGACTTAAGATTAGGTTAAGATTTAAATTAGATTTAAGATTAGGTTAGATTACATTTAGATTTATGTTTATGTTTAGTTTAAGATTAGGTTAGATTAAGATTAAGTTTAAGATTATGTTAGATTTAGAATTACGGCAAGATTTAAGATTAGCTAGCTAGGTTAGATTTAAGTTAGATTACATTTAGGTTTAGGATTTAATATTGGATTAGATTTAGGTTTATGTTGAGTTTAAGATTAGATTAAATTTAGATTTATTTTGAGTTTTAAGGCTACATTAGATCTAGATTTATGTTCGATTTAAGATTAGATTAGATTTAGGTTAGATTTTAGTGCATGTCAATGAAGGCTTTGCCAAAAGAGCAAACACTAGTTACACAACAATATGTATATTCCCATCAGAATCTGACACCTATTAACTCACACACTAACCATATTCAATTAGCCGCAAATCACCATATGTTCAATTAGATTTAAGACTAGATTTTGGATTTAGTTTTTATATTAAAGTCTACCTTCAGGATTACGAAAAAAATTAGAGTTAGGCGAACAGTGATCCCTCTCTTCCTCTCTACGAATGAGACCTTAAGTTGGAAATCTTTCAATGGCATGATACTCAGATTGGAGGCCAACACGTAATGTGCTAAGTAATACCTCAAACAAAGATCTGTTGTGAAGAGATGTTAAGATGTTGTGAATTGCTACAGCTAGAGAAGAGGCAAAGGGGTTTTGTCCAATACATGCACTATCATGTAGACATAGGTGTGTAGATTTCTTGTACCCACAAATATAGACATTGACCAATAAAGACGAGATTATAACCCGGTAGTTCTGATCTCCGTGCATCTCTAGACCGAGGTGTGTGGGGATTGGACATGACTAGAGAATGTGAGGTAGTTTACAGTGTGAACAAAGAGAGAGAGAGAGAGAGAGAGAGAGAGAGAGAGAGATAAAAGATGGAAAATGCCAATAGAAGATTAAATTTATGTCCAGGTTATAAGGTTTTTAACCATTCATTATGAGTAATGACAAGGATGTAAGGACGTCCATCCAAAACACCTATCTCTCAACAAGGATCTTATGTCCTTGTAATCAATGCAAGCATGTTGTGCGACGTACAAGATGCGTTTCTTTGTAGCACCTTCGCAAATTTGGCGAGTTTGATCCATATATTATAGATCAAGTTGCTGCCAATTATAACTCGTCGGACTCTGACGTTGGCCAACATGCAGCAATCTTGCAACCCAATAGACGTGTTCGCAGGTGCTTTGGTCAAGCAGCATACATGAGGCCACAAGATGTAGCCTCTGACAGCTCAAAGGATGATCATGCAAACCACATTCCCAATGAGGCAATGTTTGAGCCCGAGATCAATGAAATGATCAAGATGATCATGGATTGAGAAAGGATTATCTATGATGATATGAAAGTGAAGCCGATACGCCATTGTATGATGGAGCACGTGTGTCTAGATTGAAGGTGCTCTTGTTTCTTCTCAACATGCAGGCAAAGTTTGGATGGAATGACACTAGCGTCACATCTCTTTTCAGGTGATCTATTACAATGTGTTTACTTTAATAAAAATCTCTAGATGTATAATGATCTGATAGATTACTTACACAAGTGTACCACATATTTTTTTATGTGTAGATTGCTCAAAGAGCACATACTACCAGCTGATAATGTGATGCCAGATTTCAAAGACGAAGAAAGAAAGATCTTGCAAAACTTGGGGATGGATTACAATTTGTTTCACGCTTGTCCTAATGGCTGCATTCTTTTCAGAGGGGAATACATAGACATGGAGAAATGTCCAAAATGTGATTTCGAGAGATATTGAGTAGATCTCCACGAAACAAAAATTCCACAAAAGGTTTTGTGACATTTTCTGTGCTTCCTTGCATCAAGCATTTCTTCGAATGTAAGTCCATGGCCGCCCTAGCATCATGGCATGAGGAGAATAAATCTTCGTATGGTGTGCTACGGATTCCCACAGATTGTGCAGCCTCGAAACATATAAACGAAACATGGCCGGATTTTTCCAGGAAAGCTTAAAATTTGCCCCTCTATGGATGGCGTAAATCCATTTGGTCAAAGATCAACATCTTACAATGTATGGCCCATTGTCATCATCAACTATAATATTCCCCCGTGGTTGACTACCAAGAAGGGCACTATTGGAAGAGCTACAACAATTGTGGATTGGCATAGAAGTGGTGGATAGGAGATGACACACAGGTCGACAGAATGCTTGGATCAAAGGCATTCTAATGTGGACCATGCATGACTATCGCGGACTAACAGAATGCTCAGGTGATTTACACTCAAACTCAAACACTGTAAATCTTGGTTTGTCTCAAGCTTATCTATTGTCATGTGTGTACATGCAGGGCTTCAAACAAGCGAATACAAAGCATGTGTCACATGTGGACCTAAACTTAATGCACGTTGGGCACCCTCATTGAAGAAGCAAATCTACGAAGGTCATCAAGCGTATCTTCCAAAGAATCATGTGTTACGCAATGGATTTTTGGAAAGAGAGCCACCAAAGATGTCTGCACAAGCATGGTTAGAGCAGAAGAATTTGTGTGATGAAGTTTTGCCCCCAGGGATGAAGAGACTCTCTCTATGGTACGAGTTACTATATTGGCCCAGTCTCATGATCAATCACTTGCTCGATCCAATGCACATATTCAAGAATGTGGGTAATCTGTTGTGGGACCATCTGACCAACAAGAAAGATACTTTGGGAGCCACGGTTGACCTTTGAAATGTGGATTGTATGGAGTAATATTGGCCGCAAACAGCATCCGATGGATCAATAAAACTCCCTAAAGCACCATGGATTTTGACAGGAGCCCAAGAGCGCAAAGTAAAAGAGACCATTTGATGTGTGTGGACCCCCACGGTTTGAAGTCACACAAGTGGCATAAAATGTGTTAGGTATGTTTGAAGTGGAATATATCATAGTGTTTAAATTGGGTTTAATCGTCATTGCGTCCATTCAAGGTGCGTATGCTCCAGGTATGTTCTCACAAAGCAGGGACAATCCTCGGTGTGTCGTGAAAGTCTGATATGCCGACGAGCATTGCACTCTGAGTACGATGGAGACTGAGGCTGCAATTGCGGAGGAGGTGATCCGTCTTTGCTCATTGATGTTGCTCATCCCTCCATTAGATCGTTGATCGGATGAAAGAGACACTAAGAAGCACTACTACTGCTTCTTAGCGTCTCTTTCACCCGATCAACTAGATCTAGTAGAGGGGCGAGCAACATCTATGAGCAGAGACGGATCACCTCCTTCGCTATTGTAGCCTCAGTCTCCATTGCACTCGGAGCGTAGTGCTTTTACAAGATACATAGAATGCACACGGGAGACAAATTCACAAGAACTTCACAAGAATATCTCTACACAAGAATCCCTCCCCCTTTACGAGTCCTCTCTCTCTCTCTCTCTCTCTCTCTCTCTCTCTCTCTCTCTCTCTCTCTCTACTTGTCCATGTTTTCTTCTCCATTCAATATTAAGATTAAATGTTCGTGTGTTTAATGGAGGTATGGATGATGAGGAGTTTCTTTCTTCTTTGTCACCCCAGGAGAAGATGTGGTACGAGGATCGTCATCGCTCTGGAGCACCATCATGGCATTCTACTCCTTGAGCATCTCCCTCTGTTTTGAAGCATTTAGCACGCTCCAAAGCTTCGGTGTCGACGAGAGGATCTTCACACTCATCTAGGCACCAACACTCTAGTGGCGGTGGTGGCGGTTATTGTGGGGATGCCACCGCTGATGCCTCAACACCGCCTTGTGTTCCACAAGGCTCTTTACCTTCCCCTTCTTTGTCCGCCCCCACACCAGCCATGGCATCGTCATCTATGCTAGGTTTTGCACGGCTATCGGTTGTTCCTGGCTACACACCACTACCTACTCCTTCGGGAGTCACCCCAGTCGACACTCCTCGCTTCGGGGCTCAGACTCCAGTGGAGACACCTGCCATCCCTACCCCCATCGAGACGCCGCTAGAGACCCATGCCGAGACATTCAAGTTCATGCGTCACAGGCGAGAGGGCTTGCCATACTCCGTCGACATCAGCAGCGGCATCATCTTAGATGATGAAGGCAAGAAGGTGATCTCACGCATGCGTGGTCTTTGCTCTCAGGTGTTTAGACACTACATACTAAACACCTAGAGTGAAGTGCCAAGTGAATTAAAAGACAGAGTCATCAGCATGCTGAGTGAAGAGTTTTTTGTGTCAAGTCGAGATGAGCGCTTCAATGAAGACCTGAGGAAGGTTTGAATGCACGAATACTGCAAGCACAAGCATTTTGAAGACAAAAAGCAATAAAGCATGTGTGGAACAGACTAGATTGGCTAGACAAAGAAGATTGGAATAATGCAAAGCAAGCAGCACGCGAGAATCCTGACAAGTAGAAGGAACAAAAAGGAGGCAGCCAAAGCACGAGTAGAGGCAAGGAGTTCGCACCACTTGGGGAGCGACGGGTGGGCATCATTTGAGGCTGATTTTGTAAGTGTTTTTCATTGCTCTTGAGGTTTGGTAGTTACGTCTATTTGTAATTTTAAATTCTAAAATAATGGATTCTTTGTATGTTTTGAATAGTGGTTGATGACAAGACGTGACCCCACACCGTACGAGCACGAGTACGCAGGCAAAAGGGGCTTAAACGTTGTGATGGACATTTTGAGTTCTCGTGGCAGCATGGTTAGTATTAGGGTTTACTCTTTTTCATTTTTTGTATTGTTTTGTAAATTATATGTTTATACTTACTGAAAGTCTAATTGTTTTTTTCTACAGAATCCGACAGATACGCCGCTTGGACGTGATGAGACGTTTGGTTAGACGATGTCACTCTATCCGTAGCTAGATAGAATTAGTTTCCTTTTGTCATAGCTTTATAATGAGATGATGTGTATACGTCCTTTTGTAACTATTGGAAAACCATGTATATTTTCTCAATAATGACAATGGTGTTGTAACTATTACATATGCAAAGCTTAACAATCAAGTGATTTTTCCTATGATGTGTACAATTGTCATTGATTTACTTTCATCAATTTACTTTTGTGATTCTTGTATCTTTATTCTGCAAACAATAATATGGATGATGGAGTTAATGGTTATATTGTCTTGTGGATGACTATTTGGGTCTATATCTTGCACTTTCTTTCAAAGGTGAATATGGGCTTATCTTGGATTCATTTAGGTTTACTCTATTATTGAAACATTAAATATGGTTCATGGGTGGCAGCGCATTCAATGCCTTGCCCCCCAAAAAATTTTATTCTTGATCGTCGCTATATAAGGTTCGGCAATGTTGTTATGAGCGTCACTACAGGAAGCCTGTAGCCGTCGCTATTTGCACTGCTATATAGCGACGTATATAGCGACGTTACCATATTGACGCTATTAGAGACGGTCTTAGCAACGCCGGAGAGTATAGAAACCCAATGTATTTCCGTTGCTAAAAACGTCACAAGTGCACACAACCTCTTGTAGTGTTGATATTTTTGGTGAATGTATAAGGACGTTGCCTGTGAGGTTTTGTATCACCTTTAAGGGGTATCATATGTTGGAAAATGCTTAGATCAACTCCTTAAGGTCCCAGTATGACCATGCAAACACATCTCTATATCGTTTGAAAGTAGCTATTAATAGCTTCTCTTCCTCCTCCGTGAGGTATGTAGCAATATATATCGGCTTTGGTTCTTTACTTGGTTTGGCTAGGGCAATTCATTTGGCATTTTGAGGTCCATTATAAGATGTCCTCGGTTCCTTAATATCTCTCATTGGCGATTGAAATATGATCCTTCTGTTTTGTATCGTGTACTTTTTATAGTGAGAGTGTGCATCAAATTTGGCAGTGCTAGATCCCTCTTCACTTTCCAGTTCTCTAGTCCAAACCTCTTTCAAGGTTTGCTTCATCTTTTGGTATTCATGTTTTCACTCGATTTTGGACATTTTTTATGATGTTTCAGTTGTGACTTTGGGTTTCCCTTTTCTTTGTTTCTTTAGATTAGTCTTTGTAGAAGCTAGTTTTAATGGATTTTGTGTAATCTTATTCCCGACAGAGTCGTTTTCTCCTACGAGCATCAAATACTGTGTTTTGCTCAACAATTGAGGCATAGGTTTCCCTTGCATTTTTTTTTGTTTTTGCATTCATTTTTCTCCATACCTCTAATGTCTTCTAGACTTTTGGTTTGGGAAATCATAGAAGAGCACCTTGTGCTAGTTCATTTTATTTTTGTTTTGAGAGCTACTCGAAAGCTCATCTTCAGCTTCAATCTCTAATTCATCATCTTGTGAATCTTGGAACTCTTCAACACCTTTGTTGCTTACATCTCATACGGAAACCCCGTCCATTATGTGTTTGCATTCAATGATTTCTTGAGTCCCCCTCAATTTTAACCCTAATTCCAAGATAACACTTACCATCCGGAAGGGCATTATATCAAAACCCTCATTGTCACAAAATTTTGTTGGGGTTATCTCGTTCACACACACATCTGGAGTAGTTAGTATTTAGTCCTATCCACAAGGTTCAAACAAAGCTTTCAAAAATGGCTCCCAAACATAGTTCTTATCCTCTACTAATCTCTCTAAGATGCAATCTTCTTTCCTCAGGCTTCTTGCACATTTGGATGCTCCACACTTACAAAAATGTGATTTTGTTTGGCAACCATGTAGGTTTTGTTTTCCATGGATTGTAGTTGAGTCAAATTCTTCCACAAGAGTTTGAATAGCATCTTTATAACTCTGGTCCTTGGTGCTAACCCTCATAGTAACATCCTTATGCCAGAAGTAGAGGTGGTCATATCCCCAATCTTACACTATTTTAAGTTGACACATTAATGGTTGTCCCAAAATGACGTTAAAGTCTTTGCTCTTCTTAAAGTCCACTATGGATATGGTATGCTTGTATTCAATTCCATATGAGGATATTATGATTTTCTCCATCATGCCCAAATGTCTTTCTACAAACCCATCTATAATTTGCAAGTTCATTTGCATTTTTTTGATAGTAGCTGGTCTTCACCACTTTTCCCAAGCTTCTATTGTAGCTATGGCCACTCCATTCTTTCTATCAAGTATGGCTATGGTTTTTACCCCCTAGTGATCTAATGGCAAAGTGGTGTTTTTCTCTTCTCCTTCTCAAGAATTGCCCACCTTGCTTATAGGCACAGGTTTTGCTTAAATTGCTTTTTCTTGTGTAGTTTTACCCATGTTTTCCTCTATGGTAATGTCTTGAGGTGGGATTTTTAGCCCCATCTTTTTCAAGTTTTTGCCACCTCATCCCATAAATGCGGTCTAATCTTTAGAAGTTCTGAGAGAGTGATGGTACACCGTATAAGAGCCAACATCAATTCATGGAGGCTCTTTGTGTCCAATATTCTTCCATGAAGAGGAACAACCTTGACCTTTGATATCGTTTTGTGTTCTCTTATAAAAGACGATAGAGTCTTCAATGTTTAAGCTTTGCTCTCTGTAGATATTTCCATCCCTACATCACTGTACAGTGATTTTATATCCCCAGGATAAAACTCATGATCCATGTTGATCTCTGTGATAGGTGAGGACTTAAAATTTGCACTACCATCTTTGCAATTTTTTATTGTTTTCCACAAGGCTTGTGACCATGGCTCTTCCACTTCTGGAATGGGAATCATTCTTGTGACTTGGCATCATTTTGTTGTGTTTGCTACTACCCTTGTACCCAATGGTGTTTCAATTTCAGGCCGCATGAGATCAATAATTTTGTTTTCTTGCTCACTTTCCCTCTCCTTCTAAAGTGTCATCACTTCTTGGTTGGGAATGTTTGTTATTTCAAGTTGCATCAAAGCTTGAGCAGTCTCTATGAACCATTTGCACATTTCCAATCTCTCTGTTTTGAATTCAAGATGCAGGTATGTCAAACCATCTTTGCTCTAAAGTCTGGTTGGTCTTTAGTCTTGCCTAATAGGCTTGCAATAGAGCCTCTAAGGGTTCCAGTACTCTGTCCACCAAGACTGAATCTCCTGATGAAATTTTAGAAGACTCCACTCCTTCAATCTTTCCTTTGTTTTCTTTTTTGTGTTTAAGTTGCTCCCTAGTTTGTTGTAGCTCTATCTCCAAGAAGGAAATATTTTTCGTTAGACTTTTAGATTTCATATTGCTTCTCTTTGCCTTATAGAATTTTCTTTGAGTGGGGATCGTTAAACTTTCAAATTTAGTTTGATCCAAAAGTTTTAGCGCATCCTTGACTGGCAAGGTTTTTGCAGCTTCCTAAGTCTGAGCTTTAGTCACCACATTGATAGGAATCATCGGCTCAATTTTAGGTCCATTCAAATAAGACAAAACTCCAATGCCATTCATAATCGCTTTTCCTTTGTTTTTAGAATTATTGGGGCAGTTTGGAAGTACACGATCTATCGCCCTCTCAAAACCCAAAAACCTTTGTTCTCTCACCCTTCTGTGGAAAAACTCATGCCCAATGACTACCTCCACATTCATAGCAAGGACCTTCTAGCTGAGCGCCTTGTTGTGCGCCCATTGGCTATCCTATCTTAAGAGGATATCCTCTACGTTTATAGTTCTAATTTTCTATGAACGTGAGCATATTTTCATTCATCGTGTGATGTTTCTTTAATAGTTGAGCAATGTACAAAGGTTTTGTAGCCTCGTCTAAGCTTACCCAGGAAGGATATCCCTTGTTGGCATACATGTTTTCTTTAGGCTCTCTCTCGTAGGTTTCCTATGGTTCTTCATAGTAAGAATTTGGTGGCAACATTTGTTGACTCGTGAGTGCTTCTCTAGCTACGTATATCTAACAATTACCCTATTATCTTGGAGTAAGGAGTTTTTTGACCTACCATAGGTCGTGGTTTATCTCCCCCTTGTGCTGCATTATTTGGGCGTATTTGGTACCTTGGTGATGGCGGAAAAATTTTCACCCCTAGAGGTCCATACAGCCTTTCTCTTGCATAAAATTTGTTGTAAAAACACTTTGTCTCGTGGTTTGTGTATTTCTACTCAATTACACACCACTTCAAGTCCCTCAACATAGTAGCTTCTTGTGGCCGTTGTTGTTGTAAGTTTGGATTTTGTCGATAGCTCCGGTTCATCCTCGTAATCACTTTCTCGACCATTTGATCAACATTTGGTGTATTTGAAGTAGGATCGCTCCTCTTAGTTGATGGTTCACTAGTGGTTGTGGAAGCATTTCTAGTATTAGTGTCCATATCTTCTCATACCTCTCCGTAAACCTTGTAATTGGCAATTAGATACAACATTTCTCTAGTGACCTGCTCAAAGGTGGTGCACACCTTAAGGTGCAAATCCTTTTTGAGACTTTCATTTCTCAAGCCCTCTATAAAGAGAACTGATATCTTTCATCTCGCGGTAACTCTCTAATAGGACATCTCTTCATGTATTGCTCAAAGCAAAGCAATGCTTCCTTCACCATTTTGTTTTCTTTCTGCTTAAATGCATAGATTTGGAAACTATGTTATGCTTGATTCCCCTCTTCAAAAATTCCTCTGCAAACTCTTGTCACGAGTTTCTCAATATTTGGTAAATCTTAACTATTCAATGGCTAGAACCATGTTAATGTCGTTGGAGAGGGGGAATGAGGAAACACTCCCAACACACAACACAAGGCCTCTCTATAGCTCAAGGCATTCATAGCACCCCTATCCTCTCAAAAAACACAATTCCACTAGCAGACCACTGCTTGCACACACACTGATGCACAAAAATGCGGCTACCCACATGCATTTCATAGCTCGTTTCAAACAACACACTGTTTCTGGACACAAGCCAATCTCTCACTTTCATTGCGCACACAAAAGACTCGAGAGCACACTTGCTCACTCACATTGGAACCAACACAAATGCAAAAGAAAATGGCCATGGAAGCTTCACCATGGTCAAAAAACACCATACACAACTCGTTTACAACAAACGGCACACCCACTCAATTTCGAGTCAAGAAAAAAACACACACCATATTAGCTCTACATGCACACACCTCTGCACAAAGAAGCCCCTCTAAAAAATTCACACTCATCATGGCTCTCTGTAGGCTCAAGGGAAAAATCCTCTTGGCTAAAAAGCATTTAATAATGTTCAAAAATTGACTTCTACATTGGGTTTCTAGTCAATTTTGGCATCCGCACTCCCATTGGACCACTTGGCACTTCAATTTGGAAACTTTGGAAGGGCGGTCGCTTCTTACTTACTCTTCATCTCCTCTCTTTGCTTGTGGGGGGTTGCACTAGCGACATCGCTAGTGTCACTAGGCACTTACAGATTTCTTTCCCTTGTTTTTCTCTCTCTCTTTCTTTTTTAACCTTTGGTTCTCCCCCCTTGGTCAGTTTGCCCTTAATCGGCTTGGGTTTGACCCTTTGAATCCCTTCTAACCTACCACTTTGGAGCCCATTCTCTTGCACCCTTCAGGGCTTATCTTTCTCTCACACACAACCCCTCCCTGAGCATTGGTCGCTAGTGTGGTTGGGGGGGGGGGGGGGGGGGGGGGGGGGTGTAGCTTGCTCTTCTTCTTCAAAAAATTGGTGTCCCCTTAGGACCGCAGGATGCCTCTCTTATAGAGTGCCACATCATCAACACAATTGGCCACCATCTGAACATCGACAGAGCTAGCACGTCGTCGATTGTGGAAAAACACCGCCAGATGCCACTGGCACCACCTCCTTTGTGCCAAAGGAGTGCCACGCCATGTCCATAGGAGGGAGGAGCCTCTCTCTCTCTCTCTCTCTCTCTCTCTCTCTCTCTCTCTCTCTCTCTCTCTCTCTCTCTCTCTCTCTCTCTCTCTCTCTCTCTCTCTCTCTCTCTCTCTCTCTCTCTCTCTCTCTCTCTCTTCTCATGCTTTACAATGGGTTCACAGCCTAGGTATTATACCCTCAAATTTTGCCTTTCGACCTTGCATGTAAACTCATTTCATTTACCACGTGGCATCCCTTGGTAGCTTGCCCATTCAATTGTTGAAAAACCTTCAAGTGAGTCCATTGGACTCCCAAACTTATGCTCAAAGTTCTAGAACCTGCCACTTCTTGCGCAGTCATGAGATGCTCAAGCCGCAAAACCCATCAAAAGATCACTTTCTTGACTCTGATTCACTCGATCGTTGCCTTTTTTTGACCCCATCGTGACCACCAATTGAGGCCGTCAAAATGGTGAAAATTCATCTATCCACTCTCCACCACCAAATGTTGTAGATTTCAACTTGGCATATCTCACCGTCTGTGACTTCAATTGATGAGAGATTGATTCTTGCTAACTTCATGTGATGCCCATTACCTTCTTGAACCTAATTGAGGCCCAAAAAACACTAGATGGCATACCTTCCAATGCAATCAACTTGGCACACACTCAGTCCCCATTGGCCATAACTTTCTCATTCGATCTCCAATTGACAATCCAAAAAGATTGACATGATGTGCAACTTGATCACTTCACATCTATAGACTCATATCATCTATAGCCATGTGTCATCATATGCCCTGTCCATTCTAAAGCACCAACTCACCACTTTGGAAACCTAGATTTTCCATCCCAATTGGCTCACTTTGGAGCCTTCTTGGCCTTGAAAAATTCCTTATACATTTCCACTATCCTTCGCCTGCCCAGGGTCTTCACACCTGCTTTAACCTTTTTCCATGCACCTGTATACACCCATAGCCTTGCTTTTCACACTTCTCAACATCAAACAACTTTGGTTGCACCACCGTTCCTTTCAAGGTTAACCCATATCCTTCGTATTGAGTATAAAGATCTACTACTTGTTCAGCTCTTAAGACTCTCTTAAAGAGTGAAACATGTGCATATGGATCTCTTAACACATTGTACTTTTTAGAAACAAACTTTTCCACTTGAGAAGGTTGCATTCATCATGTTTCAACTACCATTCTCATCACTCTTCTCCTAAAACAATGTCTCTAGCTTTATATCCCCCATTAGGAACTCTAGTTGAAGTTCTCTCTATAGCTCTCCCATCTAGTCACACATCATTTGTTTCAATCTATGAATCTAGAGCTCTTGTAGTATGGATTGTGCCTGGAGTATCACTATTTATATGTGGTCATTGGAACCCTCAAACTCAAGGATCCCATTGGTCTTGGTACTAAATATTATAGGGGATTGAATGAATCTATGAATCTAGAGCTCTTGTAGTATGGATTGTGCCTGGAGTATCACTATTTATATGTGGTCATTGGAACCCTCAAACTCAAGGATCCCATTGGTCTTGGTACTAAATATTATAGGGGATTGAATGAATCTTCCACCTTGGTTCTAACAAGACTCCCTCTTTATGATAATGAATCTTCCACCTTTGGTTCTAACAAGACTCACTCTTCCTGTTAATGAATCTTCCACCTTGGCTCTAACAAGACCCACCTTGGCTCTTTCTATTAATGAATCTTCCACCTTGGCTCTAACAAGACCCACTCTTTTTGTTGATGGCCTTGTTTTTTGAGACAGTTGGTCTAAACATGCTAGGAGTGACATAATATTAATGGAGTGATCCTCCAAAGTACTCCTTGTGGTTTATAGCTGAGTATCTTCACCCATACTTATCAATAATGATCACATGGGTATCTTTGCCTTCTATGTATGTGAAAACATACAAGTATTCTTGCTCTGTCAACTCTCCAATGTAGGGTTTGTTTCATTTATAATAGAGCATATGCGCTCCATTGGCATACTTATAGAACCCCACATGAGTGTTATCCGTGTTGATTCAAGTCGTCTCATTCATTGGCCATAGCTTCACATTAGGAATGTCTAGCTTTGGCAACTTGTCTACGAGTTCCACGTCAACCTTGTCTTTCGTTCTGTTAATCCCCATTTTTCCACCATGTATATATAAGATCTTTTTGAAGATATATTTTAATCAACAATAGGTTCTAAGGTCAGCAATGGTCCTAATTCACAGTCTCTTATGTGGAAATGTGACTAACATGGTCTCCTACATCAGGGTCTCTACTAGCATATAATCTTCCCGATTGCAAACACATCAATAGAAACACTATTGCAAAACCATGATTTGTTACCTCTTTGGTTGCTTCCAAGTCCTTGGTTAGAAAGCACTTCAAGATGCACACTCTAGCCCTTGTAATCTATACAAAAAATACTTGGTGGCTATGAGTTTATAGCTCCTCTGTTAATCAAAATCTAAAGTCGAAAAAATTTTATCGTGTTTTTGGAAAGAATTTCTATTTTTCTTGCGAAATGCTCAAATCAAATCCAGATTCAATTTTGAAAAGACCATTAGGATCCTTGTGACTAGCTCTATCTATGGTGCATGCCTAATCTGAGTCTGTGACAAAGGAACATGGATCGCGATCCATGTACCTTTATGGGGAAAAAATGTGGTGAAACTTAACACACAGCTTGACCCTTGTACCCTTACCCTGGATATGTGTTTTTTGTGTGATTTGGACAAGTTTAGGTTAAACCCTAGGTCTATATTGGTATTTTTTTGTCTTGAGGTGTTTTTATCTCTTTTGAACCTCTTTTTGTACTCTTTTGACTACCTAGCTTTGGGAAGTATTGCTCCGACTAATCTCTACAATAGGCTAGTATAGTCTCTATCCAAAAACTCAAAAAAGGTATCGTGATCTGAGTTCCATCACATCTGAACATGGAATTTGGGATATGGGTTAATTTTTGACTAGTTTCTGATGTTTTGCACTTTTGACCAACTTTTTTAAACTTTTTGCTAATGTCGCTTTTCAAACAGTTGTTCAAAACAGTGTCAGCTACCTGTTGCTCAAATCTCATGCCAAAATCATGAAAAGATACATGGACCACGATCCATGTTTGATAGCATTTTGGCATGAAACTTGGTTAGGTGGTTGTCCATGCCCTGTAGATGCTAATTCCCAACCTTTTTTGAATTTGGATCACTGAAATTTTAAAAATCCCAAATTTTGGTGAAATCTGCGATTTTTGTCCAATTTCTTTGTTTTGAGTGTGTTTTTGGTGTAAATTTTGCTCCAAGTTCTAGCTTTTGTTGCCTGGAAGCACCCTATATCAAATGGTTTCAGTTTTGATCAAACAACCTTATGGTACATGGATCATGATCCATGTACAATAAGGCTGTTTGACCAGAAACTGAAACCATGTTCCTTCTTAAAATTGGATAAAAATTGTCAATTTTCTTCCTGTGAGTTTTGTGATCCCCTTTTGCACCAAAATTTTGGGTTTTGAACAGCTTTTATGCTCTAACCATCAAATTTTCTAATTTTTTTAAAATGGTCTCTTTTGTCAAAATATTGTTTTCAATAGTTTTTTCTCTAAACTTTCAATCCAAATATGATGGTGGTATGTTACAAGACTGATCGCACAGGCACCCACCTAGCCAGTCACTTAGATGAACACCACATTCGTACTGTTATTATTTTGTTGAGCTAGTGTAGTGATACTTTGTGTAAATCTTGATTCCAAAGTAGTATGTCAATTCCCTGAGTTGTAATTTTGTAATTACAACTGTAAAAGTGCATGTGAGACAGCCACTGGCCATTTAGAAATCCCTAGGTATAAATGTCAATAACTTTAATGTGGAAGGAGGCTTACCTTTTAGAACAAGGGAGCTTTGAAAACGTACGCTCAAGCTACGAAGCTGCTCCAACTTGTAATCAACTTTTCTAATGAGCGGGTAATCAATTTTCAATTCCAAAACTTGCATTGTGGTCCTCTCTCTTTGCTCTTTCATTCAAGTGTAAGCATTGTCAGTTTTGTTGTGGTTTGTGACTACGCGTTTGTGAGCCTTAATTGCAGATTTGTGTGCTTAAATCAATGTTTTATGAGGTTTTGACCATAGAAGAGTGTTCTTAGACCATAGGGCGATATTTTTGGATAGTTATGTTGCAATTTTCAGGACCTATTTCATGATGGGTCGTGATGTGGTACCTTGTCGGATTGCAACCAAAGTTGGTAGGATAGTGCCCCTAGGTGTCCTAGAACTCCTCCTAAAGTTTTATTGCATTTCAAGTCCGTTCAAGCTAAAAAATGGTGTGATGACCTAGAGGGGTGAGAAAGGACATAGGCAAATTTCCTGGATCATTGAGTGATTGATTTGCTTGTCAAGTTGCTACGATAGCTTGTTAGGTTCACTTCTTGATATCAATAACCTCAAAGAGTCTCCATGTCCCATCCAAGTCACTTCCCTGAGTATTGACATTATGTTAGTGTCCGATAGCTATGCTACACACATCTGTCCCGGGCAGCCTACTAACACTGGCACTAACATTGACCCGCTAACTTGCTACAGACGTCTGTCGTGATGACCCACTAACATGGTAGTTTCTACTTACCCTACTCCTAGGTAACTAAAATGAATCTATGAATAAAAACAAAACAAACAATGCAAATTGAAGGTGAAATAGGTTATGGAATAGTACTTTCAGAGCATCAAGAAAACTGAACAATAAAATACTTTTTGTATCTCACTCACAACTCTTTTCCTATCAAGAGTAGATCTAGTAAGTCCTCGACTTCTACCCTCTACCAAACATTAAACCCCGAGTCTAGCTGCTTCACTGCTAAGGTGTAAATGGAATGGGTAACAAAATGTATAGAAAAGAAGGCTATGACTAGATCATTTACCACCTAATGATCATATCCCCATCAACGGTGCAACGATCGGACGTCCGTAACATAACTATCTCACACCAGCATAATTTCATTACTCAGTGAAGTGACTCGAATGGGGCACGGAGACTCTTTGAGGGTGTTAACCTCAAGAAATGAACCTAGTGAACTAAGCTATCATCACCACTAGCAAACTAACACTCCGACAATGTGGGAAATTAGTCTATGTCATATCGCACCGCTCTCGATCATCACGTCATTTTGTCGACCAAATGAATTTGGAATGCAAAATAACTTTAGGAAAAGTCTAAGGAAAATATCCTACAAAGTCTAGAGGTCATCTGACATGTTACCAAAATCACTATCCATCATGGTCTGGGTCCTAAAAATTGCAAGAGGACATTCCAGATAGGTAGCCCTAAGGTCTAGGAACACTCCTTTATGGTCAAAATATCAAAAAACAAAAAATTTAGTATTCAAATAAGTCGCTTTATCTCACAAACAAGTAGTTGTGAATCACATCAAAATTGAGAATGCTTATACTTTGAACAAAAGAGCAAGAGACAAGGAACACATTGTAGTTCTCAGAACAAAATTTTGACTATCATATTAAGAGAAAAACCAGTTACAAGGTACTACTGAGTAGCCTCTCACAATCATATGTACAAAAGCTCTTCAAAAACTTGGATAATGTTACATTGTGTCCTTTCAAACTAAGGATTTTGAGCTTAAGGATTTTGAGCTTTTTGCCTAGAGCTTTTCATATGGCTAGTGTGGCTGACTTACAAGGCTTTTGGACTCGAGATAAAAGAATACATCTCTAAGTATATATAATGTGGCTCAAATATCATTATATCTTTTATACAAGGCTTTTCAAAAAAAAAGAGTTACATCAAAATTGTGGGCTTTGAGAAGGCATAGTCAGTTAGGAGGGCACCCGTCAACTACATCTGCCAAACTCGTTGCCATCCGTCGTCATGAAATTAGTGTGAACCATAGTCCTTGTGGCAATTAAGGCGTTGTGCTTTGCCTATTTTTTATCTTGTAGTTTTTGTTTAAATTAAAGCAGGTATGCCCAAAGCACCTCAAGGTTGCACCTAGGTGGTTTACGATGAATCATGATAGATCATGTTTTGTAGAGATACGAGCTCGAATTTGGGTGCATTGTTTAGTGATTCATGCCTTCTAGCCTTTGTATAGAAGACTTAGTCATTGCAAATTTGCAAGTAGAGTACAACAATTGAAGGCTTATGATAGGCACCTACTTGCTACTCAAGGTTAGGTCATGGCTAACCATTTCATAAAATTTTGTATTTTAGCAAAAATTTGCAAAAAAGGAACGGAGTGCTTATATATTCTTGTGTCTGTGTGTGCGCGTGCATGTGTGCGAATATATATGTACAGACACATATAGATAGGTAGATATGTACAAACTTGTCCCTTGCCCCCAATCGTACCTAGCTAGGTATGCGGTGCCTCCCGAGCAGAAGCTCATGATGTTATGCATTGTATGAAAAACACTGGAAAAGGCTCCCTTTTCCTACATGAGAAAATTTCTAAATCTTCTTGTGATACCCGCTCCATAGAAAGGACACAGCTGATGAGAGATTAAACCCATTTTCTGATGAATGAAAATTGAGGTTGTCAAATTTCTTGTACCATTACACCCACACAAATGTATTGTAAATCTCCATCATGAACGGCATACTACAAGACACCCTTTTATTCAGACTTTTACCCTATGCGCGCACACACACACACACACACACACACAACATATATATATATATATATATATATATATATATATCTATAGATAGATATAGTTATATGAGAAATTTTTGCATACGATTTAGGGCAGATTGTACCTCCTGCACCATGTCTTACCAACTAGTCTTGCTTGGTGGGCCTGGACTGTAACCTTGTAGGCCTTGAGAACTTCATAATGACACCTAGTATGGGAGGAACGGGGACCTATATAGTATGGTATCTGTTGTGGGTTAGGTCAACACATGAACATCATACACAGCAAGAATAACCATCTACTCCACCATACTTCATTAACAACAATTCAGACACAGTAAACATGACTACTCAAAATATCAGAGTAAGCAGAGAATACATTGAATAGTTGTTGCACTGCACCATCATCATCACATTCATATCATAGAACAGATACCTCGTACGCAGATACATTCCCCACTTATATAGATAAATCCGACTTACCTACCCAGTCACAAGACATTCAGCAGACTGCAACTGAAAGACAGTTACATCCGACTTAGCAAAATACAGCTCAGTAAATATCTGATAAGTCAAAATCCGACTTAGCTATTCAGAGTCAGTTTCTAACATGTGCCTCTCAACACATGGCACGCCCCGGTGGTAGATTTTGCATAAATCTGACCCGGATTCACATATCCCTTGATCAGGAATCCACCCTCTGCTGTACAGCTTCTTCCTTACTCTGGTCCTCAGCATTCACTTTATGATCCACCAGCTCTGCTTCCTTTACTGCATCTGATTCTGCTGCATCAGCTTTTCCCATTTCCACCTCTTGTGCTCTATCTGCAATCACAGTATCAATCTGCTCTTCTGCCACTTTCTCCTCAGCTACATCCTGCATCAAAAAACTATTAGTAAAATTATCCTCTTTCTTTTCTGCCTCTGCAAGCTGCTGTCTCTTATTCTCTTCCATCTGCTGAACCTGCTGCTTCAAACTGTCTCTCTCCTTTTGCAATTCCTCCACTTCCTTCAACAATTGTGCTTCTACCTCATGCACTAACCCTGCCTTTAGCACCTCATATGGATACTTAATGACAAATCTCATTCTTTCCTTGGTCTTTTGCCACATCTCCTGTGCAACCAAAGCTAACTGCTGCTTGAGAATAGACACTTCTCCTTCTTTCATTAATACTGCACTCAAGCTAATTTCCTCCTGTGCCAACATCTGTTGCTCTAGTATCTGCAAAGGTTCCAATCTCAACCTCTGCATCTCCACAGTGACCTGTAACTCTGCATTCCTCTTTGCCATGTCTTCCAATTCCAAAGCAACCGCTGCCTCCACTTTCTCAGTCCATTGCTTAAACTCCCCCAATGATCTCTTCACTTTTGCTAACTCCATCTTCTGTTTCCCCACTGTTTCCTCCATATCCTGCTCATACTTTACTTTCATCATAGCTATCTGCTCTTCAAACTCTTTCACCTGTGACACCTGTCCTTTAAACTCCATCAATTTTTCTGCATTCCTTTCAGCTTGCATACTCTGAACCTTCAGCATATTATTCTGCTGCCTCACAAATTCTTGCACCTGCTGCAGCATCTGAACTACTTTATCACTGTCCAATTTCCCAGTGTCTGCTGATACTCCAGAGACTTCCTCAGTACTGAAATCTAATCTAGAAAACACTCTGCTGACTGGTTCAGACTTCTTCCTCTTGTTGGATAGTGTGAAAGCCTTACCAAGCTTTATTGGTGTTTCCTCTGCTTTTACCTGCATTGGTGAATCATCATCCATGGTACCAAATTCTGCAAACTGCATTTTTGCTGTGATTTCTTCAAAGGCCTCTCCTGGAGTATATTTGGCTTTCACCAAATCCTCATAAGCCTCCATATGCTTAGCATTAAACTTCACAAATCCTGTCTTTTCAGAATGCACCATGATGGGATGCTCAATCTGAACTGGCTGCTGCTTCTCCTGCACCAGTTTTTTTGCTTTCACAGGCCACCTTGCTTCACCATTCTGTACTCTCTGTGCAAAAAAAAACAATGCTGACAAGTAACCACATAACCTACTATTTGCCTGTGTCTTCCTCTTGTCTGAAGAATGAATCTCTGCTGCCAACTTTTCATACACCCAGTGAGCCCAGCTCACTTCTCCTCCCTGCTCTGCATAGCTTAATGGTGCAAAGTTTTCTTTTGACACACGTTTCCTCTTCTACAGAGTCACTGTTTTCGTCTGCACTGCTTACGTCAAGCCGCATTGGCAAAGCTTTGCTTCTCAAACGTCGCCCCGAACCTTCGGTCTGCTCCTCATCAGGCTGTGGTTGCATGGCCATCAATTTCTTTGCTTTCGGCATGGCAGGACTGAATAAAGCTTCTTCAAGCGAAAACCCGAATGCTCCTCGTTGCTGCATGTGTACTGAACTTTTGTTGCATGTATGATTATACTCGCTGCACCATGCACACATATCTCCACCCAGTATCCTTGAAGTGCTACGAAACTTCTTTTCAGCACACTCCCCGAAGTTATTAATCGGGCCTAATAATTTCTTATTAAAAATTCCGACTTGGTCAGTTCCGACACAGGTACTCTTCTAACATCTACAATGTTGAATCAGATGTGCACTTTGGAACTGCCTACTTCCTCCAACCTGTGAATTATATGGGATACTATGAAAAGATCTCCTCAAATCCATGCAAGCCAGCATTTTTCCTTTTCCTTTTGCTGACTCTGAATCTCCTGACTGTAGGGGTATTACAGTTATGCAAGCTACACTTGGCCAGTCCAAATGAGGTGGCTTTCCCTGAAATTTCTTCAGCCTGAAACCATTAACTGCCTTTTCCACTCTTGTGCCAAACACATCAGCTATGATGAATGTCCCTTGTCCTTTATCCTGCACAATCTGATATGGTCCCTGATATCTCAATGACAATTTACCAGGATGTGGTCCCAGCTTAGAGTTGTACAACATTACCCAATCTCCAACCTGAAAGATCTTGAACTTCACATTCTTGGTCACCCATGCTTGTCTTCTTCTTTGTATGACTTCAGTAATGTAAGAGCTTACCAACCTATCCTCCTCCAGCTGCATCAGATATTTGTTCATGTGTAGTACTGACAACTTTGGAGACTGCTTCTCTGCTGAGACTCTTAAACTTGGTACCACAAACTCCATAGGCACCACAGCTTCCAGCCCATACACCAGCTTGAATGGTGTCATACCAGTAGTGACTTTGAAAGCTGTTCTAAAGGACCATAAGGCAGAATCCAACTTATCATCCCAATCCTTCTGATTCTCTGTCACAATCTTTTTCAAAATCCTTACCAGTGTTTTGTTGGAGCTCTCAGCCTGACCATTAGCCTGTGGATGATATGCTGTAGACTTCTTGTGCATAATCATATGTGTCCTTGTTAGCTCTGAAATTACTTCATTCAGAAAATGAGTTCCTCTGTCACTTACCAGCTCCACTGGACACCCAAACCTGGTCATAATGTTATGATAAAGAAATCTGGCCACACTTGAAGCTTTATTATCCTTCAATGCTACTGCTTCTACCCACTTAGTGTAATAATCTGTAGCCACTAAAATGTATCTGCATCCCTTCTTGGAAGTTGGTTTGACAGGTCCTACAAAGTCCAAACCCCACTTTTGAAAAGGTTCCAAAGGCAAAATAGGATGATCCCCCATCCTATCCCTGTTTGAATCAGGTTGACCTGTTTTCTGACAAATTACACATCTTTTGGCATAATCATGTGCATCCTTTAAAACTGTGGGCCACCATAATCCAGCCTGTAAAATCTTCTTCCCTGTAATATCTCCAGAGAAATGCCCTCCTGCTGTGCCTGAATGTGCTTCCTGCAAGACTGCACTTTGCTCAAATTCTGGCACACATCTTCTTATCACTTGATCAATGCCTTTCTTATATAGTGCCCCTGCAATAACTAAATAGGGTCTGGTTTTCAGTGCAAATTTTCTTCTCTGATCAGCATTGAACTCCCTTGGTATAGCTCCATCAGTCAAAAACATCAGCAATTGATCATACCAAGAATCATTCACAGTAGTCTGCACATCAAACAGCTGAGCATCAGGAAGTGCATCATCTACCCCAGTAGGTGCTTCACCTGTTTCAATCCTGCCTAAATAATCTGCAATTACATGCTCCTTCCCAGGAGTATGCTCAATCTGAAAGTCAAACTCCTGCAACAACAACATCCATCTTGCAAGCCTTCCAATAAGAAGTGGCTTCTTGATCAAATACAACAAGGCCTGATGATCAACATGAAAAACTATCTTGTTCCCCAACAAGTAATGCCTGAACTTATTCAATGCATATACCATCCCTAAAGCTTCTCTTTCTGTCACAGGATAGTTTCTTTCTACACCTGTGAGAACCCTGCTTGCATAGTACACAGGTCTGAACCATCCCTTCTCCTTCTCCTGCATCAGTACAGCTCCTATTGCTATATCCGAGGCATCAACAAACACATGAAAAGGCAATGACCAATCAGGTGGCTGCAAAATTGGTGCTACTGATATCATTTTCTTCAACATCTGAAATGATTTCTGCTGAGGTTCATCCCATACAAATGCCACATCCTTCTTTGTTAATTGAGTTAATGGCAAGCATACATTAGACAAATACCTCAAATATCTGGAGTGCCACTTTGTCTGTCCAACAAACCTCATTAACTCTTTAACATTGGTAGGAACTGGTGCTGCTTGAATAGCTTCTATTTTCTTGACATCTATAGCCATTCCTACTTCTGACACCACATGTCCCAAAAGTATTCCACTCCTCACAGCAATTACACTTTTATAAGGATTCAGAGCCATCCTGAATTGTCTGCATCTTTCAAAACAGAGCTTCAGATGTAGCAAATGTTTATCCTTCTTTCCAAACACTGAGAAATCATCCACAAAGACTCTCATAAAGTCCTGTAAGTAAGGTTCAAACACCTTATGAGCAACAAAATTAAATGAAGGTGGTCCATTGGTTAACCCAAAACTCATCATTGTGTAGGCAAAGGCTCCCCATTCAGTTATAAAAGCTGTTTTATGCTGATCCGACTCAGCAACACTAATCTGATTATAACCAGAAAAACCATCCAGAAAGCTGTACATTTCATGACCAGCTACTGCATCCAACACAGCATCACAAAATGGCATAGGAAAGGGATCAGTAATGGTTGCTGCATTCAATTTTCTATAATCCACACATACTCTTAAAGCTCCATTTCTCTTTGGCACAACCAGTATAGGAGACAACCATGATACTTCATGTACAGATTTAATGAACCCTACTGCCAGGAGCTTATCAAGCTCCTCCTTCACCTATTTGGCAAAGTTAGGATTCATTCTATATCTTTGCTGCACAATTGGTTTTGCACCCTCTTTCAAATTAATCCTATGCTGATGTAGTGTTGGGTCAATGCCTCTCACCTGAGAATAATCCCAAGCAAACACATCCTTATAATCAACCAATAAGTGCAAAAGTTGTGCCAGAAATTCCCCTTGAATGTGTGCACTCACTTTGACCATTCTTGGTTCTGCCTCTGTTCCTAAATTCAGCTCCTGAAGCTCCTCCTTCTCTACCCTGCTTGATGCCCCAAACTTCTTTTCATAAATTTTCTCAGCCATATCCCTGGCCTCCTTTTCTTCCTGCTGAATCTGTTCCTTATCAGACATAGCATATTTCTGGTCCACCAACTGTAACAGTTCCTTACCCTGCACTGTCTGTCCTGGTGCTAAACCTATATCTGGCTCATCCTGTTCCTTACCTTGCTGTAACATGCTTTCCACATCTACTTCAAACACAGGTACAACAGTTGGATTGGCCTTCAAGAACTCTTCCTCTTGGTCATCTGTGACCTCATCAGCAAAATTAATAGTCTGAGCAAACAGTGGTTTCTCACTTAATGGAACCATCTTCCTTCCCCTCATAGGTATGGTTACTTTCTTTTTCCCTTTTTTCAATATGACAACATTTTCTCCCCAGTCCTGTCTTACTTTAGCCAATCTGAACCAAGGCCTTCCTAATAGCATTTCATATGCAGCTGCTGAGTCTGACATTTTGAGTACCACAAAATTAACAAAAAAGGATAATCCTGACACCTGAATTTCCTGTGCTTTGAGAATTCCCAAAGGTTGTACCCTAGATTGGTCTGCCATTTTCACCTGAAAAGGTGCTGGAGCCAGAGCTCCCAACTCCATTCTTTTGTACACTGCCTCTAGTAAAATATTCACCCCAGAGCCTCCATCCAATAACACATCATCAAAATTTTCTCCAAGAAAGTGTACTTTAATAACTGGTACCACAAAGTCCACATCTGCTGGATCAATTCTATTTGCTGCTGCTGGAGAAAACTGCCTGTCCATTGTGCCAAGTCCATTCAGGTTCTGCAGCTTTCTGAACAATCTGTCTTTGAAAGTTGGAACCAATTGCAACAACTGATCCAAAGATAATTGAAGAGGTGAGCTAATAAGTATTTCAAACCAATCCTTATCCTGTTTATTTTCCACCTCCTTGCTCCCATTATTCTGCTCTTCCTTTTCTTTT
This sequence comes from Adiantum capillus-veneris, assembly GCF_014529385.1. Lineage (NCBI taxonomy): Eukaryota > Viridiplantae > Streptophyta > Polypodiopsida > Polypodiales > Pteridaceae > Adiantum > Adiantum capillus-veneris. The sequence continues at coordinate 144,273,248 of NC_140944.1, read as the reverse complement.
GGGTCATCCTCAATATCCACCTGCTTTGCCTGGTGTTTGGTAATCCTTTTTGTAACCTGGTCTCTTACCCCTTTTTGCTCCTTCCAATCCAAAGGTGCTTTATCCTTAGACCTAGTCACTGCTAGAACTTCAACATGATCCTCCTGCACACATTGGTTACAATCACAAGCCCATTGATGTTCCTCTTCATTCCCTTGCTGCTCCTGTTCTTGGTCAGTATCTTGAATCTTCTTATCCTGAGAAAACACATCAAACAAGATTACATTTGCCTGAGCTGCTGGCTGATTTTGTTGTTGCTGCTGTTGCTGATTTTCAGGTTGATTGGGCTGATTATATCTCACAATGGGCATTCCCCTTTCTTCCCTATGCTTCACCCATAAAGCACAATTGGGACCTACCCAATGATCTGGTGCACCACAGTACACACAGGGTCTCCTATTATTATTGTTCTCCTGCTCTCTCCAAGGAGGTCTAGGAGGTTTTGTCCTCTAAAATGGTGGTCTTCCCCTAAATGGTACTGCTTGATTTGCTCCAATTTCTGGTCTTCCTATTCCTATGTTAGGTGTTGTCTGCCCTCTATTCTTTGGATTATACCAACAGCTAGCAGTACTATGTCCATCCCTTTCACAAATGTGACAATACACTTTTTCTTTAGGTGCTACAACAGAATAACCAAACTTTTTAAGTTTGCCTACCAACTCTTGCTCAATACTCTGCTTTTGCTTGACTTTCTTCTTCTTACTGCTCTGTTTCTTCTTTCTTTTTTCTGTTTCCTCATCACTGTCTGATGGTGAGTCTGAATCTGAGTTCCCACTGGAATCTGTGTCTTCAGATGCTTCTTCTGAATCTGAATCACTGTCTTCTTTTCCTTTTGCTTTGGTCATGCCAAGTCTCTTCTCCACCCTTGCAGCAGCAGTAACAAGGTCATCCAGACCTCCAGCAATATCAATGCTAGCTACTGCTCCCTTTAAGCTGCTTCTCAATCCTTTCAAAAAATAACCTGCTAACATTTCATTAGTGGGTCTTTCATTCCCCTGCAATCTTTCTACTAAAATTCTGAACTTCTGTGCATAGTCTTCAACCAGCATCTTATTTTGCTTAATGTCTCTGAGTTTTCTCAGGACATCAGTCGGAGTCTTCTCCTTTCTAAATCTCTGCAGAAATGCCTGCTTCAAAGCATTATAAGTAGCAAAATGTGCAATGCCATATTGGCTGAACCAACTCATGGCCTTTCCTTCCAATGTGGCAGCAAACTGTTCCATCTTTACTCCATCAGCATACATCACCTGATAGCCAAACTGTTCCATCTTTACTCCATCAGCATACATCACCTGATAGCCACTTGCCTGCCACTTAGTTTCAAACTGTGCCACATGACAGTCCGCATCTTCCTTACTCCCTGCTCTAAACTTGGCTGCCTTGACCTTTGGGTTGGGTGGTGGTTGAGCCATTGGAATGGGTTGTGGTGGTCTCCTAGGTCTTTGCCTGGTAGCCCCCTGAAGTGGGTCAAACTGGATCCTTCTCCTGGTGGTTCTTCTTGCCAGGAATAAAGCTCCAATAAATTGCCTCACTCTCTCTTCTCCTGCTGCTCCTGATCCTACCCCTCCTTGGTCTACAGGTTGCTGCCCCTGAGCATCGGGTGATTGCTGATTGTCATGATCATAGTTAAATGGATCAATGTTTCCAGCCTGTGCTTGAGCCCTTGTGTAGTACACTCTTCCTACTCTCCTGTCTCCCTCTGACATGCATCATTACTTGAAAATAAACGTTAACCCAGCGGATCGCCAAATGTGTTGGGGGTTAGGTCAACACATGAACATCATACACAGCAAGAATAACCATCTACTCCACCATACTTCATTAACAACAATTCAGACACAGTAAACATGACTACTCAAAATATCAGAGTAAGCAGAGAATACACTGAATAGTTGCTGCACTGCACCATCATCATCACATTCATATCATAGAACAGATACCTCGTACGCAGATACATTCCCCACTTATATAGATAAATCCGACTTACCTACCCAGTCACAAGACATTCATCAGACTGCAACTGAAAGACAGTTACATCCGACTTAGCAAAATACAGCTCAGTAAATATCCGATAAGTCAAAATCCGACTTAGCTATTCAGAGTCAGTTTCTAACATGTGCCTCTCAACAGTATCAATTATTTAGACCTAAAGTAAAGACACACAAGGTGTATTTACTAAGAGTTGCATGCATAATTAACATGTGTAGATCTTGATCGACATCGAATGTATAGTTTTGAAAACAATGTCAAAGTAAACCAAACCAAACAAAGTAATGTGTAAAATTCTAAAACAAGCAAATGGATAAAGCGTTAATGAACTGCAACAAGAAATGAAGTGCTTTACTGACCTCCAATGTTGTATTGGTGCTTTTCAATTGTCGAAACTACGGGCCGATATTTGAGTCAAGCTACAAAAAATCGATGTGAATAGTTAAACACTACGTCTTGCAATGAAATGTCACATACTGAAATTGCAAAGTATACAGTGCACATCATGTAGAAGTGCCATACAAAAGTATGGTGGAGAGTTGGCACTGTGGTCTCTCCAAAACGTATAAGAAACGGAAGCCGTGCCCTACCCCGTAGCGTTTATGTGTTGTGCTAAGCAAACGCATAGACATGAGAAATTAGATGCAGATAATGGACCTTGCAATGCTGTCAAGCTGGAGTCGCGCTCATGGAATTGAAACCTCGAGTGTTGTTAATATATTTCTTCCCTGCCAAACACAAAACATGCATTAAGACAAATACAGAAGATGTAGAATATTGATTGAGCTTAAAGAGAATCATATCTAACTTTATGTTCTATGTCAAAGGTCCACTACATAAAGAGTTATGGATGCTTTTCTACAAGTGTCTTGCAAATCATACTTCTACTTACTTAAAATTTGATTAGAGTACCCAACATAGGATGGGTGATACCCCTTCCCCCTCTCGGAACAGTTTCTATTACCATCCCCTTTTGAGCGTGAAGTGCGGAGAGAGCAGTTTTGGTTGCTGCAGCCAATAGCTTAAAGATCAGCGGCAAACTTGATTTGCTAAGGCAGTTCTGTGAGGTATTTACCTCTGCCTCCGTCTAAACTAGAGAGGGAAAAAGCTTCCAAAGCACAAATTGGTATTGGCAAATCACGTGAACCCACCCTAAGCAGGGAATGCCCTAAGCAGGCACTGCTCATTGCCTAGCCAATCTCTACGACTTGACTTTGAAAGGTGGGATGTCAAGCTTGACATTCATAAGTTATCCTATCCTAAGTCTGGCCTTGGGTCCCAAGCCTACCTATTCTTTCCAAAGTCAAGTTCAAGAAAGGCTCAATCTGTCCGACAACACATACTCCTACTCTCTCACTTATCGAGAAAGAGAGAAATTCGGGCATGCCATGTTCGGCAGCTCCATAGCATCTAGTTATTACTTGTTACACTAAAGCTTTTTTTTCTTTTTTCTACGTTTCTAGCAATTTGATGGTCAGATGCTGGTTGTATTCAATGGACGTGTTGGAGTGGCCGTAAACATCAGCAGATCTATAGCTGGCTTGGGCTCTGGGGTCCTTTATATTAAGGCTGGTGTCGAGCCGCAACTGATCAGCATCTCCTCACGCAGCTCTGCTCAACATCTCCACCACCTCTCTCTCTCTCTCTCTCTCTCTCTCTCTCTCTCTCTCTCTCTCTCTCTCTCTCTCTCTCTCTCTCTCTCTCTCTCTCTCTCTCTCTCTCTCTCTCTCTCTCTCTCTCTCTCTCCTCTCTCTCTCTCTCTCTCTCTCTCTCTTCTCTCTCTCTCTCTCTCTCTCTCTCTCTCTCTCTCTCTCTCTCTCTCTCTCTCGCAAATACGGTTCACAAGAACCAACAGGTGAAGGCGAAGTTCTTCAGTTCAATTGCTGTGGGGGAGCCTCAAGAAAAGAAGACCTAGGTAAAAACTATACTCTGCTTTGGGTTCACTTGTATCAAAATCCCCTCCTCCCTTTGCAAAATTTGGGATTTGGTCTCAGGCAAGATCAATTTCCTGCACTCTTTCTAGAAGTTACAACAAGTCGCAACAAAAAAATCTTCGGTCATGCATAAGAAATACCGCAACGGACCACTTGAAGAGTAAGTATACAATTGTTGCAGGTTAAGTTCAGTTGATGCATGCACATTAGGCCAAACCCTGATCCTCCTCATGGGGGTACTCAAAACCTTCGATCCGCATTGAGGGATTGGAAGATAAAGATGGCATAGCCACAGCCTTAGGTTTCCAAGAAGGCATAGGAGAACAAGACCGGCATGTATTGCAAAACTATGTATCCTGTACAATGCGGGTTGTTGGAGGGGGTTGGAGGCAAACAATATGGAGGGGAGCACCTAATAGTCCAATATTCTCCATGATCAATGCATCCACTCCTATTCAAAAATATCTCCAGAATCTCATATCTAGCCTTACAGCCGGCGTGCTCTGCCACTAGCACAACAGCTTAATAAATTCAGGTACACAGCAAGATAAAGCCATCCTCCTGGGTTTCAGGCATCTCTCCCTACCTCCCTTCCTCCCCCCCCCCCCCCCCTCTCTCTCTCTCTCTCTCTCTCTCTCTCTCTCTCTCTCTCTCTCTCTCTCTCTCTCTCTCTCTTCTCTCTCTCTCTCTTCTCTCTCTCTCTCTCTCTCTCTCTCTCTCTCTCTCTCTCTCTCTCCTCTCTCTCTCTCTCTCTCTCTCTCTCTCTCTCTCTCTCTCTCTCTCTCACACACACACACACACACACACACAGTACACAAAAAATTTGTAGGCGAAGGGGTAGCGGAGAGGTATTTAGGAATCTTCGCTACTATTAGAAGAACTTTTTTAAAGTTGAGCCAATGGCGGACTGCTACAAGCCAACATAGAAGCTGTTATTATATCGAGATGGTTCAGTTCAGAGGCCTACAATGAGTGATTGAGATCCCATGCCAATAAAAAATAGGACAGCTCCATCCCGCTCAAGAAGTTCTTGGTGTAGGACTCTCTATGATGATTCAGATCCCATGCCAAAAAGAGTACAACCACATCTCGCTCAAGAAGTTCTTGGCGTGGGACTCTACGTATCCAGACATGCCGGAGTTGAATAAGGATGCATTTGGCAAGGCACGCATATATTGCTAGCAGCACTAAGTCCTTGTGATCGATCTTTATGTGCACACTCGGATAGACATTTACATCATCATCGAGACGGGCAGTGATCTCTCCTGGATCCAATGCAAGCCCTGCCTCGGCTGCTAGGAGCAGCTCAACACATGTCATGCCCGTCTTCAATCCTGCCACCTCACCCAATCTTGGCAACATGATCTCATGCCACTCCCTCCTTTGTGCAGACATCACCTCTGCCTGTTGCCGTTTCAAGGGTCCTGCCCCACATGCAACTGAGTAGTGAATTGCAATTTATAATGACCCAACAAGCCATGGTCCATTTGTGCTACCCTGCCCTCGTAGCTGCTCATTTCCTCACCATTCAATCACTCACCATCGCTTCAACTTGACCAACAAAGTATTCGCAAGGAGAATAGGTCTTGATCAATGATACTAAAGGAAGTAAGCCATTTGATTCCACAGAAATCTCTTCAACACTCTGCCACCGTCAACGTTAAAGCACAGATTAAGAGAGAGAGAGAGAGAGATCTAATAGTCTTACTGGATGCTCGTAAAGCGGTGTTGAGAGCCGAGATGTAGAACGCGATTACAGGGATAATGCAGAACATTGGTTGCAGAGGCATCTTAATGTTTATGAACAAACTCGAAAAGCAAGCATACGTACTGAAAACGAGTAAGTGCTGTTTTTACTTGCTTTTTTTTGTCAATCTCCAACCTTGGATTAAGATCATAATTTCATGGTCAGGATTCACCCAAGTGGCTCAATACCTTGGCCTTATTTAAAATGAAAAGAGGACCTTTGGCTCACCAAGTAACAAGCTATGAAATCGAACATCAAAAGTCATTGGAGTCGCCCTCGGTGGTGAAGCAGGCTATCGGATGCTCCTTGCCCCTTCACCATCTCTTATGCCCTGCTCCTCAAGAATTCTTTGCGTTTGCTTGCAACTATTGTGCATACACCTTGCACACCTTCGCCCTACTTTCTTTGATCCACGCATGACCCTCCATTCCATGCTTTTGAGTTTTTGTCCACCACACTTGAGGGGACAGGTGCCGTCAACAGCAATTAGAAGCACTATATGGCTATGAAATGTGTGTGTGTGTGTGTGTGTGTGTGTGTGTGTGTGTGTGTGTGTGTGAGAGAGAGAGAGAGAGAGAGAGAGAGAGAGAGAGAGAGAGAGAGAGAGAGAGAGAGAGAGTCGGGATAACTAAATAGTCTAAATGCTTGTACCTCAGAGAGCCAATGGAGGGAGAAGATTCAAACAGCAAGAGAACAATCCAAGAGTGCCGGCAACGAAAGGATCATGATGTTATTTGAAGGAGCATTAATGGAGTTCTGGAGCTGAGGGCTAAGGGGCTGGAGAGAGCAAAAGAGGGCATTAAAATTGTTAACCCTCACGGCTCACGGACACCCTATCACCTACGACAGACGTTGTAACCTACGGAGGACATTGTATTATTTATTTGGTAGAGTCAGGTACCGGGCTTGTCGGTCCAATAGGAAAAGGGTAAGAGTGATCGCCGATGAGAGGCGCACTCTAAGTGGAACATTCAAAGGATTAGTTGGCTAAGCATGGGCGCCCAAGTGTGAATGGGGCGAGCTCATATAAAAGTCAACTAAACCTAAAATTCACTCATTCTCTCATTTGTGCAATAGAAGAGTGCTCTTGCTCCATCTCCTTCTTCTTCTTCTTCATCTCTTTGTGTGTGTGTGTGTGAGAGAGAGAGAGAGAGAGTGAGAGGGAGAGAGAGGGAGTGTGTGGGCGATCGAGCATTACGAAGGTACGACGGCGGTGAAGCGGTTGAGCACGGCGAAGAGGCGGCTTCTTCTTCTTCGTGGCGAGGAATCCTCCACGAAGCAGGCGTAGCGAGGTGAGTGACACACCATCGCCTTCTTTGAGCTTACTAGTTTAGGCTTGTTGTGTGCTTGGAGCCATTTGTGGTTCGCACACGGTGTATCGGCAAGCCTGTGTGTTTTTTCTGGTGGAAATGGAGTTTTCAAAAGTGTTGCTGTGTTTATTCTCTGTGTATTAAGGTTAGTTAGAGTTTTCTTTGGTTAATAGGAGGGATTTCAAAGGTTCTGTGTTTATTCTATGTGTATTAAGGTAGTTAGTTTTCTGTGTACAGTAAGTAGGAAGTAGATTAGTGAGACTTAATAGAGTGTGTTAGTGTGTAAGAGTAGGTATATTAGTTAGAAGTAGGTAGATAGAGTGTGTGTGTGCTCTCGCGCAAGCCGCGGCGACCTTATCCTTAAATTTGAAAAAATAAAATAAAAATTTAAAATTTAAAAAAAAGTTTTAAAAAAAATAAAAAAAAATTAAAGGTAGGACCGGGATCGGGAATATCTCCCAGACCCAAGCCTAGACCCAAGCCTAGACCCAAACCCAAGCTCACGCTCAGGCCTAGGCCTCAGTTGCCTTTTAAAAAAACGAATTTTAGCTTCACAGGTAGCTAAAAATTGATTTTTTGAGGACCAACGGAACGTCAGATGCCCGAAAATTGTGTTGTAAAGCACACAGCGACCCTTTAAGTGATATGCTCGTTTTGAGCTATCACACACTTCAATCAAAAAAATCAAAAATTAAAAAACATTCAAAAAACATCAAAAACAAGAAAAAATCAAGTAGAAAACGGGGTGCAAAACACCCACAAAACAAAGCAAGTAACCTTTGAGGGTACTTGCCGACACTTGTAGGGCACCCAAAGCACATGTATCTACGCTCTGGTCGTGTGCTAGAGTCCGAACAACTAGCTAGTGCTTCGATTTACGGGGGTACTCACTATCCTTCCACGCTAGGGTCTACGCCCTCGGCGGGGACCCAAGGTAGTGCAACCCAAGACCCAAATATAGCGGCTAGCGACTCTTCCTCTGACTATGATATTATGGAAGAAGCATCTTACACAAAGCCCCGGGGGGAACAAATAAAAACCGTACCTAGCTGGGCCCAACAACCTGGAACTAGTGTTTTTAGCCGTTTGATGGAAACTTTTAGTAGAGCTACGCGCTCTGGACCTACGGCTAGGCTGTGAAGTAAACGAAGGGGGTGGGGAAGTAGAATCACCATTCACATCTCCTATAGACCCCACCACTCCCTCAGAGTGTCCATGTGGACATTCTACCTACCTCATTTAATGAGGGCCCTACCGAGCTACCACCTTCCAAAGTCGCCTCTATAGCTACCACCTTCCAATTCGCCTCTAAGGTAGTGGTGACTAAAAGTCATAACACGGGAAGCAACATTGCATCCACCTCAAGGCAACCCTCTAGTACACCAAGTTTGGACGGGGTATTTCTCAATGAAAATTGGGAATATGACCTACACATGGAGACTTTGACCAACCTATACATGGGCTACACATACCATGTGGGTTGGTTAGAAGTTGTACAATCCACATCTAGTGCCACTAGTCTAGAGGAACAACAACACATGATCTGCAATGTCATCCATAGGATTATCAAGTCCGAGAGGCAAAATCGAGGAATAAACATACCTTCGACGGGTCCTATGCGATTTTTAGACAAGGGCAAAGGGAAACAACCCACTCTATCACAAATGGAGACTCCCCTAGTGAGTCCCATCGATCCCCCATATGTTGTTTCACCAGGGGTCTCAATGCAATCTGAGCCCACAAGTGATAGCTTTACTTTTCCAAGTCTAACTCATCTTTCCCTGGATGACCACGGATACCATGCCTACCCCAATGATGGGCATGCCATGAAACACACCATGGACCTCGTTTGTTAGTAAATCACCACTACATGGTAGCTCAATGCCTGTAATAGTACCTACAAGTGCGTACCAATCGTATGCACCTATGGGTACTCATGTAGTCCCTACCCCTCCCATTGTTTCAACTACCTATGCTCCACAACCACAATACACAAGTTCTTATTTCCATGGGACTATACCGGCTAGCATTAGCATGTCACATCCGACGTCTGCTATGCCTAGGGCCACCCATATGAACTATGGACCACCACATGGCACAACATCGTACCCAACGTGGAACCCAAGGGCTTCCTATGCACCAAGCCCAATGCCAATACCTACTCCACATGTAGTCTCTGGAGCGCCTTCACCCACGGTACCTGCTCACTTAGGTGACTTGGCAACATTTGCTCAAGCTATAGGTCGATCTATTGCTGAGAATATGCGTAACACGCCTGATAGAGAGCCTAGAAGTAAGGCAGTACAAATAGCCAAGCTCACACAAAAATTTAGCGGAGACGGGGATGTGAGGAAGCATATCGAAGTGTTTGAACAAATATGCGATTCTCTAGGAGAACACAATGACCTACATAAGAGCAATGCTTTAAGCCTAACCTTAAGTGGAAAGGCTGGGGATTGGTATAGAACCCTAAGGGTGGAAGAAAAAACGATTTACCCTACTCTTAGGAGACTGTTCTTAAAAGAATACATACGAGAGGGAGTGCTTTGGGGTGTAGCCTCTCAGCTTCAGAAAGCCCAACGAGAGGAAGGAGAGTCGGTGAGAGACTTTATAAGTCGCTTGAAGCATTTGAATTCTCGTTGTAATCTAAATGAGCACTTCAACAATAACCAATTGCTTGATAGATTCATTAGGGGATTACGACATGAGGATATCTACAATGGCCTAGTCATTAGAGGTATCACCACTTGGGAAGCAGTCACCACCAATGCGATCCAACTGGAGGATAATTTAATGATTCAAGGAGAAAGAGTGTCTGTTGAGCCTAAATCTATTAGCTCACAAGCATCGGGGCATCAGCCAATGACCCTAAAGCCTATTGCTAAGGAGCCAAAGATATTTGAGATGACTTTAGCAGATCTCACCAAGGCTATTCAAGAGAGTCTTAGAGACAATCGTGCTCCGCAAAACAATCATATGTATCCAAGAAGGGAGCAAAAATGGTGCTCAGTATGCTATGGACCGCATAGTACCAGTGAATGCCCTACTTTTAGAGTAAAATTCAATGGGAATTGCAATGCATGTGGAAGGTATGGTCATCAAGCTAAGGATTGCATAGTATTTAAGCACGCGATGGCCAATAGACCAACCTTAGCATGGACAGACACACCTCGAGTGCCTGCATTGATGCCGGCCCCACCTCTTGAACAAACATCACAACATATGGTCCCTAGGGCCCAAAATGTTGTTCAAACAACACCCTTACCACCTCCAGTGCTAGGACCGCAACCACCACATCCGAGAATCACTTCTGTGAATCAAGTGGGTTGTGAGTCATCTATTTCTTGTTTGGAAGGCTATGAGGAAGATATAGATCCTAATATCGCCTATGGGATGGATGTGCTTGAAGAAAGTCCACAATACTACATGGAGGACTATTGGGGACAAGTCAAACCTGTATATCAAGTAGCTGCTCTTGCGGCAAGAGGCCAAAATATCAATTACACTGCTAAGAGACCACCTCTTAATTGCTATGAGTATGGAGGTCCACATCGTGTAGCCGAGTGTCCTATTAGGCTACAAAAGAACGCCACACTAATGCAAACCAATCAAGCAAGCACGTCTACAATGCCGATACTCATGTGTAATCGATGTGGCATAGATCATTTGATTGCCCAATGTCCAAATAATCCAAATGCACCGAAGATCACACCATTAAACTTGATTGAAGTTACCGAGGAGCCATCACCAAGTACACCCGTGGTACCAGTAAACATACTCACACGATCGATGCTCCAAAAACAAAATTATATTCTTGAGGAAAGAGACACGGCATCAATTGCCCAATCTCAGAAAAAGAAGAAAACACGAAGAAAGAGATCGCACAAAGCAACGAAGTCAGACCCCAGGACTGGTGATGACCCCGTATATATGAACGACGCTGAAGAAGATTCTGATTCAGGTGAAACCATGGAGACCAAAACGACCACTAACATAGAAACCAACAAGGAAGATCTTCATGAGCCACAATGGTCAGGATCCAAAAAGAAGATAGGAACTTACCCAAACCCTAGAGAGGAGATTGAGCGAGTCAAGCAATTAAGGAGTTTGGTAGAAGATACCCAAAGGGATCTAGAACCAGCACCTAGGAAGATCCAGATTACAGACACCGTGTTCCCTACACAACAACAACCTCACCAAGTCCATAGACCCTTGGACATACCTAGTGTCATCCAAGAATAAAGTGACTTAAAGTCATGGGAAAGTGGGCGTACTCACTTCTTGATGGAAAGAATGTTTACAGAGGGACTACCTGATCCTATCGAAGAAATGGAGATCCCATTGTTGGGGTATAAAGCCCAATGTGGTCGCCCAGGTAAGTGGGCGGGCCGCCATGTATGTACACATATTCTCTTGTAAAAAAACTAATAAGAACTCACTATGCTCTACACATTACAGTAGAGCGAGTTCACCATATTGTAGTGCTCTTCTTCTCGCACTCTCTCTCGCATCGCACTTCCGCTCGTACTCCTTCAACTAGTATCAGAGCTCAGATCGAGGCTCGGGGCAGCATTTGCAGTTAGCCAGAGTCACCTGCTCAGATTGGAGTGAGATTCGACAGGCGAAGACACGGCCCCAATTCTTGTGGGAGAGCCCGAAGGCCCGGGTGTTCTCAGAATTTCATTCTTAGGTTATCTCGGCCACCGTTCGGCTTCGACAAAGATCTACGCAGGCCATTTTCGACTACGTGGTCTCGGCGAGTGCAGATCGGACTCTGCAATTTTGGGGTTTCGGCCTACGACTCCAAGTGTTGAGGATATCTGCACTTCCAGAGTGCTGATTTGTGGCTATCTACACAACGAAGGACGGCTTACAGTTCTTGGAGGCGTGTCACATACGACACGGGCGCACCTACACACAGACTGTAGGCGACATCCACCAGTTCATCAGGTAGCTTGTGTTTGCTGCTTGATATTCCAGATTTCATCCTGACATTGCAGGTACTTCCACATGGGATGTATTGTCAGAGATGATGTATGTCTGTTGAGGGTTTGGTGGCTGTGAGTCATGCAGCAAACAACCGCCGCAGCGGTTACAACATACGGTGGGAAATTTGTGGATGTATGACTTTGTGGGAAGTCTATGTACTGTCAGATTTACTGCAGCCTTTGTTTAGGGTCGAGTGAGGTTTTATTGAACTGGGGTATTCTCGAATGTTGAGATCCTTTCGGTGATACAGGTCTTGGAGTGATCCCTCGAGCACCCTTAGATAGGCAGCTAGGATGTATTAACTGTGAATTAGACAGTTGGGATTGCATCTTTGCTTTACTGCCGTTGAGGCATTGTTGCAGTCTATGCTTAGAGGACAGTGACAGGACAATGAGAGACAGTACAGGTGCAGGACAGGTTTACCCACAGCTTACAGTGTTAGAGAGACAGTGGTTTTTTTAGCTATTTTTTGGTCTGTTTTTTAGTACACCAGAGCCATTTTACAAAGGAGACTCTGCCGAAATTCCTGCAGAATCTGAAGCTTTATTGGTTCATTTGACAGGTTGATATTGGTTCAGAGGTCAGTTTACTGGAGAAACTCTGTCGAATTTTTCCCAGGAAAGTAAACTACTGTGAAGCGTAGCTATGGCTGGATCACTGGACACTGCTCTTTACAATATCAAGAAGCTGGATGGAACCAATTTCCCATTGTGAAAGAAGCAGATTTGGCATGTGTTGGTACAAAAGAAGCAGATAAAACCTATAAAGCTCAAGGGGATAAAACCACAAGATATGGACGAAGATGAATGGAGCGAAATGGATGAATTGGCACTTTCTACCATTATGCTGACTTTGGCAGAAAGCGTTTACTTCAATGTAGCAGACGAGATGTCGGCTTATCAAGCATGGACAAAGCTGAGTGATCTTTATGAGAAGCAGAGTGCAGCTTCACAGGTATACTGGCTTAAGAAGCTTGTTGACTTGAAGATGAAAGAAGGGACACCTATGTCCAATCATCTGAATGAATTCAACACCATCTACCGTCAGTTGTCAGCTCAAGGTGTCAAGTTTGATGAACCTGCTACAGCTATGTTCCTGTTGATCACATTGCCGAAAAGTTGGGACACTTTTCGCACAGCTTTGCGTAATTCTGCACCTCCAGATGATTGACCATAGCAGGTGTAGAAGGCAGTCTGCTTACTGAAGAAACCAACCGAAAAACAATGGACAAAGGCAAAGGAACAGCCTTAGTTTTTAGGGGAAGGACCAAAGAAAAGTACAAAGGTGGAAAGAGGAATCAGTCTTGTAGCAAGTCCCACAGTGCTAAAGGCAATATTGACATGGACAAAGGCAAAGGAACAGCCTTAATTGTCAGGGGAAGGACCAAAGAAAAGTACAAAGGTGGAAAGAGGAATCAGTCTCGTAGCAAGTCCCACAGTGCTGAAGGCAAGAGTGACATAGAATGCTACCATTGTGGCAAGAAGGGTCACATGAAAAGAGACTGCAGAGAATGGAAAGCAGAAAAAGTCAAAGAGAAAGCAGAAGACCATGGTGAGAAGAACAAGTCCTCAGTGAAAATTCAAGAAATAAATGTGACAAACACTGTTGCAGAGGATGATAGTCTAGTGTCAGGAGATATCTACTTCTTGAAACATACAATGGACTCAGCTCTTCTTACAGCATCTGATGGAAATGCACTGAGTGACTGGATTATAGACTCAGGGGCATCACTTCATGTGTCTCCAAACAAGGAGTGGTTTACCTCGTATGTGACCACTAAAGATCATGTTCGGCTAGGCAATGGGCAGACATGTGAGATCTTAGGTGTTGGAGATGTTCAATTGAAGTTTCAGAATGGCTCTTCTTTCACGCTGAAAAATGTGAGACATGTTCCCGCAATTACAAAGATCTTGATCAGCACAGGTTTACTTGATGATGCTGGCTACGTCACCACTTTTGGACAGAACATGTGGAAGATATCCAAGGGTTCTATGACAGTAGCACATGGAGTAAAGTCTGGAGGACTTTAGCACATGGAGTAAAGTCTGGAGGACTTTACATGATTTATGTATCAAATGTCTCTAAAAATGTAATCAATGTAACCGAGCAGCCGAACGTTTCTTTGTGGCATAGCCGGTTAGGACATATGTCCAAGAAGTGAATGGAAATCTTGTCTCGTTCTGGTTATTTGCCTGGCTTTTCATTTAATGATTTTGAATTCTATGAACATTGTCTGTATGGTAAGCAAACACAGCAGCCACATAAGCATAGAAGCAGTAGAAGAGATACAGAGTTGGCACTTGCTCATAGTGATTTGTGTGGACCTATGCCTAACCTATCTCTAGGGGGAGCTTCTTACTTTATGACATTTATAGATGATTACTCGAGGAAAGTATGGGTTTACTTTCTCAAGCACAAGGATGAAGCGTTTACTGTTTTCAAACCGTTTGTGACACTTGTGGAGAATCAGAGTGGCAAGAAGCTTAAATGCTTACGCACTGACAATGGTGGAGAGTATGTTTCAAAGGCCTTTCAGGACTTTTGAGTCAAAAGGTATAAAACGTGAACTTACTGCTCCTTACAATCCTCCTCAAAATGGTGTTGCTGAGAGGATGAATAGGACCATACAAGAGAAGGTCAGAAGTATGTTGTCTAATGCACATCTGCCAAATGGGTTTTGGAATAATGCTGTATCAACAGCTGTTCATCTTATAAATAGATCGCCTAGCAAGGTTTTGCATAAGGATTCAGTGCCAGAGATGGTATGGTCAGGCAAAATGCCCTCATACAAGCATCTCAGAGTCTTTGGTTGTGAGGCATATTATCACGTTCTAAAGGAATTTAGGAACAACTTGAGCCAAAGAGTAGAAAGTGCATCTTTCTAGGCTATGGTAATTCTAGTGAGATGGGGTACAGACTTTGGGATCCCAAATCCAGAAAGGTTATCCGCAGCAATGATGTTCACTTTAATGAATCCAAATATCATTCTAAACCAGAGAGGGTTGAGGATATTAGAAGAGTTGTCTTCCAAGAAGATGGACCTACACGTGCAAGACAAAATGTCAGGGCTCAAGAGGAACTAGGACAGGATAGATTGGAACCACAGGTTGTGGCTGAGCCTGAGCCACCTATTTTACGTAGATCTGGACATATCACGTGACCTCCTGATCGGTTTGTTTCATTATGAACTATGTCATGTTGACTGATTGCAATGAGCCTTCATGTTACAAGGAAGCAGTGCAAATGAAGGACTCCGGGAATTGGCAATTGGCCATGCAGTCAGAGATGACAGCTCTGCATAAAAAAGCTAGTTAAATTACCACTGGGCAAAAAGGCTCTACCTTGTACATGGGTTTACAGGTATAAGATCACCGCTCATGATAGTCAGCCAAAGTACAAAGCAAGGCTTGTTGCCAAGGGCTTTAAGCAAGAACAAGGCATTGACTTTGATGAAGTCTTCTCTCCGGTGGTCAAGATGACTACATTGAGATGCTTTCTTGCATTGGTTGCCATATTAGATTTGGTGTTGCACCAAATGGATGTCAAGACAGCGTTCTTGCATGGTGATTTAGATGTGGAAATTTACATGCAGCAGCTAGAAGGGTTTGTTGAGAAAGGCAAGGAAGATTTGGTATGCCAGTTGTTAAAGAGTCTTTATGGCTTAAAACAATCACCGAGGGCATGGTACCATAAGTTCCACAAGTTTATGCTTTCTCAAGGCTGCAAACGTAGTGAGCTCGATCACTGTCTATATACAAAGAAGGCTAAGGATGACAGTTGGCTGATCCTTATTTTGTATGTGGATGACATGTTGATTGCTGGCAAGCACTTGGAAGAAATTTCAGCTTTGAAGTCAAAGATGGCAAAATCGTTTGACATGAAAGACACGGGTGAGGCAAGTCATATACTTGGTATGCGCATTGAGAGAGACAGATCAAAGAAGTTGATTTGGTTATATCAAACAGAGTATATTGACAAGGTTTTGCAACGTTTCAATATGGAGAAGGGAAAGGCATTGAGTGTTCCATTGCCACCATATGTGAAACTTAGCAAACAAGATTGTCCTGTGTCTCAGGAAGAACAGGCTGAAATGGATAAGATTCCATATGCATCTGCAGTGAGTAGTTTGATGTATGCAATGATTGCTACTCGCCCAGACATTGCATTTGCAGTGGGAGTAGTAAGTCGATACATGTCAAACCCAAGCAAGAAACATTGGGAGGCAGTGAAAGGAATATTGAGATACCTGAAAGCTACAAAGAGTATGCGCATATGCTATGGGAGTCGGGAGCTAAGTGTAAAGGGTTTTACAGACTCAGATTATGCAGGTGACATAGACAACCAAAGGTCTACGTCAGGGTATGTCTTTACATTGGCTGGTGGAGCAGTATCATGGCATTCTAGATTACAAGATTGTGTTACTCGGTCTACTACAGAGGCTGAATATGTTGCAGCATCAGAGGCATGCAAAGAATCAATTTGGCTTAATCGACTAGTAACAGATTTGGGAATCAAAGAAGAGATGTCTATGTTATATTGTGATAGTCAAAGTGCTATACAATTGGCTCACAATCCAGTTTATCACTCAAAGACAAAGCATGTGGATGTGAAGTATCATTTCATCAGGGAAATGCTCGAGGATAAGCAACTTCAGCTTGTCAAAGTTCACACCACAGAAAATCCTCCTGATCTACTTACAAAAGGACTTCCCTCAGAGAGCTTTGCGCATTTTCGCAAGCAGTTAGGTGTAGGGTAGTACATCACTTCTCTACATCTCTCGTATATTAGCTTGTATAGTAGCTTCTCTCACACTTAAATTACCACATTGGACTTTAAGTGGGAGGTTGTTGGGGTATAAAGCCCAATGTGGTCGCCCAGGTAAGTGGGCGGGCCGCCAAGTATGTACACATATTCTCTTGTAAAAACCTAATAAGAACTCACTATGCTCTACACATTACAGTAGAGAGAGTTCACCATATCGTAGTGCTCTTCTTCTCGCACTCTCTCTCGCATCGCACTTCCGCTCGTACTCCTTCACCCATCTTCCCCACGTCAAGGGACTCAAGGCAAAAAGGTGCCGTTAAACATTGCCAAATAGATGGATTTCATGTCTTCAGAAGTTAGAACCATGATCATGTCCAAACTATATAAAGACCCCGAGCTAGTCTCAGCCCTTCAAGCCTTCCTCAGTGGAGAACTGAAGTTTGGGCTACCACAATTTGCACAGATGGATGGAGTTGGGGAGATGCCAATAGAGGAGGAACACTTAGATCCACAACCCAACCTAGATGAGAACCTTGTTATAGAAATACTTGTTAACAAGTTGGGGCAATACTTTGAGGGTGATGAATCCAATGCGACTATACCAATCACTACTAAGGGATTAACTGTGAAGGGAATACTTGATGGTGGTGTTGGGGTTAGCATTGTGACTAAAAATTGCTGGGAAACTATGGGAAGATGGCCAATGGGTCTATTGTTAAACCTATTGGGATGCTAGAAGATCTCAAGATCAAGGTCTTTGGACATAAAATAAGAGTTACCTTTATTGTTATGGATTTCTCCAAACACACTATGGCATCGGAGATAATCTTAGGACATCCTTTCATGAGGGAAGCAAAAATGGTGCATGACTGGTCCAAAAACCATGTCTACCTGCAGTTCCAAGATTCTGTCATTCGAGTGGATCTTGTGACGAGTCGAGCACATCCTCTAGGAAACAGGTTTATAATTGATCATAGATCTGACACCACAGTTCACTCGGCCCCATTGCAGTATTGTTACACGTGTAAAGCGGACACTGATGTTGGGGAAGATTCTCCTTATATGGATGTACTACCTGGGCTGACTGAGTCGGACAATGTGGATTAGGTCCACCTAGCAGCAACCATAGACACTTGGGGAAATAGGGGGACGACCTGGGTAACACTTGAGGGGGATGAAATGCCCGTACCCTTAAATATGCTACAAGCAATGCATATAGCTTCTGACAAGACTCATCCTAATATAACGAAGAAAACATACAAGTGGGTCCCTAAAGATTCTTTAGTGACCATGGTTGATGCTAAAAAACGGAAGCCTCGTAAGAAACGTCCCCCTCACTCCAAGAAATGTAAAGAAACATTGCGTTGGATTCCTAAACGACTATTGGAAGCCCAAGGATACTATGAAGGAAATGATCAAATTTAGGTGCCCAAACGTAAATTGTACTCTTACCTGTCACCTGGCCCATGTGAACCCACTCCTGTAGCTCCAAAACAAATCGACAATCGCGGAAAGAAAAAAATCACAGAATGCTACACACCCGCTCCAGAGCTAGTTTGGGTACCAAAGAAAGAACGATTTGTTCCACCTAGCTCAACAAGGGGGGAGTCCCATGAAGCTTCTAGCTCCTCATGTAATGCATCCATAGAGATAAAAGCTTCTCCACAGCCTCCACCTACAATAGTGGACCTCCATAAAGCTACAAAGGAATCCACACCTCCCAGTGTTCAAAAATCACCTGATGAACCACTTCAAGTTCGATCCTGGGAGAGTACCTTACCACCCTTGCAACTCGACGAGGCACCTAAGGTAATAGAAAACTACTGGCAAAAATCCTCACCTATTACAAACTGGAACGATTGGTTTCAAAGGGTGACGAGCTCATTTCAAATGGTATGATGTACCCAAGGAAGGGGGGAGTGTTTGTTGACAGTCATCATTCACTTGCTTCCCTCTCAACCTTCCTCCCTGACCTCTCAATCTCCCAATCTTAGGGAATGTATATATATAGCCTTATACTCACAAAAAACAAAAATAATAAAGATCAAGAGCAATTAGCAAATGAGTATGCACAATAAAAGTCAAAACATTGACCCAAACCTACACATTCACATTCGGTACACTGAAAGAGAAACCTGTGTCATCAAACACCTTTGATCCTCATCACTCGTGTGATGGAGGATAGGTAAGATTAGTACAATAGGAGTGTTTCTATTTTAGAGTTGAGTGATTAGCAAAGTTCTTTCTTCCCACTGATGTGCCTCCTAGAGGTATTCTTTGTGTTTCCTAGTGTGTACATGAACGTGTTGCTGTGGTTAGTAGGATTTGGACCTTCATGGAATCTTTCTCTCATTCACACTTCAAATCAAGCACGACCATCAACAAAACAGGTGCTTCTTGTCCATTAGCATTGCCCCTCATCTTTTTTGCATCCATGTTTTTCTGGTTTGATTGTGAGTGGTAGCATAATATCCAGCACATTTGCTTAGTATCAAACATTAAATTCAATGTAATTTTTTGTCATAATCACTTGTCTAGGTTTAAACATCAAGTAAGTCCGACTAAGCTAGTTTGACCAAGTTAGGTGTTAGAGATCTTCTCTTAATACCATGGGGATCATTGTTAGGGAAGTCAGTGAAGAAATTTTGAAGCTCAACGGAAGAGTTGATTGCACCATCCTCCTTGTTATATAGCAAAGAAGCTTCCTACATATTGGCTTTTGCGATGAAATGTTTGTGATCCATCGTGTTAGGGCCATGAGAGCATCCAAGGTCGGCAACACGCAACCCAATTCGACGTGATCCGCTAGTAGAAGAAGCTATATTGTCAACATCATATATGTTGCTAGAGTGCAAAAATGTGGAGAGGACAAGGTGAAGAGCTTCAGAGAAGTAGGGTTTGGCATATTAGTGGAAAAGGTAGTTATGCGTATATATTCCTTTCCTTTTTAACAGCATGAGCTCGCGTGACCCACCTATGGTGGCAGGTCTCGCTTGCTCTTACCAACGGCTTTGAATGACCAATCTTTCAAGCTCACTCATAAGCATACATAGAAACACTTGCACTATATCCCTCATTTCTCTATTCTTGCTTTTGAATGTCTCTAGATGTATCTATGGATGTATGAAAGTATGTATATATGTGTGTATGTATTCAGAGATGCATCTGTTTGTGTGTGTGTGTGTGTGTGTGTGTGTGTGTGTGTGTGTGTGTGTGTGTGTGTGTGTGTGTGTGTGTGTGTGTGTGTGTGTGTGTGTGTGTGTGTGTGTGTGTGTGTGTGTGTGTGTGTGTGTGTGTGTGTGTGCGTGCGTGTGTGTGTGTGTGTGCGCGCGTGTGTGTGTCATGTCTAGCTGTTTTACCATAAATAATATGACATGATTGAACTTTTTATATTCAAAAGACAGCTAGCTGGCTTTCGAAAAAAGGAAATGATAAGTACAAAAACGACTCAATCTTAGAATTATTTTTATGTACAATGTTTGTAATAATGAGGCCTCTTACAGCCTCATTCTAGTATACAAATAACAGAAGAACATCCCAAGCAGTAAGTGAATGTGTAATCCACTGTAAGACACCTTGCCAAAGCCAAAGAAAAATTTCCAAGATAATGTAGGGTCCTTACCTGCATCCATCCAAACAAGACAACAAATATGATAGCTTTGGATGTGTTTTACAGGTATCATGTAAGGTCTCTGACCATATCAAAAAGAGCACCATTGTACCATGAAATAAACATAATGGAAAAAGTTACTATTTTTAGCAGTTTTCCGAATTCTGTCCGTGCCATGATGTTTAGAATGTTTTAAAGCTTCGAAATGTGAATTAAAATAATTTTTGTAAAAAAATCCAAAAATAGTAAGTTTTTGGTCACCCGACCCGTCTAGTTTTGATCGTCTCAAAAAACTGCACCCGTACCCCGAATTTGAAAAAAATGCATTTTTGGACCTCGAGGGCTGCTAAATATGGCAGGTACTCGGACCAGTACGCCTTAGTTAGAGCTTAGTATAGCAATTTACGGCATTAAATTCTGACTCGCATGGGCCGTTTTAGCCTAAATTTATGGCATTAAATTCCGACTCGTATGGACCGTTTTAGCCTAAAAACCAATTTTTTCCTAAATTGTCCGGGGAAACACTAGGGCTCGAGGCTGTGTGGGAGCAGGTTCTAGGCCACTCTGAGCCAGCTTTAGCAGCTAGGGGGCGCCCTCTTGCCTTGTGGGAGTTGTAGGGAAGTTTCCAAGCTAGAGAGTGGGTGTGAGAGCCAGTTAAACTAACCAACTGGACACTTGGTGGGTAGGCAACTAGACTTGCCAATGTATTAACTGAGTGCTCACTCAGATGCTTATAGCAACCCAGATCGATTTTCAGCCTTGAGGAGCCTATTTAAAGGTATGCTCACACACACACACACACACACACACACATATGCTCACACACACACCCAGTATACACACACACCTTGGGGAGGTGCTGCCGGCACACACAGTTTTTGAAGGAGAAGCAAGGAGGGAGGTGCTGCCGAAATTCTCATCTTGAGAACTCATTTGGATCAGAAAATCAAGAGGATGCTCAGCCCCTAACCACGGTAATCATGGTTTAATTCCTGCTCTTCTTAATTCTCTTCATTATTCTCCAAATTCCTCGTCTACTATGCTTAATCCTAGCTATAATTCCCAATAGCTCCTCTCTAAGTTTACATAGCTATACTCCATTACATAATCATCAATTAGCTAATTTATGCAGCCATTCGTCACTTTAATTCAATGATTAATACATGATTAGGAAAGATTTCTCTCTCTAGGCAGCATAGTAATTAATTGTCAACCGGTAATAATGTAGATTTGATGAAATTCATTCTTTTACCACTCAATAGTGTTGTAATTAAGTTAGATTCATTTTTTCTCACACATTAAGATGTGATTAAGGAAAAATTAATCCATCATTAGGCCAATAAGAAGAGAATTTTCTATCACATATGCATGCGGTAGCTCTGCATCTTTCTAATTGCACTAGGAAAGTGGTTGAGCTTGCTTAATTCATCTCTTTTGTAATTTAATTAGTAAAATTCTGAAATTCTTAATCATCTAAACCAAGTGATTAACTTTAGAGCCAGTTCCCATAGGACAAGTAAAGTATTACCCATAAAATCGCTAGGTCTCGAAGGAAAAATCTAACCCTCTTGCATAAGGAGGATTGTTCAATGATTCTAATCTGCCATTTGGATTGTTATGATACTCTCCGACTTTAGCTCTTTTCTTCAAGTTTATCATTTAAAGTAGTGAGTATAAAATGGCCCCGGTTAAGAGAACTCGCTTCGATGGTGCCCACGACCGTGAGGCGGGAACGAGCAACATGAATAGGAAAGGAAAAACTCCCATGGACGAACAAGCACCAGCCATCTCACAAGCCATTGACGAAGAAATGGAAGAGGTAGGTCACAATTTTATTCAGTTGTTTAATTTAACATTGCACGCGTTTAGCTAGGAAAGAACATAGCCCCAAACATGTTGGAGAAATCCAACGGAAACCTCGGCATTTGAATTCATTTGTACATTAAAGTCTAAAGCAGGAAAGAACTAATTGATGGATATTCTGTTTGCAATAGGAAAGAATGTCTGCTAGGGAAAATTTAACTCGGCATGTTCATTCTATTTCCAATGTTGAACTAGTCCTGAACCCCCTCTTGATCACAGGGGGCAGAGTTCCTGGTTAAGGGCTCTTGAATCCAGGACTTGCTTTCTATGCGGTGGATACCCACGACTTGCTTTCTTCGCAGTAGGAACCCACGTCTTGCTTTCTATGCGGTGGGAATGTCCATGTCGTGCTTTCTATGCGGTGGACATACCTAGTTGTATGGGCAGCTAGGCGACAACGGGAGGAGTAAACTCTCGCTGGAGGGGGGATGTTGTACCTCCAAAACATTGGAATTTTAATGAATAAGTTTGAGTAGAATTTTTGCTAGAATACTGTGTTGGTGCCTCTTGCAATACTGGTTGAAGGGCTGTCTTAACGAACGTTGTGATTCAGAATCTAATCAAGGAATTTTTATGTTGAACAACCATTGTGGTAGTAATTAGGACACACAAGGAAGTGTGAGTGTGGGGGTGGAAAGTGGGGGCTTAGCTCAGGTTGCCAAAGCCTATGAGAAGGGTGGTCCCGATTTGTCAGGAACTCTCTGTCCCCATAGTGTTAAATCGATACTAGTAATACGCATTGTCCCTAGAGCGACGAAGTCTCAAGTGTACGTGACTCTGAAACATGGGGAAAAAGGCACTCGGGGTTTCTCTCCTCTTGGAAGGTGGGTCTTAGGATCGCTAGATAGTTTAAGTAAGCTTTCCCTGCGAGGTGGAGCTAGATCTCACTGCTAGTAGACTCGAACTCGACTCACTTGTGATGAGAGATCGTCCGCTAGCTGAACCCTGAACCACTTTGTTTGCTTCCGCTATAGATCTAGTGGCCACTAGGTTCACCATCAGATCCGCCGTTTGATACGGCGGGGTGGGGACCTCCCTGCCCCTTTTTAAGAGGAGCGGAGTACCTTTGATAGGTCTCTAATCCTGAAAAAGAAAAACCAACGGACATTGCCTTAGCTACTACGTAGCCACGGGCATGAACCGTTAGTGAAGGATTGGTCCTATCTCGCTATGGCGGAGCGTGACCACCATAACCCTATCTAAAAACTATCTATAATCAATTATACCTAAAAGTATAAATCTTAGAGTGATCAACCTGTGCGCTTTTTTCTCCATGTTTCAGAAGCACAGTCGCCAAGGTTTGTCTCTTTTAAGATTTATGACTTAAAAAAATAATTTCTAGCGTTGGAAAGTTACGCGACTCATTGGGTCCACCCGTCCATAGAATGATACCGTCGGGGTATCATTCTCCCACTTTCCACACCACACTCACCCTTCTTTTGTTATCTAATTACTACCACATTGTTTAAACATACATGTTCCTTTACTTTATTTATGATACTTGTTCGTTAAAACAACCCTTCAAATAGTATTACAAACAATAGTCAAACAAGAAGTCATCCAATTTTAAACCAACAACCCTTGGATTAGGTTCACTCAAGAATCTCTACTGGCGCTATTATGTCCGATCGGTATATACATTATTTATAAAAACCCTTGTCCTCATGAGCGTCCCATACCGCTCGACAAGTACTCGTTGTGCTAATCTGGACGTACTCCCGCCACAGCAACAACGGTCCCACTCTGGGCATCATCCTCATGCCACGGCAAAACAAAACTGCAGTATCCAGCTGGGCTAATCTGGGTGTACTCCCACCACAGCATCAACGGTGCCATCCTGGGCGTCATCTCATGCCTCGAAAACTGCCACATAATACCAGCGCTAATAAGTAGAGAGACTTGAGAGAAACCATACCGAAGGTTTTGGACAAACATTCTTTCCTATAGCAACGAGTTTAACCAGACATTCTTTCCTACTTGTCAAACATATGCCGAATTTCTTGGGGTTAAGCCCCTTGGTTTCAGTCTGTGTTTTCTTTTCATAAGGTAAATAATATATTCCTATGGTCTTGCATATGCAATGATGCATAACTTGAACTGCAATACTAACCTGTACCATAGCTCCGATTGGTCCGATTGGTGGAGACATAACATGTTCCGCAGGAGTTCCACCGTTACTTGTACCAGCTTCATGATCATTAGCGCCTTGGGTTCGAGCACGCTTTGGAGCCATTTTTTTGTACTACACTTATATTATACACTTAGAACTTTAAATTGGTCAATTTCCCTAGTAATCTCCTTGTTTCCAAAGAGAGTCTGTAATTTGAACCCTCGCCAACTCGGATTCACACTTAGTGTTGTTGTTCTACATCTAATTTCTATACATCAAATATTTGCTAATCGTAATTAATCAAAAATTAAGTGTGTAAACTGTGAGTGAAAGTTTAGGAATGCATTACTTTTATGCTTCACATTTATAATCCAATTCTAACTTCAATTTCTATACTTCAACTGAATCAATTTTTAGTATTATTCAAAATTCTACTTAATCTGATTGACAATAAAATTGGTGAATGAGAATTTCATCATGTATAATAAGAATATGATGAGTTCTCTTATGTATTAACTTTCAATTAACTATACATAAGTTAATAGTGAAGATGTACTAACTAGAGAGAGTAGGTATACTTAGAGAGATTAGAGTAAGAGAAAACATACACTCACATCTTTTCTAAAGTTAATTGAATCTTACTAATCTATTAGGGAAATTAGAGTAAGAGATAGCACGCACACACACATATCCTTCTTAAAGCTAATTGAATCTTACTAATATATTAGAGAAATTAGAGTAAGAGACAGCACACATACACACATATCCGTCTTAAAACTGATTGACTCTTACTAATCTAGTAGAGAGATTAGAGTAAGAGATAGCACACACACACACATAGCTAATTGAATCTTACTAATCTATTAGCTGAGAGATTAGAGTAAGAGATAGCACACACACACACATAGCTCATTGAATCTTACTAATCTATTAGAGAGATTAAAGTAAGAGATAGCACACATACATCATTCCTAAATTTAATTGAATGCTTAATTAATACGCACCTTATTAGTCCACTAGAGTTTTTGCTCTCTTAGTGGTTTGTAGACGTCTTCTCTCTAAGAGAAGTGACAGCACTTCGTGAGCGCTATAGAGGCAATCTCTATGTCTAAAGTGTGCGCATGGATGCTCTATTTATAGCAGAAAAGAAAACGTCCAAATTTTTTTGCAAAAAAAATTAATTTCTTTTTAATTTTAAAAAAAAAAATTTGCCCGCCTCAAAAATCATACCCGCGTTTTTGGTACCCTTGTGGTACCCATCAGCTTGACCACTTTGTCATTATCATCAAAAGATAAGGCCACACAGCCCCCCCCCCCCCCCCCTCATTAAGATTAGTCAAAACTAGCCTCTCCTTTTCATGTGACAGTGTGTCCCACTTTGTCCTCTCCTATGTGAGTCCAGGTGAGTCCATGTGCCTTCATTTGTCGTCCCTGTGTATTCTTTTGTCTTTATAATTATTTTATTTATTTCCTTAATGATAATTTACTTTACATTTTTAAGTTAAACTTTACAGTCTTATATTAACTTTACAGTAGTAAAAGAAAATTCTATAATCAGTAAATAAGTCTTGCAATAAGTTAGTTAGTGATTCATATAGCTAAACATGTCAGAATTTTGTAGCGTAAATTTTAAATTCTAGGTTTTCTCAACCTACGATTCCTAATTTGAACTCGAATATCTTAAATAATGAGTGATGGTTAAAAAAAATTCAAATGCGTAATAGAAGTTGTGTGAAATTTGAAAGTAGAGACCTTACACGACACCAATCAAACCCTCAACGACTGACTCTTGGAGAAGGTCACCAATGTGATCCCAGCAAACAGAGTCAAAACTTTTGGAGTACCAAAAGAAGAATCCCGGCTTGACACCATAGTTTATTATCCACTCAAGGATGAGTATAGAAACTACTTCACGAACAAAGTAGTGCATCATGTGAACACAATCTCCTAGGCGTATCTTATACGCAATCCAAAAAGCCATGTAATAAATTGATCATCAGTTATCCTAAACCTTCAGGGGTTTCAATTGTAATAAATTTTCATCAATAAAGTGCTTTTTGTCTCTGAATCTCTGTCTCTTGATAATGTGGGATCTTGAATTTTATTTAAAGTCTCGTGTCTATTTTGAATATCATGGTATCAAGAATCTCGTATAACCCATGTAGGCACTGCCTGTTGCTCTATACTCGGCAGCGCAAGAGAAGAAGCTCCTTCTTAAACGAGCCCAGTCTCCACTCTTTAAGGGCGAGGGGGCAAATGTGGAGAGAGATGCAGAAGTGTGGATGGAAGCCATGGACAATTACTTGGAAGCTGCGGGAACCCAACCCGTGAATCAGACTATGCTTGTGGTGTTCCGCTTGTCTGGCGATGCCAAGATATGGTGGAAGCAACATTGTAGGGACCTGGATATTAAGGGATCTTCCCAATCTTGGGAAGAATCAAAGTTGCGATAATGGGACGTTATTTACCACCCGCCTATAAAACCTTGAAGATGAATGAGTTCTTTTCACTTCGGCACAGCTGACTTCATCTGTTGAAGAATAT
The DNA here is from genome assembly GCF_014529385.1 of Adiantum capillus-veneris. Taxonomy (NCBI): domain Eukaryota; kingdom Viridiplantae; phylum Streptophyta; class Polypodiopsida; order Polypodiales; family Pteridaceae; genus Adiantum; species Adiantum capillus-veneris. Next base: position 144,246,349 of record NC_140944.1, on the reverse strand, counting down.
TATGCAAAGTTTGTCACTCTTCGGAGATATGCTCCTAAGATGACCTTGGAACAACAGGTGGCGAGGTTCTGCTAAGGGCTAATCGACCCTTTGAATACTCGGTTGGAAGCTCTCAGGCCGTCGACACTACAGGATGCCTTGTTGAGGGCCAAACCTCTAGCTCTTGAAGTACAAAAGGTTAATCAGAACAGGAGGAATCATTGGGCAAAGAGGGCAAGGACAACTGCTTGGAATAACAGACCAGCCGACCAAGCATATGACCAGCGTCCTATTGTGGCTACCACCACAACCATGGAGTTCCGAGATGTTCGATGCTATGGTTGCGGCGAGTTTGAACATTACAGATCGAAGTGCCCCAGGAACACTTAGGCAACCAGTGCCAATGCCATACCCTTGAATGCCCATAGGCGTGGCCAAGCTAATGGAAGAGGAGGAGGTGCAAGGATGAATAGAGGGCGAGGGCGTGGAGCTACCGCCAGAGTGAATGCCGCAATGGTACAACCAACTGTGGGTGATGAAGCAGTGGAGAGAGCAACCTTGCATGCTACAATTGACAACCCCAATGGTTGCGAGCAATACGCAGTCATTCATACGCCAGGATCTCTCAGAGGTGAACAAGTTAAATTCCTTATAGATTGTGGTAGTACTCTTTCATTTCTTTCACCCATATGCATGAGGAAGCTTAAGCTAGATAAGTATCCAACAAGCAAGCTAGTTGTAGAGTTAGCAAACGGCAAGGAAGTAGTATCTCAACATTCTGCAGGAAAAATCGACTTTGATTTAGGGGGACACCCAACTTCTGCCCAATTTCGAACCCTACCCTTAGGATTATTTGATGGGATACTAGGGATGGACTAGCTAAAGCAAAATAAGGCCCATATCCATTGTGCACAAGGGAACTTTACCTTTACAGATAACTTGGGTAATGAAGCCTTAATCCACGCGGAAAATGGGAGACCTAGGGCTACTCTAGTTAAGGCCAGCAAACTCTTGAAGGGACTGAGAAAGGGGCAGCAAATTTATGCGGTAAAGCTCAATAAGGTGGACCAATCAGATACCTCACTTCGATCAAACTGGTTGAGGGAGTATGATGATGTATTTCCTGAAGACCTTAGGAATCTTCCGCCACATAGAGAGGTAGATCATGAGATTGAGACTATCCCTGGATGTGAACCTATCTCAAAAAAACCTTATAAAATGTCACTTCCAGAGGCCATCGAACTCAAGGAACAACTTAGGCAACTCATTGAGCAAGGATTCATTCGACCCAATACTTCTCCTTGGGGTGCTCCAATTCTTTTTCAGAAGAAGAAGGATGGAACCTTAAGGTTATGCATAGACTACCGTGGACTGAACCAGGTAACTGTCAAGAACAAGTATCCAATTCCCAAGATTGACGAACTCTTGGACAGACTCCACGGCGCCAAAATGTTTACAAATATTGATCTAAGGTCAGGATATTACCAAATCAGGATCAAGGAATCAGATATTCCAAAGACGGCTTTCAACACTAGGTATGGACACTACGAATTTACAGTAATGTCTTTTGGTCTAACAAATGCTTCTGCAAGCTTCAATCGACTTATGCAGGATATTTTCAGACCTTATCTGGATGATTTTGTCTTGGTTTTCTTTGATGACATTCTGATCTATTCCAAGAATGAGGTAGATCATGAAGAACATGTTCGCGAAGTGCTTGATCTTCTTCGAGAACACCAACTTTACGCTAAAGAGAGCAAGTGCACCTTTTGCTCACCAAAGGTGAATTATCTTGGATTTGTCATATCAGCTGAAGGGATTTCAGTGGACCCCAACAAAGTCAAGGACATCGTTGATTGGCCTCAACCATCCACCATCAGCGAAGTAAGAGGATTTCTTGGGATAACGGGATGGTACAGGATTTTTGTCAAGGATTATGCACGTATTGTTGCACCTTTGACGGAACTTCTAAAGAAAGGAATGAGGATCGAATGGAAGACCGAGCACGAGTCTAGCTTTGCTAAGCTAAAAGAATTCTTGGTCTCAGCTCCTATTTTAAAGCTTTCAGATTTCAGTAAAGAATTTGAAGTAGCAACCGATGCTAGCAAATTTACTTTAGGCGGAGTTCTTACTCAAGAAGGAAGACCGGTGGCTTATACTTTACGAAAGCTGAGGGATCATGAGAAGAATTATCCTACTCATGATTTGGAACTTTTAGCGGTTATACATGCGCTAAAGTTATGGAGACATTATCTTATCGGACGCAAGTTTCAGCTGGTTACAGACCACAAGAGCTTAAAATGGATTTTTACTCAACCTATTCTCAACATGCGACAACGGCGATGGATAGAGCTATTACAGGAATATGACCTTGACATAAAGTATAGACCAGGGAAGGAAAATGCAGTTGCAGATGGTCTTAGCCGAAAATCCTTTCTCGGAGCTATCTCTATTCCAAATAACCCTATCTTGGATAGAATCAAAGAAGCATCCTTGGTAGATCCAGAATACCAACGTATAGTAACATTAGTTCAGCAGAATAAGATGCCTGAAGCTAAAGATTACTCTCTTATGGGAGGATGTCTTTACTACAGACATAGACTCTGTGTACCCAGAGACCCAGCTCTAAAGAAGGCTATTCTGTATGAAGCACACAATAGCCCTACATCTTGACATCTAGGCTATGCTAAGAATCTTCATGCTATCAAAAGGAGTTATTTTTGGTCTGGAATGAAAGGAGACATACTTCGCTATGTGAGGCAATGTCTTTCTTGTCAGCGGATAAAAGCTAAAAGGATCAAGTTACTAGGGCAACTTCAACCCCTTGACATCCCCAGATGAAATGGGAATGCATCAATATGGACTTTGTTATAGGACTACCTTATACAGGAGGTTATGATTCTGTCTTTGTGGTTGTTGATATGCTCACAAAAGTGGCTCATCTAATACCCATAAAGACAACCTTTACTGCTTCAGATATTAGCCGGGTATTCATCAAGGAGATTTTTAGGTTACATGGTCTACCTAAGCGTATCGTCAGTGATAGAGATGCCAAGTTTACATCAAAATTTTGGACTTCTCTTTTCCAATCTATTGGATCACAATTAGCCTTCAGTACAGCGTATCATCCGCAGACAGATGGGCAAACTGAAAGAGTAAATCAAATCATTGAGCACATTCTCAGATCCTATTGTTCGCAAGAACCAAAGAAGTGGTTACAATATCTACCTTTGGTGGAATATGCTTATAATTCTTCCGAGCACAAAAGCATTGGAATGTCACCCTTCAAAGCTCTTTATGGAGAGGACTATTTAGCACCACTGAACTTCTCAGAACCAACCATCAGGGTTCTAGGAAGATGTTAGAAGATATGGAAGCTCAGACTAGAGCTATTCGCCAAGAATTCAGGCCGCTCAGGATAGACAGAAGCACTATGCAGATAAGAACCGTTCGGAAAGAACTTTCAAAGAAGGGGATAAGGTTTTTCTGCAAGTCTGACCGAAAAAAAAAGAACTTATCACTAGGAAGATATAAGAAGCTAAGCCCAAGGTATTGTGGACCATTCGAGATCGTTAAGGTTGTGAGTGATCATGCCTACAAGCTAAAGTTACCTGCAAACTTGAAGGTTCATGATGTATTCCACGTCAGCTTACTCAAACCCTATATTCCTAACCCTGATCGATTCTTGGACTCAGATCAGATAGTCATGCGAGCACAAGGAGTTCTCGAGCTCCAACCTGACTACGTACTTGAAACAAGGGAAAGGAAGTTACGCAACAGAACTATCACGGAACATCTAGTAAAGTGGAAGGATTATCCTGAAGAAGATGCAACTTGGGAGGACGAACCAACGCTCATAAAAGATTACCCAAACATTCTTGAGATGACGACATCTCAAATTTTTCACGTTGGGGAGGTTGTAAGGTCTCTGACCCGATCAAAAAGATCACCATTGTGCCATGAAATAAACATAATGGAAAAAGTTACTATTTTTAGCAGTTTTCCGAATTTTGTCAGTGCCATGATGTTTAGAATGTTTTAAAGCTTCGAAATGTGAATTAAAATAATTTTTGTAAAAAAATTCCAAAAATAGTAAGTTTTTGGTCACCCGATCCGTCCAGTTTTGACCGTCTCGAAAAACTGCACCCGTACCTCGAATTTGAAAAAAAATGAATTTTCGAACCCCGGGGGCTGCTAAATATGGCACGTACTCGGACTAGTACGGCTTAGTTAGAGCTTAGTATAGCAATTTATAGCATTAAATTCCAAATCGTATGGGCCGTTTTAGCCTAAAAACCAATTTTTTCCTAAAGTTGTCCGAGGAAACACTGGGGCTCGAGGCTGTGTGGGAGCAAGTTCTAGGCCACTCTGAGCCAGCTTTAGCAGCTAGCGGGCACCCTCTTGCCTTGTGGGAGTTGTAGGGAAGTTTCCAAGCTAGAGAGTGGGTGTGAGAGCCAGTTAAACTAACCAACTGGACACTTGGTGGGTAGGCAACTAGACTTGCCAATGCATTAATTGAGTGCTCACTCGGATGCTTATAGTAACCCAAATCGATTTTCAGCCTTGAGGAGCCTATTTAAAGGTATGCTCACACACACACACACACACACACACACACACACACACACACACACACACACACACACACACACACACACACACACACACATGCTCACACACACACCCAGTACACACACACACACACACCTTGGGGAGGTGCTGCCGGCACACACAGTTTTTGAAGGAGAAGCAAGGAGGGAGGTGTTGCCGAAATTCTCATCTTGAGAACTCATTTGGATCAGAAAATCAAGAGGATTATCAGCCCCTAACCACGGTAATCATGGTTTAATTCCTGCTCTTCTTAATTCTCTTCAATTATTCTCCAAATTCCTCGTCTACTATGCTTAATCCTAGCTATAATTCCCAATAGCTGCTCTCTAAGTTTACATAGCTATACTCCATTACATAATCATCATCCAATTAGCTAATTTATGCAGCCATTCATCACTTTTAATCAATGATTAATACATGATTAGGAGATATTTCTCTCTCTAGGCAGCATAGTAATTAATTGTCAACCGGTAATAATGTAGATTTGATAAAATTCATTATTTTACCACTCAATAGTGTTGTAATTAAGTTAGATTCATTTTTTCTCACACATTAAGATGTGATTAAGGAAAAATTAATCCATCATTAGGCCAATAAGAAGAGAATTTTAATCACATATGCATGCGGTAGCTCTGCATCTTTCTAATTGCACTAGGAAAGTGGTTGAGCTTGCTTAATTCATCTCTTTTGTAATTTAATTAGTAAAATTCTGAAATTCTTAATCATCTAAGCCAAGTGATTAACTTTAGAGCCAGTTCCCATAGGACAAGTAAAGTATTACCCATAAAATTGCTAGGTCTCGAAGGAAAAATCTAACCCTATTGCCTAAGGAGGATTGTTCAATGATTCTAATCTGCCATTTGGATTGTTATGATACTCTCGCACTTTAGCTCTTTTCTTCAAGTTTATCATTTAAAGTAGTGAGTATAAAATGGCCCCGGTTAAGAGAACTCGCTTCGGTGGTGCCCACGACATTGAGGCGAGAACGAGCAACATGAATGGGAAAGACAAAGCTCCCATGGACGAACAAGCACCAGTCATCTCACGAGCCATTGACGAAGAAATGGAAGAGGTAGGTCACAATTTTATTCAGTTGTTTAATTTAACATTGCACGCGTTTAGCTAGGAAAGAACATACCCCCAAACATGTTGGAGAAATCCAACGGAAACCTCGGCATTTGAATTCATTTCTACATTAAAGTCTAAAGTAGGAAAGAACTAATTGATGGATATTCTGTTTACAATAGGAAAGAATGTCTGCTAGGGAAAATTTAACTCGGCATGTTCATTCTATTTCCAATGTTGAACTAGTCCTGAACCCCCTCTTGATCACAGGGGGCAGAGTTCCCGGTTAAGGGCTCTTGAATCCACGACTTTCTTTCTATGTGGTGGATACCCACGACTTGCTTTCTATGCGGTGGGAACCCACGTCTTGCTTTCTATGCGGTGAGAATGTCCATGTCGTGCTTTCTATGCGGTGAACATACCTAGTTGTATGGGAAGCTAGGCAACAACGGGAGGAGTAAACTCTCGCTGGAGGGGGGATGTTGTACCTCCAAAACATTGGCATTTTAATGAATAAGTTTGAGTGGAATTTTTTACTAGAATAGTGTCTTGGTGCCGCTTGCAATACTGGTTGAAGGGCTGTCTTAACGAACGTTGTGATTCGGAATCTAATCAAGGAATTTTTATGTTGAACAACCATTGTGGTAGTAATTAGGACACACAAGGAAGTCTGAGTGTGGGGGTGGAAAGTGGGGGCTTGGCTCAGGTTGCCAAAGCTTATGAGAAGGGTGGTCCCGATTGGTCGGGAACTCTCTGTCCCCATAGTGTTAAATCGATACTAGTAATACTCATTGTCCCTAGAGCGGCGAAGTCTCAAGTGTACGTGCCTCTGAAACATGGGAAAAAAGGCACTCGGGGTTTCTCTCCTCTTGGAAGGTGGGACTTAGGATCGCTAGATAGTTTAAGTACGCTTCCCCTGCGAGGTGGAGCTAGATCTCACTGCTAGTAGGCTCGAACTCAACTCACTTGTGATGAGAGATCGTCCACTAGCTGAACCCTGAACCACTTTGTTTGCTTCCGGTATAGATCTAGTGGCCACCAGGTTCACCATCAGATCCGTCGTTTGACACGGCGGGGTGGGGACCTCACATATCAATGGACTATACCAATTGTTATCCATGTCCATCGTTGCAAACGTTTTTTAACTTTACAAGCTAAGTCCATAGTAATTATGTATACAAATGTTTTTCTAAAAGAACCCAAAGTTTTTAATCAAAGAAGAATTTTATATCATTTTGATTAGAAGGCCATCACCCCTTCTAATCCAAGTGTCTGAATCCCCCCAATTTTAATATCATTGTTTATCTTTCTAGGTCAATGAAAGCACCATCATATGAAGTTTATGAAATAGGTTTTTGTTTTTTAATATATAAAATTCCTTTTATAGTTCCAATCCAGCCTTAGGCTAGTTCAAAGTTAGTTTTAAGTCGGGTATAGTTTAGGCCCACCATTGTACCTAGATCCACCAGTTTGCATGTTACTTACTTTATACATCATTTTGGCCAACCTAGGTGGCAAGGAGCCCTTGCTGACCACTAGTCTAACTATGAAAATTTAAAATATTTATGCTATAAAGTTTCCAATTCCTCATGTGAATGAAAAAAAAGAGATCCTTGTAGTACTCCATCACGACAGTTTAGAAACTCAATCAGTTAACTGAAAGAAGTTGGGCCAAAAAAAAACCATCTATCACCCGTATGCAGCCCGGGCCAAAGCCCTGTTTCACCATAATTAAAAACCGCTAATACCCATGTAAATTTTGATATGCAGCAATTCAACCAAGAACTAGTACGTCATGGAATGCAATCAAGGCAACTTCCACTACCATTTAAAATTATGTCAAATATCATTGCGCAATGGTTCAACCCCTTTCTATTCGCATAACCAGCTTGAGTAGCGGTAGACACCATCTATCACCCGTATGCAGCCCGGGCCAAAGCCCTGTTTCACCATAATTAAAAACTGCTAATACCCATGTAAATTTCGATATGCAGCAATTCAACCAAGAACCAGTACGTCATGGAATGCAGTCAGGGCAACTTCCACTACCATTTAAAATGATGTCAAATATCATTGCGCAATGGTTCAACCCCTTTCTATTCTCATAACCAGCTTGAGTAGCGGTAGACAGTAAACCAAAATAATTACCAAGGACCAAAGGGAACAACAACCGCCAGTGAGCAAGCAAAACCTGCAATGTATTACCCTTTACCCTGACCATAAAGAAATGTTCACATATAGCAGTAGTGTGCCACTGGTTCCGACTATCCAAAAAAGTGTTCACTACGAGTTGTGCAGAGGGTGGGACAACACCACCCCCTTGCAAGTACCCATCATTATCCAAAACACAAGGTTTATCCAGTCATAGCTCAACAACCCATGCAAAAAGCAACAGGCCAACTTGCAATCATATTAGTAAGCACCAGTAAAATGCATGGTCGTACCTGTTAATCGAGAAAAGTTGTAGCCGAGAACCAGTGGGCAGTATACCGAACACTAGCTAGTAGGTAAGTTTCTTCTTTTTTTTTTAAAAACCAGAGTCAAAAGCGGCAGTAGGTAGTAAGCCATTCCAAAATACCACCTATATAGAAACCTCCATCATTAGAACAGAAATAACGCGAAACATATAGCAACCAGAATCCCAGTAATGGGATTAAAGCCTTGCAAAAATACCCATTGTACCTTACTACACTGTGTGAAAACCACTCAAGGTGCCATGCCTTTTAAAGCAGCACATTAATATTGCCCTAAAAAGTAGGTGCAAAATGAACAACTCATGACTAAAAGTACCCGACGTGTGTTACTTGTGTTGTGAGCTCCATACTTTGATGCAGTAGAGACACAGACACGCAGTCCTATTTTATGCAAAAAATGGAGCACAAACAAAGCTAAGTGAGGGGCAGAGTTGCACCCTCACCTTTTAAATAGAGGAGGGAGGGCGGCCACCATAACTACGTAGCGTGCAGATTGCCATGAGCGTAGAGATCCCCATCTGCACAGTGTAGTGAGGAGGCAGCCCCAGTGCTTTCACGGTCGGGTTAACCCGAGGCAGTACCATGATGTAGCACTTATGTTTTTTAGAAGGGCCACGCCCCATGGTGGAGCCATAGGAGGTAGGTTTCAAGTTCCAAGTAAGATAGGGATTAAACAATAGGTAGGTAATATTGTGTGTGTGTGTGTGTGTGTGTGTGTGTGTGTGTGTGTGTGTGTGTGTGTGTGTGTGTGTGTGTGTGTGTGTGTGTGTGTGTGTGTGTGTGTGTGTGAGAGAGAGAGAGAGAGAGAGACTATTAACCAGGGCAGAAAACCGCCACCCCTCTACTTTTGACATATCCTTTGTAATTCAAAAGGGCCAAGTCCCATGGTGGACACTCAACAAACTAAAGCTTAGGAAGCGTGTGACCGATAAGTTAGGGGTTTTAAAGTACTACAGTGTGGGTGTGGGTGTGTGTGTGCACCCGCCCTGTCCCAGGCACCAAACACAATGAGTCAATAGTAGGCCCATTGTGAATGGGCCTACTACCTTAATAGAGAAATGAGATTTTATCGGCGGTTAAAGTGTAACCCAGGCCAGTCATACTGAGTAACAGTTTGTAAAATTTTGTTGACTATTTGGTTTCTACTAAAGCCGTTATGCCAATACTTCCCTATTATTAGTTTTATATCTTCCCAAGAAAGGAGATAGTTGGAAGAGGAGTAGATGATCAAATATAGCAGGCTGATACAAGTGCTAATCGCAGCATTGTGAGGCCTATTACTATTCCTCTTAATGAACTCCAAAGGTGGCAGTTTAAGGAGATCTCTTTTCCACACATACCTTAGGTTGTATCCTCCCACAGAAGGAATATGAAGGGAGATAGAAAGGTTAAGGAACTGTAGCGAAGTGAAAAAAGCCCCAGTAGGTGTTATGAACTCGTAGATAGAATTGTGTGATATCTGTTGGGATGTTTAGGGAGATTAAGAGAAACCTCAATAGAGTTTTTTGTTAACCAGAAGGGGTTGTACTGTATTTCCAGAAAGTCGTGGAAATTTTTTTGTTTAGTGGCACAAATAAGTTCAAAGTCAGCTAATATTAGGTCAAGGCAAAGAGTGATATCCTTGGTGATACCAGTAAAGATACCATTAGAAGCATCAGATATCCATTTGAAATTATGCTTATGTATCTTATAGGTGGGAAGCAGTATACTGGTAGTTTAGTGTCCTGTAAAAAATAACCTAAATTCCCTAAGTGTCTTGAGATGCTACTGGTAACAGTTTGTAATGAAGACACCCGATCGCGGCCAGCATTCCAAGCTAGGTTCTTGCAGATAAGAGTGGGACAATTAGAGCTGACTATGAACCATTTATTAGAAATATTTTGAAAATCAAGAGCCAGCTCTGTGATGTTAGCCAGGAGTTATTAGTGGTGCATAACCATTTTCTAGGAATTTGTGATATTTTCTGAAAGAAGCATTCTTCCACCACTTTAGTTAAGTCCAGTAGGACTGTCTTCTCTAGTTGGAGAGAACTGACTAGGTCAGTTAGGCAGCTTAGTACAACTGCTAGAGCGAGGTAAGGGGTTTTGGGAGACTTAAGTATGTGATCGAGCCCATTTGCCAAGATTATTCGTATTTTGATATTCTCAATAATGCTAAGATCACAAGTACAAACTGTTAAGTATGGAGCCTGATTTACCCCTTGTAATTTTTTGTATTAAAAACGCACATTTATAAGGCCCCCGTTATGAGGAGAAGCCATCACGCGTGAAGAAAAATCACCCGTTGAAAACCAAAATGTTCACGCCCAGTCTTGAGCCGGAATATTCCTTTTTGCCGAAATATTATGGCCGGACGACGGTCGCAAAGTGGTCAGAAAACGACAGGTCCGTTCGCGGTTGGCCGGTAGTCAATGGCCGGTGGCTGATGGTCGGAAGTCAATGGCCAGTGGCCGGTGGCCCAATTCAAAAGTGGACTTGTCTTCTCAAGGGCAGCCACACATGGGTGGATTGGAGGGTCCGATTTGGACTTATCTAGACAAGGGCGGCTACACATGGCTGCCTATCATGAGAGAGGACGGCCCTTTTGTCATATAAAAGGAGGCCATTTCTACACACATTTTATACTGTGAAGTTGGTGCAACAAGGTGGGTGTGAGGTGGTGAGAGTGAAGCAAGGTGGAAGCTCCAAAATGGTATAATCCCTTTGTAACCTACGTCTTGTTTTGAAATACTAAAGCCATTGAGTTGTTGCTTTCCCGTGGACGTAGCCCACATTGGGTGAACCACGTATATCATGTGTCCTCTCTCACTCTCTCTCTCTCTCTCTCTCTCTCTCTCTCTCTCTCTCTCTCTCTCTCTCTCTCTCTCTACTCTATAATCTCTTGTGTGTGAAAAATATCTCTCTCCATTAAGTAATCACTCAATTATATAGTTAGCTACACCATATTTCCTAACAACTCGTATCAGTGGAAGGTTTGCTCGTAGCTAAATTATCTCAAGGAAAGGATTCCTTGAATTGAGTGGGAGTAATGTCGGAGGAAGGGAAGCTCAAGATCGAGAAGTTCAACGGCAAAAACTATCAAAATTGGAAGATGCTGATTGAAGACTATCTCTGTCAGAAGGACCTCTATTTTCCACTAGGCGGTCTTGCAGAGAAGCCCGCAATGATGGAAATTGAAGCATGGATTGTACTTAATCAAAAGGAACTCGGAACAATCCGGTTAAGCTTGGCGTCAACGGTGGCCTTCAACATTTTGGAGATGAAGACCGCGGAGGACTTGATGAAGTCACTTGACCACTTCTACGAGAAACCATCGGCATCCAATAAAGTATTTCTCATGAAGCGCTTATTCAATCTAAAGATGGTATAGAATGGTTCAGTTGCAGAACACTTAAATGACTTTAACACAAGCATAAATCAACTTCGATCGGTGAAAATAAATTTTGATGATGAAGTGCGAGCTGAAGCGCTTATTCAATCTAAAGATGGTAGAGAATGGTTCAGTTGCAGAACACTTAAATGACTTTAACACAAGCATAAATCAACTTCGATCGGTGAAAATAAATTTTGATGATGAAGTGCGAGCTCTCCTTATACTATCGTCTCTATTGGATAGTTGGGACAGCCTTGTGATGGATGTAAGTAATTCTATTTCTGGCACAAATACTCTTAAGTTTGATGATGTTGTGGGTGTTCTCCTAAGAGATTAAATGTAAGGAGAAGCACGGGAGAATCATCAAGTGTTGCACTGTCATTGGAAAGAAAAGGAGGACCTAAGGAGAGGTTCAAACACCAAAAGGGTCGTGATCGCTCAAGACGGAGCAAGTCACGCACAAAGTCAGTCTTGAATGTTGGAACTGCGGCAAGAAATGCCACATCGAGAAGGATTGTTGGTCCAAGAAGAAGAAGGAGTCGGAGTCTCAAGACAACAAGCCAACATCGAAGGCTAATGTGGCAGGTAAAGTAGAGCAAGATGCTCTAATTATCTCATTAGACAATGTGTCTAATTCGTGGATAGTAGATTCCGGGGCTTCATTCCATGCAACACCACACAGGCAACATTTCCAAGATTACACCAAAGGTAATTTTGGGTATTTATACTTGGGAGATGATGAAGCTTGTGAAATTGTCGGCAAAGGTAGAGTTTGTGTCAAAACTGCTAACAAAAATGAATGGAAGCTTAAAGATGTTAGACATGTTACTTCTCTTTGCAAAAAATTATCTCTATAAGACAATTGGACGATGAAGGTCACAACATTGCATTTGGAAGAAAACGGTGGAAGACCTCAAAGGGATCTTTGGTGGTTGCCAAGGGAGAAAAGGTTAGTACACTTTACTTGTGTACTGTAAGCATGCAATCTTCAACTTGTACAATAGCTATGGAAGTCGACAGTGCCGTGCGGCACTATCGGCTTGAGCATATGAGTGACAAAGGAATGCAAATTCTTCAGACAAAGAAGCTTCTACCAGCTTTGAAAGAAGTGGACTGGGAGTTTTGTGAAGATTGTGTTTATGGTAAACAAAAGAGGGTAAAATTCTAAAAATCAGGAAATGAAAGAAAAAATAAAAAACTTGAGTTGGTTCATTCTGATGTTTGGGGTCCAACAAGTACACCATCACTTGGTGGCTCATTATATTATGTAACATTCATACACGATGCGACTAGGAAAACATGGGTTTATGTCATGAAGAATAAATTCGACGTGTTTTCCATAAATATTGCAGCCAAGCTTTTGAAAGCTTTTGTGCTAGCAATGGCATTTGGAGGCAAAAGACAACCCCAAGGACACCTCAACAAAATGACATTTCCGAAAGGATGAACAGAACAATCATGAAGCAAGCACAAAGCATGCCGCTACATACAGGTCTACTGCTTGAGCTTTGGACGGAAGCTGTACATACGTTTGTGTACTTAATCAACCAGTCACCCTCAACGGCATTGGATGGGGGAGTTCCAGAAGAGGCATGGACAGGTACACAGATGAATTATGCATTTCTCAAAGTTTTTGGGTGTGAGACTTTCATGCACATAGATAGAAGCCTAAGATCAAAGCTAGATGCAAAGTCCAAAAAGTGTTTCTTCATTGGCTATGGAGAAGGTGACTTTGAGTATCACCTATGGAATCTTGAAGATGGTAAAATCTTTAAGAGTAGGGGTGTAATTTTTAATGAACAAAATATGTACAAAGATTACCTGGAAAGAAAACAAACAAAAGAAACAAGTGATGAGTACATGGAGCTTGAGGTTGGTGAAGACTCAAGGACTGCAAATGGTGACAACGTGCAACAATGTCAACCAAATGAGGAGCCTCAACCTATTCCCCGACGATATACGAGAGCAAGTAGACCTCCAGAAAGGTTTTTTCCTTCCTTCAACCATCTCGTGATCTCAGATTTTGGAGAGTCAGAATCATACGAAGAAGCTATGTATCACAAATCCAAAGAAGAATGGATGAAGAGCATGCAAGTGGAGATGGACTCATTACATTGCAACCAAACATGGGAGTTGGTTGAGTTTCCTAAAGGTAAGCGGGCGCTTCAAAAAAAATGGGTGTACAAGCTAAAGCAAGAAGAAGGTGGGAAGAAAAGGTACAAGTCTAGGCTTGTGGTAAAAGGATTTTCTCAAAAGAAAGGTATTTACTTCAATGAAATATTTTCTTTTGTAAAAATGAACTCAATTAGGCTTGTCTTAAGCCTTGTGGCTGCTCGTGATCTAAATCTTGAGCAAATGGATGTAAATATTGCATCCCCTCACGGTGACTTAGAGGAGGAAATCTACATGATTCAACCAAAGGGGTATGAAGTAAAAGGTAAGGAGAAAATGGTTTGAAGAATAAATAAGAGCTTGTATGGTTTAAAGAAAGCATCAAGACAATGGTACTTTGAAGTTTGATTGATGGATGTTGGATTATGGATTCACAAGATGCAACTCGGATCACTACGTCTACACGAAGAATTTGGGAGATGGAAAATTCATCATCTTGATGATGACATGCTGATTGCAAGTGCTAACATGCAGTACATCAAAGACCTAAAAGAGAGCTGTCTAAATCTTTTTCAATGAAATATTTAGGTGTTGCAAAGAGGATACTTGGTACGAAGATATCAAGGGAAAGGACAAAGAAGACAATAAAGATATCTCACGAGGATTACATCAAGAAGGTACTAGTAAGGTTTGCAATGAAAAATGCAAAAACGGTTTGTACACCTTTTGGCTGGTCACTTTAAACTAACCAAGGATATGTGTCCAAAGACACAAGAGGAGATAGCCTATATGTCTAAAGTTCCATATGCTGCAGCGGTAGGTTCTCTAATATATGTTATGGTCTAGACAAGGGTAGACATTGCACATGCAGTGGGAGTTGTAAGTAGGTTCATGGACAACCCAGGTAAAGAGCATTGGCAAGCTGTGAAGTGGATACTTAGGTATTTAAAAGGGACAACAACAAATACTTTGTATTTTGGAGGAACTGATATTTTTCTAGAAGGGTATGCTGATGCAGATATGGCAGGTGACAAATACACTCAAAGGAGCACTTCTGGCTATTTCTTCATGGTTGGAGAAACAGCAGTAAGTTGGGCTTCAAAGTTGCAGAAAGTGGTCTCACTTTCTACCACGGAAGCAAAGTATGTAGCAGTGACGAAGACAAGCAAAGAAATTATGTGGCTTCACAGATTCTTTTTTTTCCGAGAAAAAGATCCTTCTATTAGTTAATGAAAGCTGCCCCAAGCTTCACAGATTCTTAGAAGAGCTTGGATCAAAGACAATTGTGTCTTGTACAGTAATAGCCAAAGCTCTATCCATCTTGCGAAGAACTCAACCTTTCATTCAATGACAAAGCACATTGAGGTGAAATATCACTTCATACGCACTCTTTTGGAAGAGGGACAACTAAAGCTAGGAAAGGTGCATACAAGTGAAAATCCTGCAGACATCTTTACAAAGGTGGTCAAGGAGAAGTTGAGCTTTTGCTCATCTTCAATTGGCATTCAAGGATAAGAAGCCAGGATGGAAAGCAGTCATAGGTTTGGTTTGGAGATCAGTGTCCAAGTGGGAGATTGTTAAGTATGGAGCCTGATTTACCCCTTGTAAATTAAGTATAAAAAACGCACATTTGTAAGGCCCCCGTCGTGAGGAGAAGCCATCGTGCGTGAAGAAAAATCACTCACCCAAAAATAAAAATCACTCGTCGGAAACCAAAATTTTAACGATTAGTGTCAAGCCGCTTTTTTGTCAAAATATTATGGCCGACGGTGGTCGAAAAGTGGTCGGAAAATGATCGGTCGGTTGGTCGGTTGGCTGGTGGCCGGTAGTCAATGGCCAGTGGCCGGTGGTCGAAAGTCAATGGTGGGTGGCCGGTGGCTGAATTCAATGGCCGGTGGCAGAATTCAAAAGCGGACTTGTCTTTTCAAGGGCGACCACACATGGGTGGATTGGAGGGTCCGATTTGGACTTATCTACACAAGGGCGACTACACATGACTGCCCCTCATGAGAGAGGACAACCCTTTTGGCATATAAAAGGAGGCCATTTCTACACACATTTTATAGTGTGAAGTTGATGCAACAAGGTGGGTGTGAGGTGGTGAGAGTGAAGCATGGTGGGAGCTATATTAAGGGTATAATCCCTTTGTAACCTACTTCTTATTTTGAAGTACTAAAGCCATTGAGTGGCTACTTTCTAGTGGACGTAGCCCACATTGGGTGAACCACGTATATCGTGTGTACTCTCTCTCTCTCTCTCTCTCTCTCTCTCTCTCTCTCTCTCTCTCTCTCTCTCTCTCTCTCTCTCTCTCTCTCTCTCTCTCTCTCTCTACTCTATAATCCCTTGTGTGTAAAAAATATCTCTCTCCATTAAGTAATCTACTCAATTATCTACTTAGCTACGTCATATTTCCTAACACAAACGTGCATACCATATGTATCAAAGTTCTTGCAGAATGTGGTAAATTGATAGCATAAACATTAGGGAACTGATTCATCCCAAAGAAAATCATTACTATAAACCAAGTCTTTTACAGGTTGTTGATACAACCAGCCAATGACAACATTAACGAGCAATTTGTGATTTCCAAAAAGTAGGTCAAACCACTCAAGAAAAAGAGCTTTAGGTTGTATCCAATCGAGAAGTACATTGTGGACGAGATAGTGTACATAGATATAGCCATGGTTTGGAGCAATTTTGTTGAGAGACCTTTGTCCACAGGGGCTCGTAGTAACCTGCAGATCCACCAAGGATTACAATTCAAGAAAATTCCTAATGGGGGAGTTTCTGCCTCTTTCCCTAGTGTAGCTATGAACCTTTCCCATGTTGGAGGAAGAGCTAGGAGTTAAAAAAGAAGTAAAAAAGTTGGGAGTAGTAAGAGAATTGGGTCTTTTCAAAGCAAGGGAATCATCCTCATCATCAATACATGGTTTGAGTAACCTAGTGATGATCTTTACACCTTTGTAGTTAGCATAAGTAGTTAGGTAGATTCCCGGTTCATCAGACTTTATTTCTTTCAAGATATCCAGCATTAATCCATGAAAGATGTTAAAGGCAATCTGAGTAATTTATAGTTATTATTCAAATCCATGTGTTGTACATCCTCTTGACTTTTGGTGTTTATCAACACCACAATCCTATGAGATTTTCACTTTATTTACTAGCCACACACCTCAATTTTTCCCACTTTAAGTGGAAAATTCCCAAATTACATGAATTCGGTCGATTTGGAGATTCCCATAATGTGAGATTTTTACCAAAATACCTAATATGGTCTTGCTAGATTATTAAATGAGGAGAGGGACACCTTTGACGGACGCAAAGCGGACCCTGAACCCCGACGGCCTCTAAAACGCCAGGGGCCGAATGGCTCGCCTCGAGCCTGCTACAGTAAAGCAAACAGGGGGCACCACCTAGCTTTGAGCGGCTAGGACGCAAAGCCCACGGTGATATGAACACCGCAAGCCTACACATCGAGAGAGAGAAAAGGGGGGGGAGAGAGAGAGAGAGAGAGAGAGAGAGAATACTTGCAATTGATGAAAACAACCTCGGGGGTGTAAGGGTGAGTTATTTCTGCAATATTTACAAGGTGGCATGCCGTGATGGTAGAGAGGTAGGGAGAGGAGATGGTGCAACCTACTTGGTACGTTCTCTAGGGCGACTCAATGACGGTGAATACTCATTGCCAATAGCGTGCATACGTGTGTGCATCGACCATTGGAGTCGAGAGGTCGATGTGGTTCCCTTCGCATGGTGCAATTTCCAAGGCAAACCCAACACACAAGACCCCCTCCCCGTGATGGTGATGGTGTCAATCCCTCCTACTACACTCTACCCAATGCTTGGTTCCACATAAGTTGCCCCCCCTTTGATAGTGACCTCTTAGTGCCAATTTATAGGTGTTGGCTGCTTGGATTATGGTAATCCCAGTGTGGTTAGGGTAATCTTAATCGAGGAGACAAAGCAAGTGGTGGGCCCGGTGTGGTTGACCCTTGCTTTGTTTTGGGGAAGGTTATTAAAAGATGGGAATCTCTAGGTGGGCCTTTGTCACCATCACCTAGAGAGAGGATATTTACAAAATGGAAATTTACAATGGCTCGGGTGAAAAACTAAAGATAATGGTAAAATAACCTAAAAATTACTAGGTTGGCGTCGTGGTTGCGTGTTGCCGGTGAATGGCATGCTGCCGGTGCGTCGGTGTCTAGCGTACTTCTTTTCGGAGTCGGTCGGGGCATGCCTTCGACGCATTTCTGTTTTTTGTTGTTGGCGGCGCGTGCTTTGGATCCTTCTTCTTTTTGTTTGTTGATGTCGTATCCTTTTCCTTCGTATTGCGGTGCGGTGCGTATATACGTGTGTGTATGTATTTGTGCATGAGGCGGGTGTGTGTGTGTTTTGTATAGGTATGTGTGTGCGAAAGCGTGCGTGGGAAGGGGGGGCTATATATATATAATGTATATATATATTTTTATTTTTATTATTTTTTTTTCCTTCTGCGGATGGCCTGCGGCTTACTCTTCTGCGCAAGGCGAAAAGGGAGGGGCGGGGTAGGATAGGGGGTGTGAGTGTGTGTGGGTGGGTGAGTGTGTGTGTGTGTGTGTGTGTGTGTGTGTGTGTGTGTGTGTGTGTGTGTGTGTGTGTGTGTGTGTGTTGGCGTATTTGTTGTTGCCCGCATAGCGTGTGTGTGTGTGTGTGCATATCGAATGAAGCGCGCGGCGCACAGCGCATGGGGAGAGAGAGGGAGGGGGGGGGGGGGGGGGGGGGTGTTGTGGGGTGTGTGTGTGTGAGTGAGAGGGAGTGTGTGTGTGAGTGTGGGACTGCAGCGCTGCCAGAGAGAGAGAGAGAGAGAGAGAGAGAGAGAGAGAGAGAGAGAGAGAGAGAGCTTTGGCATGGGGGGGTATAAGGGAATATATTTGCGGGCCAAAGAGGGGGGGGAATGAGGCCGGGGGGGGGGGGGGGGGGGGTGTGAATGAGCCGAGGGAGGGTGAGGCGAGCGGGTGGGGAAGAGGGAGGAGGGGTCGGGGGGAGGGAATATTGGCGGACCAAAAAGAGGGGGGGGTGGGGGAATGAGGGTAGAGGGTAATGGGAGAGGGGGATAGGGTGAGTGTAAGAGTGAGGGGGGGGGGGGGGGGGAGGGGTTCTCACGCGGCTCACACCGAGGGAGCACGAGAGAGGGATTGGGGGTTCCTTCTCTGAGTTTCTGCCTGGCCGGGGAGGGTGAATCGGGAGGAGAGAGATATTAGGGAAGGGGGTATGTAGGGAAAATGGGGGGAGAGAGTGCGAGGGTTTTATCCGATGCCCGTAGGGCGGGAGGGGGAAAAAATAAGTTACGGTGGGGGGGTACTGAGAGTGGGGGGGGGGGGGGGGGGTGTAATGAGTTTTTTTCTCTTTTTTTTTCTACTTGATTTTCGAAAGTCGGGTATCATTAGCCCTCTCTCTTTTGGCTAGAGGCATTCGTGCTTCTAGCCCTTCTTCAGTTTCTTCAGCTGTAGAGTTAGAGAGTTCTCCCTCTTCTGGAATGTCTAGCACGAATTCTGGGTCAAACCTAAGGAAATACCTCTTCAGTCTCCATCCATTGACTCTAGTCTTGTGAATTCTCCCATCTGCTTCCATCAGCTTATAGCTGCCGTTGTCGTAGCGCTTCTTGATGATGAATGGCCCTTCCCATCTGGGTTGAAATCTCTTATCCTTCCTAGTATCAAATTTGTTGTCGTATCGCAGCACTAGCATGCCTTTTTCCAGTTCTTTCTCTTTAAGCCCTTGATTGAAAGTGAGTCGGCATCGTTCTGCCTGTGCTGCATAGTGATTGATTGCTCCTTCCCTATCGAGTTGGAGTCTCTCTAGATCCAAGATGTGGTTTCGAAGGTTTACGATTGGACGGTGGGTCTGGCTGGCCAAGACTCGTAAGCTGGCTATTTGTACCTCAATGGGTAGAATTGCCTCCTTCCCATAAACTAGATGGAAAGGGGTGAAACCTAGTGATGTTCGGAACGTTGTTCTGTAGGCCCAAAGAGCTGCCATGAGATGTTTATCCCAATCTCCTGTATGGTTGTTCACCTGTTTTGTGATGATCTTGAAAATCATTCCATTTACCTTCTCTACCAGACCATTGCATTGTGGATAGTATGGTGTGGAATGCCGACGTGTGATGCCTAACTTTTTCATCAATTCTCCTACCACACCACCTTTGAATCCTGGTCCTCTATCTGATATTATCTCAAGAGGAGTGCCAAAACGGCAAACGATATGCTCAAAAATGAACTTTTCCACCTCTTGGGCTGTAATGCGGGTGGTGGCCGTTGCTTCTGCCCATCGCGTCATGTAGTCTACACCCACTATGATGTATAGTTTACCTGATAGGGCCCTTGGTAAGGGACCAATTGCATCTATTCCCCATTTCTCAAACAGACCATATGAAATGATAGGGGTTTGTGGCTCGTAGGTTAGCATACGATCACTGGCCACTTGACAAGCCCTACATGTTTTACACCAATGGTGTACATCTCTGTTCAAACTAGGCCAAAAGTATCCTACTTGTAGAATCTTCCTACTAGTGATATCTAGAGCAAAATGACCACCGCAGACGCCGTCATGGAAGCTTGAAATTACCTCTGTGATTTCACTGGAGGTTGGCACCCGCCTGAGAATTTGATCCTTGCCCTTACAATACAAGTGGTCGTCTATAAGGCGGTACCTAGTAGCCTTCCTTACCAGCCATTGTTTTTGGCCTTTAGTGTGTCCTGTTGGACATTTCCCTGTATTCAGAAAGCTGATGATATCAGGCATAGCGTCACTGCCTTGGAAGAGGGGTAGTTTTAACTTGATTGCTCCTATGGTAACATCTTATATTCTTTCTTTAGCTAGTGCATCTGCCTCCTGATTTT
This sequence comes from Adiantum capillus-veneris, assembly GCF_014529385.1. Classification (NCBI taxonomy): domain Eukaryota; kingdom Viridiplantae; phylum Streptophyta; class Polypodiopsida; order Polypodiales; family Pteridaceae; genus Adiantum; species Adiantum capillus-veneris. The sequence continues at coordinate 144,225,855 of NC_140944.1, read as the reverse complement.
CTGCTCTGGGAATATGGAAGAGTTTTATTGCTTCAAACTTCTTCAGAAGGTCCTTAACTTGGCAAAGTTGACCAAGTAAAACCTAATTTTTGCACTCCCAGGTGCCATTTATCTGCCTAATCAAAAGCAAAGCGTCGCCGAACACATTCAAGCGCTGAATTTTTTGTGAAATACATTGTTCCAGCCCAAGGATTAGGGCTGCATACTCTGCCTCATTGTTAGAGTGGGAGTGTAATAACTGCCCCATGGAGAATACTCTTTCCTGCTGTTCATTGAAAATGACCATGCCTGCTGCAGACTGATCCATTGTTCTCTTGTATGCTCCGTCAAAGAAAAGAGAGTGAGCTCTCCCTAGCTTAGGGCTCTCTTTATCTGGTATTCCTTCCTTTGCTTTCGTGTTGACCTTCAGCTTCTTCTCGTAGTGGCGATGAGTGAGAATTCCTGCTAGACTAGCCCTGGTGGAGTTTTCTACTTGTATGGTGTAATCAAACTCTTGTAGTCTAATTAACCACTTTGAGATCCTCGATGAGACATCCATGTGTCGCATTACATATGGGAAAACCTCTTCCATTGTCAGGATTACAAATGGTCTAGGCAAGAGATAGGAGCGGAATTTCGTGGTAGCAAACATTAGTGCCAGAACCATGTGTTCTACTTCGGTGAATTCCTTTTCTGATGGGGTCATGACTCGACTAGAGAAGTAAATAGGGCGCATGAAAGAAGTTTTGGGATCCTTTTGCATTAGCACTGCTCCCAGAGTATCATTTCCCACACTAGGGTTCACATAGAATGGCTCGTCCCACTTAGGAGGTGAAATAGTGGGAAGCTTAGATAGGACTTGTTTTACCTCAGTAAACTGCTGCTCATTCTCTTCACTCCATGAGAAAACATCCCTTTGGGTGAGTTGTTGTAGGGGAAGGACCACTTGAGATAGCAGGTGAATGAACTTGCTTAAATATCTTACCTTCTGAAGGAAAGAAACCAACTGCTTGGCGGTGGTGGGAGATGATAAAGATACCAGAGCCTGAATTTTCTTGGGGTCAGCCTCGATCCCTTTTGCTGAAATTACATGACCAAGGAGAGTGACCTTGCTCTCACCAATGTGACACTTGTCCACGTTGAATTGGCCACCCAGGGTTTGTAGCCTAGTGAAGCCGTCATAGACTTTGCTTAGATGAAGGGCTCGTGAGCTATAGATGCAAAAAACATCTATGAAAACCCGTATTGATGTTCCAAAGTAGGGTTGGAAAACAAATGTCACATAGCATTGAAATGTGGCTGGGGCGTTGGTGAGGCCAAATGGCATCACTCTATAAGCAAAACATCCCCAAGGTGTGATGAAGGTTGTCTTCTTCTGATCCTCCTCCGCAATGCTAATCTGGAAGTATCCTGAGTAGCCATCGCGTACTATGTAGCGTTCGTGACCTGCCACTTCATTGAGTATTTCATCCTGGAATGGGAGGGGAAAATGGTCCCTCTTCGTGGCTACATTGAGAGGTTTATAATCCACACAGACTCTCCATTTACCATTTTTTTTTGTGTGACTACTACTGGGGAGACCCATTCTGAGTCTTCGACAGGGTAGATGAAACCCGCTTGTAGCAAACTCCTTACTTCTTTAAGCAATGCCTCTTGTTGGATTACTCCAAGTCTTCTGAGCTTCTGTACTACGGGTTTACTGCCTTCCTTGAGCTTTATGTGGTGTTGCACTACTGTAATTCCTATGATCTTATCATAGCCATCAATGAACAAAGTAGTGAAGTTGCCTAACATGGAGACATACTCCTTCCTTTCTTCATTGGTTAACTCATTTGAGAGCATTTTTTGTAGCTTACCTGCATCCTCCAATGACTGCTTACCTGATGGTCCCTCTTGGTTTGCTGAGGTTGCTTCAGATTGTGTTAATCTGTTTGGGTCTTTAAGAATGACTCCCATTACTTCGATGCTACTGTCACTCCCGTCGGTGGTGGTTGTGTCTTCTCCTGAGGTAGACGAGGAGTCGCTGGTGGACTCGTCTTCTGAAGCCTCCAAGATCATATTGCGCTGCTTTCCAGTCCTCATGTCGTAGAATATGGACTTCCCTTTAGCATCCTTCATCTGGATCATCCCGGTGCTCCAGTCTTGTTTGGCTTCCATGGCCATAAGCCAAGGCCTTCCAAGAATGATGGGGTAGCCCTCCCCTTTGTGTGGCATGATGAAGATGTCTACTTCCACTTTCGTATTGAATGCTTTTACTTTGACCGCATTTACAATGCCTACGCATTTCACTCTTACATTGTTTGCCATCTTCGCTCGGCAGGGTGCCGGCCTACTTACCTCTAGACCTAGGTGGTGCATCATCTTCTCACTCATGACGCATATTTGCACGCCACCATCTATGTAGACGTTTGAAATCCGCTGCCCTTTGATGTGAGCGTCCATGGTTGGCAAGATGTCATCGAGATCCCTCCCATAGATAGCCCTAGCTATCCGTGGTTTTGATTTCCTGGTACTTACCATTTTCGTCCATTTCCTCCTCATTCTGGGTGCAAGGTGGAGTAATTGAGGCCAAGTTATCTTCGGGCCCTGCATTAACACATCCTGAACTAAGTCATACGGTTGTGCTTCCTCACCTAGTGAGAAGTCTACGATGTCTATCTTCCGCCGCGGTTTAGCTGCTTGCTTGCTAGACTCGGCTTTCCCTTTCATCTTCTCTTCTTTTTGAGATGCCTCCTCATGCCTCGCACGCTTCACTCCCATAGCATCCACTTCTTCTACCTTCGCTTTTCCTTTGTGCTTCTCTGGAGCTGACTCTTCTACCTTCGCCTTCCCTTTAGCCTCTAAGCTAATGACACTCACCGCTTGGTTCACCGCAGGTGGTGGGAGTAGTGGCGGAATGAGAGGTTGGGGTGGTCGTTGCTGTTGTATAGGTGGTCGCAGGATTTGGATTGTTGGGATTGGTCCTGGCTGCCTTGGTGGTGGTGTTACTCTTGGCGGAGAGATCTGATTCTGTCTCCCCCCTCTATTGAAATTCTGCCTTCTTGGGTGTGGGCAGTAGTACATTCCATGGCCGTCTTCCCCGCAGTTGTAACAATGGTATTCTGGGTTCTGCCTTTGTTGTCCTCTTCCTTGTTCTGGATTTCTACCAGATGCATGCCCTTGCTGCACCAGATGCACAGATAAAATCTCTAGTTCGGTGGTGATGCGACTCAGCAGGTCTTGTTGTTCCTCTGCTGTCTCCTGTGGTTGGACTCTATGATTGGTTGTTGCAGCCACTGGGGTTGGTCGGGCTGAGCTTGTTTCCTCTGACTTGTTTACTCTTGCTTGCATGCGCAGCTTCTTGTCTTTAAGGCGGGCTACTTTGACTGCCAACTCATATGTTGCAAGAAACCTTCCCTTCACCTTCTCTCTAAGTGGCGACCATAGACCAGCAATGAAACGGTCCTTCTTCAGGAAATTAGGCGCTCCTTCGCCTTCCTCCAGTGTGGCAACCCACCTCTCCCATAAGTCCACAAACTTTGACTCGTAGGTGGCGTACTCCAGCAGGCCTGCCTACTTTAATTCTGTCAATAGCTGCCATAGCTTCTCCGAGGTTGTGCCTCCACCAAACCTCTTTACAAAAGCAGCCCTTAACACACCCCATGCATTCTTGGTAGCCTGGGGTAATGCATTATACCAGGACTTGGCCTCTACTTTCATCAGTAGAGGAAAAATTCTGAGTCGTGAAGCGTCGTCATCTTTGTTGGAGACGACACAAGCAATGTCAAAATCATCCAAAAAAACAGTGGTGAGATCCTCACCCTCTTCTTTTTTTTTTCTTTTTTTTTACATCAACAGCAACGGCTCATAGCGGTTTTACAGGGGCGAATGGATAGGCTAAAATAGGATAAAAATAGAGACATTAAAGGAATGATGGTAATCTAGTATGGGGAGAATGATAGGGTTCGGGGAATTGAGGATTTCTCCTAGTACTGCCGCACCGAATAGGTAAACGATTTTCTGTTGGTAGAAGACTTTCCTATCTACATAGATATTCACATGCATATGCTGTAGGAATCTGAACGGGAATGACGTCGGCCCATTTTCCATCATGTACAAAGGGTGAAATACTTACTTATACTCTTACCGTGCCAGTGTTGATGAGTCGGCACATCCACAAGAGGTCGTCACCTTTCATGGGCTCTACCCTTCCTTCGTTGCTTAGCACGTACGGGGTGATGGCGACGCGTCTGACCACTCCCAGTCTCTTGGCTAAGAGCAATTGTAGGTAATTTCCGTAATCGGCGTGTTGCATGAATTCTACTCCATTCAGCTGCAGCTCATCTCCAGCCCACTGGGTCTCTCCCGTGATAGAGAGCTTCTTCAGGATAAGTTGTACAGGGAGGGGAGGAAGGTCCTCCACTCACTTCCCAAAAGAGCGAGAGCAGTAGCCGAACCACTCTTCTCTAGGACATGGGAATCTTCTCACCACTTCTTCTTCTGGATTGTCGAAGTGGATTGGTAGCACTCGCATGCGTCGTGCAAATCGGTAGGTGACCTTCCGCCGCTTAGCTTCGGATGACTTCTTCTTTGACAAAGTGGGTACAACCCGGCTCTCTGAGCTTGAAGCACTTGCTTGGCCAGATGCTTCTCCCTCCGAGGTCATGTGTTTCCAGGCTAGCCTATCTTCTCCTTGCCCTTGGCTTGAGCAGCCCCTTTAGGCCACTTTGAGGTTTTATCTTTGACTGCAGTTTCTTTAGGGAAAAGAGGCCTCACCGTCTGCTTTCCTTCCTTGACGTGAATGACCTCCTTGCGATGAATGTCAATATAGAAGACTTCAGACCTTCCGCTACCTTCGTTGCTGGCACTCATCGACCGTGTGCCTTGGTTGACAACAGTGATGGCACCTCACCAATCTCCCACCTGATGCTTTTGATTTATAGTTAGAACGAGCGACACGAGATGGAGCATTTACCTCTTGAACGTTGATGACACTGCAGCCTGGTAGTAGCACCTCAATGAAGGCGGCTAGGGCCTCCTTCGTCTCTTCTTCTTCCGTCCTCCAGTTAGAAAATTCCTTTAGCCACTTGTCCATGATCGATAGTGGGCGTCACTTTCAGCATTGTAAACTGAAAGGTCTTAGAAAAGCCCTCCTCAGTGGGGGCACCAAATGACGGACGCAAAGCGGACCCCGAACCCCGATGGCCTCTAAAACGCCGGGGGCCGAATGGCTCGCCTCGAGCCTGCCACGGTAAAGCAAACAGGGGGCACCACCTAGCTTTGAGCGGCTAGGGCGCAAAGCCCACGGTGATATGAACACCGCAAGCCTACACACCGAGAGAGAGAGAAAAGGGGGGAGAGAGAGAGAGAGAGAGAGAGAGAGAGAGAGAGAGAGAGAGAGAGAGAGAATACTTGCAATTGATGAAAACAACCTCGGGGGTGTGAGGGTGAGTTATTTCTGCAATATTTATAAGGTTGCATGCCGTGATGGTAGAGAGGTAGGGAGCGGAGATGGTGCAACCTACTTGGTGCGTTCTCTAGGGCGACTCAATGACGGTGAATACTCATTGCCAAGAGCGTGCATACGTGTGTGCATCGACCATTGGAGTCGAGAGGTGGATGTGGTTCCCTTCGCATGGTGCAATTTCCAAGGCAAACCCAACACACAAGACCCCCTCCCCGTGATGGTGATGGTGTCAATCCCTCCTACTACACTCTACCCAATGCTTGGTTCCACATAAGTTGCCCCCCCTTTGATAGTGACCTCTCAGTGCCAATTTATAGGTGTTGGCTACTTGGATTATGGTAATCCCAGTGTGGTTAGGGTAATCTTAATCGGGGAGACAAAGCAAGTGGTGGGCCCGGTGTGGTTGACCCTTGCTTTGTTTTGGGGAAGGTTATTAAAAGATGGGAATCTCTAGGTGGGCCTTTGTCACCATCACCTAGAGAGAAGATATTTACAAAATGGAAATTTACAATGGCTCGGGTGAAAAACTAAAGATAATGGTAAAATAACCTAAAAATTACTGGGTTGGCGTCGTGGTTGCGTGTTGCCGGTGAATGGCGTGTTGCTGGTGCGTCGGTGTCGAGCGTACTTCTTTTCGGAGTCCGGGGCATGCCTTCGGCACATTTCTGTTTTTTGTTGTTGGTGGCGCGTGCTTTGGATCCTTCTTCTTTTTGTTTGTTGATGTCGTATCCTTTTCCTTCGTATTGCGGTGCGGTGCGTATATACGTGTGTATATGTATTTGTGCATGAGGCGGGTATGTGTGTGTTTTGTATAGGTATGTGTGTGCGAAAGCGTGCGTGGGAAGGGGGGGCTATATATATATATATTTATTTATTTATTTATTTTTATTTTTATTTTTTCCTTCTGCGGATGGCCGGCGGCTTACTCTTCTACGCAAGGCGGAAAGGGAGGGGGGGGTAGGATAGGGGGTGTGAGTGTGTGTGGGTGGGTGAGTGTGTGTGTGTGTGTGTGTGTGTGTGTGTGTGTGTGTGTGTGTGTGTTGTGTTGGCGTATTTGTTGGTGCCCGCATGGCATGTGTGTGTGTGTGTGTGTATCGAATGCAACGCGCGGCGCACAGCGCATGGGGAGAGAGAGGAGAGGGGGGGGTGTTGTGGGGTGTGTGTGTGTGAGTGAGAGGGAGTGTGTGTGAGTGTGGGACTGCAGCGCTGCCCGAGAGAGAGAGAGAGAGAGAGAGAGAGAGAGAGAGAGAGAGAGAGAGAGAGAGAGAGAGAGAGAGAGAGAGCTTTGGCGTGGCCTGCCGGTATCCGGATCAGAGAGAGAGAGAGAGAGAGAGAGAGAGAGAGAGAGAGAGAGAGAGAGAGAGAGAGAGGGAGCTTAACGTGGCCATGAGAGGGAGAATGAGGGAGAGGGGGAGGGGATAGGGGTGAGGGGATAAGAGATAGAGAGAGTGTGTGAGGGAGAGTGAGGGGAGAGGGGGAATGGCGGGGTATGGGAGATGTGTGGGTGAGAGGGAGAGGGGGGGGGGGGGGGGGGGGGGGGGGGGGGGGGGGGTGTTGTCTTGTATGGGGCTTGAGGACGAAGGGGAAATAAGTCAATGGGGGGGGGTGTAAGGGAATATATCTGCGGGCAAAGAGGGGGGGGAATGAGGGCGGGGGGGGGGGGGGTGTGAATGAGCCAAGGGAGGGTGAGGCGAGCGGGTGGGGAAGAGGGAGGAGGGGTCGGGGGGAGGGAATTGGCGGGCCAAAAAGAGGGGGGGGGGGGGGGGGGGGGGGGGGGGTTTCTCACGCGGCTCACACCGAGGGAGCACGAGAGAGGGGTTGGGGGTTCCTTCTTTGAGTTTCTGCCTGGCCGGGGAGGGTGAATCGGGAGGAGAGAGATATTAGGGAAGGGGGTATGTTGGGAAAATGGGGGGAGAGAGTGCGAGGGTTTTATCCGATGCCCGTAGGGCGGGAGGGGGAAAAAATAAGTTACGGTGGGGGGGTACTTAGAGTGGGGGGGGGGGGTGTAATGAGTTTTTTTCTTTTTTTTTTCTACTTAATTTCCGAAAGTCGGCTATCACCATTGTTGAGAGATGGATATAGCCTCCTTAATCTTTTGAATAGATTCTTGTAGGTCACGGCTATACTCGTTGGCGGGCGAAGATCTTCCCATGTACTTTGAGTAGCAAGGGACTTTTAGATCTTCCCTCAATGATCTCAAAAGGTGCTTTTCCCGTAGAAGTATGTATAGTATTACTGTAGCCATACTCTACAAGAGGTAAGTACTTTTCCCATTGTGAGTGTTGATCTACTTTGGTAACATAAGTCTTGAGTAGATTGAGTATCGTAAGATTGGCTATCTCACTTTGGCCATCCGTTTGTGGGTGATAGGCCAAAGACAAATTCAATCTTGTTCCTAGATTTTCAAAGAGACCTTTCCAAAAATACTGGTCATTCTAGGATCTCTATCTGACACGATGGATGTTGGTAATCCATGATGTTTGAAATCTGAGATATGAAGAGAGTTTTCATTTGGTGTGCCTTAATAGTCTTTTTGACAGGAATAAAATGTGCTTGCTTGCTAAATCTATTGACTATTGTCCATATTCCCGTATTCCCATGGATAGACTTGGGTAATCCAAAGATGAAATCCATGGATATACTCTCCCATGGTGAATTTGGGATAGGCAATGGCTGGAGTAATCCAGTTTGCTTCTCTCTATCATTTGGTCTTTTGGCATACTACACATTTTGAAACATACTCTAGTATGTCCACTTTCATAGTAGGCCAATAGAAATACGTCTCTACTCCTCGGAGAGTAGGTTGAATACCTCTATGCCCCGCATAGGGAGGAGCATGGGAATCATACATAACTTTCTCACGAAGGGAATGGGTAACACATAGCCTATTGTCGTGGAGAAGATAACCATCCTGCAAGGTGAATGGTTCATGTTTCTTCCCCAAAGCAAGTGCTGACATTATGTCTCTAAAGTGAGGCTCAGTAGCATACTCATCTATCATAGAAGATAGATCATTGTGAGTAGCTATAGACACCGCCTTAATGTTTGGTCATCGTGAAAGTGCATCAGCCACTTGATTGTGCTTACCCAATGTGAGCAATATGAAAATTAAATTGCGAAAGAAAATTTACCCACCTCATTTGTTTGTTGGAGAGCTTGGTTTGCGTCATGAAATACTTGAGACTTTGGTGATCGGTTCGTAGAATGAATGGAGTCCCCAACAAGTAGTGCTTCCATGTGTATTGGGCATGTAGAACCACTAGAAGCTCTTTCTCATAAATTCCCAAGACTCATTCATCAGTATTGAGCCTTCGGCTCTCATATGCTATGGCATGCCCCTCTTGAAGCAAAACTACTCCAAGGCAATCACCACAAGCATCACATTGGACCTCAAATGGCTTTGAGAGATCCGTAAGCACAAGGACTGGTTGGGAAATAAGTTTTTCTTTGAGCTTATCAAAAGAATAGCATTCCATACATACTTAACGCTCTTCTTAGTTAAGTCGTGTAGTGGTCCTGCTACTTGAGAGAACTTTTCTATGAAGCGTCTATAGTATGCGCACATACCAATAAATCTTCTTAGCTCATGTAGATTCCTTGGGTTAGGCCATGCTTTTATTACCTCTAACTTTGATGGATCCATATGTATACCATCTTGAGAGATAATATGACCTAGGTATTGAATCTCTTGAAGGAAAAAATCACTTTTCTTTTGGTTGAGAGAAAGCTTATTCTCCCTCAATGCTTGAAAAATCACTTGGAGATGTTGCTTATGTTCCTCCAAAGACTTGGAGTAGATAATGATACCATCAAAGAACACTCCAGTGAATTTACAGTACGGTCTAATTTTCTTTACATTAGACGATTGAATGTAGTTGGTGCATTAGTCAAGCCAAAAGGCATGACTAGATATTCATAAAGACCAAACGTTGTGCGAAACACGGTCTTTAGGATATCTTCATCCACTATCCTTATTTGATGATAGTCACTCTTAAGGTCAATCCTACTGAAGTAGGTAGAGCCTTGTAGCTTATCAAATAGACCTTCTATCCGAGGCACGGGAAATCTGTATTTGATAGTGATATGGTTTAGTGCTCAATAGTCCACACACATATGGTATGTACCATCTTTCTTTTTCACTAAAAGGACTGGAGAACAAAAGGGAGAGGAACTAGGCCTCACCATCCCTTTGTCTACCAATTCATGTACTTGCCTCTTGCATTAGGAAATTTTGAAGGTCATTTGGAGGGCCTTATTGGAGAGAAAGGAAAGAAGGCGCAACCAATGAGCAGCAACCTTACATAATGTAGAAATGCATGGAAAATATCACAAAAATTAAAGAAAGCACTTTAAAATATTGAGATTTGTCCCATTTTTGTAAGGTAACTTCCTCGTCTCACAAAGTAGGGCCCACTGCCAGTAGCCGTCAAGTTGCTGAAACTTGACTACTGATTGATAGCTAACTCTCTCCCTTCATTAAAAGATATCTACTACCTTTATGAAAGGCTTTTAAAACTCATTCTCCCTCCATTATAGCTATGGTTTTGTCTTCTTCCCGCCCAAGAAGTTCTAGAGGTTGCTCTACACTGTCCCAAACTAACCTCACCATAGTGTGCCAAGAAGACCATGTATTAGCATGAGCACCATCTCAATCTCAAACTCTCTCACTACAAATAATAAGTGGCAAGAGCAGAGGATAAGCAAAGGTTCTTGGGTTCTTATGCAGCCAAGAAGGAGAAAAATCTTGAAAGCAACAAATATGTTTCATTCTGCATGGAAAGCAAGAGTTCTGGATTTCAAAGTCGAGGTTGGTAAGAAGACTGTGAAAGAGGTCTTTGTTCAACATGTTTTCACTCACTGCTAATGGTGGCGATGTCTCCATGGTGCATAATCCACGGTGCAACTGTTAGTTAATTATTTAGCACTCCTCTATAAATGCTTCTTACATTTCAACTGTGAATCTATTTTTTCTTCTCGTATTACACTTATTTAATTAGGTTATATAGATGTTTGTATTTATTTCTATTCTTTTACATTCACTAATGTTTATCCTTTCTCATATAAGCAATGAGATCCACTTGAGTGCATTATAGGTCTCATCTCTATGACCCATGCTCATATTGGGGTCTTGCAATATGTGCATAGAACTAGCAAAAGCCTTGCAGACGAGGGTATTTTCTTTTATAACCATTTCTACCAACTCAATCAAAGGAATCTGCGAGGAGTGTTGGTGAAGGTTTCACTACCAACCAACTGGAACTCCATGGATTGGCCTGTTCCTGACACAACAATGAGTGAGGCATTGAGGATCAGGCTCTATAGGGATGTTCAGAGGTCTCTATGGGATGCATGTCTAACGTTACCATCCTATCTTATTGTAGTATTAGTGAGAACCATGATTAATTTGTCAAACCATGGCATGAAGCTAACTCAACTAGTGCATAGAGGCTACAAGAGGGTGTCAATCTCTCAGAAAACAACTAACAACTCGCATCTAACTCAAGCTACACTCAAGTGACTCACATCACCAAAAACCAATCGCTCATCGGCAAAAAATTCACATCCGTTACAGCATCAAACGACATCCAAATATAACGAAACTTCTAGGACAAGTTTATAAGACCTAAGCACACATGCTTATGGCCTCAAACCCCACTTTAGGTCAAGTTCAAAAATCACGATTATTAACAGCAGTATATTTTTGACCTAATCATTTTCGACCCAGAATGCATCTAAATGCTTAGCAATGATGTCCCAATACCCCGCCTATATTTAGTTTTTTATTTGAACATGTAAATTCCTAGTAATGATGAAATTAGGCCGCGGGTCGGCAACGCCAAAAGCTATGGAATACTGTGAATGGCTTACGTCAATGCGTAGAGCTCTTACCTACAGTTGCAATGCAACAAACGTGACTGCAATGTGACAATTGGGGAGGGAGTAGAAAGCATGAGAAGGAGAGGAGTGAGCGCCGTTAGCTCACACTACGTTCAATCATCCAAAAACTTGTCAGAAACTTACAAAAATTGGCTTTTATACCTAAGCCAACGTTTTTGGGTGGTCAAAACTAATAATGTAGAGTTCTACCAAAGCTAGGTAATGATTGGCTGATACAATCTGGAAGCTTGTAGCCTCGGCTCATTAATTATAGAGTTTATCCGAGAAAAGAGGAGTTATAATATTCCCGATTTATCAAAATAAGAAATGTTTTACAAAGAGAACTTCAAACAATGGTGTCCGTGTTAGCTTGCTGCTAACAATTCCCCCCCCTCGTCACCTGTGTCGTCCCTTCACACAGCTTTATGGGCTGAAATAATCTTCGGGTTGACGACTGGCGAGGCGGTCTTTAAGCGCATCCACTGCCTTCTAGTATCTAATTTTTCTTTCTTTGTCTGGCACTTGCAAAAATTGCATGGTCACTCTATTCTCCAGCTCCACCGGTGAGTAGCATACAAATCTGGATGTGAGGTTGCTGATCACCGGTGCAAATATCTTAGTTCGCCAGGTGAAGAATGCAGTGTAGAAAGCTTCTTCAAATGCCAACATATTGCATGATGGTAAGAACATACATCTGGCGTAGAATCCATAGAGTACTTCTTCGGAAGGCTGACTATTGAGGTCATAGCATAAGCCTTTGTGACCTTCTAGAAATGACATCCATGGGGCTCTTGCTTGCTCAGGCTCATTAAAACTTGGATGCATGTGAGCAACATTCTGCAAATTTTATATAAACATGGAGAAGGAGAGATCCGGTAGACTCTTGAAGAAAGACACGGCGCCGTTAGGGTTTTCACCATGTATTCCTTTGTTGCTTGTCCTTTCTCTGGAGCTGGCAGTCTGGGGAAGTTCAACTAGGTTGGCCGCTTTTTTGTCAGTGCCTCATGCTCTTGCCATGTCCTTACCTTGGGTACATGACAAAATGTGGGATCTCTTTGCAGGGCTGCAGATGCTCTTGTGAACAGAATCAAATATCACGGATTCTTGTTCAGCCAGCTTAACCTCCACTTTGGGTGGTCTTTTTCTGTGCCATCTTCTTGCATGTCTTTATACAACCTCTCTTTTACCTGTAATAGTTCCACTTTAATGAGAGGGTATGGCAGGGATTGCTGATGCCATTGTGCATTGATCTGATTTGGAGTGAGTTGAGTGACGTTGACAGAGTGTAAAACTCTCAACTCCCAATCCATTGCGGCTTTCCACTGCTCATCCACCTCCTGCGTGATCTTCTCTTTCAATGTGTCCTCCTCATCTTTTGATAGCTGGACCATAGCCACTATGTCTGCATTTGTGATGATAGTATGAAAATCCTCTTCGCCACTCGGCTCTGCTGTGGACTGTGTCTTCATCTCACCAAATGAGACCGAGGGTATGTCTATCTGCGGCGGCTCTGAAGTGCCTGCCTCATCCTATAATTCTAGCTTTCCATCTCTGAGGAGTTGGTTAATTCTCTTGAGCTCCGCTATTTCTCTCAGGAGCTCTTCTTCTCTCTGGATCCGCATCAATGCCACGTCCGTGCGTTGTGATTGCTCCAACTTTAATTCTAACTCAAGGTCTTTGTTCTTCTTTTCTAGTGCCTTGTATACTTCATCGGTCCCTTTGTTTGAGGCCACGGCTGGATTTTCTCTTATTTGCCATAAGAAGATTGCCGGATCATTGATTTGCTGTTCAGAGTACTGTAAAGAGGCATTTGCAAAATCCAATTGCACTTGAAATTTTTGCGTTGATAGGGATGTCGTAAGAAGTTCATTTGTAACTTTTGTCAACTGCTCGTCTTTTACTTTGCAAGCATCGGATAACTTGGTGAGTAGATCATTTAACTCCTCCATTTCTTTCTGTTGTCTATCTCTAGCTAGCTGATGCTGTTCAGCTTCTACTTTCATCTCTTGCACTTGCCTCTGAAGATCGGTGATGACATCATCCTATCTTCTAACTCTCCTTGGAGAGAGTCAATCACCATCTCGAGCTCTTTAGCTTTTGTACTGCGTCTAAGTGCTGCTGAATGGAGTCTCTCCATCATATCTTGCATTTGCCTTGCATATTCATTTACTTGCAATATTACCTCATCGTTTGACTACCAATCCTCATGTCTTGCGAGCTGAGATGTGCCTGCAGTCTCATGTGTGTCTTTCTGTTGCGTCATAGCTGCTAGTTCTTCTTGCGTGGAGGTAGAGGGTTGGTCTTTTTCTTTCTCATCATGACGCCTTGTTGACTTGGCAGTTTCTTGCTGCATGGAAGTAGAGAGTGCTGGCCAAGATTTTCTAGTCTCTTCAAGTGCAAGGCTCATTTCCTTCTCTGGCTCAGGTTGTTTTTGTTGTTGTTACTCTTGTGTAATAGTGGCCTCTTGTGCACATTCACTTGCCTTTGCTCTTCAGGCTTTTGAGTAGCTTCGTTGAGTTTCTCTTCTTCCGGCTTTGCTTATTTCTCTTTTAGTTTCTCGTGCTGGTTAGTCTCTTGTGTATATTTTGTCTCTTTCTTAGGCTCTACTTCTTTATTGGTGTCTTTGCCTGCAGGTGATGGTGGTGGGCTTGGCATTGGATGTTCTTGTTGTTCTGTAGGCAGTGAGGTGGGTCTAGGAGACTCGTAACCTTGTTCTTGTACTTCTTCTCTAGCCGTTTGTTCAGCTCATCTCTGTTCCTCTACCTCTTTAGCTTTCCTAGCCACTTCTTCTGCTTCCTTCAGCTTGAGGGCTTCAGCTTCTTGGTACATTCTCTCCAAACTCTCTGTTGGATGTTCACCCTCTTTTCTTGTGTGATGCTTCGTTCTTGAGCCTTTAAGGCCACTAGGTACCCATTTCTCTGGGTCCTTCCCTTATGCTTGTCTACTGCATTGGCAGGCGTGTTTTTTTCTTTCAAATCGCACTTGCTTTTGCACTGGCTCTTCTTGGTGGGCGGCCACAACTTTTCTTTTCATTTTGTAATGGTATTGGCCTATTTAACTTGAGAGTAGCGAAAATTAATGAGAGTACTTTTGAGAAATGACTTTGTGAGCATAGCGGGTGAACATAGTTGAAGATAGCAACATAATCATAGGAATTAGTTAACTTGGCATGAACAATACTTTTGCAAGAGAGAGAATTTAGAGAACATGACAACAATTGAGGACCGGATTATGTGGAGCCGGTCCCCCCTCCAATAGGCATTTGTATTATGATTTCTCCCATTAAGAGAGACTTGTTACAATACAATCTTTGTGTTCCTTGTGACCTAGGTGATGCAATGAAGATGGAAAGCTTCATGCATCACAAGCATAACATAAACTTGAAGAAATCTTTAACTATCCCAAGCCTCAGTCCCAAGACCTCAAACACCTTCGAAGGTGGAGAGAGCTAGCAGGGAATGAGGGTAGGGAAGAGGAAGAAGAAACATTTCATAGGAGAAATAATTAGTTCCTCACTTATCATAACTCTTGTTGCTAGCATACATAATAGCATAGTAATGCAGAAGAAGGAGATGGAAAGCTTAAGCATTGAAGCATGGCTCTTGGTTGTATTTGCACTCCATAGCCAAGAGTTTTGGTGTAGGCTCTCAACCTCTAGTTGCTTGGAGAAGGAGAGGGAGCTCTTGCACTTTTCATAGCACACAATGAGAGTGTTTGTGAGTGTGTGTGGGTGAGTATAGAACCCCCCTTGTAGCTCATGCTCAAAGCTCATTGGACCCCTCCAGGCCTAGCCAATCATAACTAGGAAGCATTGCAAGCAGCAAGGGTAACCTTGAGACAAGTGTCCCCCTTTCCCCTTTGAGAGAGAGGCTAGATAAATACTAAATCAATTAATTAAATCTCCTAATTTATTATTGGACCCCTTGGGTGGCCAACCAATAGGCTTCAGGCACACCATGAGGGAAACATGAGGAGGAACTTGACAAGTGCCTCTATTGCTTTCTTTGTACCATGCATGCCTTGTGTGAGTGTGTGGGTGTTCTCTCTCATCCCCCCTCATGTAGGGCTCGCCCCCTCCTTGTAGGGATTGAATCTTTGACTTTTTGAAACCTCAAGCCCCTCATGCATAGGCCCAGTTCCCACCACAAGCTTGGCTCTTAAGCACTTTAAGCTTGGGCTGGGTTCTCACCTCAAGTGCAACCCTAGCATCTCAAGCATGTGAAGCACCTCTAGCATCCCAATCATTAAGCACCTCAAGAATCTCAAGCACCTCAAGCACCTTAGTCATCAAGCATGACAAGCAGGACAAGCATCTCGAGCTGGGTCGGGTTCCCGCGCCTCAAGCTCAGCCCTAGCTTACCTAAGGTCAAAGGACTTTTACACACATTATTGGAGGTCTTCAATGAAGCTAACCCTAAGGTCTTATGCTCCATTGGTTAGCCTTGCTCTGTGATAGAACGTCTCTCATTTGGGCCCCTTTACCATTGGCCCCGTGTTGAGATAGATCTATAAGCACATGTCTATATCTTAACACTTGTTCCCGTTTATTCTCCCACATTAAGTGATCAATTTAATATGAGAAAATCATTTGGGTTGGTTAGATATTCGATATTAGATTTTATGACACATTTCTTCAATTCGTTGTCTCCTTTCTTTGTTATTAGAGTTGTCACTGCTATGCCTTTTTGGAGAGCTATTAGCTGATTCCTCATTGGATTTATAAGATCTCTTTCCTAACCTTGTAGCTCTTGGAGACGGTTGTGCTCTTTGAGAGGGTTGCTACCAATATCCATGTGTTTTGGTCAGGGGTAGGTGGTACATTATCGGCCATGCCAATGGCATGGTACACAATCCTCGTCAAGACTTCTGGCGCACCCAAGTAAGTGATCTTACCTTCTTTCTTGGTGCCCTTCAAGGTGGTCAGGACATACTGGGCGTGGTCCACCCGTTGCCTGGTTGTTGAATTTAGAACTTGGGTAAATGTGGTGGCAACCTCATTGTTACCATATACATGTGGTAGTGATGTGGTAGTGAACACACTAGGACCGCCAGGGCATTTTTTCCCTCTTTAGGAGGTTTTTTCCCCCATGAATTGTATATACGCCCATCACTCTAGGGCTATCTATCTTTCCATTGCACACTAAGTAATACACTCTCTATTGTGTGCCTTGAGCTTCCTTTGTCTTCTCCAAACTGTGTGCGTTTCTCTGCAACCCTAATTCCAACAATTGGTATCAGAGCAGGTTGCGTCCTCCCGGGCTTAGTCGCCAGCTGCTCCAGTACACGCTGTCGAGAAATTTGCGGTCTTGCCGAGAAAGCATCGGGCTTATGGCTGTGAGAGTTTGTGAGAGAACTCTAAAAAACTATATGAAGGAGTTAAACCATAGATGCCATGAAGACTAGGGTTTGGACGGAAGTGCAATCAAAGAAGTTCCACTCTTTCTCTCTTGCACTCACACACACAAAGAAAGAACACAAAAGAGAGTGTGAAAATAACACAAAGATGAAAACATCAAGGCTATGGTCATATCATATCCTGGGTAGTATGAAAGGGTTAATAGATGAGTTAATGGCATTCAATCTTGGCTGACCAAATAGGCTACGAATTGTTCTTTGGAATTGTAGTTTTGTGCTTACCATAATATATATTTTTTGTCTAGTGATTGGGATTAATTGTGTGTACAAATCCTCTTGGTTCATAGCAAAATAACTACGCTTACGTCAAAAGAAAAGTTATAGTCTATGAGAGGTAGTATGATGGGATCTGGTGATAGAAGTATTTCATTAAGCCTTTCTGGGCAAAGAGAAACACTATACGTTGTTGAAAGTGTATTTTACGGCGGCTAATCCATACGTTAATTCTAATAGATCGTACAGAGTGAAAGCGATAGAAATGATCATCATGTGGGTTATTCATCTAGGATAGTATGTGAGAAATGTAGATATAAGAGAAGTGAAGAGATGAGAAGTTTCCCTCCCAAGCCCTATTCTTGCCCGTAGGCAATAAGGATATTGCGGGGAGAGATGTACATGTAGCAAAGAGAACCTAGAATTTGTAGAGAGGATGAATTACTAAGAATGAGAGAGATAGGTTTGGTTAAGAAGATGAGATTAGATACATATATATGAAAAAGAAAACAACAAGAAATCAAGAAAACATCAATGTAGAACACATCTTACTTGACAAATCCTTCGGCACCATTATTGATGGAGAGAGAAGAAGAGTGGATAATTCCACTTTGATTGATACACCAAGTGCAAGAACTTATTTGATTAGAGTTGGTCTTCCAAGGTTAGCTTGTTGCAAGAATGGCCAGTCTTCTTCCAAAAGAAAGGGTAGGCTTGGGCTTATGTTAATGGCTAAGTACAATTAGGCATTACTACTCACTCCCTCAAGAATTCCTCTCATCAATGGCTTAAATGCTTAAGTTCTTTTCAAGTAAGAAGAGGTCCCCTTTTATAGGTGAATGGAACCCCCAAGGGTTTACACAAGAAGAGAGGAGCTAGTGTGAACAGAAATTGGAAAAGTTGGAAATGAGCTGTCCCTGCATGATGTGGGCAGACTGGGGTCCAGTATTTTGATCATATCTCCTCAATCGTGGCTCCAAATGAAAAAGTAAAAATATGGACAGAAACTTCAGCTCATTACCTACGATTTCCTTTTTATCTGCATTTTCCAATTCGGATTGGAACCTTGTGTAAAAAAATCATCAAAATAGGGTCCATTTCTGGCAGCAAAAGTCTTCCTGTGGTCCCCTTAGTTTAGACTTTCATTTGATTCCAAAGGACACCTCATACCATATGAAAGCATGACATTGCTCCTTGACAAATTTTTGTTGTGCAGACTATTCTTGATGCCTTACCAGATTCTTACCAGACTTTTGCTAGTACTTGGAGACTTATGACCCAAGGAAATCTAGAAGTTGTCAAATTTGATGCATTATGCACATTGTTGTTGCAAGAGTCACTTTCCAGGAAAAAAAAGGGCTAGACAGCGTGCAATTGAACAGGATTTTATTGCTTCTCAAAGCAAGGGTGGTAACAGTAATGCAGCCACTTCTTATGGTTCTGCTGCGAGTGGCAAAACTTCTATTCCTAATGCTTTTGCTGGCAACACTTCGTCGGGCAATTCTGGTGACAAGGGCAAAAAGAAGATGCGTTGCCATTATTGTAAAGCTAATGATCACTTGATCAAGTCGTGTCCTAAGTTGAAGGCCAAAGAGGCTAAGAAGAAAGAGGGTGTTTCCACTGCAAATGCTGGTTCCACTACAAATGCAGCCATTGTTGAGTCTTCTGTGAAAGGAGACTGTAATGTTGATGTTGATGCAGAATGGGCTTTTAGCACAGAGTGCACTTACAATCCTGCTGTCCATGATGCATGCTTGTCAGTTGCTACAGATTCACATGTGTGGTATTTTTGACAATGGTGCTACAAAGCACATTACCTCACATCGTGAATTGTATACCTCTCTCGAGTCTGTCCCTCGTGGGAATTCAGTCACCTGTGCCAGCAATGCCTCTTATCCACTTTAGAGAGTTGCAAAGATTGTGCTCACTGCTGCTAATGGCAGTTCCTTCACACTTGTTGATGCACTTTATGTACCTGGGATCAAGAAGAATCTCTTGTCTGTATCTACACTTGCTAGAATTGGACTTGTAGTCAAATTTGTGGATGACAGATGTACAGTTCATGATCTCAGTTTTGATGATGAAATTGTTGCATTAGGCCTTTTCTGTCGTGGGTTTTATAAGCTCACTTTGTATGACAAGTGTGGACAAAATTTTGCAAATGCTGTTGCAGATTCAACGGCTATTTCAGATGCAAAACTTTGGCATGCACGTTTTGGTCATCTAAAGTTTGCGAGTTTGCTACGTTTGCAGAAATCTGATATGGTTTTCTTTGCCGCCTCTTGAAGCACCTGTCAAACATGTTTGTGAAGGCTGTATTTTGGGTAAGATGCAGCGTTCCAAGTTTCCAAAGGATGGTTCAGTTCGGGCCACATGCAGGTTGCAGCTTGTGCATAGTGATGTTTGTGGGCCCATGCAAACTCCGTCCTTGGGCAATTACCTGTACTTCGTGACTTTCATTGATGATTACTCCAGGCATGCATGGGTATTTTGGCTTCAAGCGAAGTCCAAAGTTTTTATGTGCTTCAAACAATTTCTGGCTATGGTTGAAAATGTCTCGAAATGTACTATGGACACCCTCCGTTCCAATCGAGGGGGGGAGTATATGTCTCATGAATTTAATGCATTTCTGGCTAGTCCTGGGATAAAACACCAATGTATAGTTCCTTATACACCTCAGCAAAATGGTGTTGCTGAGAGGAAAAATAGATCACTGACGGAAATGGCACGATGTATGGTCAAGAGTCAAGCTTTGCCGCATTCTTATTTGCTTGAGGCCATCATGTGTGCCACTTATGTACTTAACAGGTGTCCTACAAAAGCTTTGCAGTCTATTACTCCATATGAAGCATGGCATGATAGAAAGCCTTCTATTGAGCACATGCGTGTTTTTGGCTGTTTGGCATATGCTTTGTTGCCACAAACACAGCACAAAAAATTGGATGATAAGGCTGTCAAATGTATTTTTGTTGGTTATAGTGCTGAAAGCAAACATTACATGTTGTATCATCTGCAAACAAAATGTATTCTGGTTTCACGGGATGTAGTGTTTGTGGAAGATTCTGTTCAACCCTGCTGTCATGTAATAGAGACAGTAATGTAAGCTCACAAGACATTTATGACACTTGGTTGCCTCTTTTCAGTGGTGGAAATACAAATGTAAGTTCCAATGAGGCACATGTACAGCCTATGGGGGTTTCTAAAAATGTTACAGATCAGCCT
Source organism: Adiantum capillus-veneris (assembly GCF_014529385.1). Taxonomy (NCBI): domain Eukaryota; kingdom Viridiplantae; phylum Streptophyta; class Polypodiopsida; order Polypodiales; family Pteridaceae; genus Adiantum; species Adiantum capillus-veneris. The sequence goes on along the minus strand of NC_140944.1, from coordinate 144,205,703 downwards.
ATTACTAATGCAGATGTACATGATGTACTTGGTGAGGAAAGGGCTGAAAATGAACACGCTAGAGGTATGCCAAAATGGGTGGTGCACACTTTGCCTGACAGTAAATTGGATGCACCTTTGCCTAGTCGTACTCGTTCAGGCTCTCGCCATGCATCTTATGCATCAGATTGTTATGCTTTGGTTGTGTCTAGTTTACATGATGTTGAGGAGCCTTTGTCTTTTGATGAAGCACAGAATTCAAAAAATTGGATGGCTGCCATGCAATTATTTATGATGCACATATAGAAAATGACACATGGACTTTATATCATTTGCCTCCTGGCAGAAAGGCCATTGGTACAAAGTGGGTTTACAAGTTGAAACCGAAGCCGGATGGTGAGATCGATCGCCATAAGGCTCGACTTCTTGCAAAGGGTTATGCACAGCAAAAAGGCATAGATTTTGAAGAGACTTTTGCTCCTACTTGTTGTTATGACAACTGTGCGTTTTCTATGTGCATTGGCAGCTCATTTTGGTTGGGATGTACATCAATCAGACAGTGTTACTGCTTTCTTGAATGGTGACATATTTGAGGAAGTTTATGTAACACAGCCTCGCGGTTTGTCCCATAAAAGGACAAGAGGACAAAGTGTGCAGATGTAAGAAGGCTTTGTATGGGTTGAAGCAATCTCCTCGTGCTTGGTATGAGAAAGCTGACACTCATTTGGTTAAACGAGGCTTTCGTAACAGTCCAACAGAAAGCACATTGAATGTAAAGTGTGAGGGTGATGTACTTCTCATTGTGGTTCTTTATGTTGATGATTTGTTGATCATTGGACCAAATGAGAGACATATTGCTAAATTTAAGGCTGATTTGAATGCTACTTTCAAGATGAAAGATTTGGGGTTGTTGCATCATTACTTGGGTGTACAGTTTAAGCAGTGTGATGGTGGTATCGCCTTGTGTTAGAAAAGTTACATAGAGACATTGTTATGTAAGTTTGGACTTGAGGATTGCAAACCTATTGCCACTCCCATGGAAACAGGTTTGAAGTTAAGTCTACATGATGCTGGCGATCCTGCTGATGTCACTCTTTACCAAACTGCTGTTGGCTGCCTCATTTATGTATGCAGCGAAAGGCCGGATATTCAGTTTGCAGTCTCACACGTCAACAGATTCATGCATAGCCTAGGGTCTAAGCATTGGCAAGCTGTCAAGAGGATTTTCCGCTACCTTAGTGGCACTTTACATCTTGGGTTGTTTTATCCCAAGGGAGGATCATTGCCACAAGACTTACATGCTTTTTTGGACTGAGATTGGGCTGGTTTTTTTGACACGCGAGTGTCCACAAGTGGTTTTTGTTTCATGCTTGGCAGTTCATGTATATCATGGTTGAGCAAGAAGCAACCTACTGTGGCCACTTCGAGTTGTGAGGCTGAGTACAGGGCAGTCTTCACAGCTACGGTTGAGTGTGTATGGCTCAGACGCCTTATGGCTAATTTGGGTGTTGGACAGGACACTGCCAACACTATCTACACTAACAGTTAGAGCGCATTGGCAGTTTGCGAGGAACCCAGTTTTTCATGCTCGCACAAAGCACATTGAGGTGCATTACCACTATGTCAGGGAGAGGCTCTCAGCAGGAGAGATTATCTTGGCTTATGTGCCAACAGAGGACAACCTTGCAGATCTTTTCACAAAGGCATTGTCTCGTGAGAAGCTTGAAGCTTTCCGCAAAGCTTTGGGCTTACTCCTCTTTGTGGATTGATCCTATCCTCAGGGCATGGCACTTCCCTTTACTCATGTGCTAGCTCTCGTTCACCGCATCACTCCAGAGGGGATTTGTGACCATATACATGTGGTAGTCATGTGTGTGAACACACTAGGACCGCCGAGGCATTTTTTCCCTCTTTAGGAGGTTTTTTCCCCCGCACATTGTATATACGCCCATCACTCTAGGGCTATCTATATTTCCATTTCACACTAAGTAATACACTCTCTATTGTGTGCCTTGAGCTTCCTTCGTCTTCTCCAAGCTATGTGCGTTTCTCTGCAACCCTAATTCCAACACTCATGATTTGGTGTAGTGTACCTTGGTGGCCTTTTTGCCAAGAAATGGAAGTGCTGGTGGTACAAGCAGGCTGGGTCTTCCACTTGTTTATGAATCAAATCAGCAAAAGTGGCTGCAGTGGTCTCTTTGGTAAAAGTCCTTGCTGTTTTTTGGTCCCTTGCTCTCATGGTCATACCTTTTGTAGGCAATCTGAGTGCCTCCACCACAATTTCTTTAGTTATGACCACCTAGACCTTGTTTCCTTGAGGATCAGTGATTTGCACGGTTCCATCTTCTTTGATTGTGGATAAAAGCTCGTAAGCTTTTTGAAAATCCACTCCGCATGGCTCTTGTTTGTAGAAGTCTTTGAGTCCTAGCCTGCTGTTCACTTCTTTGGTCTCAGGCTTCGCAGCAACATCGTATACTTCCTTAGGTAGGAGCTGCAACTCCACCTGATTCCCCTCTTCACTCTTGAATCTGTCGGTGAAGACTGTAGTGTGATGTTCTTCTAACTGTTCTCTAGAGAGGTATGCTGCGTTGGCTGCTTTGACTGAATCAGGGTCTAGTTGATAAGCAGGCAATTCTTGCAACTTCTCCTTTTGGTTGAGCTTCTTCTTGGCCTTCTCTACTACTTGCATGGCTCCTGTTCAGTGAATAGAATGCAAAGTTAGCAGATTTGTCAGAATTTTCTTTGAAATGTCCTTCAGTCTAAAATGCTAACAATTTTGGTCCAATTTGCTTCAAATCAATTTTTGAACAAGCATAGATGCATAAAAACATGCAAGGAGCAAAACTATGAAGTCAAAACAAATATTTGCAACCAAAGTAAATAATCACGATTATTTACAGCTGAGCAAAGTTTTCAAATTTTTATAAATTTGGCTTCATAGGTTTGAAGTATATACCAAATACATGCTCTGAGTGAAATATGGGCTCATTTGGATGCATAGGGTGAAAATGGTACCAGATTTTGGCTTTAGGTCTCTGAAACAATAGATATAAAGGAAATTTGAGATTTTGAGCTCCAAATTGGTTCAAACTTGGCTAGTGGGCTTAACACATCTTGTACTTTGGATGTATGATGGCAATGATCCAAAGTCCCCCAATTTGGCTAGAAAGTAAATAATCGCGATTATTACCTTTTCTACCAAAATCAAGATTTTTTGGTACAAACTGGTTCTAGGCACTGTATAGACCCTGTATATGAGATATAAAGTGATTTGGATCTATAAGAGTTGTCCATAACCAAGAAATTGGCTTGCAAAGACTTCTTTGCGTTTTTTGACAATTTTCCAAGTAATGGGTGGTCATTTTGGCTCATACTTGATTTTTGGCATGTTATAGGTGTGTACACATGATACGTGACGTGAGGTAACAATTTCCAAGAAAAAATGATGCAAAAGTAAATAATCGCAATTATTTACTACATTGACTGTTGGGATTAAAGCCCAAGTGGCCTCTTATGCGGATATGGCCGCCCGCCCGCCTAATTCACTTACCTCTAACTCTTTGTATATACTCACATATACTTTGTGAATACTAAGAAACATTGGGAGATAACAATTTCCAAGAAAAAATGATGCAAAAGTAAATAATCGCAATTATTTACTACATTGACTGTTGGGATTAAAGCCCAAGTGGCCTCTTATGCGGATATGGCCGCCCGCCCGCTTAATTCACTTACCTCTAACTCTTTGTATACACTCACATATACTTTGTGAATACTAAGAAACATTGGGAGATAACCCTTCTAACAGTTCTCTGCGTACTGTACTGTGTAAGCTCACTGTGTGTGTGTGTGAGAGAGTCGACCCACGCTCCACTCCGCGACTTCAATTGGTATCAGAGCCTTGGTTCAGTGCGGTTTTGCGCAATCGCGCGCGCGCACTTTTTCGGCAGATTCTAGATCCGGAGTTCAAAAATTCACACTCGGCGTTCCGGGAGCGTTTCCAGCAAGAGACCAATGGTTTTACCCCCCTTTCGAAGCCGTTTATGCCCTCAGAATTTCGTTCTGAGCACTATAGCAGAAGATAGATTTCAGCCGCAAAGAAATCCGTCTTGTGTAGATTGGCAAGCAGGAGGTGGTCGACATCAATATCGGCATCGACATACATCACTTATTAGTCTTCAGAGCATCATCTATAGACCAGGTACACATATATATCATCAGATATATATATTGCAGTCTGCATTGCTACTTCTTGTGCTTGCCAGGTTCCAGGGGAGGTGTGGCCATACGACGGCTTGACACCACTGGCATGTATTGTAGATTGATGTACTGTGATTGTGGGTCTGCTAGTTGTGAGTCACGCTAGCAGACAGACCGCCGCAGCGGTCATAGGACAGTGATTGGTCTATTATAGGATGTATGCTAGTTCTGGGCAATTTGTTGAGCCATCTGAGAGGGTCGTGTGTGAGGTTTTTTGAAGCCAAGCATTGGGGGCTGGGTTACCCAGTGTGAGGTGGATTAGGTTGCTGGAGTTCCCCTCTACATGCATCCTCTTCGGCGACTTTTATCCCTTAAGATGTATGACTTTGTGTAGACACTGGATTGCATCTTATGCGTCAGGCCGTTGAGGCATTGTTCAGGGTTCAGTCGTGATACAGATACAGGTTCTGTCATCGCCCAGAGAGGAGACAGTGTATGCTTACAGGACAGCATATTACAGAGATTTTTTAGATTTGTCACTGGTCAAATATTTATGATTGTTTTCTGAGCTATCTTTTGGTTCCCAGAGCTCAGTTTACAGGGGAGACTGTCAAAAATTTTCAAAATACTGACAGTTCCTGAGGAGAGGTGTTCAGCTTGTTGATTACAGCTTGTTTACTGTGTACAGAGGCCAGTTTACAGGGGAAACTCTGCCGGATTTTTCTCAGGAGTAAGCAATTTGGCAGATATGGCATCTTCTCAAAGTGAGACTCTTTACAACATAAAGAAGCTAGATGGCACAAACTTTCCATTCTGGAAGAAGCAGATTTGGCAGGTTTTGGTGCAGAAAAAACAAGTGAAGCCACTGAAGCTCAAAGGGGAGAGACCAGAAGGTATGGCTGAAGATGAGTGGGAAGAGCTTGACGAGTTAGCTTGTTCCACAGTCATGCTGACACTGGCAGAAAATGTTTACTTCAACGTAGCAGAAGAGACTACAGCGTATGGCGTATGGCGTATGGCAAAAGCTATGTGGTATGTACGAGAAACAAAGTGCTGCTTCTCAGATTTACTGGCTCAAGAAATTGGTGGATTTGAAGATGAAGGAAGGGACAGCCATGTCAAATCATCTGAATGAATTTCACACAATTTTCAGCCAGTTAACAGCACAGGAGATAGTCTTTCCAGATTCAGTGAAGGCTATGTTTCTCTGAATCACTATGCCAGACAGTTGGGATACTTTTTGTACAGCGTTAAGTAATTCTGTCGCGCCAGAAGGTCTTACAAGTGCCAATGTAGAAGGTAGCTTGCTCACAGAGGAAGTGAACAGGAAGAACATTGACAAAGGCAAAGGCAATAGTGCTTTGGTCGTTCGAGGGAGACAACAGTTTAAAGAGAAGAAGGGTAAGAAAGCACAAAACCGAAGTAAGTCTCGTGATTCGAAGTCAAAGGATGACATAGAATGCTACCATTGTGGCAAGAAGGGTCACATGAAGCGAGACTGTACGAAGTGGAAACAAGAAAAAGGAAAAACAAAGAGTTCTGAGCAAGATGAAAAGAAGAGTTCAGTGAAGATTGAAGAGGTGAATGTCACAGGATCTGGTTCAGACAGTGATTCTGGTATAGCAGTTGGTGACATCTTCCTTACAAGCAATCTTGATTCTATTTTCTTGACTGCAGAGGATGGACATGCTATGAGTGATTGGATTATCGACTCAGGGGCATCTTTACATGTTTCTCCGCACAAAGAGTGGTTTACATCATATGTGGCTACTAAAGATTATGTCAGACTTGGCAATGAGCAGGTTTGTGACATACTTGGAGTGGGAGATGTGCATTTGAAGTTTCAGAATGGCTCTTCTTTATGGCTCAAGAATGTCAGACATGTTCCAGCAATCCGAAAGAGCTTGATTAGTACAAGGAAGTTGGATGATGCGGGTTATGTGACAGTTTTTGGGAACAGCGCTTGGAAGATCTCCAAAGGTTCGATGACTGTAGCACATGGCAGCAAGTCAGGAACTCTGTACACTTTACATGTTTCAGAGGTTAAAAACCATGTAATTAATGTGATTGAGCAGCCAAGTGTGTCACTGTGGCATCGTAGGTTGGGACATATGTCAAAAAGAGGAATGGAAATACTTTCTCATTATGGTTATTTGCCTGGCTTTTCATTTCAAGATTTCGAGTTTTGTGAGCATTGTGTTTATGGTAAGCAAACACACGAACCGCACAGATCAAAGAGGAATCGTAGGGACGAACGGTTAGCTCTTGTACACAGTGATCTATGCGGACCAATGCCTAGTTTGTCACTAGGGGGAGCAGCGTACTTTTGTACATTCATAGATGACTATTCTCGCAAAGTATGGGTTTACTTCTTGAAGCACAAGGATGAGGTGCTCAAGGTCTTTAAGACATTCTTGCAGCTGGTGGAGAATCAGAGTGGTCAGAAGCTGAAGTGCTTGAGAACTGACAATGGTGGAGAGTACGTTTCCAAAGCTTTTCAAGACTTTTGTGAAGCAAAAGGGATTAAGCGGGAACTTACTGCACCATATAATCCTTCACAGAATGGGGTTGCAGAACGTATGAATAGGACCATACAAGAGAAGGTCAGAAGCATGTTGTCAAATGCTGAGTTGCCTGATGGATTTTGGGCGGAAGCAGTGGCTACAGCAGTCCATTTGATCAACAGGTCTCCTAGTAGGGTTCTGGATAAGAGTGCAGTGGCCGCGATGCTATGGACAGGCAAGGCACCTTCGTATAAGCATCTCAGAGTCTTTGGTTGTGAAGCTTATAGCCATATTCCTAAGGAGTTCAGAAATAAGTTAGAACCAAAGAGCAAGAAGTGTATATTTCTTGGCTACGGAGAGTCGGGCGAGATAGGTTACCGGCTTTGGGATCCTGAGTCCAGAAAGCTTATTCGTAGCAATGATGTGCATTTCAATGAAGCCAAGTTTCACGCTAAGCCAGAGAAGACAGAGGAGATCAGAAGAGTTGTCTTCAGGGAAGATGGACCTAGTGCTAGCACATCAAGACAGCATGGTCAGGCTCAGGAACAGTCTATAGTGGCTAGAGAGGCAGCATCAGTTGTGGTGAGACGTTCTGAGCGTGTCTCCAAACCACCTGATCGTTATGTGCCATCTCTAAATTATGTCATGCTCACAGATTGCGGAGAACCATCTTGTTACAAGGAAGCATTACAAGTGGTTGACTCGAAAAAATGGCAGTTGGCCATGCAGTCAGAGATGACAGCTCTGCATAAAAACCAGACATCGAAGTTGGTTAAATTACCACAGGGCAAAAAGGCTCTACCTTGTAAATGGGTTTACAGGTATAAGATCACCGCTCATGATAGTCAGCCAAAGGACAAAGCAAGGCTTGTTGCCAAGGGCTTTAAGCAAGAACAAGGCATTGACTTTGATGAAGTCTTCTCTCCAGTGGTCAAGATGACTACATTGAGATGCTTTCTTGCATTGGTTGCTATATTGGATTTGGTGTTGCACCAAATGGATGTCAAGACAGCGTTCTTGCATGGTGATTTAGATGTGGAAATTTACATGCAGCAGCCAGAAGGGTTTGTTGAGAAAGGCATGGAACATTTGGTATGCCAGTTGTTAAAGAGTCTTTATGGCTTAAAACAATCACCGAGGGCATGGTACCATAAGTTCCACCAGTTTATGCTTTCTCAAGGCTACAAACGTAGTGAGTTCGATCACTGTCTATATACAAAGAAGGCTAAGGATGGCAGTTGGCTGATCCTTATTTTGTATGTGGATGACATGTTGATTGCTGGCAAACACTTGGAAGAAATTTCAGCTTTGAAGTCAAAGATGGCAAAATCGTTTGACATGAAAGACATGGGTGAGGCAAGTCATATACTTGGTATGCGCATTGAGAGAGACAGATCAAAGAAGTTGATTTGGTTATCTCAAACAGAGTATATTGACAAGGTTTTGCAACGTTTCAATATGGAGAAGGGAAAGGCATTGAGTGTTCCATTGCCACCATATGTGAAACTTAGCAAACAAGATTGTCCTGTGTCTGAGGAAGAAAAGGCTGAAATGGATAAGATTCCATATGCGTCTGCAGTGGGTAGTTTGATGTATGCAATGATTGCTACACGTCCGGATATTGCATTTGCAGTGGGAGTGGTTAGCAGATATATGTCAAATCCCGGCAAGAAACATTGGGAGGCAGTGAAAGGTATCATGAGATACTTAAAACATACAAAGAGTATGCGCATATGCTATGGTAGTCAGGATTTGAGTGTCAGAGGATACACTGACTCAGATTATGCAGGAGACTTGGATAAGAGGAGATCTACATCAGGCTATGTCTTTACATTGGCTGGAGGTGCCCTATCATGGCGATCTCGATTACAAGATTGTGTTACGCAGTCTACTACAGAAGCTGAGTATGTTGCAGCAAATGAGGCATGCAAAGAAGCTATTTGGCTTGGTAGATTGGTTGCAGACTTGGGAATCAAAGTAGATATGCCATAGTTATATTGTGATAGTCAAAGTGCTATACAATTGGCAAAGAATCCAGTGTTCCATTCGAAGACTAAGCATATTGATGTCAAATATCACTTCATTAGGGAAGTACTTGAAGACAAGCAGATACAATTGTTGAAGATCCACACCAAGGACAATCCTGCTGATCTACTCACAAAGGGACTTCCAGGAGAGGGCTTTGTGCATTGTCGTGAGTTATTGGGCATTGGATAGATGGCAGCCATGTAAATCTTTGTACATTTATGTTCATAGATTTACAGTTACTTAAAGTGCCACAGTGGACTTTAAGTGGGAGGTTGTTGGGATTAAAGCCCAAGTGGCCTCTTATGCGGATATGGCCGGCCGCCCGCCTAATTCACTTACCTCTAACTCTTTGTATATACTCACATATACTTTGTGAATACTAAGAAACATTGGGAGATAACCCTTCTAACAGTTCTCTGCGTACTGTACTGTGTAAGCTCACTGTGTGTGTGTGTGAGAGAGTCGACCCACGCTCCGCTCCGCGACTTCATTGACAAATTCTTTGCAAAACTTATAAATTTTGACCTAGACATATTCCATACACCTAATGCAAGTCCTAAATTGAATTTGGTCAAGTTTGGTCATGTCGGCGTCACTTTGTGCTTTGTCGACTTTGAAATCGCCGTTTTCTGTGACTACATTGCCTGTTGGGTTGGTCGCTCGACTTTGAGGCTTTGAACTTGTCCGCAACATAGTCGTGAAGCAACTTGTCCAAGTCTAGCTCATTTGGAGTCAATTTGACCCCGTATGTCGAATTTGACTCTTTGTAACCTTCGAGCCATTTTCTAGTTTTCGAGGGCTTTGCTTGATTGATTTCACCAAACCAATCATGTACATTGTATATGGACCTCATAAGCAAGCCATCTGTGGAGTCAGATCGGAATTCTGGCATTTGCCAAAAACCTAGCTTTTCTACTGGGGACCCCCTCAACTCCTGCCGAATGGTCAACTGATGATATAGAAAGGTTCTATTATGTTAGGGCATGCTATGGTTCAAATCCCATCTGATTTGGTCGACCTGGCAGGCCGCTATGGTCAGTTTTCGGTCGTAGGTCTTCGTGCATTGCTCGATTTCTAGGGTTTTTCCTAGGGCTTTAGACTAGCTACCGGCCGTACAAAATGGATCATTGACGAGTAAAGCACCAACCCCTCATGTCTCATGTGAGACGGTGCTGAAAATGGTCAATTGTGGGCTTCGAAAAAGTCGCGCGAAAGAAGTCGAAATCTCTCTCTGCAAAGGCAGCGAGTGGAAATGAGGTGGTTTTAGCCTACATTGGATATCTATACCCGGACTTCTTAAACCAATTTCCCCCAGATTCCACCGTTAGTCCTACTAGGCCGCAAAATCTATGTTAGACTCAAAAATTCCCTGAATTGGATTCCTGTAGCTCATTCTGGAAGAATTTTGCAAAAGTAGGCCGCCTAATTTAGGCTTCCCGCTTCCATCTTCTGATTTCATTGAAAATTTGTGTGCTTGTCCGCCTTGTCTTTCTGATCACCATCGTGTCTTCCATTTTTCCATCTGAGCTTCCCTACTATTTATTATTAATTTTTGACCTGTTTATTTAAAAAAATCAAAGAAAATAGAAAATATTCTAAAAAAGTAAAGTGAAAATCCAACATTAAGAAAATTCGTTGAAAAACAAAGCTTTATTTATTTTTATTGGATTTTGCTATTTTTAATCCTCATTATCAATAAAAATGGTTAAAAATATCCAAAAAAGGACTATTTTTTATGATTTTTAATAGTATATACACTATTTACATTCATCAGGAAGATATTATCAGTGAACTTTTTCCTCCCTCTTCAAACATTACACTTAATTATTTAGTACTTAGTGCCCTTCTTCGACCCCTCCTAGATGGCGTACTCCGGGACGACTGTGTGCATGGGTTGAACAAACGTGTCTATGCATAGCCGTGGTTGGCTATGACATGCTTTGAAGATCAATGCAATTCAAATCAATATGTTGGGCAAGAGCTGGGTCTTGAGTAATTAACTCAAGGGTTTCTGATGTCGAGGTTTGCTGTTGATGTCTTCCAAAGAGAAAATTTTGTAGCTTGTGTGCTCTCTGTTTGTATGTACCATCAGGATGCTTCATGTACGGTGATTTCTTGAGCTGTTGGTAGCACTTTTGACGGTTATCGAGATTTTTCTCGCCATTGGTAGCCTGGTTTGCTTGTTGCTGTATGGATTGGAGGAGTCTTTTGAGACTTAACTAGCCATTGCCTGATTGGTTATACAGTATGTGAAGTGGATAAGTGCTCTTTTTTTGTCTAAACCAATTCCATGTTAGGTTCCTTGTTCAAAGATGGTCTCCGTGTCTTTACCCTTGGAACCTTCTTTGGTGAATTCTTAGGCACCCAGATCTAAATCGGTTAATCCTTAAGCTATGCTTTGGGTACCCAAATATGCCTGACTCCTTGCATGCTACTTGTAGCATTTGTTTGTTGAGGGGATGGAGAAGATTGACTACTTTGTGGTTTGTTCCGCTGATTACTTCTTTTCCATTCCTCCTTGCTTGGTGCAATTGTAACAATGAGTTTCCCGCCTTTAGGTGATAGCTTTAGCCGATTTGTATCCCAGTCCGGTACTGCTTTGTATGTCCGCATCCAGGGAATCCCAAGAATCATAGTCTCATTCATGTGTTCATCTGGTAAGCATACAAACTGATGAGGACATGAACATCCATGCACTATCACATTTGAGTTGACTACTCCCAATGTTGGGATTGGGTTCTTGTTGCATCCTTTGATTGTCGCTATTCTTGTTGTCAATGCTTGACTTGTTGCCTTTTTGTACGTGGAATAACTTACTGCATTTACTCTAGCTCCTGTGTCGACCAAAGCATTGGTGCTATGATTGTTGAGTTGTACTTTGATGTGCAAGTCCATTCCGTCTAACTAGTCATCATTTGTTGAAACTGCATCTTTAGGTAATTCCGATTGTTGGTTATCTATTTCCAAAGTGTTGATGGGAATCGGTATCTGTTGATTTCTGAGAGCAGCTTTTTGTTTGAGTACCCAAAGCCAAGCTTCCTCTTGGGATTCATGAATTATCTGCTATCATTTAATCCTCCTTTGCTTGGCTGCATGCATTCTTTCTAGCAATTCATTGGTTAGCGGTAAATTGTATTTCTTTAAACGACGTCCACTAGTCCAATTAGCCATTGGTTCACCATCTAGGGTGGACAATTTTACGACTCCACTTGGAGATACATCTTCAATTACAAACGGTAAGTTTCCCTTTTTTTTAAACTTGGGAATGTGTTGCTTAAGGGAATATATTAAAACTAAGTCCCCTTTCTTGAAGATTTTTGTGATTAAGTGGGAATCAAAAAACTATTTTTGTTTCTGCTTTTGTGCATAGATGTGAGCTACAGCATTTGGCCTTTGCTCATCTAGCTTTTTCAAATCTTCAAGCCATCCTGACAATTCATGTCCAGTCCACTCAAGGCTCTGTGCAACCCTCAATGTCGGCAAAAGAAATTCTACTGGCAGTATAGCATCAAGAACTTATACAAGATTAAAGGGTGTAGCATTTAAAGTTGTTTTGAATAAGATTCCATAAGCCCATAGAGTAGCATGAAGATTCATTTCCCAATCTGTTCTTCCTGAACTAACCACTTTAGTCAGCACCGAGCTAAGAATTTTGTTCGTATGCTCAACTTGTCCGTTTGCTTGCGGGTGATAGGGAGCTGATTTGTTATGGATGACCATAAACTCATTAAGCAAATACTCGATTACCTCATTGAGAAAATGAGTTGCCCGATCATTGACAATTTCTATTGGTAGTCCATATCTCGTGAATACATACTCATATAAGAATATAGCAGTGGTTCTGGCATCATTTTTTTGAGTTTTTTTAGCCTCGGCCCACTTGGTCAAATAGTCCGTAGCTACAATTATATATTGAGCATGGGTTCTATAAGCCGGTGGCTGTATTGGCCCAAAAAAATCTATACCCCATTTCACAAAAGCTATAGCCCCCATCATTGGTCTTAAGGGCATGCTATCTACGTGTGTTGGCATTTTTGAACGTTGACAAGCATCACTGTTGGAATTAGGGTTGCAGAGAAACGCACACACCTTGGAGAAGACGAAGGAAGCTCAAGCCACACAATGGAGAGTGTATTACTTAGTGTGCAATGGAAAGATAGATAGCCCTAGAGTGATGGGCTTATATACAATGCACGGGGGGGAAAACCTCCTAAAGAGGGAAAAAATGCCCCGGTGGTCCTAGTGTGTTCACAAACATCACTACCACATGTATATGGTAACAAATCCCCCCTGGAGTGATGCGGTGAACGAGAGCTGGCACATCAGTAAAGGGAAGTGCCATGCCCTGAGGACATGATCAGTCCAGAAAGGGTAGTAAGCCCAAAGCTTTGCGGAAAGCTTCAAGCTTCTCATGAGACAATGCCTTTGTGAAAAGATCTGCATGGTTGTCCTGTGTTGGCACATAAGCCAAGCTGCTCTCTCCTGCTGAGAGCCTCTCCCTGACATAGTGGTAATGCACCTCAATGTGCTTTGTGCGAGCATGAAAAACTGGGTTCCTCGCAACTGCCAATGCACTCTGACTCTCAATTTAGATAGTGTTGGCAGTGTCCTGTCCAACACCCAAATCAGCCCCATAAGGCGTCTGAGCCATACACACTCAACCGTAGCTGTGAACACTGCCCTCTACTCATCCTCACAACTCGAAGTGGCCACAGTAGGTTTCTTCTTGCTCAACCATGATATACATGAACTGCCAAGCATGAAACAAAAACCACTTGTGGACACTCGCGTGTCAAAACAACCAGCCCAATCTGAGTCCGAAAAAGCATGTAAGTCTGGCGCCAATGATCCCCCCTTGGGATAAAGCAAGCCAAGATGTAAAGTGCCACTAAGGTAGCGGAAAATCCTCTTGACAGCCTGCCAATGCTTAGACCCTAGGCCATGCATAAATCTGCTGACCTGTGAGACTGTAAACTGAATATCTAGCCTCGTGTTGCATACATAAATAAGGCAGCCAATAGCAATTTGGTAAAAAGTGACATCAACAAGATCGCCAGCATCATGTAGACTCAACTTCAAACCTGTTTCCATGGGAGTGGCAATAGGTTTGCAGTCCTCAAGTGTTGGGGTATAGGCGTCTGTGCCTTGCCCGGCCGCCCAGAGTCTGGGCGCCCACTGACTTGTATACCTTATACATAGCATAAGTGTATAGGGGGCTGCTCACTCTTTGAGTCTGGGCACCCACTGACTTGTATACCTTATACATAGCATAAGTGTATAGGGGGCTGCTCACTCTTTGAGTCTCCCCACCCATATCTGTGTGTCGTGTGTCTCCTTCTCTCTCTCACTCTCCGTCTGTGGTGCTCCCCGATCCCCTTCAATTGGTATCAGAGCGTAGGTGCGGAGGGAGCGCGTGTGTGCACAGTCACGACGATAGCAGAGAGCCAGTTTCATTCCCAAAATTGCGTCCGCGCGCGCGCACTTTCAAGAGTGAAAACAGGGTTTCGACTTCGGCATCGGCAAATTCAGCTTTCCGAGAGCGTTTCCACTAGGTGTCCTGGCGTTTTACCCCCATTTCAAAGCCATTCAAGCCATCAGAAACCTCATTCGAGCTACGGTTGAGGAGCTGCATTTTTCAGCCCTCTTTTGGCAGTTTATGCTGCGTTTTTGGGTCGAAACGGAGGTTTTTGGCATAGCTTTCACACCCAGACTCGGATACATGTGATCCAGGAGTCTACCTTGGGGTTTTGGCATGCTCCAGACGCGCTCGTTATATCAGAATTTTAAAATTCTGAACGCTGAATTTTCTGCAGCAGCAGTTGTTTATTGTGTGTCGAGGATTCCACACATAGTTTGCTCTCAGATGTGAGAGTGATATTTGCTGCAAGTTTCCTCACAGGTGGGAGGATACAATGTATGCCTTATGTGGTGAGCAGTAGATCTTGTGAGCAAGTGCAGAGGTAGGTTGTAGATGACATGTATGGTCACCTGTGGTACTCTTTGTGAGCATTTGTTGGACACAGGTTTGCAGAGCTTATGCATGTATATTGAGTGTAGTTTGATGCGCATTGATTGCTCATTGTATTGAGCTTGCAGGACAATGGTTATTTTTGTGTTGATAGCCATTGTGCGTCGAAACTCTGGTGAAATTTTCCCATGAGTTTTATGCACATAAGTTGATGCAATCCAGGTTGAGATTGCGGGTTGCACTCAGCATTTACGTGCGGTGTTCTCTGCAGGTGGGAGATCTGTACGTGTGTATGCATCGATACCGCATAGTGTGGGCTTGGTGATTAGCTCACGGTTTGACAGGCGTACAGTTATCTTGGCACACTCACAGGAGTGAGTATTGTGATGTATGCTTGTGTGGCTACGAGCTAGGTAGCTGGATTCGAGCACTAATGGCTTGAGGTTTTTCAGCAGGTTTCAGCTACAGGTTTACAAGTTTACAGGCAGGTTTGAGGGCTTATTTGGGTGCTGAATTTTCAGCCATTGTTTCCTCTTTGCAAGTGTCCATGTATGGCTCAGTTGTAGGCTGATTTGGGACACATTTGTGACTTCTTTATGCAGTTGTTTAAGAGCTGAATTTTGGGGCCGTTTTGGGGCTGATTTGCAGCCATATTTTATAGCCATATTTGCAGACTTTTCTTGATGCGATTCGAGCCAGTTTAGGGCTGATTTGGTTGACATTTGCTACTCATTGTTGGTTGCTCTTTTGCGAGCATTATGGCTGATTTTTCATTTGACTTCCAACGTTATGGTCTGACACAGTTTGATGGTGCAGATTTTGTTGCTTGGAAGGAGCATATGCTTATTGCATTGGCGGATTTGGGGCAGGATAAACCCTTGCGTGGTTTATCGGCGAAGCCCAAGTCTATGCGTGATGATGATTGGCAGGATCTTGATGAGTTAGCTATGTCTACGATTTGTTTGCATCTGGTTGAGGCTGTTGACTGGCAGGTCTCGAGGGAGACTACAACTCATGCTTTATGGCAGAGTTTACATGCTATGTACGCGACATCCATGTCTACAGGGAAGTCTAGTCCCACTTCTATGTCCATGGGAGAGATTGATCCCACACGCAAGTCTCGACGGCATAGAGACTTGACATGTTGGCATTGTGGACATAGAGGGCACATTAGGCGTCGATGTTTCAGGCGTTTGAGACAACGGAGGCGACAGATGCGTGATGCAGATTTGGGCATGACAGATGCTAGTCAGATCAGTACGGTGGTTACTGAGTATGCTTATGACAGCGATGTCACATTTACATCTAGCTTGTCTTCAGACGATCTTATGTCTACGGATTGCATATCGGATTGCACATTGTCTTCACATTGGTTACTAGATTCAGATGCTACTTTCCATGTCACGTCGCATCGTGAGTGGTTTAGCACGTTTTCTAGTGGGAGACTTGGTTGTGTGCACATGGATGATGGTGCTGTGTATGACATTGAGGGTGCAGGAGACGTATGTTTGTCCTTGCCCAGTGGTATGAGATTTACCCTGCGTCATGTGTGTTATGTGCCAGATCTGAGACGGGATTTGATCTCAGTCAGACAGTTACGGTATAGTGGATGTCGGGTATCGCTGCTTGAGCGATCTTTTGCGTTGCATTTGGGTTCGCTAGTGATTGCGAGAGGTGCCAGGAGTGGTACAGGTTACCCATTGCATGTGGATCACGAGAGAGACGGTGTTGTCTCTGTGATCATGCAGCCAGGTAGAGAGCGAGAGAGCAGGCGAGTCTCTTTTGCTCATGGGTTGCAGGGTACTTTGCATGGAGTGCAGAGTAGTGAGCTCGTTGTGCACACAGTTAGGGCACGACTTGAGCAGTCACACAGAGAGGTGACAGAGTCAGACATGCATGCTTTGCCAGTGACTGAGCAAAGCAGAGAGTCAGTTGTGCGAGATACTTCTATGCAGGATAGACAGGTAGAGCGGTCTTGCTCTAGTGAGTCACGACAGGAGGACGTTGTGCAAGAGTCTATGCATACGGAGTTAGAGCATGAGAGCTCTAGTGAGTCACAGCAGATTGCGTGGTCATGTTTGCAGTGGATGATTGCAAAGGAGACTGAGATGTCAGCGATTATGCAATCATTCCTTTCTATGCTCGACAGTGAGCATGGGGATATAGTTGTGCAGGATATGTCTTCCAGCAGACACCTAGAGCAGTTGGTTTGCTCTGAGGTTGCACGACAAGTTGATGCGTCTTTTGCGGACAGTCAGGAGATGCATGTGGCTAACACGCCTTGTCAGTCAGAGATGCCTATTGCCAGGGATATATATGTTGATGCATGCTTCGTAGACCTAGCAGGGCCCGCTAGCATTGCATCGGCATTCGGTGGTCTCATGTATGAGATGTTGATCTTGAGACCGGATATCGCAGCTGCAGTGGGAGCATTTGTAGTTGGGGTTGTCAGTCGTTTGTTGACTGATGATGGCATAGTGCAAGAGGGAGATATGCAGGTATTGCGTACATACTTGCAGTACGTGTGCGGTACGTCTGGTGGTGTATGGACTTACACGGGAGCAGGACAGCCGGATGCACACGATCACAGCCAGCCAGTGGGTATCCGTTGAGAGCGGTTTTCTCTCACCTTTTGTAGTCTTTAAACTAGGTTCTCTTGCTTAAAGGCACAGTCGCCTTTAAGTGGGAGGTTGTTGGGGTATAGGAGTCTGTGCCTTGCCCGGCCGCCCAGAGTCTGGGCGCCCACTGACTTGTATACCTTATACATAGCATAAGTGTATAGGGGGCTGCTCACTCTTTGAGTCTCCCCACCCATATCTGTGTGTCGTGTGTCTCCTTCTCTCTCTCACTCTCCGTCTGTGGTGCTCCCCGATCCCCTTCATCAAGTCCAAACTTACATAGCAATGTCTCTATGTAACTTTTCTGACACAAGGCAATACCACCATCACACTGCTTAAACTGTATACCCAAGTAATGATGCAACAGCCCCAAATCTTTCATCTTGAAAGTAGCATTCAAATCAACCTTAAATTCAGCAAGATGTCTCTCATTTGGTCTAGTGATCAGCAAATCATCAACATAAAGAACCACAATGAGAAGTACATCACCCTCACGCTTTACATACAATGTGCTTTATGTTGGACTGTTACAAAAGCCTCGTTTAACCAAATGAGTGTCAGCTTTCTCATACCAAGCACGAGGAGATTGCTTCAACCCATACAAAGCCTTCTTACATTTGTACACTTTGTCCTCTTGTCCTTTTATGGGACAAACCGCGAGGCTGCGTTACATAAACTTCCTCAAATATGTCACCATTCAAGAAAGCAGTAACAATGTCTGATTGATGTACATCCCAACCAAAATGAGCTGCCAATGCACATAGAAAACGCACAATAGTCATACGACAAGTGGGAGCAAAAGTCTCTTCATAATCTATGCCTTTTTGTTGTGCATAACCCTTTGCAACAAGTCGAGCCTTATGACGATCGATCTCACCATCCGACTTGCGTTACAACTTGTAAACCCACTTCGTACCAATGGCCTTTTTGCCAAGAGGCAAATCACATAAAGTCCATGTGTCATTTTCTATAAGTGCATCATATTCTAATTGCATGGCAGCCATCCAATTTTGTGAATTCTGTGCTTCATCAAAAGATAGAGGCTCCTCAACATCATGTAAGCTAGACACAGCCAAAGCATAACAATATGATGCATAAGATGCGTCGCGAGAGCCTGAACAAGTACGACTAGACAAAGGTGCATCCAATTTACTGTCAGGCAAAGTGTGGACCATCCATTTTGGCATACCTCTAGCCTACTCATTTTCAGCTCTTTCCTCATCAAGTACATCATGTACATCTGCATCAGTAATAGGCTGATCTGTAACATTTTCAGAAACCCCCATAGGCTGTACATGTGCCTCATTGGAACTTACATCCGTATTTCCACCACTGAAAAAGGCAACAAAGTGTCATAAATGTCATGTGAGCTTACATTACTGTCTCTAGTACATGAGAGCAAGGGCTGAACAGAATCTTCCACAAACACTACATCCTGTGAAACCAGAATACGTTTTGTTTGCGGATGATACAACCTGTAACCTTTGCTTTCAGCACTATAACCAACAAAAATACATTTCACAATCTTATCATCCAATTTTATAGGCTGATCTGTAACATTTCAGAAACCCCCATAGGCTGTACATGTGCCTCATTGGAACTTACATCCGTATTTCCACCACTGAAAATAGGCAACAAAGTGTCATAAATGTCATGTGAGCTTACATTACTGTCTCTAGTACATGAGAGCAAGGGATGAACAGAATCTTCCACAAACACTACATCCTGTGAAACCAGAATACGTTTTGTTTGCGGATGATACAACCTGTAACCTTTGCTTTCAGCACTATAACCAACAAAAATACATTTCACAATCTTATCATCCAATTTTCTATGCTGCACTTGTGGCACCAAAGCATATGCCAAACAGCCAAAAACACGCATGTGCTCAATAGAAGTCTTTATATCATGCCATGCTTCATATGGAGTAATAGATTGCAAAGCTTTCATACGACACCTGTTAAGTACATAAGTGGCACACATCATGGCATCAAGCCAAAAAGAATGCGGTAAACCTTGACTTTTGACCATACATCGTGCCATTTCCGTACAATTGTGTTTTATCCAACGACTAGCTAGAAATGCATTGAATTCATGAGACATATACTCCCCCCCTCGATCGGAACGGAGGGTGCCCATAGTACATTTCGAGACATTTTCATCCATAGCTAGAAATTGTTTGAAGCACATAAAAACTTCGGACTTCTCTTTAAGCAGAAATACCCATGCATGCTTGGAGTAATCATCAATGAAAGTCACGAAGTACAGGTAATTGCCCAAGGACGGATTTTGCATGGGCCCACAAACATCACTATGCACAAGCTACACCCTGCATGTGGCCCAAAATGAACCATCCTTTGGAAACTTAGAACGCTGCATCTTACCTAAAATGCAGCCTTCACAAACATGTTTGACAAGTGCTTCAAGAGGTGCCAAAGAAGAAACCATATCAGATTTCTGCAAACACAGCAAACTGGCAAAATTCAGATGACCAAAACGTGCATGCCAAAGTTTTGCATCTGAAATAGCCCTTGAATCTGCAACAACATTTGCAAAATTTTGTCCACACTTGTCATAAAAAATGAGCTTATACAACCCACGGCACAAAAGGACAGATGTAACAATTTTCATCACCAAAACTGAGATCATGAACTGTACATCTGTCATCCACAAATTTGACTACAAGTCCAAGTCTAGCAAGTGCGGATATAGACAAGAAATTCTTCTTGATCCCAGGTACATAAAGTGCATCAACAAGTGTGAAGGAACTGCCATTAGCAGCAGTAAGCACAATCTTTCCAACTCCCTGAACTGGATAAGAGGCATTGTTGGCACAAGTGACTGAATTCCCACGACGGACAGACTCGAGAGAGGTAAACAATTCACGATGTGAGGTAATGTGCTTTGTAGCACCACTGTCGAAAATACCACACATGTGAATCTGTAGCAACTGACAAGCGTGCATCATGGACAGCAGGATTGTAAGTGCACTCTACGCTAAAAGCCCATTCTGCATCAACATCAGCATTACAGTCTCCTTTCACAGAAGACTCAACAATGGCTGCATTTGTAGTGGAACCAGCATTTGCAGTGGAAACACCCTCTTTCTTCTTAGCCTCTTTGGACTTCAACTGAGGACACGACTTGATCCAGTGATCATTTGCTTTACAATAATGGCAACGCATCTTCTTTTTGCCCTTGTCACCAGAATTTCCCGATGAAGTGCTGCTAGCAGAAGCATTAGGAATAGAAGTTTTGCCACTCGCAGCAGAACCATAAGAAGTGGCTGCATTACTGTTACCACCCTTTCTTTGAGAAGCAATAAAAGCCTGTTCAACAGCACGCTGTCTAGTCCTTTTTTTTTTGGAAAGTGAGTCTTGCAACAGCAATGTGCATAATGCATCAAATTTGACAACTTCTGGATTTCCTTGGGTCATAAGTCTCCAAGTACTAGCAAAAGTTTGGTAAGAATCTGGTAAGGCATCAAGAACAGTCTGCACAAGGGAACTATCTAAAATGACTTCTCCAGCAGAAATAAGTTGCTCGTTGATATCCTTGACACTAGCAAGGAAAGTGTCCATATCATCTTCCTCATGCATAATCTTCGACTCTAGCTCTTTACGCAGCAAAGCAATTTTAGCCTCATTGCGACTTGCATAAAGACCATCCAAAATATCCCAAGCCTGTTTTGCAGATTCCGCTGAACGAATGTGAGGAACAATGGTGCACTTCACAGACAACGCAATTAATGCATGAGCCCGTGCATCCTTTATATTCCAAAGAGCTTGTTCTGTCGTAGGCAAAACAACTCTAACAGCAGCAATCCTTGCAGCAAGACCTGGAACATCCTCAACATCGCCTACATCCTCAGAACCAGGACGTACATCAATGCCCTGCACAATGTTCCAGATGCCCTTTGACACAAGAACATGTTGCATCATATACTCCCACATAGGGTAGTTGTCCCCATCCAACCTGTCCTCAGCAGCAAACGTCTTGAACACATCTGTGTTGTTGTTGTCAGCCATGGTAAATGTTGCACTTGATGTGAAAACTGCTCGAAAATAGGAGAAATGAAGCGGGAACAATACGTGCTATATAGCACAAACCATAGAAGATTATAAGGCACCTCTTATGCAGAAAACGGCACTGACAAAAATTCTGCACAAAATGACGAAATAGCATGTGCAGTACTACCTATAGTGGAAACGGAGGCCGAAATGAGCCCAAATCAAAATCTGAGTAGACCAAGATCTACGAGCTTTCCCGAAATATTTGTCGACCTGCGAACGCTCGCCAAAGCTCACTGAATTCGGAGAAAGTGAGCAGGTGTGTATTGGAGCAACTAGCGACTAAGCCCGAGAGGATGCAACCTGCTCTGATACCAATTGTTGGAATTAGGGTTGCAGCTTGGAGAAGACGAAGGAAGCTCAAGGCACACAATGGAGAGTGTATAACTTAGTGTGTAATGGAAAGATAGATAGCCCTAGAGTGATGGGCGTATATACAATGCACGGGGGGGAAAACCTCCTAAAGAGGGAAAAAATGCCCCAACGGTTCTAGTGTGTTCACACACATCACTACACATGTATATGGTAACAATCACACCTTCAAACATATTCTTTGGCATCAGCAAAAAGTGTTGGCCACCATATGCCTACCATCAAGATTGCTCTTGCGGTGGTCGCACTAGAAAAGTGACCTTCGACTAATCCAGCATGTGCTTGCTCTATACTCGGAATATACTCGTTTTCATTTGCACAAAGACGCAAATGTTGATATTTACCTCTTCAATATAATTGGTTCCCAGTAAGAGCATAGTCTCTTGCTTCGGTTTCAATTGCTCTTTGACGGCGTTTACTCATATCCTCAAGAAATGTTCGGCTTGATAAGTAAGTAACTAGATAGTTACTCCACTTAGGAACAAGTGGCATTTGAAACAATGTTACATGAGGTATTGGTGTTTTCCTTTGACATTGAGGACAATCCTTTACAACAGATCGAGCACCACTCCTCATAGTCGTCCAAAATACTCCCAAGTCTCAAAATTCGTTGCATAGTTTGGTCTTCCGCAAAGTGAAGTCCTACTATGGTAACATGTGCTTGGCTTAGGTATTGTTATTTTTCTTCAGGATTGATGCATAAGAGAAATATCCCATCTCAATTTCTTTTTTATAGCCTACCATCTAGTATCTGATACATAGCCGATTGCTCAATTAAACCGATCGTAATAGGAAGTGGTATTTGTGAATCCACTTGAGCTATTGTCATCAATGACACAATGTTTTCCAACCATTGAGGTATCATTTCCATGGAGAACAAATAAGCATCTGGTAGGTCATCGTCTTCCCCTTGAGGTGATTCTCCTGAAACAACCCTTGACAAATGATCTGCTCGTTGATGTGTAGTGCCCTTTTTTACAACCACAGTGAAATCAAATTCCAGAAGAATTATGAACCATCTCACTATTCTCCCTACTGCATGGCTTGTTGACCAAATACAACAAAGCTTGTGGTCCACAAAGAACACAAACTTGTTGGCTAATAGGTAATGTCTATACTTTTTAATATTATAGATCATTCCTAATCCTTCCCTTTTGGTGGTGGTGTAATTCTTTTTAGCCATATTTAACTGTTGGCTAGCATAAGAAATAGGAAAGTCAATTTTTCCGTCTCTTGGTTGAGCTAGTATACAACTAATAGAAAAATTGGAAGCATCAACATGTACGTGGAATATCTTATCCCAATCTGGTTCCTTCAATATTGGAGCTGAGGTGAGAGCTTGCTTAAGCGTCATGAAGGATTCTTGACATGCCTCGGTCCATTCAAAGTGTGTAATCAAGCTATACATGGGTTTTGTAATGATAGCGTACATGTAGATAAACCGTCGGTAATATCCACAATGCCCCATGAAGGCTTGTACCCCCTTGACTATTGTTGGCCTGGGAAAATCCACAATGACATGAATCTTTTCAATATCAGTAGCCATGCCATTTTTAGACACTATATGTCCAAGAATTTTTCCTTGTCTACCCATGAATGTGCACTTTTCAGGATTTAAGCAAATCCTATAAAGTCTATATTTTTCGAATACCTTTTTGAGGTGATCAAAGTGATCAACTCGAATTGATGAATGTACGTATAGATCATCCATATATACTTCTAAGAATTTCATAAGATATTCTTTGAAATCATGGCTCATCAATCTTTGAAATGTGGCCGGAGCATTAGTTAACCCAAATGGCATAACCCGATAGGCAAATATACTCCATTCTGTTGCAAAACAGTTTTATGTTGATCTTTTGGGTCAACCAAAAGTTGATTGTATTTCGAGAAGCTGTCTAAGAAGCTGTAAGCTTCATTTCTTGCAACTTGTTCTAAAACATGCTCAGTGATTGGAAGAGGAAAGTTGTCTCTAATGGTAACTGCATTCACCTTTTTGAGATTAACACACACTTGTAATTTTCTATTCTTCTTGGGTACTACCACTATTGGAGACACTTAATCTGTGTGTTCAATTTCGTAAATGAATTCAGCTTCCTTTAGTTTTTCAATCTCTTCTTTTATCTTTTTGGCAAATGTTTCATTATACGTGTATGGCCTTTGTCTACTTGGTTTCTCATCGTCTCTCATGGGTATGGTATGTTAACAGATTTCTAGATCAACACCCTTGAGGTCCTTGTAAGATCAAGTGAAGATATCTCAGTATTCTTTCAGCAAGCTTAGCAAAATCTCTTCTTCTTCTTCTGTTAGGTCGTTCGCAATAATGTAAGCAGGTCTAGGCTCTTCCCCTGGTTGAGCTAGGTCTACCTTTTTATCGTTTTCAGGCCCTTCGTAGGACTCGCCCTGTTTTGTAGTTCCCTAACAGGTTGTTCGACTATGATTTTTTGATCTTGGAGAGTATGCTTTTTGTAATGGGATGGGACACGCATTACGTCCTTAGCATCCTCTTCTGAGGTTTTCATTTTGGTCGTGTATATCTCCTTTAGAGCCTTTTTCAACTCTTGATATTTCTTTTTTCGCTCGCCTCGTGTCATGAGTGGTTTCTTATCTTATGGGTTTGTTTGAGTATCCTTCCTTGTTTTTCTCGATGTTTTAGACATTTTTGAACTCTTGTTTGAAGGATATCTGCCAGTGATTTTGTCCTTGATCCAATCATTTGCATCTATCTGCATCAGGAACTGTGTTCTACTAGAGACTGATGGCATAGGTCGTGTTTTTCACATTTCTGGTGTCCCTTTTCCGTATATACCATTTTTGTCTTCTTGATTTCTGGTTTGGAAAGTCAAAAAACTTTTCCTCCCCTCCTTTTAAGAGTAGCTTAGCTCTCACATTTTCTTTTTCTGACCCCGAGTCTTCTGAGGCAGGTGAGTGTTCATCAAACTCATCAGTTGCATCATAATAAAGATCTGAAAAGACTTGTTGAGATTTCATTAAGTCCTTGGTTTTCTCATCTTCGTCTTCAATGTTGAGGACTAAAATCATTTGGATGGGAATTATGTTGTAGCCATCCTCATTGCAAAATTGAGTAGGCATAGACGTATTCACACACACATCCATGGTCACTAAAATTTGTGTCCACTCAAATGGCTCAAACAAATGCTCTCGAAAGGGTTCAGGTACATAGGCTTCGTCTGTGCAGCCCCTTTCTAGGATACATTCTTCTCGTTTTAAACACCCATTTTCCGAAGCTCCACACATCCAAATAGGAGTATCTTTGTTTAACCAGGATGGAAGCTTAGTTTCAGCCGAAGAGACTGAATCAAACTCTTGTATGGGTGTTTTCAAGACATCTCTATAAGTGTGATCTTTTAGATTTACCCTTGTTATAGATCCCACTTGCTTCAAGTTTAGATAATTGTTTCCTCAATCTTGGATAAACTATACCTGTTGCATGAAAGGTCTTCCCAATATGATTTCATAATTGAGCTCTTTTCTAAAGTCTACTATGGCAAAGGTGTGTTGATATTCAATTCCACAGGAATTGACTATCACTTTTTCAAGCGTCCCTAATGGTATCTCAATGTGTTCTTCAGCCAATTGAAATTTCATTCGAGTTTGTCTAATGGTTGGTTTTCCCCAGGATTCCCATACTGCTTATGGCTATGCTTGCTCCACTCTCCAGTATTGCCATGGTTTCAATGTCATTATATTTCACTGGGAGGGTGGTGTTTCCTTCTTCCGCTTCGTTATATTCTCCGAGTTTGTTCATGGGAATAGATCGAGTCTCTTTGTTTTCCATTTTATTTCTCAATTTTCCCAATTTTTTTGAGATTATCCCCGTTATCCCCACCTTTTCTAGGGTTTTTTGTAAATCATTCCATAAGTATGGTCTGAGTTTGAACAATTCTCCCAAGGTAAGAGTGCATTGGATGGGTGTAGACATGATTGAATGAATGTTGTCTACTTCTAGGGTTTGTTCAGCTCTTTTTACTTGAGTGGTCTTACACACGATGGATTCATCCTCGTTATCTCCCAAGTAAGAAGGTAATGTTTTCAAGGTCAATGGTTTCGACATTCCTGAAGCTTCAGATTCACAATCCCCATACAAGGATTGTACATCCATGTTTACATCAGAAGGTAGGTTATCCAACCAGACTTCCTCTATAGGAGCTGACTTTAGAGTTAGGCTCCCATCATTCATCTCTCTCACTTTTTCCCATAAGTGTCCTGGCTAGTCTTCCTCTACGAATGGAATTCTGTCTAAGGCATCTTCGTTGTCAGGCACTATAAGCTCTGGTTCTTTTATTTCAAGGTGGGGTTCTGCCACCACATCGGATTTTTCTTTCATTTCTTTTACCACAAGCTCTTCAGGTTTTGCGATACTTTCAAGCTTGGGTTTTTGTTTTTCCACCATTTCTTGCGTGATTCTTACCAAATTTTGTTAAGCTTTCACCTTAGCTGCTTCCATGTCTGGAGAAGGATAGTTTTTCCATTTGTTTTTCATGTTTTGGCCTGCTTTAAGTCCTACTTGGTAGGCTTCCAAGGTGGCATTAATAGGCTCAAAAATTTTATCAACCAGAATGGATCCTCCAGAGTTCATTGTTGTTTCCTTGAATTCACTTCCAGTTTCTTTCAACTTTTCCTAGAATAGCTTCTTTGCTTTCTCCTCGATTTCAATCCGTTGTTTTTGTTTTTTCATCTCATATCTTTTACTTCTGCTTTTCTGATTCTTTGAGAGGAAACTTCCGTATTTTTCGAATGCTCAGAGGAGTTGTGCTCTAGTGATCACCTTGATTGGGACAATCGGTTCACTCTTTGATGAGCTACTAGGTATAACTTGGACTACGTTTATTATTGTTTTACCTTTGTTTAAAGGATTTTTAGGACAATCTTCTGAAAAGTGTCCTCCCTTTTTGCAACATTGTATGCAATAGGCTTCAACTGGTTTTAGGTTTTTGTCAAGCTCTGCACATTCATTTTTCCAGTGATCATCAGCACCACAATTATGACAGTTTCCTATTCTTGGCTTAATCATGGGTCTTACCATGGGAGGTATGACAACTTGATTAGCTACATAATACATTGGTGTGAGACCTGGTGGAGCGTAAATCACGGTTTCTTCCATGGGTGGTGGATGTGAATTATACCATCCTCCTTCTACCATTATTGTAGATGGACTAGGCTCTGCATAGGGTGTAACAAGCACTAATGCTTGTTCATATATGACTTCTTCGGAGTGCATGTACTTTATAGACACTACATTATGTCTTGGATAAGGAGGTTGTTGACCTAACACAGGTTGAGGTCTTTCCATACCCATTGGTGGTCTTTGAGCTTGGGCCATATTAGGTTGATATCTGTACATGGGTTGTCCTTGTGGC
Source organism: Adiantum capillus-veneris (assembly GCF_014529385.1). Classification (NCBI taxonomy): domain Eukaryota; kingdom Viridiplantae; phylum Streptophyta; class Polypodiopsida; order Polypodiales; family Pteridaceae; genus Adiantum; species Adiantum capillus-veneris. The sequence continues at coordinate 144,178,583 of NC_140944.1, read as the reverse complement.
CTCATGGGCACGTACTAAACATTTCCATCATACTTTGGTCTGAATTAACACTCGTGGGTCTCATGGTTAGTCCATTTATCCTCAATTGCACACTATTTTTGTGGCCTAATTGGTTGTCCCTGTGGAGGTATCCCTTGTCTTGGTCCCCTCATAGGTGCTTGTTGCATGTTTTTCATCATGTCGTTCATCCTTTTAAGCATGTCTTCTATGGCTGAAAGTGCTGTTGCAACAGCTGTTCCCACTTGTGCTGGTTTCGTGGATGCTGTTTTCTCAATCTGGTTATCCTTAGGGGTATCTTCTTCGTTGAAAATTTCACAATTGTCTCCTAAGTCAATAGCATCTGACACACACGCTTCTTCATTAAGACTTATTAAGCCCTGGATAATGTACTTACCTTTGGATTGACTTGTCGTCAATTTCCACTTGTTTCTTTTGTGACTTTCCATCAAGCCACTGATTCTTCTATAAAGACAGTGGAGTTTTGCTAGCTCTTTTGATTGGTCTATGTGTATCACTTCAACTCAAGCTATGTGAATCAAAATTTGACTTTCAGCTCCGACCTTTAGCAAAATCAAAGGTTTAATTTGCAATCTGGAAAGTGAGTAAAAATATGTATCAATTTTGATCCGATTGAACCCAAAATTTCCAGTGGCTTTATATTATGTTGGTCTAACACTGTATAAGTTCAAAAGTCAAAATTAATGTCTCTGGATAGCAGTAGTAAATAATTACGATTATTTACTTTTGCTAGGTTTTTGCAATTTTTGGATTGATTTGACAAGTATACAATTTGTTAAAGTCTCTGGACAAGTTTCAACAAGTTTGAACAAAATCTGACCAAGTTTATGAAGTGCTTTGTGTCTGCAAACTCTAATTTCAAAAATCTGGCCGAAGTCTTACTTTTGTGATGCAAATTTCACCAAAATTGATTTGGGTGGTCTACTTGATATGCTTGACCTTATATATCCCCAAATTTGCAAAATTTCCATGTTTTGAAGCAGATGTAAAAAATCATGATTATTTACTTCAGCTAGATTTTTGCAACTTTTTGTCCCAACTTTGACACAGATCTGTTAAGCACCTTAAGTTAAGGTCCCTAGCCAAGTTTCATATAGTTTGGACAATTATTGGTCAAATGGTCATCAGTTTCATGTCCGTAGACTAACTTTGCAATTTTGATCACAATTTTTAATCCAATGATCCAAATCTTACCACATTTGGTTTGTGGGCTTATTACAACATGGCCAAACTAGTGGTTTGCTAACTTGGTCAAAAAAGTTGAAAGTTGGGGCAAATGTAAATAATCGCGATTATTTACATCTGACAAATTTTTGCATCTTTTTGGTCAAGTGAGCATGTACACATGTTTATCACATCAATATAAGCCTATGAATCAATTTTCATCAAGTTTGGACAAATTTTTCCCAAATCACACTCAAGATTCAAAAAGCCAGTACAAACTTTAGTTTTTACCCAGGTTTTGGCCAATTTAGTGATCCAAATCTCTTGGGCCTTTACAAAAGTTGTTTGTACACATGCAATGAGTCAATGTATGAGCCTTGGTCAATTTGGAGCAGAAAGTTAATAATCGCGATTATTAACTTTAGGCTTGAAATGAACACTTTTTTTAAAAAAATTCAAAGACAATCTTTATATGAGCTATTTTGGCCAATGAATCAAGTCAAAACTTAATTTGGCCTAAAATGTCAAGAAAAAGTAAATAATCTGACTTTTGGCCAACTCTTGAAATTTTTACCTCGGATTGTCTTTGAGCTTACCAATTGGTTCATATAAGTTTTAAGCTTACTCTCCAGTCGGATTGAGCGGTTTTGAGTCTTTTCGAGCTATTTCTAGCCGTAGTGTTGGAATTAGGGTTGCAGAGAAATGCACACATCTTGGAGAAGACGAAGGAAGCTCAACGCACACAATAGAGAGTGTGTTACTTAGTGTGCAACGGAAAGATAGATAGCCCTAGAGTGATGGGTGTATATACAATGCTCGGGGGAAAAACCTCCTAAAGAGGGAAAAAATGCCCCGACGGTCCAAGTATGTTCACACAAATCACTACCACATGTATATGGTAACAAATCCCCCCTGGAGTGATGTGGTGAACGAGAGTTGGCACATGAGTAAAGGAAAGTGCCATGCCCTGAGGACATGATCAGTCCACAAAGGGGAGTAAGCCCAAAGCTTTGCGGAAAGCTTCAAGATTCTCACAAGACAATGCCTTTGTGAAAAGATCTGCAAGGTTGTCATGTGTTGGCACATAAGCCAAGCTGATCTCTCCTACTGAGAGCCTCTCCCTGACATAGTGGTAATGCACCTCAATGTGCTTTGTGGGAGCATGAAAAATTGGGTTCCTCACAACTAACAATGCGCTCTGACTGTCAGTGTAGATAGTGTTCGCAGTGTCCTGTTCAACACCCAAATAAGCCATAAGGTGTCTGAGCCATACACACTCAACCGTAGCTGTGAAGACTGCCCTGTACTCAGCCTCACAACTCGAAGTGGCCATAGTAGGCTGCTTCTTGGCCAAGCTGATCTCTCCTACTAAGAGCCTCTCCCTGACATAGTGGTAATGCACCTCAATGTGCTTTGTGGGAGCATGAAAAACTGGGTTCCTCGCAACTAACAATGCGCTCTGACTGTCAGTGTAGATAGTGTTCGCAGTGTCCTATTCAACACCCAAATAAGCCATAAGGTGTCTGAGCCATACACACTCAACCGTAGCTGTGAAGACTGCCCTGTACTCAGCCTCACAACTCAAAGTGGCCATAGTAGGCTGCTTCTCGGTCAACCATGATATACATGAACTCCCAAGCATGAAACAAAAACCACTTGTGGACACTCGCGTGTCAAAACAACCATCCCAATCTGAGTCCGAAAAAGCATGTAAGTCTGGCAGCAATGATCCCCCCTTGGGATAAAACAAGCCAAGATGTAAAGTGCCACTAGGGTAGTAGAAAATCCTCTTGACAGCCTGCCAATGCTTAGAACATCGACTATGCATAAATCTGCTGACCTGCAAGACTGCAAACTGAATATCTGGCCTCGTGTTGCATACATAAATAAGGTAGCCAATAGCAGTTTGGTAAAGAGTGACATCAGCAGGATCGCCAGCATCATGTAGACTCAACTTCAAACCTGTTTCCATGGGAGTGGCAATAGGTTTGCAATCCTCAAGTCCAAACTTACATAGTGACGTCTCTATGTAACTTTTCTGACACAAGGCAATACCACCATCACACTGCTTAAACTGTATACCCAAGTAGTGATGCAACAGCCCCAAATCTTTCATCTTGAAAGTAGCATTCAAATCAGCCTTAAATTCAGCAATATGTCTCTCATTTGGTCCAGTGATCAGCAAATCATCGACATAAAGAACCACAATGAGAAGTACATCACCCTCACGCTTTACATACAATGTGCTTGTTGTTGGACTGTTACGAAAGCCTCGTTTAGCCAAATGAGTTTCATCTTTCTCATACCAAGCACGAGGAGATTGCTTCAACCCATACAAAGCCTTCTTACATCTACACACTTTGTCCTCTTGTCCTTTTTTGACAAAACCGCGAGGCTACGTTACATAAACTTCCTCAAATATGTCACCATTTAAGAAAGCAGTAACAATGTCTGATTGATGTACATCCCAACCAAAATGAGCTGCCACTGCACATAGAAAATGCACAGTAGTCATACGACAAGTGGGAGCAAAAGTCTCTTCATAATCTATGCCTTTTTGTTGTGCATAACCCTTTGCAGAAAGTCAAGCCTTATGGCGATCAATCTCACCATCCGGCTTGCGTTACAACTTGTAAACCCACTTCGTACCAATGGCCTTTTTTCCACGAGGCAAATCACATAAATTCCATGTGTCATTTTCTATAAGTACATCATATTCTGATTGCATGGCAGCCATCCAATTTTCTGAATTCTGTGCTTCATCAAAAGACAGAGGCTCCTCAACATCATGTGAGCTAGAGACAGCCAAAGCATAACAATCTGATGCATAACATGCATGGCGAGAGCCTGAACGAGTACGACTAGACAAAGGTGCATCCAATTTACCGTCACGCAGAGTGTGCACAGCCATTTTGGCATACCTCTAGCCTTTTTATTTTTAGCCCTTTCCTCATCAAGTACATCATGTACATCTGCATCAATAATAGGCTGATTTGTACCATTTTCAGAAACCCCCATAGGCTATACATTTGCCTCATTGGAAATTACATTCATATCTCCACCACTTAAAAGAGGCAACAAAGTGTCATAAATGTCCTGTGAGCTTACATTACTGTCTCTAGTACATGACAGCAAGGTCTGAACAGAATCTTCCACAAACATTACATCCCGTGAAACCAGAATACGCTTTGTTTGCGGATGATATAACCTGTAACCTTTTCTTTTAGCACTATAACCAACAAAAATACATTTGACAACCTTATCATCCAATTTTCTACGTTGTGTTTGTGGCACCAAAGCATATGCCAAACAGCCAAAAACATGCATGTGCTCAATAGAAGGCTTTCTATCATGCCATGCTTCATATGGAGAATAGACAACAAAGCTTTCGTAGGACACCTGTTAAGTACATAAGTGGCACGCATGATGGCCTCAAGCCAAAAGGAATGCGGCAAAGCTTGACTTTTGACCATACATCGTGCCATTTCTGTCAGTAACCTGTTTTTCCTCTAAGCAACACCATTTTGTTGAGGTGTATAAGGCACTGTACGTTGGTATTTTATCCCACGACTAGCGAGAAATGCATTAAATTCATGAGACATATACTCCCCCCCTTGATCGGAACAGAGGGTGCCCATAGTACATTTCGAGACATTTTCAGCCATAGCCTCTAATTGTTTGAAGCACATAAAAACTTCGGACTTTGCTTTAAGGCAAAAATACCCATGCATGCCTGGAGTAATCATCAATGAAAGTCACGAAGTACAGGTAATTGCCCAAGGATAGAGTTTGCATGGGCCAACAAACATCAGTATGCACAAGCTGCAACCTGCATGTGGCCCGAACTGAACCATCCTTTGGAAACTTAGAACGCTGCATCTTACCCAAAATATAGCCTTCACAAACATGTTTGACAGGTGATTCAAGAGGCGGTAAAGAAGCAACCATATCAGATTTCTGCAAACGCAGTAAACTGGTAAACTTCAGATGACCAAAACGTGCATGCCAAAGTTTTGCATCTGAAATAGCCCTTAAATCTGCAACAACATTTGCAAAAAAAATTCCACACTTGTCATACAAAATGAGCTTATACAGCCCACAGCACAAAAGGACAGATGTAACAATTTTCATCACCAAAACTGAGATCATGAACTGTACATCTGTCATCCACAAATTTGACTACAAGTCCAAGTCTAGCAAGTGCGGATACAGACAAGAAATTATTCTTGATCCCAAGTACATAAAGTGCATCAACAAGTGTGAAGAAACTGCCATTTGCAGTAGAAGGCACAATTTTTCCAACTCCCTGAACCAAATAAGAGGCATTGTTGGCACAAGTGACTGAATTCCCATGAGGGACTCGAGAGAGGTAAAAAATTTACGATGTGAGGTAATGTGCTTTGTAGCACCACTGTCGAAATACCACACATGTGAATCTGCAGCAACTGACAAGCATGCATCATGGACAGCAGGATTGTAAGTGCACTCTGCGCTAAAAGCTCATTCTGCATCAGCATCAGCAACACGGTCTCCTTTCATAGAAGACTCAACAATGGTTGCATTTGTAGTGGAACCAGCATTTGCAGTGGAACCACCCTCTTTCTTCTTAGCCTCTTTGGCCTTCAACTTAGGACATGACTTGATCAAGTGATCATTAGCTTTACAATAATGGCAACGCATCTTCTTTTTGCCCTTCTCACCAGAATTTCCAAACAAATTACTGCCAGCAGAAGCATTAGGAAGAGAAGTTTTGCCACTCGCGGCAGAACCATAAGAAGTGGCCGCATTGCTGTTACCACCCTTTCTTTGAGAAGCAATAAAAGCATGTTCAACTGCACGCTACCTAGTTCTGCTTTTTTGGAAAGTAAATCTTGCAACAGCAATGTGCATAATGCATCAAACTTGAGAACTTTAGGATTTCCTTGGGTCATCAGTCTCCAAGTACTAGCGACAGTTTGGTAGGAATCTGGTAAGGCATCAAGAACAGTCTGCACAAGGGAACTATCTCAAATGACTTCACCTGTAGAAATAAGTTGCTCATTGATATCCTTGACACTAGCAAGGAAAGTGTCCATATCATCTTCCTCATGCATAATCTTTGACTCCAACTCTTTACGCAGCAAAGCAATTTTAGCCTCATTGCGACTTGCATAAAGACCAGCCAATATATCCCAAGCCTGTTTTGCACATTTTGTTGAACGGATGTGAGGAACAATGGTGCGATTCACAGACAAAACCAATGCATGAGCCTACGCATCCTTTACATCTCAACAAGCTTGTTTGCCATAGGCAAAATAACTCTAATAGCAGCAATCCTTGCAGCAACACCTGCAAAATTCTCAACATCGCCTACATCCCTACATCCTTAGAACCAGGACATACATCAATGCCCTGCACAATGTTCCAGACACCCTTTGACATAAGAACATGTTGCATCATATAAGCCCACATAGGGTAGTTGTCCCCATCCAACCTGTCCTCAGTAGCAACCATCTTGAACACATATGTGTTGTTGTCAGCCATGATAAATGTTGCACCTGATGTAAAAACTGCCCAAAAATAGGAGAAACGGAGTGGGAAAAACACGTGCTATATAGCACAAACCGTAGAAGACTATGAGACACCTGTTATGGAGTGAAGGCTTGCCAAATCTCACTGAAATCGGAGAAAGTGAGCAGGCATGTGCTGGAGCAGTTGGCGAGTAAGCCCAGGAGGACGCAACCTGCTCTGATACCAATTGTTGGAATTAGGGTTGCAGAGAAATGCACACAACTTGGAGAAGACGAAGGAAGCTCAAGGCACACAATAGAGAGTGTGTTACTTAGTGTGCAATGGAAAGATAGATAGCCCTAGAGTGATGGGCGTATATACAATGCTCGAGGGAAAAACCTCCTAAAGAGGGAAAAGATGCCCCGGCGGTCCTAGTGTGTTCATACACATCACTACCACATGTATATGGTAACACATAGACCTGAAATTTTGCAACTTCCAATAACAACTCACACTTGATTATTTCAGAGAGAGCAATGTTTTGAAATCCACCTCGGATCCTACTTACCCTACTCCTAGATTCTCATGCAATGGGGTTGTGGAAAGTGTCCACAAACACTCATTTTCTTGTCTTCTATGTTTTTCTGAGCATTGATCTTAAGACATGTCTCGTCTATCCATCATTCTCAACATCCTACTCTATTTCTATAATCCTACAATCCTAAAGGCACTCAGCAAGTACGATTACTTCCAAGCTACCTCTACACAGCAAAAGACAACAATCTTAAGCTATGCGGTTTTTTAAAGAAAGTTTTGAACTCTAGGCAAACCTAGAGGAATTTAAAGGATAACTTCGCAAGATGCTCGTGTTTTGGCCCTAGTTTAGGTCTCTTCGTTCCCCAGCACCGGCACCAAATGTGGCACGCATGTTTAACCTCACTATCCTATCTTATTGCATTAGCGAGAACCACGATTAATTTGTCAAACCATGGGATGAAGCTGACTCGACTAGTGCATAGAGGCTACAAGAGGGTGTCAATCTCTCGGAAAAAAACTAATAACTTGCATCTAACTCAAGCTACACTCAAGTGACTGAAATCACCAAAAGCCAATCGCTCATCAGCAAACAATTCACATCCGTTACAACATCAAACGACATCCAAATGTAACGAAACTTTTAGGAAAAGTTCAAAAGACCTAAGCACACATGCCTATGGCCGCAAACCCGACTTTAGGTCAAGTTCCAAAATCGTGATTATTAACAGCATTGTATTTTTGACCTAGTTGTTTTCGACCCAGAATACATCTAAATGCTTAGCAATGATGCCCCAATACCCCACCTATGCTTATTTTTTTATTTGAACATGTAAATTCCTAGTTATAATGGAATTAGTCACTGACGCCAAAAGCTACGGAATATTGTGAATGGCTTACATCAATGTGTAGAGCTCTTACCTCCGGTTGCAATGCAACAAACGTGACTGCAATGTGACAATCGGGGAGGGAGTAGGAAGCACGAGAAGGAGAGGAGTGAGCATCGTTAGGTCACACTGCGTTTCTATTATCCAAAAACTTGTAAAAAACTTACAAAAATTGGCTTTATATCTTATCCAAGGTTTTTGGGGGGTCAGAATCAATAATCTGGAGTTCTACCAAATCTAGGTAATGAATGGCTAATACAATCTGGAAGCTTGTAGCCCCAGCTCATTAATTACAGAGTTTATCAAAGAAAATAGGAGTTACAGTATTCTTGATTTATCAAAATAATAAATGTTTTACAAAGAGAACTCCAAAAAATGGTATCCGTGTTAGCTTGCTGCTAACAATCTCTCCAAAACTTTGTACCCACTAAATTGATGAAACTTGCAAATTTTTGTCATGTTGGTCTTTTTGTTGAGACATTTCGTACATGCAATGTACATGTTGCTAAAACTATCTGCTCTGCAAATCATTTGATTTCCTCTTGTGTGATAGGCTTCTTGATTGAGGGTGGTATATTAAAGAAACGGATGGCATATGTTGCGAGATTTTTCTTGACACTTTTATTTTCAAGTATATGCTTGCAACACAGACATTAATAATCTCTTTTTGGTACAAGCGTTCTCACATTGTTGAAGGTTGCTATGTGCCTATGGATCAAGAGGCAGCAAGTTTGGCAAACAATGTTGTCATAGACGTGGAAGTGGTGGACAAAGACCCAAATCTTATGACATTAATTACAATAAGGCACCAATGCAATATTTTGCAACTTTGACATGACATAGTGGAGGAGACTGCCGACATTGACTCCGTGAACTTTTATTTCTTGCTTGGCGGACAAAGAGTAATGCAACAAATTTTCTGTGTCGAGATCTTTCTGGCCGTATTCAAATTGTGCCCATGTAATCTAGCCTGAATGGTTTCAACGAAATGTAACTTTTTTGACTAGTTTAGTCTTAATATCAAGTGTTTGCTCACAGCTCTCTCTCTCTCTCTCTCTCTCTCTCTCTCTCTCTCTCTCTCTCTCTCTCTCTCTCTCTCTCTAAGTATTCGAAACACATAGATAGGTAGACAATATCAATTTAACGTAAAAACAATGAATTACTATGTACATTTGTAAGTACAAATTTTGATGTGCTTAATGGGGTACATTCCTTGCAGGTATGGGATCAAAATGTCCTCTAGGTAAAAATTGTGAAGATGCCCTTTAAATGAAGGTGGGAAAATAGTAGTGTTGGATGGATTAAGTAAACCCTTATGTGGTATGTCATCAATCAAAAAATTATTGAGAGCATCATAAGGCACATTGATCTGTTCAAAGGGCTTGTAGAAAAGTGGTACATTAGCTTTAGTTTAGCCAATGGTATTACAATTTCTTTGACTATACACAAAATAAAAAATCGATCTCTAAATTTTAGCCAAACTTCAAACCATGGAAACAAGGGGATTCAAGTTTTGGGCCTGCATTGAAGATTAGATAGCAACCTTAAACCGTGGAATCAAAAAAAGCAAAAATTCCTTTGTGCCTGGTCGAATTATTACTCTGAGATTTCCCAAGTGGAAACTACGTAAATCGAAGATCTCTGTATGTACACTATATGGTTGTCATAGCAGCAACAATCCATTGAGATCCAAAATAATTAGTCTCTGCAATCATTGTGTGCATACATATAAGTAGTTAGACACAAAAAAGAGTATATTATTTAAGTAGAATGGATATTACCAGAACAACCATATCTACTTGAAGCAAGAGTCCATACTGGTCATTTCTAATGTTGACATTCTGTTGTTGAGTGTTGATGTTCCCTTCTGTATTGTCAAGGGTATCCACCTCTTCTGGTTATATATTACAAGACTCTTGTGTTTCCATGGTTGAATGGTTAACTTGTTCTGTTGTCTGTTCCTCACTTTGATTTGCAACGTTGGTGTGGGCGGTTATGCCGCTAGCGGTGGCTATGATAGCGAGAACTCAACTGACAAACAAGAATGTCAGACGAGGACGGAGCTTGACCCGCAGGCGCATGGAAACAAATAGGTGGATGTCAAATCACCTAACTCGACCTTCTAATGACAATCACTACCAAGGAAATCAAACCTAAGTTCTCAAATACGCAAATGACTGAAATCCGTACTACAAACAAATGCTATCCGAAATATGATCTAAAGTCATCGAATCAGCCTCAAACTCAAAGGGGTGTCTCTACACTAGGTAAGGACAATACGCTATGAATCTACAATATAATCTCAACCTGTAACCACTCCGTGCGGTAAACGCGTATGAAGACAGGCCGAGAAATTCAGGTGACCGAATTCTGACTCCGATGTTACTAATGTGTAGCTCTACTCGCTGCGGTTCTATTGATATATGGCACGCTCAATTCCGACACACAGGTAGGGAGAAAACTCACATAGAAGCTCGTGGGAGCTCACCTCGCGTAGAAGCCGAATGCACGCACGCTTGGTATCCGTGCGTAGCTCTCGTCGTTACTAACATAATGGCGGTGTCGCTTCTCCAATGGCGGCTCCGTAGCTCGCGTAGCAAGAGGATAAGACTCTCTCTCACACACACACACTCTCTCTCAGACACAGTCATGGCGCTTCAAAACTTATCTTGATTAATTCCAAAAACTTGTCCTTAGGTTTACAATAATTGGCTCTTATACTTCAGCCTTGGAAGTGTGAACACATCTCTAATCTAATTACATAAGCAGGTGAAACTACTTGGGGAATACAAGCTAGAAACTCAATTGAGTTCCGCTAATTACAATGAATCGGTTCCATCAAAAATGAAATGTCGGAAAGACATTTATTACAATAAGTGTTTACAAAAATATGAGTGTGAGTAAAAATGTCTAGGTGTAGTCCTCCGCTCAACACTCCCCCCCTTCGCGTCCATGTCGTCCCTGACATGACATCCTTGCTTCGTCTTTAGTGGAGTCCCGTTGATTTCAGCATCTGAAGATGTGACTCATATCTCAGGTTTCCAATAGTCAGTGTAGGGCCGAATATCTTACTTTCATGAGTAAAGAAACCAGTATAGAATGCCTCCTCAAAGGCCTGCATGTGGAAACTCGGCATAAACATGATTCTCTGATAAAAGAGGTGTAATACTTTTGGAGATGGCTGCAAGGCTAAATCATACATCATATATGTGACTGTGTCGGCCGTTGACAACAATGTTGAGCTGGTAGCTTTATCCAGCGCGAACACTTCAATGCAAGCCAATAATGTTCTGCAAATCTTTTTGAGCATTTGACACAAAAGGTCAGGAGAGACAGTAAAGAGCTTAATGGTGCCCGCCGTTAGGGTTTTCACCATGTAGGCCTTACTTATTCTCTCTCCCACCTTCGATCCTGGCATCCTTGGGTAATTAAGCCAATTTGGCTTCTTTGCTATGATTCTGTCATGTTCTTGCCAACTCTTGGCTCTTGGCACTGGACAGAATGTTGCATCTTCTCTAGCTTCCTTGGACTTTTTCAGCGCCGTCTCACACGAGACATGAGGGGTAAGTTCTTTACTCATCAATGATCCATTTTGTATGGCCGGTGGCTAGTCTAAAGCCCTAGAAAAAACCCTAGAAATCGAGCAGTGCACGGAGACCTACGACCTAAAACTGACCATAGCGGCCTGCCAGCCTGACCAGATTGGATGGGATTTAAACCATAGCATGCCCTAACATAATAGAACCTTTCCATACCATCAGATGACTATTCAACTAGGGTCAAGGGGGTCCCCAGTAGAGAAATTAGGGTTTTTGGAAAATGCCAGAATTCCGACCTAACTCCACAGATGGCTTGCTAATGAGGTTCATATACAATGTATATGATTGGTTTGGTGAAATCCATCAAGTAAAGCCCTCGAAAAGCAGAAAATGTCTCAAAGGTTACAAAGCGTCAAATTCGACATATGAGGCCAAACTGACTCCAAATGAGCCAAAATTGGACAGGTAGCTTCACGACTATGTTACGAACGAGTCCAAAGCCTCAAAGTTAATCGATCAACCCAACAGACAGAGTCATCACAAAAAAAACGGTGATTTCAGAGTCCACAGAGCACAAAGTGATGCCGGCATGACCAAACTTGACCAAATTCAATTTAGGACTTGTACTAGGTGTATGAAACATGTCTAGGTCAAAATTTGTGAGAAATTCAAAGGTTTTGTCACTGTTATAAATAATCGTGAATATTTACTTTTGCATCATTTTTGCTTGGAAATTGTCAATTCACCTCACCTATCATGTGTACACACCTATTACATGCCAAAAGTCAAGTATGAGCCAAAATGACCACCCATTACTTGCAAAATTGCCAAAAAAAAAAAGCAAAGAAGTCTTTGCAAGCCAAAATCTGGGTTATGAACAACTTTTCTTGATCCAAATCACCTCATATTTCATAGCCAAGGTCTATCCCATGCTTAGAACCAATCTATGCCAAAAATTGTCAATCCTGGAAGAAAAGTTAATAATCACGATTATTTACTTTTTGGTCAAAATTAGAGACTTTGGATATTTTGTCCTCATACATCCAAAGTACATGTTATAATAAGCCAAGTAGCCAATTTTGAGTCAATTTGGATTTCAAAATCTCAAATTTCCTTTATATCTACTGTTTCAGAGTCCTAAAACCAAAATCCGGTACCATTTTCACCCTGTACATCCAAATGAGCCCATATTTCCCTCAGAGCATGTAATTGGCATGTACTTCAAGCCTATAAAGCTAAGTTTGAAAAAAGTTGAAAAATTTTCCTAGCTGTAAATAATCGCGATTATTTACTTTGGTTGCAAATTTTTGTTTTGACCATACAGTTTTGTTCCTTGCATGATTTATGCATCTTTGCTTCTTCAAAAATTGATTTGAAGCAATTTGGACCAGATTATCAGCATTTCAGTCTAAAAGGACATTCTAGAGAAAAGTCTGACAAATCTGCTAACCTTGCACTCTATTCACTGAACAGGAGCAATGCAAGCCGCGGAGAAGGCCAAGAAGAAATTAGACCAAAAGGAGAAACTGCAAGAACTGCCCTCATATCAACTAGACCCAGAGTCAGTCAAAGCAGCAAAAACATCCTACCTTTCTAAAGAACAGTTGTTGGAAGAAAACCAGACCACGGTCTTCACTGGCAGGTTTAAGAGTGAAGAAGGGCATCAGGTGGAGTTGCAGCTCTTGCCTAAAGAGACCTATGATGTAGTTGCAAAGCCAGAAACCAAAGAGGCTAACCGCAGGTTGGGGCTCCGACATTTCTACAAACAAGAGCCTTGCGGAGTGGACTTTCAGAAAGCTTACAAGCTTCTGTCCACAATCAAAGAAGACGGACCCGCCCAAATATCAGACAACCAAGGAAACAAGGTCGAGGTTGTAATTACAAAAGAAATAGTGGTAGAGGCACTCAGACTGCCCACTAAAGGGCTGACCATGCGGGCAAGAGACAGGAAGACTGCAGGCACATTTACCAAGAAAACAGTCGCGACTACATTCGTCGATCTTATCCACAAACAGGTGGAAGAGCCAGCCCGTCTGTACCATCAACTGTTCCATTTCCTGGCAAAAAGGCCACCAAGGTACACGACACCAAATCACATCGTGGCCACCACCTTTACACAAGTTCTAAAGTCAACAACAAGGCAGCCTATGGACCACACGCAGTATGTCTTGACAACATTAAAGGCCACCAAGAAGGAGGGTAAAATAACATACTTGGGCACGCCAGAAGTATTAACGAGAATAGCCCTATCATCCATCGGCATGGCCGACAACCTACCGCCTGCCCCGGATCAGAATACATGGATCTTGGCAACACAACCCTCTCCAAGAGCTACAAGATCCGGGAAAAGATCATTTAAATCAGATGACAACTCATCAGAGTGGCACATCAGCGAAAGCTCTGACAACAAAGAAAAAAGAGCTAGGAGGGAAGAGATGAAGAGGAAAGCTGTGGCTGCCCACCAAGAGGAGCCAGCTCAAAAACAAGCAAGATTTGAAAGAGAAAAATAGGCTTACCAATGCACTAGGTAAGCACAAGGAAAGGACCCAAAAAAGTGGGTACCCACAGGCCTGAAAGGACCTCGAACAAAGCATCATACGAGAAAAGAGGCCGAGGATCCAAAAGATCATTTAGAAAGAATGTACCAAGAGGCCGAATCCTTAAAGTTGAAAGAGGCCGAAGACGCAACAAAGAAAGTTGAGGAAGCGGCTTCCCAAGAGCAAAGCCAAGCATCTCCCCGACCCACCTCACCGCCGCCGGACCAACAAGACCAGCCCATGCCTAGTCCACTACCATCACCGCCAGGCCAAGAGACCAATGAAGAAGCCGAGACTGAAAAGGAAAAAGATTCTGAATTCACCCACAAAATAGATGCTACACAAAAAGCTGACCACACCGAACGACATGAGGAAAAAGAAGTCGAGCCAGAACCAGAGCAGGCAGCCAAAGAAACTCACAAGCCGATGGATGACACTGATAAAGCAGTAGATACCGAAAAAGAACATACCACTATACATGAGATAGAGCCCGAGACGGAGAAGGTAGAAAGGCCTGCAACTGAAGAGACGGTGAGGGTTGAGACCACACCACCTATTTCCACTCAGCCAGAAGCTGCCGAGGTATCAAAGCCTCAGGATGGCCGAGAAGAAGAACAACCATCCACCTCTACAGAACCACCAGCACCTACAACACAGCAAAAAGCAACACAGCAGGCTGTCGGCACATCACAACTCGCAAGACAGGAGGAGTGGCAATCCAATGACGAAGTGATGTAAACGAGTATGCAAGGCAGATGCAAGTCATGACGGAGAAACTCCACTCAGCAGCCTTCAATAGTAGCACAAAATCCAAGGAATTAGAAATGGTCATCGATGCTCTTCAAGGAGAGCTCGACGACAGGATGAGTACTATCAATGATCTCCAAAGGCAAGTACAAGAGCTAAAGACAGAAGTAGAACAACATCAGATAGCCAGGGACAAACGACAGAAGGATATGGAGGAGTTAGGTGACCTCCTCACTAAATTATCTGATGCCTGCAAAGTGAAAGATGAGCAACTGATAAAAGTGACAAATGAACTTCTTACCACCTCTCTGTCAGCTCAAAAAATTCAAGTGCAGTTAGATGTAGCCAACGCTTCTCTACAATATTCCGAACAGAGAATCAATGATCAGGCCACCTTCTTGCGGCAAATAAGAGAAAATCCATTTGTGGCCTCGATCAAGGGAACAGCTGAAGTGTACAAGGCACTTGAAAAGAAAAACAGAGATTTAGAACTAGAGTTGAAGCTTGAACAGTCACAACGCAGAGACCTAGCACTGATGCGGGTCCAAAGAGAGGAGGAGCTCCTAAAGGAGATTGCAGAACTGAAGCATATGAATGAACTCCTCAGAGATGGAAATCCCGACACACAAGAAGAGGCAGGCACTTCAAAGCCACCCCAAATTGACATCCCCTTGGTCTCGTTTGTTGAATGTGAGACGCAGTCTACAACAAAGCCGAGTGGTGTCGAAGACTTCCAGGTCCAAATTATAGACGAAGATACAATGCCAATGATCCAGCTGTCAAAGGCTGAAGAAGACGCATTGAAAGAGAAGATAACCTTAGAGGACGATGAGTAGTGGAAGGCCACTATGGATTGGGAGTTGAGAGTTTTACACTCTGTCAACGTCACTCAACTCACTCTCAATCAAATCAACACTCAAAGGCACCAACAATCCCTACCATACCCTCTCATCAAGGTAGAATCCTTACAGGTAAAAGAAAGGTTATACAAGGATATGGAAGAGGATGGCGTAGATAAAGACCACCCGAAGTGGAGGTTAAGCTGGCTGAACAAGAATCCAAGATACCTGATTCTGTTCACAAGAGCACCTGCAACCTTACAGAAAGATCCAACATTCTGTCATGTACCTAGAGTAAGGACATGGCAAGCGCATGAAGCACTGCAGAAGAAGAGGCCAACTTGGCTCAATTTTCCCAGGCTGCCAGCTCCAGAGAGAGGCCAAGCGACATAAGAATACATGGTGAAAACCTTAACGGGCGCCATGACATTCTTCAAGATTCTGCCAGATCTCTCCTGTGCAATGCTATATAAAAAAGATCTGCAGGATGCTACTCACATGCATACAGGTTTTCAATGAGCCTGAGCAGACAGGAGTCCCATGGCTCTCATTTTGGGAAGGGAACAAAGGCCTATGCTACGATCTAAGTGGGCAACCTTCAGAAGAAATCCTTTATGGATTCTATGCCAGATGCATGTTCCTGCCCTCACATAATATGCTAACCTTTGAAGAGGCATTCTACACTGGCTTCTTCACCTGGCGAACGATGATATTTGCACTGGTGATAAGCAACCTCACATCAAGATTTGTAGGATACTTAGCGATGAAACTGAAAAACCGAGTCACCATGCAATTTTTGCAAGTGCCAGAAAAAGAACGCAAAATCAAATACCAAAAAGCACTGGAAGCACTGGAAGCACTGAAAGACCGCCTCGCCCGCCGTCAACCCGAAGACTACTTCAACCCATAGCTGTGTCAAGGGACGACACAAGCGAGGAGGGGGGAATGTTAGCAGCAAGCTAACGCGGACACCATTTTTCGGAGTTCTCCTTGTAAAACAATTGTTATTTTGATAAATCGGGAATATTGTAGCTCCTATTTTTTTGGTAACCTTTGTAATTAATGAGCCGGGGCTACAAGCTTCCAAATTGTATCAACCAGTCGATTCCCAACTTTGGTAGAACTCCAGATTATTACTTTTGACCACTCAAAAACCTTGGCTAAGGTATAAAAGCCAATTTTTGTAAGTTTTTTATAAGTTTTTTGGATAAGAAATACACAGCGTGAGCTAGCGACGCTCACTTCTCTCCTTCTCGTGCTTCCTACTCCCTCTTTGGTTGTCACATTGCGAATGCGTTTGTTGCATTGCAACCGTAGGTAAGAGCTCTACGCATTGACATAAGCCATTCAGAGTATTTCGTAGCTTTTGGCGTCGTCGACCCGCAGCCTAATTTCATCATAACTAGGAATTTACACTTTTGAATCGAAAATTAAGCATAGGCGGGGTATTAGGGTATCATCGCTAAGTATTTAGATGCATTCTGGGTCGAAAACGACTAGGTCAAAAATCCATTGCTGTTAATAATCACGATTTTGGAACTTGACCTAAAGTGGGGTTTGAGGCCATAGACATGTATGCTTAGGTCTTCTAAACTTGTCCTAGAAGTTTCGTTACGTTTGGATGTCATTTGATGCTGTAACGGATGCGATTTGCTTGTCGATGAGCGATTGGCTTTTGGTGATTTCAGTCACTTGAGTGTAGCTTGAGTTGGATGCGAGTTGTTAGTTGTTTTTCGAGAGATTGACAACCTCTTGTAGCCTCTATGCACTAGTCAACTCAGCTTCTTCCCATGGTTTGACAAATTAATCGTGGTTCTCGCTAATACTGCAATAAGATAGGATGGTGAGGTTAGACATTTGTCCCACAGTCGTCCTCAACTATGAGGTAAAAGAGATAAATTCATAGTCATTAGTCAATTTGTCTTAGCAGGTAGAGGATCCCTTTTAACCCTACGACATCATTCCAAGATGGATGACTAATCCATTTGGTGCTTGGCAAGCATGACTGCTCTTTAGTCCATTTCATCTTCCCAAGTAGAGTGACAAATTCTACATGGTGTTTGAGAGACGTCGTCATCCCAAACATGATTCTTAGTATGCATACTACATAAATTTGCGCACAATAAAGAGAGAATTAGTCTTATAAGACAAAAATATTTTTCATTTAAAATGCATTTTCATATGCTTACTCTAGTGCAACATTGTAAGCATTGACAAGGTTCATATTATCCTTAAGCTAGGTCCCTTGTATCCATTTAGCATCTTTAAAAGGATAATTCTTTAACTTAATAAGATATCTTCAGATAATCTTACCGTTTCTTAATACCTTGTCTTCATGTCATAGGGTGGACTTAGATTGAAGTACTTCTTGATCTTCAATTTTTGGAGGGTCTGCAACTATTGCTTCTTTTGATGGCGCTCCTTTGTAGGGCTTATGTAGGTTCTCATGGAAAACATTGTGCATGAGCCAATGGTTGGGCAACTTCAATTGATAATCCATCTCATTGACTGGCTTAAGAATTTTAAGAACCATAGTATCTTTTTGCTAGTTTAGCATCATACTCTTGGTGGTTTGTAGGAGTCTTGCACGTATTATGCCTCAGATGAGCCTTGAGAAACTTTTAGCAAGACCCAATCATTTTTCTTAAAGGCTAAGGCTCTTCTGTGCTTATTTGCAGAGCAGCCCTTTTTGCCTTTCCTGTGAGATGGATATAACCCCTTTAATCTTTGGAAAATATTATTGTAGGTCTCGGCTACATTCATCAGCAGAGTGAAGATCTTCCCATGTACTTTAAGTAGCAAGGGACTTTTGGATCTTCCTTCTTTAACTTCAAACGGTACTTTCCCTATAGAAGTATGTACAATGTCATTGTACACATACTCTATAAGAGGTAGGTACTTCTATCATTGAGAACATTGATCTACTTACATGACATAGGCTTTTAGTAGATCAAGAATCATTAGATTAATTATTTCACTTTGGTCATCCGTTTGTGGATGATAGTCCGAAAGAGAAACTTAATCTACTTCCTAGAGTCTCAAAGAGACCCTAATTACTAGTCATTCTAGGATTTTTGTCCAACTATGGGTGTTGGAAAGCCATGATGCTTGAAAATTTAAGATCTAAAGAGGGTTGCCGTTTGATGTGCCTTAACAGTCTTCTTGATAGGCATAGAGTGTGTTTTCTTGTTAAGCCTGTCGACTGAAACAATCCAAGTTGCTTTCCTTGATCAAGTTTCAACTTTTGGTATACCACGCATTTTGAAACATATGCTTGTATGTTTATTTTTCATGGTAGACCAACAAATATACATTTCTACTTCTTGAAGAGTAGATTATGGATTCCCTTTTTGCCCCACATAAGGAGAAGTATGGCATTCATACATGACTTTCTTATTGTATGGGTGAATAACACATAGTCTATTGCCGTCTAGAAGATAACCATCCTTCAAGGTGAATGGTTCTTTCTTCTTCCCTAATGCAAAGGCTGTAATTACATACTTAAAGCCTCGGTCAGTAGCATATTCATCTATCATAAAAGATAGATCATTGTGAGTTGCTATAGACACCACATTTACCCTTGGTCGTTGCGAAAGTGCATCGACCACTTGATTGTACTTGCCAACAATGTGAGCAATATGAAATTTAAATTGCAAAAGAAAATTTGCCCACCTCATTTGTTTGTTGGAGAGCTTGGTTTGTGTCATGAAGTTCTTGAGGCTTTGTGATCCATTTGTAGGATGAATGGAGTCCCCAAGAGATAGTATTTCCACGTGTTTAGGGCATACAGAATAGCTAGTAGCTCTTTTTCGTATTTGCCCAATACTCACTTATCGAAGTTGGGACTTTGGCTCTTATATGCTATGGCATGCCCTTCTTGAAGCAAAATAGCTCCAAAGCAATTACCACAAGCATCACATTGGACCTCGAATGGCTTTGAGAGATCTAATAGTGTGAGCACATGTTGAGAGATAAGATTCTCCTTAAGCTTCTCAAAAGCTTCTTGCAGTTTTGCAGTCCATGTATACTTGACATTTCTTTTTATTAAGTCATGTAATGGGCCTACTATTAGTGAGAATTTTTTCAATGAAGCATCTATAGTATGCACACATACCTGCGAAGCTTTGTACCTCATGTAGATTCCTTGGATTAGGACATCCTTTTATTATCTCTAACTTTGTTAAATCCATACGGGTGCCATCTTTAGAGATAATGTGACCTAAATATTGAATCTTTCGTAGGAAAAAGTTACTTTTCTTTTTATTAATGAAAAGCTTATTCTCTCTCACAAATTGAAAGATTACCTGGAGGTGTCGCTTGTACTCCTCAAGAGAATTTGAATGGCCTGAAGATTTTTGTCCATCATGAGTTTGAATGTGTTTGGAGCATTTGTCAGGCCAAAACTTGTAAAGTATCAAATAGATCTTCTACCCACGGAATGGGAAATCTATTTTTGATAGTGATCTTATTTAGTGCTCTATAGTCGACACACATGTGATATGTGTCATCTTTCTTTTGCACTAAAAGAAATGGTGAACAAAATGGAGAGGAGTTAGATCTCACCATCCCTTTTTTCACCAATTCATGCACTTGCCTCATGATCTCCTCTTGTTGAGCTTGTGAAACTCGATAAGGAGGCTTGTTAGGCAGTGAGCTTCCTGGTAGGAGCTCAATTGTATGGTCATCATCCCTCATTTTAGAGGTAGCTCACTAGGTATGTCATCAATGAACACATCTTGGGATCCATTTAGAAAATTAGACAACTCTAATTCCTCTTGATTCCCTTTATTGCAAGGATATGGTGATTCCCAACTCATTAGCATCTATGTTCATGCTTTTTTCCCTGTAGGTGAAGTAGATTCTCCTTTCAAGGAAATTCATGCTGGAAGCCATGCAGTTAAACCATGGTGCCCCAACGGTTAACATTCTCATGTTTGAGAGGGGAGATGAAGAAATCATTTTTGTCCACATAGCTTTGGACATGAAGCCTCAATTTTCCAATTAAGGGAGTAATTGAGAGGTCTTGTCCCTTGATAGCTCCATCAGATTTCAATGTATCTCCCATCTTGTGGGCTTGTATGCCTAGCTTGGTGGTCAACTCCGTGGATATGAAGTTGTGAGTCAAAACACGGTCAAAGAAAATAAAGGCATCATGCTCTTGCATTTTTCCCTTAGCACAGGAAAGGAGAAATCCTTGGCAATGAGCATCCTCTTTTGGAGCTTCAAACATAGAGGCTCTAGGAGTCTCATTGCGGGCAATTCTCTTGGAGCAAGGATGATAACCATGGCTTTGCTTCCCACACTTGAAACATTTGTGGTCCTTACGAAAAGCTTCTAGCTCTTTAAGAGAGAGTTTATATTTACCTTTGTAAACCCCTTCTCCTTGGACTGATTGTTGTTGTTGTTGGAATAGCCTTAATAAGAATTTTGGGCATTGGTTTTCCCCTTGGCATCACTTTTGTCTTTATTTTCCATGGGTTTGACATTCCATCTAGCCCCTTGTTGGAAATTGATGCGCGAAGCAACCATGGTGTGGTGGATTACTTTGGTGATAGAACTAGGCCATTGAGAGTTGACATACTCCGCCATCTCTTTGCGTAATCCCGCACAGAATTGTTGCTTTTGCTCGGGAAAGTTTATCTTTTGAAAGATAGTAGCCTTGAGATGTAAATCCCAAAACTTGTCCACATATTTGTGGATAGACTCATGAGAGAGAAGCTTTAAACTTCATCATTTGGTAAGCACTTTGTCCTTTGCATCACTTGCAAGGAATTGCTTCATGATGGAAACTCGTAGAGTTTTCCATGTCTTTGGGGCTTCGCCGTTGCCACGAAGGCTAGCCCACCATTGACAAGCCAATTTTTGGAAGTGCATAGCTACATGGCGTAGTTTGGAGGACTCCGTGAAGCCCTCGTCTCCAAAGGCCGCATGAAATTGTTGGATGAAGGCCAATACTTTGTCAGTAGCACCAAAGGTGCCATCATAGGTGAGAAAAGAGATACTCTTTCCTCCCTCTTTGAACTTCTTTAGCTTTTCTGACCTTCGCCATGCAGAGTAAGATTTGTGATGTCCTCCCCTCTTGTATTCTATGGGAGAATAGCCATAGCTTTCATCGCTAGAGGAGGAAGGTGAAGAAGAAGGAGAAGAGGGTGACCTCTTTCTTGCCCTTTTCTTCCTTTGTTTCCTCTCTTTCTATTTGGAGTGATGAGGAGAAGGACTATGGGTTAACCATTTCCTCTTGGGAGGAGTTGACGATCGTCTAGACCGCTATCTTCATGGAGCCACATCTTTTGAGGAACTTAGGGAGTCATTACTTTCTCGTTCTTTGGATTCCTCCTCTCAAATGGGAGAGAGTCTTCTTTTGGGGGTCTCACCAAGAGGCCTCCTAAGCTCTCTCTCCTCTTTGAGAGGAATGGAAATCCCATAAGCACAAAGTTGTTGAGTAACTTCGGCTTGCAAAGAGGGGTTGCCCATAGCTTGTTGCAACCTAGTAACAAGATAATTAACAAACATGGGGGCATCATCATTAACACCTTCATGTGAAAAATCAAAGTTATCAATGTTCATTCTACCTTCTTCGTTATTGTCAGCCATGTTAATTAAATTTATGTGTTTACTTAGTGTATGCTTTGGCAATTCAAAACCTTAGTTGCTACTCCTCTTAGCCTTTGAAAATAGGCACTTAAGTATCTACACCCACGGCTCGAATTGGTTAATTATGAGTAGTGGAGTGAGTCTAACATAGCAAAGTTTCCGAGGCATAGCTCCTTTCGAACTTCTTATTGCTCAATAATGGTAAAGCCATAGGCAAGTCTAAAAATACTCCATTATTAAACCAAAGCTCCCGAGGTGTGCCCCATATCCCACATAGTGGGCTCAACAAAACCGATAATAGATCCCAGTTCCCCTTACCCTAATATAATTAACAAAATAAACCATTAATAGGCTACTTAAGGACCCCTCTTCTTAAGCAAGAAAAGAGAAACCAAATGCTCTGATACCAATGTAATGAAAATGGCCTATGAACTTTGAGAGTAGCGGAATTAGGAAATTAGGTGAAGCACTTTCAAGAGATTACTTTGTGAACATAGCGGGTGTTACCATATACATGTGGTAGTGATGTGTGTGAAAACACTAGGACTGCCGGGGCATTTTTTCCCTCTTTAGGAGGTTTTTTCCCCCGTGCATTGTATATACGCCCATCACTCTAGGGCTATCTATCTTTCCATTGCACACTAAGTAACACACTCTCTATTGTGTGCCTTGAGCTTCCTTCGTCTTCTCCAAGCTGTGTGTGTTTCTCTGCAACCCTAATTCCAACAATTGGTATCAGAGCAGGTCACGTCCTCCCGGGCTTAGTCGCCAGCTGCTCCAGCACACGCCTGCTCACTTTCTCCGATTACAGTGAGCTTTGGCGAGCGATCGCAAGTCGACAAAAATTTTGGGTGAGCTCAAAGAGCTCGATCTACTCAGAATTTTGATTTGGGCTCATTTCGGCTTCCGTTTCCACTACAGGCAGTCCTGCACAGGCTATTTCGTCATTTTGTGCAGAATTTTTGTCATTGCCGTTTTCTGCATAACAGGTGCCTTATAGTCTTCTACGGTTTGTGCTATATAGCACAGGTTGTTCCCGCTCCGTTTCTCCTATTTTCGAGCAGTTTTCACATCAGGTGCAGCATTTACCATGGCTGACAACAACAACACAGATGTGTTCAAGATGTTTGCTGATGAGGACAGGTTGGATGGGGACAACTACCCTATGTGGGCTTATATGATGCAATATGTTCTTGTGTCAAAGGGTGTCTGGAACATTGTGCAGGGCATTGATGTATGTCCTGGTTCTGCGGATGTAGGCGATGTTGAGGATGTTGCAGGTCTTGCTGCAAGGATTGCAGCTGTTAGAGTTGTTTTGCCTACGGCAGAACAAGCTCGCTGGGATGTTAAGGATGCGCAGGCTCATGCATTGATTGCGTTGTCTGTGAAGCACACCATTGTTCCTCACATCCGTTCAGCAAAATCTGCAAAGCAGGCTTGGGATATTTTAGCAGGTCTTTATGCAAGCCGCAATGAGGCTAAAATTGCTTTGCTGCGTAAAGAGTTGGAGTCGAAGATTATGCATGAGGAAGATGATATAGACACTTTCCTTGCTAGTGTCAAGGATATCAATGAGCAGCTTATTTCTGCAGGTCAAGTCATTTCAGACAGTTCCCTTGTGCAGACTGTTCTTGATGCCTTACCAGATTCCTACCAGACTTTTGCTAGTACTTGGAGACTGATGACCCAAGGAAATCCTGAAGTTGTCAAGTTTGATGCATTATGCACATTGTCGTTGCAAGAGTCACTTTATAGAAAAAACAAGACTAGGCAGCACGTAGTTGAACAGGCTTTTATTGCTTCTCAAAGAAAGGGTGGTAATAGTAATGCAGCCACTTCTTATGGTTCTGCTGCGAGTAGCAAAAACTATGTTCCCAATGCTTCTACAGGCAGCAATTCGTGTGGAAATTCTGGTGATAAGGGCAAAAAGAAGATGCGTTGCCATTATTGTAAAGCCAATGATCACTTGATCAAGTCGTGTCCTAAGTTAAAGGCCAAAGAGGCTAAGAAGAAAGAGGGTGGTTCCACTGCAAATGCTGGTTCCACTACAAATGCAGCCATTGTTGAGTCTTTTGTGAAAGGAGACTGTATTGCTGATGTTGATGCAGAATGGGCTTTTAGCGCAGAGTGCACTTACAATCCTGCTGTCCATGATGCATGCTTGTCAGTTGCTGCAGATTCACATGTGTGGTATTTTGACAGTGGTGCTACAAAGCACATTACCTCACATCGTGAATTGTTTACCTCTCTTGAGTCTGTCCCTCATGGGAATTCAGTCACTTGTGCCAACAACGCCTCTTATCCAGTTCAGGGAGTTGGAAAGATTGTGCTCACTGCTGCTAATGGCAGTTCCTTCACACTTGTTGATGCACTTTATGTACCTGGGATCAAGAAGAATCTCTTGTCTGTATCCGCACTTGCGCTAGACTTGGACTTGTAGTCAAATTTGTGGATGACAGATGTACAATTCATGATCTCAGTTTTGGTGATGAAATTGTTGCATCTGGCCTTTTGGAAGGTTTCTAGTTTCTGAAACCTTAAAGGTTGTATAAAGCTTAATCAAACTGATATGATTATTGAAAAAGCAATGTAGAATTGTCCGACCATGGCAAATATTGGTATTTTTGGAATCTTAAGCACAGCAAACCTCGGGCTAGAAATTTTCAGAATTGAATTCCGATAAAAACTGGCATAGTTATGACCCCTGGAAGTTTACACTGTGAATTGAATAAAATAGGTAAAATTGAAGGGTTGCAATAATCATTTAAGCATAGACTTTATTAAAGGCCTCCTAGATATTTACAAGATATTTACCAATTAAGTAAAAATAGGTCAAAATATAGGATAATTGATATTTTAAAAGCTGGCAAGTAATGGGAGGGTCATCACTGACCTGCCAGGGACTCATTTAGCAGCAGGGGTCGTTTTTTGACTTGCTGGGGGCTGCTTGAACTTCAAGCAACTGCCTTTTTCAGCCGGTGAGAGCTTATGAGTGCCAGAAAACTATAAACAGGACCCCTAGCTTCACATTTTACACAGACTCGGAGCCTTGCTACTCTCTCTCTCTCATCTAGAGAGAACACTACGCAGAAATCATTAGAGTTTAATCTCTAATTGATTAACCCTAACGGTAATTAACCTAATCCTTCTTAATTAGCAAGATTAGATTAAGATAAATTGCTAATAAATCAAAGATTAAGCCTATGCATGCTCCTTAAACCTCTTTAAATTAATTAATCTCTGCTGATTATTATAATTAAGCTTAGTAATACTAAGCTGATTAATTATCCTATCATATTAAGACAGAAATTAGCCAAATTAAACATTAATTAATGGTAAAAATATTAATTAAGATTAGATTAAGTTGAACTATTTATCAGAGATGCATTAAACATTTATTAATCTAGGAAAATTATCCTATAGTTTTCTGAGAAGTTTTCCTAATTAATTAAGCATAATTAATCTATTTTTTGAAAAATTTTAATAAGGGAAATTAGTAAATGAATTTCAAATGACGTGATATAACTATCAGTGGTTAATTAGGTGGTTAAGAACCCGTGATAATTAGGAAAATCTCATAAAGTTAATCTAGCAAATTATTTTAGCAGAAATACCCTATTTTCTGAGAAATTTAAATAGGGGAAATTAGTAAAATGATTTCAAATGTTTTGATATATTTATCAGTGCTTAATAAGGTGTTTAAAAATCCATAATAATTAGGAGAAGCTCAAAAATTTAATTTAGCTAATTAATTTAGCAAAAATACACTTTTTTGAATAATTTAAATAGGCGAAATTAGTAAAAATAACTCAAATGCTATGATATAATTATCAGTGGTTAATTAGGTACTTAAGAACCCGTGATAATTAGGATAAGCTCAAAAAATTAATCTAGCTAATTACTTTGATAGAAATACCCTGTTTTTTGAGCAATTTAAATAGGGTAAATTAGTAAAAGGATTTCAAATGCTATGATATAATTATAAAAAGTTAATTAGGTGTAAAGGAACCTGTGATAATTAGGAAAAGCTCAAAAAATTAGTCTAGCTAATTTCTTTAGCAGAAATACTCTTGTTTTTGAGATATTTAAAAAGAGGAAATTAGTAAATTGAATTAAATTACTGTGATATATTTATCAGTGGTTAATTAGGTGTCAAGAAACCCGTGATAATTAGAAAAAGCTTAGATAGTTAATGTAGCTAATTAATTAGGCAGAATTACTCTGTTTTTTGAGAAATTTAAATAAGGGAAATTAGTGAATAGGTCCAAATTGAATTGAGTTAATTTTCAGAGGTTTATTAGATGTTAGATAACCTGTGATAATTATGCTAATTTTAGATAATTAGTTTAACTAATTATCTTAGTGGAATTATGCTATTTTTAGAGGTAAATTAAAGGGGGAAATTAGTAAATCATGCACTATAATTACATGCTATTTATTAAAGCTATATTATAGGGTAAAGAGGTTGTGATAATTATTCCAAGGTTAGAAACATAGTGTAGATATTTATCTAAGTCAAACTACACTATTTTTAGCTAAAAACTAAAGAGGGAAATTAGTAAATCATGCTATATGATTACATGCTATTTATCAGAGCTATATTGTAGGGTAAAGAGGCCGTGATAATTATGAAAAGGTTAGAAAAGTAGTATAGATATTTATCTAAGTCAAATTACACTATTTTTAGCTAAAATCTAAAGAGGAAAATTAGTAAATCATGTTATATGATTATATTCTATTTATCAGAGCTGTATTATAGGGTAAATAGGCCGTAATAATTATGCTAAGGTCAGAAAAGTAGTATAGATATTTATCTAAGTCAAATTACACTATTTTTAGCTAAAAGCTAAAGAGGGAAATTAATAAATCATGCTATATAATTACATGCTATTTCTTAAAGCTGTATTATAGGGTAAAGAGGTCGTGATAATTATTTCAAGGTTAAAAAATTAGTATAGATATTTATTTACGTCAAAATATACTACATTTTGTGGAAATTTCAAGGGGGAAATTAGTAAATCATGCTATATGATTACATTCTATTTATCTCAATTATCTTACATAATGAAAAGGCCGTGATAAATATGTCAATGTTAAAAAAGTAGTATAAGTATTTATTTAAGTGTGATTATCCTAATTTTAGATGAAAATTGAAGATGGAAATTATATAACTAAGTTGAAAAATAATAAGATAATTACCAGAGGTATAAAATATCCTTATCTACTTGTGGTAATTATACTATATTTAATTAGTGAGGTTATGAAATTATAATTGACCAAAAGTCCTATTTTTAGCAAATGATTAATTAAAATAAATAGACTTTGTGGTTAAAAGTTTTTAGAAAAATTATGGTAAGTGTAAACCTATGATATCAAGTTAAGAAAATGAAATATTTAAGAGAAATTAAATACAATAAATATTGAGCCCAAAATAAGTAGATTATTAGCTTAAAAGTTGATGGGAAATTTAGGAAAAAGATATAGAAAATTATAAGAAAGCTAGGAGAGCTTAGAAAACCCTTAGGGAAGTGGTGGAAAAAGTTATCATGCCTATATAAACAAATAAGAAATTACTAGGTCAAGAATTTATCAATTAAGACTATAAATTTAACCTTGGATAGGTTACGGTTGAATACAAAGGTTAAGTCTAGATTTTGAATTATTTACCTAATGATTAGACGTCCTTTTTATAAGGATAAGAAGTTATGATACCAAAAAGGACCCGAGCAAATCCTACATCTGATGATGAGGACGTAGCTCCAAAACAAACTAGAGCATCACATGACGACGAAGCCGGGCCTAGTAGTAGGCCTACAGAGGAGAGTCTTCGGGCGCCAGCGCAACAACAGATGGCCAATCAATCCCAGGTGGGTTTCCCATTATTCAATTAAGTCTTTAATTAGTTTAAGTTCTTTTATAAGTTAGCATTGCATACGTAAGAAGGATAAATTGGCTAAAAACGGAAGGTAACTTCCAGCGTGCATTTGTTTATAATGTAGGAAAGAATTGTTTGGGTTAAAACTGGTTGAATTAGGAAAGATATGTTTGATCATCCTTAAGACAGCTTGTCTCAAGACACCTCCAACTCCTTTATATAAATTGATGATAATAATTGGCTTTCTAGCCACAGTTAAGTCGGTTACCCCCATGAACGATGAGTTTCTACTCCGTGTCATGTCTTGATGTTTCTACATAAGTTAGGATACCGTTTTTATCCTAGGGGAGCCGCCCGGTTGTATGGGCAACTGGTTTGGTGTATGGGCACCCGGAACCTTGGGTGGGGGTTTATCCACTCCGGATTTGAATAAGGAATGGGTGTCGTTTTTCACCCTTAGGTGGTCTTGAGACAAGAAGAGTATTGGTCATGGTTATTATGGATAATGTTTTGATTGACAGTACCCTGTCTTAAGTTTAAAGATGTTTGTTTTCTGAAAGAATGCTTTCAATGCTGTCTTCAAGGAATTACTGTGATGGAACGTTAAAAGAAACCATTATTTTAAATGTTAAAACAATGTAATAATAAGATAAATGAATTTTGTGTGAGTGTGGGGTGGTAAGTGGGGATTGACTAAGGTTGTCAATCATGGACGGGTGGACCTGATTAGTCAGGTAACTATCCATTCTCGTGCACTAAAACGTTTTAGAAACTTCTCACTTGGAAGAGGAATCCACCAACGGCTGTGCCCTCAGATATGTTAGGGGAAAAAAAGCGTTGGCTAAGGAAACCATAATCTGAATGATGAAGTTATAGGGTCGGAATAAGAAAAAAAAATTTGTAGGCCGTTTGAATACAATGTCCCGTTTCCGCTGCGAGACAGGACTAGGTCTTCTTCTAGGGCTATAGACCCAAGCCATTGTCAATGGCAAAGGTTTATTCCTTGGATTTTTCTTGTTTAGAGACTCCGATTTTTACAAGGCCTAGAGACCTGTCAATGATCCCATCCCGATCTTGGTGTAGGCGGGTTGGGGATCTTACACCTTTTGTGTCGTGGGCTGTATAAGCTCACTTTGTATGACGAGTGTGGATAAAATTTTGCAAATGTTGTTGCAGATTCAAGGGCTATTTCAGATGCAAAACTTTGGCATGCACGTTTTGGTCATTTGAATTTTGCCAGTTTGCTGCGGTTGCAGAAATCTGATATGGTTGCTTCTTTGCCGCCTCTTGAAGCACCTGTCAAACATGTTTGTGAAGGCTGTATTTTGGGTAAGATGCAGCGTTCTAAATTTCCAAAGGATGGTTCAGTTCGGGCCACATGCAGGTTGCAGCTTGTGCATAGTGATGTTTGTGGGCCCATGCAAACTCCGTCGTTGGGCAATTACCTGTACTTATTGACTTTCATTGATTATTACTCCAGGAATGCATGGGTATTTCCGCTTAAAGCGAAGTCCGAAGTTTTTATGTGCTTCAAACAATTTCTGGCTATGGCTGAAAATGTCTCGAAATGTACTATGGGCACCCTCCGTTCCGATCGAGGGGGGGAGTATATGTCTCATGAATTTAATGCATTTCTGGCTAGTCGTGGGATAAAACACCAATGTACAATGCCTTATACGCCTCAGCAAAATGGTGTTGCTAAGAGGAAAAATAGGTCACTGACGGAAATGGCACGATGTATGGTCAAAAGTCAAGCTTTACCGCATTCTTTTTGGCTTGAGGCCATCATGTGTACCACTTATGTACTTAGCAGGTGTCCTACGAAAGCTTTGCAGTCTATTACTCCATATGAAGCATGGCATGATAGAAAGCCTTATATTGAGCACATGCATGTTTTTGGCTGTTTGGCATATGCTTTGGTGCCACAAGTGCAACGCAGAAAATTGGATGATAAGGCTGTTAAATGTATTTATGTTGGTTATAATGCTGAAAGCAAAGGTTACAAGTTGTATCATCCGCAAACAAAACGTATTCTGGTTTCACGGGATGTAGTGTTTGTGCAAGATTCTCTTCAGCCCTTGCTATCATGTACCAGAGACAGTAATGTAAGCTCACAGGACATTTATGACACTTTGTTGCCTCTTTTCAGTGGTGGAAATACGAATGTAAGTTCCAATGAGGCAAATGTACAGCCTATGGGGGTTTCTGAAAATATTCTAGATCAGCCTATTACTGATGTAGATGTACATGATGTACTTGATGAGGAAAGGGCTGAAAATGAGCAGGCTAGAGGTATGCCAAAATGGCTGGTGCACACTTTGCGTGACAGTAAATTGGATGCACCTTTGTCTAGTCGTACTCGTTCAGGCTCTCGCCGTGCATCTTATGCATCAGATTGTTATGCTTTGGCTGTGTCTAGCTTACATGATGTTGAGGAGCCTCTGACTTTTGATGAAGCACAAAATTCAGAAAATTGGATGGCTGCCATGCAATCAGAATATGATGCACTTATAGAAAATGACACATGGACTTTATGTGATTTGCCTCCTGGCAAAAAGGCCATTGGTACGAAGTGGGTTTACAAGTTGAAACGCAAGCCGGATGGTGAGATCGATCGCCATAAGGCTCGACTTGTTGCAAAAGGTTATGCACAGCAAATAGGCAAAGACTATGAAGAGACCTTTGCTCCCACTTGTCGTATGACTACTGTGCGTTTTTTATGTGCATTGGCAGCTCCTTTTGGTTGGGATGTACATCAATCAAACATTGTTAATGCTTTCTTGAATGGTGACATATTTGAGGAAGTTTATGTAACGCAGCCTCGCTGTTTTGTCATAAAAGGACAAGAGGACAAAGTGTGCAAATGTAACAAGGCTTTGTATGGGTTGAAGCAATCTCCTCATGCTTGGTATGAGAAAGCTGACACTCATTTGGTCAAACAAGGCTTTCGTAACAGTCCAACAGAAAGCACATTGTATGTAAAGCGTGAGGGTGATGTACTTCTCATTGTGGTTCTTTATGTTGATGATTTGCTGATCACTGGACCAAATGAGAGACATATTGCTGAATTTAAGGCTGATTTGAATGCTACTTTCAAGATGAAAGATTTGGGGCTGTTGCATCATTATTTAGGTATACAGTTTAAGCAGTGTGATGGTGGTATTGCCTTGTGTCAGAAAAGTTACATAGAGACATAGCTATGTAAGTTTGGACTTGAGGATTGCAAACCTATTGCCACTCCCATGGAAACAGGTTTGAAGTTGAGTCTACATGATGCTGGTGATCCTGCTGATGTCACTCTTTACCAAACTGTTGTTGGCTGCCTCATTTATGTATGCAACACGAGGCAGGATATTCAGTTTGCAGTCTCACAGGTCAGCAGATTTATGCATAGCCCAGGGTCTAAGCATTGGCAGGCTGTCAAGAGGATTTTCCGCTACCTTAGTGGCACTTTACATCTTGGCTTGTTTTATCCCAAGGGGAGATCATTGCCGCCAGACTTACATGCTTTTTCGGACTCAGATTGGGCTGGTTGTTTTGACATGCGAGTGTCCACAAGTGGTTTTTGTTTCATGCTTGGCAGTTCATGTATATCATGGTTGAGCAAGAAGCAACCTACTGTGGCCACTTTGAGTTGTGAGGCTGAGTACAAGGCAGTCTTCACAGCTACGGTTGAGTGTGTATGGCTCAGACGCCTTATGGATGATTTGGGTGTTGGACAGGACACCACCAACACTATCTACATTGACAGTCAGAGCGCAGTAGCAGTTGCGAGGAACCCAGTTTTTCATGCTCTCACAAAGCACATTGAGGTGCATTACCACTATGTCAGGGAGAGGCTCTCAGCAAGAGAGATCGGCTTGGCTTATGTGCCAACACAGGACAACCTTGCAGATCTTTTCACAAAGGCATTGTCTCGTGAGAAGCTTGAAGCTTTCCGCAAAGCTTTGGGCTTACTCCCCTTTGTGGACTGATCCTGTCCTCAAGGCATGGCACTTCCCTTTACTCATGTGCCAACTCTCGTTCACCGCATCACTCCAGGGGGGATTTGTTACCATATACATGTGGTAGTGATGTGTGTGAACACACTAGGACCGCCGGGGCATTTTTTCCCTCTTTAGGATGTTTTTTCCCCCGCACATTGTATATACGCCCATCACTCTAGGGCTATCTATCTTTCCATTGCACACTAAGTAACACACTCTCTATTGTGTGCCTTGAGCTTCCTTCGTCTTCTCCAAGCTGTGTGTGTTTCTCTGCAACCCTAATTCCAATAGCGGGTGAACCTAATTGATGGTAGCAACATAAACATGGTACCTAGTTAACTTGGCATGAACAATACTTTTGCAAGATAGAGAGTTTAGAGAACATGACAATAGTTGAGGACCGGATTCATATGGAGCCAGTCCCCCCTCCAATAGGAATTTGTAATATAGTTTCTCCCATTAAGAGAGACTTGGTACAATACAATCTCTTGTGTTCCTTGTGACCTGCGTGATGCAATGAAGATGGAAAGCTTCATGCATCACAAGCATAACATAAACTTGTAGAAAGCATTAAGTATCCCAAGCCTCAGTCCCAAGGCCTTAAACACGTTCAAAGGTGGAGAGAGCTAGTGGGGAATGACAGTAGGAAAGAGGAAGAAGAAACATTCCATAGGAGGAAGAAATAGTTCCTCACTTATCATTACTCTTCTTGCTAGCATACATAATAGCATAGTAATGGAGATGGAGAAGATGGAAAGCTTAAGCATTGAAGCATGGCTCTTGGTTGAATTTGCATTCCATAGCCAAGAGTGTTGATGTAGGCTCTCACTTATCACAAGCTTGGAGAAGAAGGTGGAGTTCCTCAACTTTTACCAAGTGAGAATGCCCCTGCAAATGAGTGTGTGTGTGGAGTATATCCCCCTAGCACCCCCCTTCCTTGCTTTGGGCGAAATTCCTACATGCTGCAAGCTCATTGGACCCCTCTCCCCCTAGCCAATCACATGCAGCATGCAGTCAAGTACATGGGTAGTCTTTTGACAAGTGTCCTCTTACCCCTTAGAGAGAGAGAGCTTGAAAATATCTAGATATTTGTTGGATGGAAGTAGAAGCTCATTGGACCCCTCTTTAGCCCAACCAATAGCATCAAGCACACCATGTGGTTAAGCTTAGTGAGAGTCTGACATGTGTCCCATGTGCCCTTTTAGAAAAGAGGTGCCCCTTGGGTGAGTGGAAGGTTAGGTCAAAGATTCCCCTAACTTTGAGACTTATATGCATAGTAAGATTCTCAAGCAACTTCCTCATTAAGTATGTAGGGTCTCTTTTGGACTCAAGCATCTTACCCCCCGTGCATAGGAAGCTTCTCAAGCAACTTCCTCATTAAGTGTGTAGGGTCTCTTTTTGACTCAGGCATCTTACCCCCCCTGCATAGGAAGCTTCTCAAGCAACTTCCTCATTAAGTGTGTAGGGTCTCTTTTTGACTCAAACATCTTACCCCCCCCATGCATAGGAAGCTTCTCAAGTAACTTCCTCATTAAGTGTGACAAGTACCTCAAGTACCTTAGTCATCAAGCATGACAAGCACCTTAGGTGGAGTTCCCACCTCAAGCTCTTTGCCTAAGGTCAAAGGCAAATTTAGGTTGGGTTCCCACCTCAAGCATAGCCCTAGCTTGCTTAAGGTCAAAGACAAGTTTAGGTCGGGTTCCCACCTCAAGCTCAGCCCTAGCTTGCTTCAGGTCAAAGGACTTTTAACACTAACCATTGGAGATCTTTAATGAAACTAACCCTAAGGTCTTTTAAGCTCCATTAGTTAACCTTTCTCTTTGACATACCATCTCTCATTTGGGCCCCTTTACCATTGGCCCCGTGTTGAGATAGATCCGTAAAGCACATGTCGATATTCTAACCCTTGTTCCCGTTTATTATCCCACATTAAATGATCAGTTTAATATGAGAAAATCATTTGGGTTGGTTAGATATTAGATATTTAATGGCAAACAAGGGGTGTTTTATTATAGGCACAAGAGCCAAGAAACCTTAGGTTGCTCATTAATAACAGGGCCCTTTGCCAGATTAGTCACATTCCCATTCAACTATGCAAATTTAGCCTCCAAAACAAATATGTGTGTTTGCACTAATTTAAATTCTTGCCTATCAAGTGATTCAATGCTACTATCATAACCAGTTGTCGTACGGGCACCCTTGTGAGAGTAGCCAAC
Source organism: Adiantum capillus-veneris (assembly GCF_014529385.1). Lineage (NCBI taxonomy): Eukaryota > Viridiplantae > Streptophyta > Polypodiopsida > Polypodiales > Pteridaceae > Adiantum > Adiantum capillus-veneris. Next base: position 144,144,157 of record NC_140944.1, on the reverse strand, counting down.
TGCAGGGCAACAATAGGCTTAATGGGTGTAGGGGTTTCAAAATCAAAAGCATGATGCATATCTATATCTGAATCCATGGTGCAACTATGTTGTGTGAGCAGTAAAGAAAAGGAATACCTTGTTCCAAGAATCGGCTGGTGAAACGCAAGAGCAAAAGCAAAAGAGCAACTACCACAAGAGATGGTAATTTCTGTTGTGCCAAATCAAAGACTAATATTGAAAATAACTTGTCAAAATCATTTTCGATGTCGATTACGACTGCAAAAGTCCTCCAAAAAATGAGTTTGGTCGGATAAGTAGGAGAAGCCGGTGAATAATTTGGAATAACTTAAATCTTGGAAAATCCCTTCTTGACGTATTTCAAATCTTCGATAAATCTTCCAAAAAACTTCGAAATAAACTTGTCAGAGAATTTGCAAAACTTGCCGGAGAGTTCATAGAATGTACAGAACTTGTAGTAAACATACTACCTTGCCAATCGATACTCTAGAGATGCGGAAGACCCGAAGGGGTTCTCAAGAGTGAGATCGAAAGCCCTTCGGGCTGATGGGGTGTCCATACATTGCTAACAAGTTAATTGACCAAAGTGATTTACCCTTTGGGTGCCCATCGTGTGGAACGAAAGCTTCACAAAGAGCTATGGCAACAATAAACAGACATCGAGAGGGAGAGAAAGAGAGAGAGAGAGAGAGAGAGAGAGAGAGAGAGAGAGAGAGAGAGAGAGAGAGAGAGAGAGAGAGAGAGAGTAATTTTGTGTAGGTCGTCGAACCCGTCCCCCTTCACCTAAGGGATGCTATCCACATTGGTTGTCAAGACTTCTTCTTCCTCCTCTACACGGTTGATTGCATGCAAAAGACGATGTCCAAGATAGCCTGCAACTCAAAAGCTCTGATACCGGTATAAGGCCTAGGGCTATGAAGCATGGCTCTCCACCCAGTTGTATGCCTACTTATAGGCAGCACCTGAGTTGCCTCACACCTAGCTTTTTAACCCTTCAAATCAGACTTTTGTGTAAACCATTTTATGCTTTCATGGTCACTATATCAAATCTAGCACCATGTCGCCACATTTTTTGAGCAGACACTATTACATAGAGATTGCCTTCATACGTAGAGTAATTCTGTTGAGGATAGAATCGAGTTTCTTGCTCTCAAAGATAATCGGTATGTTTTCTTGAAGAAAACCTGCCCTAATAGCTCAATTATTGGCATACTTTTCAAGCACAAATGATTTCATTGGATTAAAAATAGCTCAAATGAGTGCAGTGTTTAGAGCGACCTTAAGTGCATTGAAACTTTGAGCTTCTCCCCAATGAAATTCTTTGCCCTTTTCTTTCAATTGGTCCATCATAGGAACAACAATTTGGGCTAATTTTTTAATGAACCTTTGATAAAAACTTGTGAAGGCCATTTTCGGATGGCATCCACTTTGGATTGATCCATATATAGTTCAACAGTAGTGATTACATGTCCCAAATAGTGAGTTTCTTCTTTCAAAAAATCACACTTGGTTTCCTTAGCATATAATTTGTGTTGTCATAGCAGATCAATACCTACCTCAAATGTTGTCAGTGCTTTGATTGATTAGAAACATTTTCTTGTTGTGGGGGTCATAGAGAAGTAGCAAGGGAAGGAAGAGAAGAAGAATGTGGCGTTGAGGAATCATCTACTAGACTCGAAGTATTATCAACATTGGATAAAAAATGACACAAGGAGTAACAAAAAAAGAGTTCTATTTCATTATTTAAAGAGAACTTCATAAGCTCGGAAGTACAAATAATTGGTGAGGAAGGCACATCCTCTTCTCCTAATAGAAGCACATGCACACCATTGGATTCAAACATTATACTATTATGCTCGTAGCAACGATGTAATGAGGACCCCAACCCATGCAACCACTCTTGATTCAAAACCACATATGCCCTATCCATATTCATGTCTTGAAAATCCAAGGCTATCTGATACCCCTGAATCTCAAGTGGTACACCCTTTTACTTGTGTATCCCACAGTTCAACATTATGGTCCTTTGTCATAACTACCTTGTAGCAATTTGTACTAGGGGTCTATGACAGATCGAGAAGCCCACCAACTTATAGTTAATGAAATTGTGAGATGCACCATCATCTACCAGGATTCTCACCTTGTGACCTTTGATAGACCTATGCATTCTCACAAGCTCGTGTGGATTAAAAGTCAATTGCCACATAGAGGCCATAATATAACACACATGCAAAACTTCAATGTGTGTTTAGTTCCACCTTGGAGCAAAAGAGGACTGTAGAGGAAGCAATTGCACCATGTGCATTACTTTCTCCTTGCCTTGGGCAACATACTCCTGCTTGGGATAGTCCTTTTTTCCATGTCCACTTTTGAAGCAATTAAAACATAATTTATCCTTTTTTTCTCTCATTCAAAATCCTCAGTTTTGACAAATGCCCACGAGGCCCCTTGGGCTTTTTGGATGCATCACATGAGGCTACCATAAATTTCTTCTTATTACGACTGGGATATGTACATGCATGTGCATGCTATGCAATATTTTTCATGATGAGCCTGCACTATAGCTTTCTCAAGCGTTTTAGGATCCCGTGTTTCAATGTGATTCCTAAGCTCAGGAATTAACCCACAAATGAATCCTCTCACTTGATAGAAGGCGTCTAAACCCCATTTTCACTCAATCGTGAAAAATTTGTTTTGATGATAGCCATGCGTGATTGTAATTCCCTAAGCTCTTACAAATCAAGCAACTCAATGCTATGTTCCATGCCAATTGTCGCGCGGGCACCCTTTGTGAGAGTAGTCGATGATGAGACAGTAGCAGATGCACCAGGGGTAGGATGCTCTAAGTCAAATTGATGATTCATATCCATGTATGAATCCATGGTGCAATGCAATGCTATCAAGAAAAATCAATACCTTGTATAATTTCGCAATGCAAAATTTTGATCGAAGTAACGACTAGAAAACGCAAATAAGGAATTTGGTTAGCATGTCAAAGTCAATCCTGAAACCAAGATGATATGCCAAATCGAATCCAATGTCAACCACCGCAGATGGCATCACTTGTCTTGTCGGATAGCAATTTGAAGCCCTGCAAACTTTGGTGGCACAATTTGAAGGCTTCATGAGACCAAATCTGGGTTGATAATCTTGTTTGCTATTATGCAATGGGAGGCTATGCAAATGGTTTGATCCTTCGACCAAAACATGGGAAAATTTATTGAAATTGATGTAAATTTATATAACTGATTGATAGGGGCCTTGCCGATGTCGATTTTAGAATCCATTGTTTGAGGAATCTCCAAGTGTCTTGTACCCATTGGCCCTAATGTCCAAGTTCCCTATAAGGGAATGGGCTCTTCACCATATTCAGAGGCCTTTCCCAAAAAAATTAACCCTATTGTGAGCCCAATGGCTCCAAGAAGCAACAATGACTACATGCAAATTGCACAGGGAAGAAGAGAGAGAGAGAGAGAGAGAGGCATCTGATCATATACTCCCTGCCGTGCTATGACAACTTTTGCTCTACTCCTTAGCGCAAATCCACACAACCAATTTCATGTAGGTCGCATGGTGTGGATGTGTGTGTGTGTGTGTGTGTGTGTGTGTGTTGGGGAGCTTTCCCACGGCCAATTTTGCTCGCCCTCCTTCTCCACGACTCTCTTCGCGTGTTGCATGCATGCAATCACAACCCTCTTTCCTAGAATAGCAGACTAGATCTCGATACTAGTGCAAGACCAAGGGGATATGGGAATTGAATACTCCATTCAACATGTTTGATGCCCTTTATATGCTAGTTAAGCCCCCATGCTTGGTTCCCACTAGGACCTTGCCCTGACTTGGCTACCCTCGGCCTTACAACAACAGAGTTGCGCCTATACTTTGATTTATTGCATGCGGTTGTGGTTAGTTGAGGGTTCCAGATCATCGCTAGAACGCCCATCTGCCCATGCCGCTATTGGTGGGGAGACTATTGGTGCGTCGACCTGCCTTGAGCCTTACTACTCATGACATGGTCTCTAAAGATGTTGGCTGCTCGCTTTTGCTGATGCTATGTGTTTGGAGGTAGAGACTGCTAATGACAAAGTCGTCATGGCAAATATGCCTCTGATGAAGTTTTTTGTTTTTGTTTTCAGTGTCTCGCAAGTTATCACATGAAGCTTGGAGTTGTTCTCAAGGTTGGCTATCTCGTGGTGATATCTAACCTTCAGTCACATTGGACACATTGAGGTCACTATGCGGAGGTTCTAAAGAAAACCCATTCTTTGCTCATTTCCTTAGGCTTCTGTCTCTCAAAGTCATCCTCTCTTCCTCTTCAAAATTCATATATCTTTTGGAAGGTCTCTCGGGATTTTTCATAAGATGCGAAAACTTCTCCGATCATGCCTCTTTTTCACTGCATCGTAAAACATCTTTGACTCTTCTTCATTTTCTACTGCTTCTTTTTCCCTAGATCTTCCCACTCTGACCAAACTCTCCTTTTATCAATCGCTAGCATGGTTATTCATGTGCATGCTACCCTAGTTGTAATCATGTGTACACTAGTCGTTAATCTTAGTATAATTTACCTAATTAGCACTACATCTATTATTTACATCTTAAAAGCTATTAATTTCTCTATTTTGCAGTTCAAATAGCTCTACCTAGTTATGAATCAAGCAGGTATAGATGGCTCAATTTTAAACATTGTATTGCAAATAAACATTTAAAATTAGAGAAAAAAGAGAGGAAAAATAATACAACACTTTGCACTGATAAACATTTATGAAGTTCTCCATATCCGTGACTGTCGCCTAACCAAGTGCATAACCACAGCTTTGATACCACTACTACAGGCAGTATGCATACCAACCATGCAAGATATACAAAATAGCATGTGTACTAGCAATAAAACCAACAAGCGTGCATACTTGGCAGCATCGTAATATACACAAGGTCAAATTTGATACAAGAGATGAAGAGCAAGAGCGAGCACAAAACATGTATGTGCGCCCTTCCTAGATTGGAGTGCTATGCAAGTACGCAAAAGGGAAGGGGGGAGAACAAAGGAAAAGACATAGAGCACTGCAATGGTCCCCCATGCAAAAAGTGAACATTTCCTTTTTGCACATATTTATTTATAGATTTTTGTCAATGTTTTAAATTGAGAACAACTATCCACTTGGACGTAAAAATGACCATTGCTCATAAGAGCTCTTCCACTAATAAAATATCCATAAACTAGCTATAATTTGCATAGCGATAAATGAATTATGCCTTTGCCACTTGTCAGCTACAATAAATAATTGTTAATGCATCATAATCAAATCACATTACAACGACTCTCTTTTGGCCTACATTGAGACTCCAAAATTCATCCAATCGGCCCTATTATCGTCAGTAGGTCTATAGGCAAGGCTTCACATGGATAACATACCTTGAACTTAAAGCTTCCTTTTATCAAGAGCATTATCCCACCAAGTTTTTCAAGAAAGCTATCCTTTGCCAAGGGTGCTTTCCAACAACAGAAAGGAGGGCTTGATAGCATACATACAAGGAAGCAAGGAGTGTCTCGACCAGCTTACAAAAGGAAAACTCTCTCTCTCTCTCTCTCTCTCTCTCTCTCTCTCTCTCTCTCTCTCTCTCTCTCTCTCTCTCTCATTGACTTAAGAATTTAAACTTTTGCATTCACAAGCACAACATCAAAATATGTATGTCATTATATTTTTTTGATGGAGACGATTTCATTATCGTTGTCGTGCAGCTCTGCTCCCATGCAAAGAAAGATGCCATAAAAATGCACAATAAGTTTGTTTGAAGCTTATATGTCTAATGAATAGTGATTAAGGGCTGGTTGCATGCCGAGTTCAATGCTGAATGTATGTCAAATGCGGCGGAAAGGGCCAAAACATGCCTTAATGATGTTAAAAAGTGTTATGCTTGAAGTGAACATGAATGGGGTATTGTGTCCTAGAACCACAGTGCTCCATATGCTATACCGGCCTGTCTTTACGGCTCGTCGATTGGAGCTACGTTGAAGAAGTTATGGCAGTTCGAAGTTTGAGTCGTTTGTAGATCTGTAACGGATTGGGAAACTGCAGCTGAGGTGACTGAAATGAAAAGAATGCACGGGCTTGAAGTGCTCACTTTGTGGAGCATGTCGGTCTTTTCAGTTCAGTGATCGGAGTCCCGGTCGCCAAGATATTGGCCGATTAAGATGCACAGGGGGCTGGCTCCGTACCACTCCAGTCGGCTCGGTCGGTGTCTCAGCTGGGAGTTTTGTCTATTGGTCCAGAGTTTGGGATGCTGGAGCAGTAGTAGGCTTGATGAGTCTCATGCTCGGGATGTCATTTCATGCAGTGCTTGACCGGCAGTGGTCGTAATTGGCAATACCCGGCTAACAAGGAAGAAACTCTGACACTTTTTATTGGATGTGGTGGGAAGGCCTTACTTCAATGCAATCACCTATACTTGCATCTTAAAGGTATGTAGGATTATACGAGAGGTTGATATGGGCATTGAAGTTCAAGATGATAAGGTAAGTCAAGGACTGCTCACACAGAATGCCGTGTTTGGCAATGCTTTGTTAGATATGTATGCCAAATGTGGTGCCGTAGATTTTTTTGCAGAGCTTCGTGTCTGGAATGTTGGCTCTTGCAATGCTTTAAAAGATATGTATGCCAAGTGTGGTGCCAAACCCATTAAATATTGGTCAAGGGCCACAATTATGTATGCCCGATGGGCGCCCAAGCATTGGTCTCCAAAGTTTGCCCATGGCCGGCCGCCCAAGGCAATAAGGGGCCGCCCGCCCAATGGAAAATAATTAGGGATTTTAAGTGAAAAAACAAAAGAGGAGACCATGGCTGTTGGCGACGAGCAGTAGCGCAGGAAAAGGAGAAGAAACTTGCATTGGGCAGTGTGGTGCTCAGGCGACCTCGCCCCGTAGAAACGGGAATTGATCAGAGAGACGACGCGCACAGGTTCGGCACAAGCAGCGTCACGTTTCGAGCTGATTGACTTCGGCAGTGACATATCAGCAAGAGGCTGGGCCCATTAGCGACATCGTTAATGGGTGCCTAGCTAATTTTATCTAGAGGGACATGCACCCATAAAAAGAAAGGGAAAACGTGTGGTTCAAGGATTTCATTCCCCTCATCATCATGGGGAGTTCTCCTCCTCCTCAGAAGTTCGATATTCTTAAGCTTCTCCTCCTAATCTTCAAGCTCTTAATCCTCATAAGCTTAAGCCCCTTCATAAGCTATAATCCCCAAGATCCTCATAATCTCCTCCACATAATCTCGTAAGCTTGCTTCTCATAATCCTTAAGCGTGGAAACCACTCAGAAGCCTCAAGCTATTAAGCTCTTAATCCGGATTCTTAACCTCAAATAATTAAGCTCTTAAGCTTACCTCCTCATCGGAGGGAGCGCTCTCTCTATTTCTCTTCGGGAAATCAACATAGGCGAGGCCCTTGCTCTGAGCTAATCCTATTCTCTTAAGCCTAATTTCTCTCGATTTCATAAGCCGAGCTTGGACTCTAACCTCGCTTCCTAAGCCATAATCCTCGACACTCTAAGCCAATTCCCTAAACCAGGCCAAAGCTTCTAATCCACCATTAGCCGTTCGAATCGGGAAGGCAGAGTAAGCAGAGTTTCATCGTTTCTTGTTTAAGCATCTGATTTAAGCCAGATTTTTCCTTGTAAGAGCATTTAAGTTTCTATAGCGATTTATTAACTATGGAATCTATCGATTAACTGGAAATTAGACGGACTGTTTGTTTTAAACTCTGTTGTCGGTAATAGCGTTTGCTACACCTTGTTTCCGACACCTCTCATAGCAAGGGACCCGGTGCCTTCCCGGCTCAACTTTCACACAATTATCCCCCGACATTCTTGGTGAACCCGACGCGAAACGAGTCGGGGTGAGCAGTGTGGTGAAGAAGGATGTCGACACCGCAAGAGGCTGCCATGCCTCAAACGATGCAGCAACTTGCTGCTTACATGCAACAACAACAGGCTGCCCAACATCAGTACAATTTGCAAGAGAGGATCCGTAAAGCTCGGCACACAGTTACCGAGAAATTGCATCGATTTGAAGGCTGGGATATTAGCAAATTCTTCATTATCTATGAACAAGAAATGGAAGAGAATGGAATTGATGATCAGAAGGCAGTAGAAGGGTTCCATTTGATTGTTGAGCCAGAACTTAGGAGTGGAATTAAAGAAATTCACGTGCTTCGCGGCCCGAATTGGCAGGATTTCAAGAAGGCGCTTCAGGAGGAATACTTCCTGGAGGAGTAACCAAGCAAAGTTTCATGAAGTGGGTGCAGAAGAAGAACAAAAATATGTCTGCACGAGAGTTATTGCGGGAATTTGAGAAGAAATTCGAGCAACTGTCTTCGACAGAGCAACGTTCAATGAGGGATCAGAAGGTTGAGCTGTTCATTCAGGCTGTTGATCCTCGACATCAAGAGAGTTTAGTGCATTTGCTAGAGGATCCAAGTGGAGAATTGGGCTTAACGTCCGACTGGAAGGTAGTCACCGAAGCAGTCAACATGATCGTGAAACGACAGATGAGAGTCGATAAGTTGATTGTGGCTAACATCACGGGTGTTACGGAGGAGGAACCTAAAGAGAAAACAACCTCAGCAATACCCAGAGTGGAGGAGCCAGTTCTTGACGAATTGGTAAAAGGTATTCAAAAATTGAATTTGAATTTTAAAGCTGTTAAATTTGATGGACTAGCTGCAAAGGGGTCTACATCTGAGCCTAGACAGCAGCCACCACGCAAAGGTTGGGACCGATGCATGTGGTGTGACGGTGAAGACCACAAGTATGTTAAGGAATGTGATGATTTTGACGAAGCATATAAAAAGAATGTGGTGTTCTGGAAGGACAAGAAGATACACCTTAGGGTAATAGGTGAGATGCTCTGCCTGAACTTTGGTAGGGACATGAATAAGATAGTTGATGAGATTCAGCATAATGTTGCTCTTATGGAGGCAGCTACATATGGGCTACAAGTCTGCGGGAAGGGTGATGATGATGGTGCAGGTACCAAAGGTCAATTATGGCCTTATGCTTTGAAGACAGCAGAAACTGGACAGGTAACTTATGGGAAGCTGCGGCAAGTAGGGAATTCAATTCGAGAAACCACAGGGTGGACTGATCCAGTGGATTCCCTCTCGGTGTATGCATTCATTGCGAAATCTCAAGCTAATGAGGCTATGGTGGAGGAAAAGCGGAAAAGAGATGAAGAAGCTCCTGGGACATCGAAAAGGACAACGAGGTTCAACGGCAAGAAAGAAGAAAGTCTTGCTCCTAAGCCCGCTCCTGAAGTGGTGATGGAGGATGCACCTAAGGACAAAAAGCAAGGTAAACCCAGGGGACCCTCTTATAAGCTCAAGTCTGACATTGAATTAGCTACAGATTTAAAGAAAGTCTTTGAAGAGCGAATTCTGAATAGCAAGGTGGAGCTCACATTGGGTGATATATTGGGCATTGCCAAACGTGAGTTTCATGAGGATATAATAGATATCATGAAAAGGAAGCAGCAGATACCAAGTGAATAGGAGCCGGAGTCAGTGAAAAGCCAGGCGGTACGCCACATTGAAGCAATTCTAGACGACTATGAAGAGTATTTGGCGAATCTTGAAGAAGAAGAAGAGTCGAGGTCTGTGGTGGTGTCAAATCCAACCGTACCTGAAGTAAGGCATGTTCATTTCAATGAAGATGAAGATAGTGAAAGCATACCAGTCACTTTTCAAGGACTCATTGGGCAAGAGCAACAACCGAAACTATTGTAAAGCTTGGCGACATCGAAGAACCGGGCTTAGCACTCATAGATCATGGATCGGAGATCAATTTGATGGCTAAAAGCTTGCACAAAAAGGGGAAATGGCCTATTGATGTGGACCATGGTTGGCGGATTCGAGCTGCCAATATGCTTCCAGGCGACCTCTATGGTGCATGTGCCAATGTTAAGGTAACTGTAGGGGATGTCTGTGATGAGCAAAACTTCTTTATATAGGAGCATTCCTCTTATCCTTTAATTCTAGGGCAACCATACATTACGGTTGTGCGAATGGCAAACAAAGTGCTGGATGATGGCTCGGCCTATGCCAGAGTTCGGAGCTGTGATGGTAAGAAAGCAGTGCAATTCTTGACTGGATGTGTTGACCATGCTAGGAATAAGGACAGTCTACGTGATCATCCAATGCCGAAGATACACAAGGAGTTTAGAGAACACAGGTTTGCACAGGATTTTCTTGGAGTGCCATTATAAAGCGGGACTATGGTGGTACAAGTGAGGATAAGTTATCGCAAAGAGAAGCTTTCTCTTCGAGGTTTTTGGGGTTAACATCTGAAGGTTCAGTCTCTTTCAGAAAATTTAATGATTTGCCAAAGTGGGAAAAATAGTATGTTTTGTTGGGGTATAAAGCCCAATGTGGTCGCCCAGGTAAGTGGGCGGGCCGCCAGGTATGTACACATATTCTTTTGTAAAAACCTAATAAGAACTCACTATGCTCTACACATTACAGTAGAGCGAGTTCACCATATCGTCGTGCTCTTCTTCTCGCACTCTCTCTCTTGCGTCGCACTTCCGCTTGTACTCCTTCAATTGCTTTCAGAGCTCAGATCGAGGCTTGGGGCAGCACTGCAGGAGGCTAGAGTCACCAACTCAGATTGGAGTGAAATTCGACAGGCGAAGACACGGCCCCAAATCCCGTGGATGAGCCCAAAGAGCTCGGTGTTGTCAGAATTTCATTCTGAGGTCATCTCGACCACCGTTCGGCTTCGACAAAGGTCTGCGCAGGCCATTTTCGATTACGTGGTGCAGATCCGACTTTGCAAATTTGGGGTTTTCGGCCTACGACTGCAGGTGCTGAGGATATCGACACTCCCAGAGTGTTGATTTGTGGCTGTCTACACATCGAAGGACGGCTCACAGTTCTTGGAGGCGTGTCACATATGACACGGGCGCATCTACACACAGACTGTAGGTGACATCCACTAGTTCATCAGGTAGCTTGTATTTGCTGCTTGATATTCCAGATTTCATCCTGACATTGCAGGTACTTCCACATGGGATGTATTGTCAGAGATGATGTATGTCTGTTGAGGGTTTGCTGGCTGTGAGTCATGCAGCAAACAACCACCGTAGCGGTTACAGCATACAGTGGGAAATTTGTGGATGTATGACTTTGTGGGAAGTCTATGTACTGTCAGATTTACTGCAGCCTTTATTGAGGGTCGAGTGAGGTTTTATTGAGCTGGGGGATTCTCGAATGTTGAGATCCTTTCGGTGATACAGGTCTTGGAGCGATCCCTCGAGCACCCTTAGATAGGCAGCTAGGATGTATTGACTGTGAGTTAGACAGTTGGGATTGCATCTTTGCTTTACTGCCGTTGAGGCATTGTCGCAGTCTATGCTTATAGGACAGTGAGAGACAATACAGGTGCATGACAGGTTTACCCGCAGCTTACAGTGTCAAAGAGACAGTGTTTTTTGAGCTGTTTTTTGGTTTGTTTTTAGTACACCAGAGCCATTTTACAAAGGAGACTCTGCCAAAATTTCTGCAGAATCTGAAGCTTTCTTGGTTCATTTGACAAGTTGATATTGGTTCAGAGGTCAGTTTATAGGGGAAACTCTGCCGAATTTTTCCCAGAAAAGTAAACTACTATGAAGCGTAGCTATGGCTGGATCACAGGACACTGCTCTTTACAATATCAAGAAGCTGGATGGAACCAATTTCCCATTGTGGAAGAAGCTGATTTGGCACGTGTTGGTACAAAAGAAGCAGATAAAACCTATAAAGCTCAAGGGGATAAAACCAGAAGATATGGACGAAGATAAATGGAGCGAAATGGATGAATTGGCACTTTCTACCATTATGCTGACTTTGGCAGAAAGCGTTTACTTCAATGTAGCAGACGAGATGTCGGCTTATCAAGCATGGTTAAAGCTGAGTGATCTTTATGAGAAGCAGAGTGCAACTTCATAGGTATACTGGCTTAAGAAGCTTGTTGACTTGAAGATGAAAGAAGGGACACCTATGTCCAATCATCTGAATGAATTCAACACAATCTATAGTCACTTGTCAGCTCAAGGTGTCAAGTTTGATGAACCTGTTAGAGCTATGTTCCTGTTGATCACATTGCCGGAAAGTTGGGACACTTTTCGCACAGCTTTGAGTAATTCTGCACCTCCAGATGGTTTGAACATAGCAGGTGTAGAAGGAAGTCTGCTTACTGAAGAAACCAATAGAAAGACAATGGACAAAGGCAAAGGAACAGCCTTAGTTGTCAGGGGAAGGACCAAAGAAAAGTACAAAGGTGGAAAGAGAAATCAGTCTCGTAGCAAGTCCCGCAGTGCTAAAGGCAAGAGTGACATAGAATGCTACCATTGTGGCAAGAAGGGTCACATGAAAAGAGACTACAGAGAATGGAAAGCAGAAAAAGGCAAAGAGAAAGCTGAAGACCATGGTGAGAAGAACAAGTCCTCAGTGAAGATTCAAGACAGTCTAGTGTCAGGAGACATCTACTTCTTGAAGAATACAATGGACTCAGCTCTTCTTACAGCATCTGATGGAAATGCACTGAGTGACTGGATTATAGACTCAGGGGCATCACTTCATGTGTCTCCAAACAAGGAGTGGTTTACTTCTTATGTGACCACTAAAGATCATGTTCGGCTAGGCAATGGGCAGACATGTGAGAGCTTAGGTGTTGGAGATGTTCAATTGAAGTTTCAGAATGGCTCTTCTTTCACGCTGAAGAATGTGAGACATGTTCCCACAATTACAAAGAGCTTGATCAGCACAGGTTTACTTGATGATGCTGGCTACGTCACCATTTTTGGACAGAACATGTGGAAGATATCCAAGGGTTCTATGACAGTAGCACATGGAGTAAAGTCTGGAGGACTTTACATGATTTATGTATCAAATGTCTCTAAAAATGTAATCAATGTAACCGAGCAGCCGAACGTTTCTTTGTGGCATTGCCGGTTAGGACATATGTCCAAGAAGGGAATGGAAATCTTGTCTCGTTCTGGTTATTTGCCTGGCTTTTCATTTAATGATTTTGAATTCTGTGAACATTGTCTGTATGGTAAGCAAACACAACAACCACATAAGCATAGAAGCAGTAGAAGAGATACACAGTTGGCACTTGTTCATAGTGATTTGTGTGGACCTATGCCTAACCTATCTCTAGGGGGAGCTTCTTAATTTATGACATTTATAGATGATTACTCGAGGAAAGTATGGGTTTACTTTCTCAAGCACAAGGATGAAGCGTTTAGTGTTTTCAAAATGTTTGTGACACTTGTGGAGAATCAGAGTGGCAAGAAGCTTGAATGCTTACGCACTGACAATGGTGGAGAGTACGTTTCAAAGGCCTTTAAGGACTTTTGTGAGTCAAAAGGGATAAAACGTGAACTTACTGCTCCTTACAATCCTCCTCAAAATGGTGTTGCTGAGAGGATGAATAGGACCATACAAGAGAAGGACAGAAGTATGTTGTCTAATGCACAGCTGCCAAATGGGTTTTGGGCTGAAGCTGTATCAACAGCTGTTCATCTTGTAAATAGATCTCCTAGCAAGGTTTTGCAGAAGGATTCAATGCCAGAGATGGTATGGTCAGGCAAAATGCCCTCATACAAGCATCTCAGAGTCTTTGGCTGTGAGGCATATACTCACGTTCCAAAGGAATTTAGGAACAAACTTGAGCCAAAGAGTAGAAAGTGCATCTTTCTAGGCTATGGTAATTCTGGTGAGATGGGGTACAGACTTTGGGATCCCGAATCTAGAAAGGTTGTCCGCAGTAATGATGTTCACTTTAATGAATCCAAATATCATTCTAAACCAGAGAGGGTTGAGGAGATTAGAAGAGTTGTCTTCCAAGAAGATGGACCTGCACGTGCAAGACAAAATGTCAGGGCTCAAGAGGAGCAAGGACAGGATAGAGTGGAACCACAGGTTGTGGCTGAGCCTGAGCCACCAATTGTGCGTAGATCTGGACGTGTCACGCGACCTCCTGATAGGTTTGTTCCATCTATGAATTATGTCATGTTGACTGATTGCAATGAGCCTTCATGTTACAAGGAAGCAGTGCAAATGAAGGACTCCAGGAATTGGCAATTGGCCATGCAGTCAGAGATGACAGCTCTGCATAAAAACCAGACATGGAAGCTAGTTAAATTACCACGGGGCAAAACTTCTCTACCCTGTAAATGGGTTTACAGGTATAAGATCACCGCTCATGATAGTCAACCAAAGTACAAAGCAAGGCTTGTTGCCAAGGGATTTAAGCAAGAACAAGGCATTGACTTTGATGAAGTCTTCTCTCCGGTGGTCAAGATGACTACATTGAGATGCTTTCTTGCATTGGTTGCCATATTAGATTTGGTGTTGCACCAAATGGATGTCAAGACAGCGTTCTTGCATGGTGATTTAGATGTGGAAATTTACATGCAACAGCTAGAAGGGTTTGTTGAGAAAGGCAAGGAAGATTGGGTATGCCAGTTGTTAAAGAGTCTTTATGGCTTAAAACAATCACCGAGGGCATGGTACCATAAATTCCACAAGTTTATGCTTTCTCAAGGCTACAAACGTAGTGAGTTCGATCACTGTCTATATACAAAGAAGGCTAAGGATGGCAGTTGGCTGATCCTTATTTTGTATGTGGATGACATGTTGATTGCTGGCAAGCACTTGGAAGAAATTTCAGCTTTGAAGTCAAAGATGGCAAAATCGTTTGACATGAAAGACATGGGTGAGGCAAGTCATATACTTGGTATGCGCATTGAGAGAGACAGATCAAAGAAGTTGATTTGGTTATCTCAAACAGAGTATATTGACAAGGTTTTGCAACGTTTCAATATGGAGAAGGGAAAGGCATTGAGTGTTCCATTGCCACCATATGTGAAACTTAGCAAACAAGATTGTCCTGTGTCTGAGGAAGAACATGCTGAAATGGATAAGATTCCATATGCGTCTGCAGTGGGTAGTTTGATGTATGCAATGATTGCTACTCGCCCAGACATTGCATTTGCAGTGGGAGTAGTAAGTCGATACATGTCAAACCCAGGCAAGAAACATTGGGAGGCAGTGAAAGGAATATTGAGATACCTGAAAGCTACAAAGAGTATGCGTATATGCTATGGGAGTCAGGAGCTAAGTGTAAAGGGTTTTACAGACTCAGATTATGCAGGTGACTTAGACAACCGAAGGTCTACGTCAGGGTATGTCTTTACATTGGCTGGTGGAGTAGTATCATGGCGTTCTAGATTACAAGATTGTGTTACTCAGTCTACTACAGAGGCTGAATATGTTGCAGCATCAGAGGCATGCAAAGAATCAATTTGGCTTAATCGACTAGTAACAGATTTGGGAATCAAAGAAGAGATGCCCGTGTTATATTGTGATAGTCAAAGTGCTATACAATTGGCTCGCAATCCAGTTTATCACTCAAAGACAAAGCATGTGGATGTGAAGTATCATTTCATCAGGGAAATGCTCGAGGATAAGCAACTTCAGCTTGTCAAAGTTCACACCACAGAAAATCCTGCTGATCTACTTACAAAAGGACTTCCCTCAGAGAGCTTTGCGCATTTTCGCAAGCAGTTAGGTGTAGGGTAGTACATCACTTCTCTACATCTCTTGTATATTAGCTTGTATAGTAGCTTCTCTCACACTTAAAGTACCACATTGGACTTTAAGTGGGAGGTTGTTGGGGTATAAAGCCCAATGTGGTCGCCCAGGTAAGTGGGCAGGCCGCCAGGTATGTACACATATTCTTTTGTAAAAACCTAATAAGAACTCACTATGCTCTACACATTATAGTAGAGCGAGTTCACCATATCGTCGTGCTCTTCTTCTCGCACTCTCTCTCTCTCGCATCGCACTTCTGCTCGTACTCCTTCATGTTTCAAGTATCCAAAGTGAATTACAAGGTTGTGATGTGCTTGAATCCGATGATGTGATTTCAAGAATCTTTGAAGAGGTATCTTATGTAGATACTATGTCAGTGCTTGAAGAAATCAGGCAAAACAGGTTACAAAGCGGAACTGAAGTGGTCAAGATCCATTCAATGGACATATATGATGAGTTAAGTTCATATGAAGCACTTATGCATATTGAAGATGATTCAGTGAAATTGTTGAAGCGCAGGTAGAGACAAAATACAAGGCTGTTGCAAAGAAAGTGAGGCCAATGGTTACACCGCTACCAGAAGGAAGTGATGGGATGATAAAAAAGGCTTCTCGACAGCCTATACTCGGAGATCCAAAGAACATAGGGCATAAGTTTACTAAGGAGACACTACAGCAGCTGAAGGTTGGAGAAGACGGTTTCCTCAATGAAGAGGAGATCAAATGTTTTCAAGGTATGCTCGAAAAACATGGTAAAGCTTTCGCTTTTGAGCCAAGTGAGATAGGGTGTGTGGATCCGAGTGTTGTTTCACCAATGGTTATTTTCACTATTCCACACATGCCATGGAGCTTGCGTCCTATTCCAGTTCCTAAAGCTCACTTGCCAAAGCTCGTCAATTTGCTTAATGAAAAGATTCAAATGGGAATTTTGGAGCCGTCATGTGCTCCGTATTCTAATCAATGGTTTACTATTCCAAAGAAAATGGTACATTAAGATTCATTCAGGATATGCAATCGGTTAACAAGGTAACAATCCGCAATGTGGGTACTGCCCCAATTGTGGATGAATTTGCTGAGGCCTTTGCAGGTAGATCTATTTACTCCATGGGCGATCTTTATTCAGGATATGATCAATTCTAGTTAGCTTTGGAGAGCAGAGATCTTATTACAATGCATACTCCTCTTGGTTTGGTAAGGATGTGCACTCTGCCACAGGGTGCTACTAATTCAGTAGCTCATATGATGAACGGCATGATAAGGTATCAAGGGACTTTATGCCACATGTTACCATGCCTTTCGTTGATGATCTACCAATTAAGGACTATGAAGAAGGCTCAAAAGATGAAGCAAAAGACCAGAGGGGGTGCATACAATTTGTTGCTCAACATATTGTTGACTGTGATGCTATATTATCAAGGCTTGAAGAAGTTAACTTAACACTTTCAGGTCAAAAATCGACTTTTGGAGCTAAGGAGGTCTTAATTGTGGGACACATGTGTAGTTCTGAAGGAAGAAGGCCAAGTCCAGCAAAAGTCAAAGCAATTCAAAAGATGAAGGATACATGTTCTTCAGTTACTGAGGTTCGTCGATTCTTAGGCGCATGTGTGTTCTATCGTATTTGGCTGCCACACTTTGCCCATGTTTGCAGAGGTGCTGTATCAATTGCTACGAAAAGGTAAGAGGTTTGTTTGGGAAGAAGTTCACACACAAGCTGTTAAGATATTAAAGAAGATGCTTCTTGAGGCTCCGACCTTGAGGAAAGTTGATTATAAATGCGACATGCCAATTATTTTAACAGTTGACACTAGCCCGACAGGTATTGGATGGGCTATAGGTCAAGATGATTCCGAATGCTTGTCAACGAGGATATCCACAGGTTAAGAGGGAACTTTGGGGCATTGCTACTGCTCTAAGGACCGATAAAGAATACTTTGTTGGAGCTTCCATTGTGGTAGATATAGATTGCTTGCCACTGATAGGGATGATTGCAAATTGCTCTACTCCGGACATTGCCATGCTACGATGGATAGCGTATATCAAGTCTCTTAACCCTGAATTTTGTCATATTGCAAGTAGAGATAACCCTATTGCAGATATGCTATCAAGAGCCAGGTTGGAAGATGAAGAAGAGATGCTTACCACGAGTGATGATGTTGGCTTGACGTTCTACACGTCTTCTTATCTAGATGCCAACCGTGGTAGTATTGCTCATGTTTTTGAAGTCTTTTTTGAAGAGTTTTATGATGGAGAGTAGCTTATGATTGGCCGCTACCTAAGTACTCTCACTAAACAAGAAGGATTGAGTGATTAAGAATTCAAGAAGATCAGGAAAAAGGCCTATGGCTATTTCCTGAAAGAGGGATATTTATGGAATCAACCGAAGCGCCCGGGAGGGATACCACAACGAATTATTTGCGACAAAGCGACCCAGCAGCAGGTGATTAAAGAGTTTCATGAAAGTGTATGGGCTGGACACAGAGGAGCCTGGGCAACCTTTGTCAAAATTAAAGACCGATATTGGTGGAGAGGTATGTATAAAGATGTGGTTCAATTTGTGGAAGCATGCTTAATATGTCAACAATACTTCAATGTGCGACATAGAGATGGGTTGCATCTCACCTATCCATTGGCTCTGCACTACAAGTGGGTGGTGGACCTTATTACAATGCCAGTAGGAGTGTGGCAGATGAGATATATTGTTCTTGTCGGGGAAGATCTTACGAACCAGGTTGAAGGCAAAGCTTTGTGTACCAAAGCTACCAGTTCAGTATGCAAGTTCTTGCTTGAAGATGTTATCTCTAGGTATGGATGTGTTGGCAGAATTTACTGCAGATAGAGGGGAGCTGTATGCAAATGAAGCTCGAGAGTTTTTTGCTCGTATGGGCATTAAACTCGCCCTCACCACATCATATAATCCAGAAGGTAACGAGAAGAGTGAAAGAGGACATCCGCCTTGTTAAAGCTTTAGCAAAGGCGTGTGAAGGACATATTGGTGATTGGCCTAAACTCTTGCCATTTGCTTTACGGGTTGATCGCACTACACATATTTCAGTTATAGGATTTATGCCGTTCGAATTAATGTATGGGCAAAAACAGACCGGAGATTGTGCAGGTTCAGAGGGGGTGAATGTCGTGCAGCTCCGCTCCCATGCAAAGAAAGATGCTAGAAAAATGCACACTAAGTTTGTTTGAAGCTTATATGTTTAATGAACAGTGATAAGGGCTGGTT
Source organism: Adiantum capillus-veneris (assembly GCF_014529385.1). Taxonomy (NCBI): domain Eukaryota; kingdom Viridiplantae; phylum Streptophyta; class Polypodiopsida; order Polypodiales; family Pteridaceae; genus Adiantum; species Adiantum capillus-veneris. The sequence continues at coordinate 144,125,296 of NC_140944.1, read as the reverse complement.
GCATGCCGAGTTCAATGCTAAATGTATGTCAAATGCGGCTGAAAGGGCCAAAACATTCCTTAATGATGTTAAAAAGTGCTATGATTGAAGTGAACATGAATGGGGTATTGTGTCCTATAACTGCAGTGCTCGATATGCTCTACTGGCCTGTCTTTACGGCTCGTCGATTGGAGCTGCGGTGAAGAAGTTATGGCAGTTCGAAGTTTGAGTCAATTGCAAATCCATACCGGATTGGGAAACTGCAACTGAGGTGACAGAAATGAAAAGAATGCACGGGCTTGAAGTGCTCACTTTGTGGAGCACGTTGGTCTTTTCAATTCAGCGATGATCGGAGTCCCGGTCGCCAAGATATTGGCCGATTTAGATACACTGGCGGCCGGCTCCATACCAGTCCAGTCGGCTCTGTCGGTGTCTCAGCTAGGAGTTTTGTCTATTGTCCAGAGTTTGGGATGCTGGAGCAGTAGTAGCTTGATGAGTCTCATGCCCGGGATGTCATTTCATGCAGTGCTTGGCCGACAGTGGTCGTAATTGGCAATACCCGGCTGACAAGAAAGAAACTCAGACACTTTTTATCGGATGTGGTGGGAAGGCCTTACTTCAATGCAATCACCTATGCTTGCATCTTAAAGGTATGTAGGATTATACGAGAGGTTGATACGGGCATCGAAGTTCAAGATGATAAGGTTAGTCAAGGACTGCTCACATAGAATGCCGTGTTTGGCAGTGCTTTGTTAGATATGTATGCCAAATGTGGTGCCGTAGTTTTTTTTGCAGAGCTTTGTGTCTGGAATGTCGGCTCTTGCAATGCTTTAAAAGATATGTATGCCAAGTGTGGTGCCAAGCCCATTAAATATTGGCCAAGGGCCACAATCATGTATGCCCGATGGGCGCCCAAGCATTGGTCTCCAAAGTTTGCCCATGGTCGACCGCCCAAGGCAATAAGGGTCCGCCCGCCCAATGGAAAATAATTAGGGATTTTAAGTGAAAAAACAAAAGAGGAGACCATGACTGTTGGCGACGAGCAGTAGCGCAGGAAAAGGAGAAGAAACTCACGTCGGGCAGTGTGGTGCTCGGGCGACCTCCTCGCAGAAACGGGAATTGATCAGAGAGTTGGCGCGCACAGGTTCGGCACAAGCAGCGTCGCGTTTCTAGCTGATTGACTTCGGCAGTGACACGTTAGCAAGAGGCCGGACCCATTAGTGACATCGCTAATGGGTGCCTAGCTAATTTTAGCAAGAGGGGCATGCACCCATAAAAAGAAAGGGAAAACGTGTGGTTTAAGGATTTCATTCCCCTCATCATCATGGGGAGTTCTCCTCCTCCTCAGAAGTTCGATATTCTTAAGCCCCTCATCATCATGGGGAGTTCTCCTCCTCCTCAGAAGTTCGATATTCTTAAGCTTCTCCTCCTAATCTTCAAGCTCTTAATCCTCGTAAGCTTAAGCCCCTTCATAAGCTATAATCCCCAAGCTCCTCATAATCTCCTCCACGTAATCTCGTAAGCTTGCTTCTCATAATCCTTAAGCGTGGAAACCAATCAGAAGCCTTAAGCTATTAAGCTCTTAATCCGGATTCTTAACCTCAAATAATTAAGCTCTTAAGCTTACCTCCTCATCGGAGGGAGCGCTCTCTCTATTTCTCTTCGGAAAATCAACATAGGCGAGGCCCTTGCTCTGAGCTAATCCTATTCTCTTAAGCCTAATTTCTCTCGACTTCATAAGCCGAGCTTGGACTCTAACCTCGCTTCCTAAGCCATAATCCTCGACACTCTAAGCCAATTCCCTAAACCAAACAAAGCTTCTAATCCACCATTAGCCATTCGAATCGGGAAGGCAGAGTAAGCAAAGTTTCATTGTTCCCTGTTTAAGCATCTGATTTAAGCCAGATTTTTGTAAGAGCATTTAAGCTTCTATAGTGATTTGTTAACCATGGAATCTATCGATTAACTGGAAATTAGACGGACTTTTTGTTTTAAACTCTGTTGTCGGTAATAGCGTCTGCTACACCTTGTTTCCCGCACCTCTCACAGCTAGGGGCCCGATGCCTTCTTGGCTCACCTTTCACACAATTATCCCCCGACATCGTGATTTGGCAAAGAGGTTAGACATTGATCAAAGGGGAATCTCTTTGGTTAAGATCCCTCTTTAGTACATTATAGGGGGGAAGGATTTGATAGATTTGTTTCCTTCTTATCCAAATCTTGTACCATTTATGGGAAAAAGGCCCATCCTCCTTCCAAGTGCTTCAAGAAGGATGACACCAATAGTCGTGTTTCTTGTGGCTATGAAAGTGATGACATTCTATTGCTTCTTTTAGCCTTTGCATTTTGCAAAGTAATTTTGTTGGAGACTGCTTGGAGTAGCATGGTCTTCATCTTGCATATATTTGTTCAAGGGAAGGTATCTTGCAAATTGCCTTTTGGATTGCGGATGTTATTTTGCTCCTAGAATGGAGTGTGCTCTCTCCTTATGTCACTTATCATAGCCCAAACTTCAAAGGGAGGATTGTTAGGTTATGTGGGATTTGGCTTAAGTTGTATGCTTCTTGATGTGTATCGGTACTGTCCATAGACTCATGTGCTTAGTCCTAGTGTACTAGAGAACATGTGAAATGTGTATAGATCCATGTTCAGTCCCTACTCTTCTAGGGTAGATTTTTCTAACCTGTGATTGGTACCAATTTAGGAATGATTTTGTACTACCCATTTGTATAATCTTCTCTGACTCCATATAAAGGTACTGTAGTGTAGAGTATTCAACTAATTCAATAAGCAAATTTACTTTGTGTCTACTCTCTCTCTTGGTGTATGCTTTGACCACATGTGTAATTACTATCTAATCTCTATTATGCATAAGAGATAAATGCCTCTTTGCGCTACCCACCATGGTTTTCAATCATCCTATCATAGAAAGGAGACATGATGAAAGGGATTTTTTTCAAATAGTTTGTAGGTTGAGAATTCAGGCTTCATGGAGGGCCAATAAATGTATAGGTCATCCAAAAGGAGCTACTAATGGCCATCACTAATTTGAGAGAGCCTATGCAAAGAGTGTAAAGAATGGAAACACAGCAAATCAAAGGCAAGAAACCATCTAGAAGAATGGCTCAATGTGGGAACTTCGATTTGGCACTAAGCAAGTCGATTGACTGAAACCCTTGTTAGCCGCAATCCAAGTAGAGCAACATGGGTATGTGAAGGAAGAACCCAAACGAAGAAGTAAACAAAAATCCTGATAGCTCATGTTCATGTCCGTCTCCTCCACCAATGTGATGTACTCAAAAGTCAACAAGAGTGGACGTAAATTGAATGTGTCTTGCATAGGTGCTTGGCATGAGTGCAAGCACCTCCTTATATTGCACTAAAGGTGGTTACAAAGAGGTTCCACACCAAACTCACCACATCACGAATAGATTAGGTTGTTGTATTCACATGAAATACACCCCAGTGAACAAAATCTGGAAAGCATGATTCAAGTTCATGTATTCACGTCGACAACGCTCTAGTGAACAAAATCTAGAAAGCATGATTCAAGTTGATGTACTCACTTCAAAAACACTCTAGTGAACAAAATCTGGAAAGCATGGTTCACTAAAATAGATTGATTTTGTCAACTGTACGCGTTTCTCTTATACATTCTAGCGGTGATCAAGTTATCAACCATGAACATAGGCTCTCTTTTATAAGGTCATCTCTATCTCTATACTATCTAATGCACCTTGAAGGCTCCTTGCTGCTGCATGGCATAAGGAGAGGTATTAGAGGGGGGAGGATGCCAAGGCAAAGAAAAGGGAGGCCTGGTGTGGGGACTCTGGAGCAAAAAAAGGGGCTCTCTCTCTCTCTCTCTCTCTCCTCACACACACACACACACACACACACACACACACACACACACACACACACACACACACACACACACACACTCACTCACTCACTCACTCCACAAGGCGGGCTCCCTCCCTCCTCCCATCCATAAGACGTGCATCAAAGTCTAATGCCAGTAGCAACCATTATCTTCCACTTCATGGCTGTGGAGCATGCATCAGACCTTGCTTCCATTGTAGCTTCTTACCTACACAATCATGGATTCAAGAAAATGCTCTCTGCTTTCCTATGTGAGAGGGATTGGAGGGGGGAGGAGGCCAAGGCAAAGAAAAGGGAGGCCTGGCGTGGGGACTCCGGAGCAAAAAAAGGGGCTGTCTCTCTCTCTCTCTCTCTCTCTCTCTCTCACACACACACACACAGACACACACACTCTCTCTCTCTCTTCACAAGGGGAGCTCCCTCCCTCCTCCCATCCATAAGACTGGCATCAAAGTCCAATGCCAATAGCAACCATTATCTCCCACTTAATGGATGTGGAGCATGCATCAGACCTCGCTTCCATCGTAGCTTCTTACCTACGCAATCATGGATTCAAGAAAACGCTCTTTGCTTTCCTTTGTGAGAATGGTGATGTTAGTGTGTGTGTGTGTGTGCGTGCGTGTTAAGTAAGAGTGAGAGTGGTCACTGGTGTGTGTCAGAGAGAGAGAGAGAGAGAGAGAGAGAGAGAGAGAGAGAGAGAGAGAGAGAGAGAGAGAGAGTTTGTGCTCATTTTCTAACACTATCTAAGACTGGGTTCACATTGAGGCAGTGGAAGAAAGAAGGGGGCACATGCTCCAATTAAAAAGCTCCATTTGGATAAGTGTGTTCACATAGGGCGGAGGAAGTGGGGAAAAGGTAGTCCATGTCAGCACAGCTTTTCTTCCACCCCCCCTATTCCATCTTCTGAAACCCCCCCCCCCCCCCCCCCCGGGGGCCGAGTGAGACTTCCACCTTGTCAGGTTTCTCGCCTCCAATCACATGGTGCCAAGCAAGCTTTGTCATGCGTGCTACCTCCGCCCTTTGTGAACGCCCTCCCGGTGGAAGTCCCATTTTCTCAGAGTTCCGCCTCGAACAAGGCCTGCAGAGCCATTTTCTTCCGCCGCTCCTTGTGAACCCACCCTAATGTACCTTGAAGGAGAGGGACTGGAGGGGCATGGAAAAATAAAGGGAGGTCTGGCTCCATTGCCCCCCCCCTCATGACTAATTGACACCACTTCTGTCAGGTGGGATCTACGGTCCCTATTAATTGGGGGCAGCGGGATCGGTTTTGCACCGTCCGATGGCGGTTTAATCTCCAAGTGATCACAATTAAAGTGAACACCAAGTAAATTTGATGTGAACATCAAGTGACCGCCAAGTGATCCCCATGTGAATCCCAATCGACATGTGATTACCTTGTGACCCCACCCATTACCAAGTGATTATAGTGTGACCCCGACTATCCCAAAGTGATTGCAGTGTGACCCCGTCCATCCCAAAGTGATCTCCAAGTGACCACCATGTGATCTCCACCCCGTCATTTTTGCTATATAATTCTATGTACACACCTTCATTTCAAGTGGCGTGCGATAGCTTAATGGGAGAGTTACGGCCTCCGGTTGTGTAGGTGGTGGGTTTGAGTCGCAGGGGCTCAACCGGCCGAAATCCTTTTATTCTTGAGAATAAATGGACGGTCCACATCTTTCGAAGATGATGGACCGTAGATCCCACTTGACAAAGTGGTGTCAAATAGTCCCGTGGTTGCCCCCCATCGTTTATAAGTGACACGGGGTGTCACTCACGGGATCGACGGCGTAGGCGCATTTGCGGCAGGGCGGGGTGCTTTGGGCCGTAGGATCAACGCAACAGGGGGGGCAAGAATATTATCCGCCAGACTCGCATTGCTTGCAGCGTGTCGCGATAGGTGGCTTGGTTAGGTTGCGTGAGTCCAGTGGGAGAGGTGGTGGGTTCAAGGCCTGGCGCGTGCAGGGGGGGGGGAGGGGGGGGAATACCTGAGGGAAACCTTTTTGCATGGCCCAGATGGGATCAACGGTGGATCCATTCTCCGCGGTCGATCCCTTGAGTCTCACCCGTGTCACATATCGACGAGGGTTGCCCCCCCCCCCCCCGGCGCGCGCGCACACACACACACACACTCTCACTCCAGCTCCCTCCCTCCTCCCTCTCTCCAGTCCATAGGACGGGTCACACAATCGTTCTTTTAAACCTAGCAAAGGTGGCATCAAAGTCCAATGCCATCAGCAGCCACTACTTCCCACTCCATGGCTGTGGAGCATGCATCAGACCTCGCTTCCATTGTAGCTTTCTACCTACGCAAGCATGGATTCAGGAAAACGCTCTCTGCTTTCCTGCGCGAGAATGGTGATGTAAGTGGGTCGGTGTGTGCGTTAAGTAAGAGTGAGAGTGGCGTGTGTGTGTGTGTGTGTGTGAGAGAGAGAGAGAGAGAGAGAGAGAGAGAGAGAGAGAGAGAGAGAGAGTTTGTGCTCATTTTCTCTTGTCTCCAGGCTTCTCAAGAGGCAGACGTTGCAGATTTGGAGACTCTTTACAAGCTTTACCTCTCGACCCAAGCCGAGTATGTGCTAATCAAATGCCAGTATTACTTTTTTATTCCCAAGCAAGGTGAACATCGTTCCCAAGAGGAACAATGTATTCGAGTCACACATAGGGTACAAGTCTTGGGCAGTAACCCCTTGGTCTTTTGGAAGATGAAATTGTTTCTCTCCACAGCTATTGCAAAGGAGTAAAATGTTTGAGAGATAATTGATTTGCATAGGTGTGGAGGGGGCAGGGGGTTCGAAATGAAGCTCTTAACGAGAAGGATTGAGACCATGAGACACCAGAACCCTCGTAAAGTCCTTGGTCATTTGGAAGATGAAATTGTTTCTCTCCACAGCTATTGCAAAGGAGTAAAATGTGATTGTGTGCTCGAGCTGCCTTGTTTATATTTACTTATGGACACAGAGAGAATTTTGGGTGTGGTGTCACCTCAAATAAAAGGTTCGAATTTTTTTGATCACATATTTGAAGAAGGTTGTGATCATAACTTTGGGTGCATTGTAGCCTGGGATTTTCAAGCAGGCAATTCCAAGGTACCTTGGCCAACAGAGGCACTAGTGTGGCTTAAGCCCTTTTTGCATCAGATTGATTTGGTCAACAAGCACTCTATGGAAACAGAGTGTTTTGACTGCTTGATCTGCTCCTGCAGTCGTGCAGGTATGACTACCTAGTTTAACAGAGTTATTAGAGGGCATAAGGGTGTCAAAGCAATTGATGGTAATAGAGTGTTTGGCTGCTTAGCTGCTCTTGCATTGATGCGTTTATGACTAATGTGAAATCGAAGGAGGACACGTTGGTACTTAAGCAGGAAGCTCTTTGCTGCTGAACTGCTTAAGTAACCAATGTGAGGCAAAAATAATCCATGACCATAGCATGAATATGACCAGCGACTTCTGTTTGATTGCTTGAGTAGCTAAGCTAGCACAAAGAGTCTAGAGGCAGAGTTTTTTGTTTTTTGTTTTTTTTGGGTGAAAAGATCATCTCTATAAATGTTTTGGACATCTCCATGTTGCTGAACTGCTCAGTTATCTATATTTTCACATAGTAACAGCAAATGATTGTGTCACGTTCTTGTGTTAATAAGGTGGTCGATGAGCCTTTATATGGCTTTATGGATAGTGGGTGGTAGTGTTTGAATTTGGTACATTCATTTGTGCATGTGTTTTAGTCTCTCCTATAATCCTTAAGTTCAGACCTTATGAAGGTATAATAAAAGCTACTTTTTATGTAGCTTCTTATGTTACTTGCTAATAGTTTCATTTTTTGATAACTTAATGCAGTTTGAGAAGATTCTGCTTGGTTTAGTCTTTGTTTGGGAGCTAAAAATGATTAGCACAAATTGTGTAGTTGATCTCATCTTTTGACAGTGAACCATCCAAAGCCAAGAAATCAAGGACCACTAAATCTGAAAATGGGCCTCCTAGTTTAGATAAGGTATTATGCCCACTGCTCGCAAAAACTCACTTCTTTTTGTTCTTATTCAGCTTTGTGTGTCTGATGGCCCAATATGCATTTAGTCCACTTAACGGTCATAATAGTGCTTCAAATGTGTAACCAAGTAAGAGTTGTTAATTGAAGCCTTTGGTTCAACTACAGGATGTTAGAGATGATGGAGAAAATGAACCGGCTAGTCCTCATACAAATGGAGGTATATCTTCGGAAAAGAAGAAAAAGAAAAAGGGTGATAAGAAGAATGCTTCAGTTGACCTACCTGTGTCGGATCAAACTGGTAAGCATGCAGATCCTGCAGAGGCCAAGAAGAATACAAAGGAGGAATGCTCAAAGAAGAAAAAAGGGGGAGAAAACATAGAGGTCAAACATACAAAAATAGAGGGTCTCAAGTCAGAATGTGAAAAGGTCTTCTCTAATGGGAATGCAGCCCAGAGTGATAGCACTTTTAAGGAAAACGTCATGGAAAACCATGATGCAGATGGTGGTTGCCTGGTGATTCTGCAGGAACTCCCTCATTCTAGAAAGTCTTCAAGCAAAAAAAGCAAAAAGGAAAAGAAAGAACAAGAACGTGTGTTACTGCAACATAAGGAGACTTCAGAACAGCAAAGTCTATTATTGCAAAGTAAAGATATTTCAGCTGCAACTAAGTCGAAGCCAGCAGACAATCTGCAAGTTTCGCCACATAATGACGAAAAGCCCAAAAAAAAGAGAAAAACATCAGAAGACTCTAGCTCTAAGGATGGGAAAGAGGATGCTGCTGTTGCTAAATCTGCGTCAGAAATACTAAGTTCTGAGAATATCTCAAACCAGCTAATTAATGCCTCCAAACGATTGACTAAGTCAGTTCATGAATTCGAGGGGGGTGAAATCAAAGCAAAGAAAAAGAAACATAGAAAGGAGGTATCTTTGCAGTGTGCTGAAGGTGGTTTGAAGGAACCATCAAAGTCAGAGTTGGAAGAAGACCAAAATGAGGATACTGACAATACAAAGCGTCATGGCAAGAAAAGAAAGGTAAAAGAGTATGTCAATGCTGGAAAGAACTCCAAGCAGGATTCTAGCAACTCGGGCAGCTCTCCAGAAAAGCTGAAGGAATTTGAGGGTGTTGCGGATAAAGATGTGGAAACGGATGATTTTGTGGGTGTTAAGGCAAAAAAGAAAATAGACACTCCCAACGATAAAAGAACTGTGAGTAATTTCCGCAGATTCTGTTTTGTCTGTACATTGCCAGGATAAGCACATTGTAGACAATAGAAAAACAGGAAGGCTGAGCAGGTACAGCCACCCTCCATTCACTTCGTTTTCACTAACACACATGTATATTGCCTCTCATTCATTAGTTTTTAACTGGACAGAAATTATTGCACTGTCCTCTATGTACGTGAGGCCTGCATGCCGTACAAGGGCGATTATGCTTAAGTAGTTGTGATTCATGTCATTCTCGTTGAACCTAGCTGCCTTGACCATTTAGAGAGAGAGAGAGAGAGAGAGAGAGAGAGAGAGAGAGAGAGAGAGAGAGAGAGAGAGAGAGAGAGAGAGAGAGAGAGATATGATACGAAATGAAATGTAATATTAACGTCTTCAAAAGGCCAAATTGACCTGTGAGACCAAAAAGGTTACATGTGGTGAATCTAATACCAGGGCTGGGTACAAAAAGTACAAAGAGCTGAAAAGGAAATAGTGGGTAGGGGTGGGGTGAAAGCTGATACAAAGGAGGGGGAGGGGTGTGGGCTGATATAATGGAGCTCCTTGGCAGTAGAGACATTAGTATCCAAAAGGCTGTAAAGGTTCAATGTCCTCCAAGGTAAGCACTTTGTCGGGACGGCTCCTATGTCGCGACAAAGTGCTTAAATGGAGAGATGCACTTAGGTCGCAAGAAAGCTAGGGAACTTAGATAGCGATAGAAAATTCAGTATGGTATGGATTCTCTATCCCAATTTGCGTTGATGTCGAGAGGGCCCCCTCATCCGCGGGCGACGGGATCGCCCCAACTCTTATCGCCCGATCAAGCAGTATGCCTCTTGTGCTGCTATGTTGTGGGGGCTGCTCGAACTCCTCTGTTTGTGACTAAATGAAATTTGTAATCTGCCGTTGTCGTTGGTTCTCTCTCATTGTGCCCCTCTTCAAGAGGTCCTGTGTGTCTGCGAATCTCCAGTAAGTATAATCCGAGGCATTTCTGATCTTGGTATCTCATGACTCTAGAAAGTGGTCCAAAACCCTCTCTGAATAGACAGTGAGAGCTGTCTCACATCTCATAGTATACTAGGCAGTGACATGTAATGTAGCTCTGTCTCGGGCTCTATCTGGTACACCTGACAAATCCTGGACTCAGCGGGTACTCCTCTAAAACTACCTGTCTCGATCTCTAGCTGACGTGAGGATGTGTGTATCTGACCAATAGCACATTGTATCCCGTGGTATCCATGTATCTTGGTCTGATCACAAAACCATCCTCCGTAAGCTGGAGAAGATGCTCATTGCTCTCTATAGAAAGCCATCTTCGTACCCAACTCATGTGTAGGCTGTATCCATGTCTTCTTTGTATCCAGCTGAATCAAGTCCTGTCTGATGAGCTTGGTAATCTTTGCCCTAGTGAGGAAGATGGAGGGTGCATCCAGAGAGTACTGAAATGGGGATAGGCGGTCCATACTAAAGCCATGTAACTGAAACCAAGATGCCATCTTTGCATACCAACATGACCTATCTCCCTGCAATGCCAGTTGTCGCGAAGACTCTAGTGCTAATCGAGCATATCTGTCTCTAGGGAGAGCCTAGCCTCCCAGGTGCTATGCAAAAATGATACTGATCGAGTGAGTGCCTTCATTACTAATGTAGGAGCAGCGAGCTCCGCCCTAACAATGTCATGTGGTACTGAGGCCTTGGCCCTAATCATTCGAAAAATCATAGACATCAAGGGCCTTTCCATACATCTCCATCCATTAGTATCGCCAGCTCTGCTATGATGATCAACTAAGGGGCCCCATATCTCCACTCCGTACAGCATGGCCGAAGTGACCAAAGTGTCAAAGAGCCAAGGCTTTGTCCGAGGTTCCTAGAACTGGACCTGCGAATATATCCTCTCAAGTCTCCCCAATGCTGCATAGGCTCTGGTCAATCTCGTATCTATGGGCACCCCCATCTCTTGCAATCTGGGTATGAGTTTGGCTCGTGGCACTGTATCAAATGCTTTGCGGAAATTCACAAAGCTACAATAAATCCTCCTACCATGGTGTCTACCCTCCTCAATAATGGCTCTGAGCATCAAAATCTGATCAAGATTGGAGAAACCTCTCCTAAACCTTGCCTGTCCTGTTGCTCGTATGCCCTCTCTCTGAGAATCTACTTAACTCATGCTCAAGAATTGATGCATATAGCCTAGCCAGAGTGTGACCAACCATGATGGTGCGGGCATAGGATCTCCCGACTTGAAGATAGGGCTAGTACAATGGATTATGTTATGACTCTGCCAGGACTCATTCCTTCCTTTTAGGATTCCATGGTGGGAACTAGGCTGGTTGGGGTAGTAGTCGATCATACTATCGTGTCTTTCACTCTATCGTTCTAGTTTAGCATAGCTCCATTGGGAGAGGTCTCCACACATACTCGTATACTTCACGAGGGAGACGGATCTAGTGTACATTGATGAGATATACAGGCAGCTATGCACTCGAGCCAAGACGACCACTAGATGAGCTCACCCAGATTCTGACAGAGATGCTCCATGATGCAGCATCAGAGGCATATCCCCACAGCCAGCCTACACGTAGACGATCTGGGAGCATGCCTCGAGGGAGCCATTGGTATGATGAGGAGTGTAGAGAGACGAGGATGAGATTATAGAAGAGAGGTGCTCATGGGTACTACTAGACATAGACGATCACGGATTATCTTTCGCTGCCTAGTGCGACGAAAGAAGAGGGCTTACGTGTCTCATTTAGAGCGTGATCTGTATCAGTTGTTTATAAGTCGGGACTCCAGTGAGGCATGAGGCTTTTCCATGAGCGCTCTCCACCGCCAGTCTTCACTTCCACAGAGACATGGGGGGAATTTTCTACATCTCTCTACAGCATATGGGCAACCACCTTTGCCTGACCCTCCATAGGCATGCCCAATGACATGTACTTTCTTTATTGCTGAGAGGGTAAGGAAAGCCATTATTAGGATGAAGACAAGGAGCGTAGGATCATGATGGTCTTGTAGCAGCACTTCATTCATGCAAGAGTATGCTTGCAAAGCCTCTTGCTATGATGTTTAATAGAGCCATGTATGAGGGTTTTCTTGAAACCTAGAGTATGTTCAGGATTGTGGCCATGCCGATGTGGAAAGCATGTAAAATCACCTGCTGCAAGGAATCTTTGTAGGCCATTCAAAATGGCCAATCCATGTGCAGTTCCCATATCAATCAAGTATCTGCCATACTTAGTGTGCTCCTCATCTTGTGATAATCTAGACAGTGTCACAAGACGGGCACTACGTGCCAATAGAAAAGAACAGACTGAACAAACTTTTAGCACTTCATTAACAATTGAATTGAGAGAGAGAGAGAGAGAGAGAGAGAGAGAGAGACGACACGCGACACGGAGTGGCGGAATTCCACCCAGAGAGTATTGGCCCCAAACCTTGGTGCCTCTTTCGGTATTTCTTAATATTGCATCAACACAGTACAAGCCGGGACTCCAGACTCTGCACCTTCTCCAGGAAGCATACCAGAGAATGAGCCCTAACCTCATATTTAAAGGCCCTTGGCCTAAAAAGCAATTATAGTGAAAAGCCTTCAAACTCAAAAGCATTTGATCCAAAAGCAAAGCCAAAAAGCTACCAACGTATTTGCGGAAATCCGTACAGCCTGCCACGTCATCAGCCAGCGCAATTTTTGAAAATCTGCCACGTCATCAGTTTTTTTTTTTTGTGTGTGTGTGTGTGCTGGTCCTTTATTTTAATCCTTTGTCGCTTGGGGCCCCATCGAACGGGGTCCCCATAAGTTGGTAGGACTTCTTCTTCTGTTACTTGTTCTTCTTAGGGTTTAGGCCCCTCGGCCAGCATTTGCAAGTTGGATCCATTCTTTAGGCTGACACGTGAGCAGTTTGTGACAGACAGGCCCATTTCTGTAATATCAAGCTCTCGCATCAACTCCTCTGAGGTATCGTAGAATACTGTTTGGTGATGGGCAGTCCTAGTATTGAAATAATGTCACCATCCTTGGAAAGCTCTCATATATCATCATCCAAAATAGAGAAGGGGGACTAGTCCTAGTATTGAAATCCCCCAAGATAATAATGTCACCATCCTTGGAAAGCTCTCATATATCATCATCCAAAATAGAGAAGGGGGACTGTTCTCTAGGTGATGCATATACTGACGTACTAGGAGGGAAATAGCAAATAGCGATGTAGAGGTATCTACTTGTCCTTGCCTTCAATCTCACCCACATATACCTAGCATGTTCATTCCTCCGAGCTATATGTATCAGAGGTTGTAACTCCTCCCTGAATAAGATTGCCACTCTCTTGAACCTCGTCCTCTGTGCTTTGATCGAGTCTCCTGTCTGCAAGCTGTCTCCCATCTGTATCCGCTTACATGTGGCATGGACATCCCTGGGGTGTGATGCGTCTCAGAGTAGAAAATGATGTCCCTCCTTGTGAAACTATCCTCAAAGGCCCCTACATCAAGGCGCAAAGATGCATTACAATTCCATGTAGCCACTCTGAGTGTGGTCCCACAGGTCCTGCGTTGTCATGCGGGGCGCTTCTCCAGAATAACCACTCGTCCATCCCTGTAGAAGGCCACTTTCCCCTTTTCTCGAGTTGTTATTATCTCGGGCATAACTTCTTTTATATGAGCAAGTTGTGAGAGTGTGAGGTCATCACCAAGGAATATGCCCGTTTTCTTTAGTGTAGGACGCTTCTTCAAGAAGTCTTTCTTTGCCTCCATGGATGGGAAACGCATGATTAGAGCTCTCCTTTGAAGTCTCCTGTCACATATTGGTGACGTGGTTGGCCCTCGGACATACACACACACCCTATTGCCTGAAATGCACCGACGAGCTGACGTGGCAACCAACAGAAAATCTGTTGCAAAACGTGTTGACATGCTGATGTGGTAGACTGTACGGACAATAGTACGGACGCTCCACTTTTTGGGTTGACAAGCCGTACGGAATTCCGGAAATTACGCTGGCCAACTTTTGGGCATTATGCTTTAATTTTGAGAAGCTTTTGGAGTTGAGAAGCTTTTCATTTTAAAAGATTTTGGGGCTTTGCTTTTGGACATCCTTTGTACCAATAGATAAGTTGGATGGGCCTCACTTCCCAGAGCATCTAGACGCAGAGTCTGAGAGTGAGCACCCCCGACTGTCTTGTACTTTGAACACAGATTAATATAAAAAGAATTACCGAAAGGGGCGCTAGTCTTTGAGGCCAATACCTTTGGGCACGGAACTACGCTGGGCCGTGTCATCTTTCTGAATTGTTTTGAAGTGGATCTCTGTTGTGTCGGGGTAGAATCTTGACTTGGGGTGTCCAAGTTTGTTATAGTGGTATCAGAGCACAGATAGATTCTTCTACGGAGGATCCGATCCTTTTTGTAGCGCATATAGCTTTTGGGATAGAATCTTCGTGCCCCGACCCCGGACTTACTAGCTACTCCCACCCTTAATACATCGTGCATTGGGCGCGCTCCCGTCTTCATCGCTCTGTCTATGGGACATAAAGCCATAAAGAATCCTAGATTACACATGGGTTTCGTGAAGAATCTGACAAAGATGACACCTCTCAATGGGAAGGCAATAAAAGTTGAAGATGTGGCGCGGGAACTGAATAAAAGAATGAAGATTTGGGCAAATTTTTTTCGAACAAGTTTGCCAGAACAGAGAAAAAACGTCAAGTGCAGATTGACACGTGTGAACAAATTGATTAAGTACTCCAGGGACTCGAGATTGGCGAAACGTCTGAAGAATTACAAGATTTACTCAAGATGGCTTGTGGCCATTGCTGCTTCTCTCAAGTAGGGAGGAAAGCCGAAAAGACAGACGAGTGCAGAAAAGCGGAACTTGTACTCGCAGAAAGACATGGACAAGCACTCTTGAAAAGAAGCACTTCTACAGAGCCAACCAATATGACTTCCTCGAAGACGAGCAAGAAAACGAAAGAATTTAAAGAAGGTGGACAATCGATTCAATTTGGATCCTTTTTTGGGTTCTAAGATGCTCCGAGGGCTTTGGCCTTCATTTAGTAGTTTGACATAGCCTTCTCTGAAGGGCACTACTCAGAGCACTCCAAGATTAGGAGGGTTGCATCTTTCTTCACAAGAAATTCTCGAACATGATGGTCCACTCTTCTTTGGAGGAAGGAAGCTCCAATTAAATGTTTGAAATTCAAAAGGCTCTTTATTTCTTCTTGGCTGACTTGGGAGTACGAATGAGATATACGAACCGCTTGGAATCATCTTCGGATGACCAAGGGAGATTCTTTGGACGCTTATTGTGAGAGAGTTTTGGAAGTCTTTTCTACCAACCTCTTCATTTAAGGTCTCTTTAAGGAACAAATTGAGCGGTTTTGTTGCGGACTCCCTACAGTGATCCGAGACTACTGCCTGGAACAAACGTCGAATTCTATTCAAGAAGATGGGTCATGCGAAACGGGGTTTTGCAATACATTTGGAAATTCTTATCCCACTTATGAGATCTTGACTCAAAGAACCCAACAGACCTCTCATAATGAAAGTAGAAAGAGAAACAGTGATCCGAGACTACTGCCCGGAACAAACGTCGAATTCTATTCAAGAATTGATGGGTCATGCGAAACGGGGTTTTGCAATACATTTGGAAATTCTTATCCCACTGATGAGATCTTGACTCAAAGAACCCAACAAACCTCTCATAATGAAAGTAGAAAGAGAAACAGTTCCTAGGACAAAGAAGAGAAAGATACACGTCCCTGACTGACTCTTAGAGAAAGGGCTATCTATCTCAAAGAGGGGAAGTGCTTTGGTTGTGGGGAATATGGACACATCTCCGCAAAGTGCCGCAAAAGGCACAGCGAGAACAGACTGAAGACAAGCCAGAGAGTTCTAGAGCAACAGAGTAATGTGGTAGAAAGGCAAATGAAAATATAATTGGTACCACATTGCATGGGGCTCGAACCGAATGAGATGAACCAAAGTACAAAACTTTGCCGCTCTTAGGGCAAAGTGAAAGATCAAGAAGCCCTCATTTTCTTTGATGGAGGAGCCCAAGGCCAACTTCTTTTCACTTGAATTGGCGGCTTGATTTGGTTTTACGCTCGACAGGCTGAGGTAGTTCTAGCGGCACCTGGACGGGATGTTGTCAGCGGTGTTTAGGGACGAGGACTTTTACGTAACGCCCTTATGAAGGTTGTGACGTCCTCCTCGAAATCCCTTGATGCCACAAGAACAACGCCGTGGTTGACTATCGGACTGAGAAAGCGACTTTGACTTATGAAGGACTAAGAGATTGTACTAGATGAAATTCAATTTCTTTACTCGATTTTCTAGAGAGATGTCACAAGACGGGTACCACGTGCCAATAGAAAAGAGCAGACTGAACAGACTTTGAGCACTTCAATACATGCAGAACTGAGAGAGAGAGAGAGAGAGAGAGAGAGAGAGAGAGAGAGAGAGAGAGAGAGAGAGAGAGAGAGAGAGAGAGAGAGAGAGACGACACGCGACACGGAGTGGCAGAATTCCACCCTGGAGAGTATTGGCCCCAAAGCTTGGCGCCCCTTTCGGTATTTCTCTTTATTGCATCAACACAGTACAAGCCGCTACTCCAGACTCTGCACCTTCTCTAGGAAGCATGCCAGAGAATGAGCCCTAGCCTCATATTTAAAGGCCCTTGGCTTGAAAAGCAGTTACAGTAAAAAGCCTTTAAAACTCAAAAGCTTCTGGTCCAAAAAGCAATGCCAAAGCTGTCAGCGTAATTTACGGAAATCCGTACAGCTTGCCACATCATCAGCCAACGCAAAACGCGAAAATCCGTACAGCCTGCCACGTCATCATGCCAACGTAATTTTTAAAAATCTGCCATGTCATCAGTTTTTGTGTGTGCGGGTCTTGCTTTATTTTAATCCTTTGTGTCACTTGGGGCCCCATCGAACGGGATCCCCATAAGTTGGTAGGACTGCTTCTGTTACTTGTTCTTCTTAGGGTTTAGGCCCCTCGGCCACATTTGTAAGTTGGCTCCATTCTTTAGGCTTTGACACGTCAGCAGTTTGTTACATCTCCCCTTCTTGAAAGAGAGTAATCGTCCGCGATTACAGTATATCTTCAAAACAACTCAAGTTAGCACTGAAACCACTGTCACAAGAAGGGCACCACGTGATAATAGAAAAGAACATACTGAACAGACTTTTAGCACTTCAATAACAACTGTTCAATAACAAGTGAATTGAGAGAGAGAGAGAGACGACACGCGACATGGAGTGGCGGAATTCCACCCCAGAAAGTATTGGCCCCAAACCTTGGCGCCCCTTTTGGTATTTCTTTATATTACCTCTGATTCGCAAAGTAGAACAACCGGGGAGCACCTCCTGTGCAATCTGCGCACTAAAGAGTGTCAGAGAGGGCCCCCAAGGCTCATATTTAAAGGCCCAAAGCCTAAAAGCATCAAATATGAAAAGCTGACCCCAAAAAATCACTTTCCTAAAATTTCGGAATTTTGCCTAAAAATCTGTCGCGAATTCCGAAACGTCCGTACATGTGCCACATCATCATATTTTGATGTGCAAAGTCTTTTGAGTGTGTTCTGCTTTATTTTTAATGCCTTTATGTCACTTGGGCCCCATCCGACGGTGTCTCGTAAGTTGGTGGGGGGTTTTGGCTTCTCGACCGGGATGTGCAGGTTGGCTCCGTTCTTCAGTGGCTTTGACATGTCAGCAATTTGTTACATCTCCCCTTCTTGAAAGAGAGTAATCGTCCGCGATTACAGCATATTTGCAAAACAACTCAAGTTAGTTGAATCTTCTTTTTCCGAGGGTCATTCCAAGGGACATTCAATTTGCTCTTTTTGTTATAAGGAGTTAGCTTCTCCTTTCGGCTGTTTTGATCAAGGAGTTATCTTCTCCTTTCGTCCAGATTGGAACTCTTGATATTCCGGCGTAGTAAAATTAGCCATCACACCGAGACCGTACTGATCTTCCACGGGTGTCTTGATGCACTAAAATTACATACCGAGGCAATCTCATCCAATCAGGAATATTCAGTAGTTGGCACATCACAATGCAACACAAATGCTCACATATGCATGTTACAGGACATAGAAACATAAAGTCGTCGATGAACACTCCTCCCGCATAACTTAACAAGGTCCGGGCCGGGAGATATTCAACGACTCCCTCATCACTCCTCCCGCATAACCTAAAAAGGTCCGGGCCGGGAGATATAGAGGCCTTTTACAACCAAACGTCCCCCAAACCGCAGCCTGCGTCGTTTAGAGGTGCTGAGAGTAACCACTGCTCAGACTTCTTAATACTCCTTCCGCATAACCATCGAGGACCGGGCCAGGAGTCGCAACAATAATACTCCCCCCGTAAATAACCACAAGGGTCTGGGCCATGAGTAAAAAAACAGCACTTTTCAATCATTCAATACTACCCCCACAAATAACCACAAGGGTTTGGGCCATGAGTATGAACAAGCATTCTCAAACATAATTTCTTACTACTCCACTCGGGAGTAAAATCACCAATCATTGAAACCAGTATTAAAACCAGAGTCAAACAATTCAAATCGGCACCAAGACAGGTTCAAAACAGATACCATCCATTTCAAAACAAATTCCAAACAGGATCACCAAATAAGTTCTCAAACAGATTTCAAACTTTAAAGAGCAATCTCGACATCAATCGAGCTCGAAAAGTCGACTGACTTTCCATCCTGAAACCTGCACCAAAAAATTAGGGTTAGGTTCATTCCATAGGGTTGTAGCCGAGCACAACACAATCCATCAACTCTTGGACAAACAGTGTTTCTTTGGCGGCGATGGTAGTCCCAAGATAGCAATCGCACTGGACCTCCAAGGTCATCTGATCGTGAAGAGACATCTACTGGGAGATGTCGTGAAATTTCAAGATATAATCTACTAGGGTTTCCATGGCAAGCATTTCAGGATATCCCACTCTGCCAGAAGTTGCACTCCGAAGGAAGATGTCAGAAACCATATAACTTCTGGCAAAATTTTTCGTGAAAGCTTGCCAAGTACTTGGAGTATGCTGCTTGGTAGCTATCAACATCTGCATGGCCTTGCCTCTGAGAAAAACAGTGACTCGAAACAAATCATGGATCCTTCTTTTGCAAGTGATCTTAATGGCTTATGCCCTGTAAGACATGAGCGGTTTGCTCTGTCTGCTCTTTCGTAGGACCAGTATGCTTTCAGAAAAGCACCCGCCTGATGCTCTGATACCACTGTCACAAGACGGACACCACGTGCCAATAGAAAAGAGCAGACTGAACAGACTTTTAGCACTTCAATAACAACTGAACTGAGAGAGAGAGAGACGACATGCGACACGGAGTGGCGGAATTCCACCCCAGAGAGTATTGGCCCCAAACCTTGGCGCCCCTTTCGGTATTTCTTTATATTGCATCAACACAGTACAAGCGGGTACTCCAGACTCTGCACCTTCTCCAGGAAGCATGCTAGAGAATGATCCCTAGCTTCATATTTAAAGGCCCTTGGCTTGAAAAGCAATTACAATAAAAAGCCTTTAAAACTCAGAAGCTTCTGGTCCCAAAAGCAATGCCAAAAGCTGCCAACGTAATTTACGGAAATCCGTACAGCCTGTCACGTCATCATGCCAGCGCAATTTTCGAAAATCTGCCACGTCATCAGTTTGTGTGTGTGCAGGTCTTGATTTATTTTAATCCTTTGTGTCACTTGGGGCCCCATCGAACGGGGTCTCCATAAGTTGGTAGGACTTCTTCTATTACTTGTTCTTCTTAGGGTTTATGCCCCTCGGCCACATCTGTAAGTTGGCTCCATCAGCAATTTGTTACAAGAGAATTGAATGATGATTGCAGGTTGAATATGTTTTGACCTCGAAAAAGAACGCCAATATTTTCTCCATACTCATGCCGATTGCTTTTCTGAGGGCCTGCCAGGCGAGTTGCCACCATCTCGTCCTAAGGATCATACTATTGATCTGAAACATGGAAGCACATGTCACAAGACGGGCACTGGCACCACGTGCCAATAGAAAAGAACAAACTGAATAGACTTTTACCACTTCAATAAATACAGAACTTAGAGAGAGAGACGACACGTGACACGGAGTGGTAGAATTCCACCCCATAGAGTATTTGCCCCAAACCTTGGCGCCCCTTTCGAAATTTCTTTATATTGCATCAACACAGTACAAGCGGGTACTCAAGACTCTGCACCTTCTCCAGGAAGCATGCTAGAGAATGAGCCCTAACCTCATTTTTAAAGGCCCTTGGCCTTAGAAGCAATTACAGTGAAAAGCCTTCAAACTCAAAAGCTTTTGGTCCAAAAGCCATGCCGAAAAGTTGCCAGTGTAAATCACGGAAATCCGTACAGCCTGCCACGTCATCAGCCAACGCAAAACAAAAATCCGTATAACATGCCACGTCATTAGCCAACGTGATTTTCGAAAATCTGCCACGTCATCAGCAGCTACGCAATTTTTGGTGTGTGCTTATGTGTGGGTCTTGCTTTATTTCCTTTATGTCACTTGGGGCCCCATCGGACGGGGTCCCCATAAGTTGGTAGGACTTCTTCTTCTGGTACTTGTTCTTCTTAGGGTTTATGCCCCTCGTGGCCGGCATCTGTAAGTTGCCTCCATTCTTTAGGCTTTGACACGTCAGCAGTTTGTTACATCTCCCCTTCTTGAAAGAGAATGATCGTCTGGGATTACAACATATTTGCAAAACAACTCCGAGGGACATTCCGAGGGACAATCAGTTTGCTCTTTTTGTTAAGGAGTTAGCTTCTCCTTTCGTCCAGATCGGAACTCTTGATATTCCGACGTAGTAAAATTAGCCATCACACCCAGACCGTATTGATCTTCCACGGGTGTCTTGATGCACTAAAATTACATACCCAAGCAATCTCATCCAATTAGGAATATTTAGTAGTTGGCACATCACAATGCAACACAAATGCTTACATATGCATGTTACAAGACACAACAAACATCACCGGTGAGCACTCCCTCGAGACAAACGGTTTGAGGCATGAAGCTACTCAACGACTACCTCGTCACTCCCCCTGCAAATAACCTAAAAAGGTTCGGGCTATGAGCTCAGAGGACTGTACAACCAAACGCTCCCCAGACCGCAGTCTACGTCGCTTGGAGGTTCAAGCATACAACCCCAGGCTTCGACCTGAGTCTTTCGGAGGTTTTCAAACATACAACGAAATGCTCCCCAGGCATCGGTTTGTGTCTTTCCGAGGTTCAAGCAATACCAAGACAGTATTTCTCACTTCTCCAACCGGGAGTAAAATCACCAATCATTGAAACCAATATTAAAACCAGGGTCAAACAATTCAAATCGGAACCAAGACAGGTTTAAAATAGATAGCATCCATTCCAAACAAATTCCAAACAGGATCACCAAACAAGTTCTCAAACAGATTTCAAACTTAAAAAGCAATGTTGACATCAGTCAAGCTCGAATAGTCGACTGACTTTCCATCTTGAAGCTTGCACCAAAAATTAGGGTTAGGTTTATTCCATAAGGTCGTAGCCGAACATAGCATGGTCCACCAGCTCTTGGACAGACAGAGTGTCTTTGGCGGCGATGAAGTCCCAAGATTGCAATCTCATTGAAGAGCCACCTGCTGAGAGATGTCTAGAAATTTCAAGCTATAATTTGCTAGGGTTTTCATGGCAAGCATTTCGGGATACCCCACTCTTCCAGAAGTTGCACTCCGAAGAAGATTTCAGAAACCATACAACTTCGGTAAAATTTTTCTTGAAAGCTTGCCAAGTCCTTGGAAGTGTGCGGCTTGGTAGCTATAGACATCAACATCTGCATGGCACTGCTTTTGAGAAAAACAGTGGCTCGAAACAAATCTTGGATCCTTCGCTTATAAGTGAACTTAATGGCTTATGCCCTGTAAGACATGAGCGGTGAAGATGGGAGCGCGCCCAGATGCGTGATGAAGTAAGGGTGGGAGTGGCTAATAAGCCCGGGGTCGGAGCACGAAGATACCTCAAGTAACTTCCAAAAGTCGTTTGGTTTGCTCGGTCTGCTCTTTTGTGGGACCGGTATGCTTTCAGAAAAGCACATGCCTGATGCTCTGATACCACTATCACAAGACAAGCACCACGTGTGTAACAGACTTGGACACTCCAAGTCAAGAATCAACCGCGATAGCACCAAATAACCACTTCAAAACAATTCACAGATCACAATAGATTTGCACTGGCCCGGCGGAGTTCCGTGCCTAGAGATATTGGCCCCAAAGACTGGCGCCCCTTTCGGTATTTCTTTTTATATTAATCAAATCAAAGTACAAGAGAGTGGCTAGGGTTTCACTCTCAGACTCTGCGTCCAGATGCTCTGAGAAGTGAGGCCCTCACCACTAATTTAAAGGTATAAGGGATACCCAAAAGCAGAGCCCCAAAAGCTTTTAAAATCAAAAGCAGTAGTCCTCTCTCTCTCTCTCTTAAGAGTCTTTTCTTTTTTTATATAAAAAAAAAGCAAAATTCGCGTCGCTCATCATTTCAAAAAAAAAAAAAAAAGCCTCCGCGATTTTCGGAAATTAGGGTTTTTGGCAGAAATTAGGGTTTGCAGGAATTTTAGGGTTTCTGGCAGAAATTAGGGTTTTTGTTGTCTGTCACGTCATCACTTTGTGACATACCCCCCTCTTGAAAGCATTGTAATCGACCGCGATTACGCTTGCAAAACCGACAAAAGCCATAAACCGTCTTAGCAGACACTGACTGTTAGTACCTACGTACTAGGAACACACATCTAGCACATGTACAAAATCGACAGTCACATCACAGGACATCACCAGACATCACAGGACATCACATGACATCCAACATTCATTCGGATCTTAGACCATGATTTATCGGCAATGTAGCTAGCAATCACATCTAGGTCCAATCGGGACCTCATCGATGTCCGATTGACTAACCCCTATTGCAACCATGTCTATTCGAGATCAAGTAGACCAAAATGCTGCAGTCATTTCGTCTATCAGTTCCTACACTCACAAGAAGTCAAGAACAAATCAGTATCGTTATCAGGAATTCCATTCCATAAAGTCATCCAGCAGAATACTGTCAGCTCTCAATATCCTTGAAGCTCAAAGAGACATTAGTGACTTTAGTATCAAAATCGAGGCATCTGTTGACAAAGGAGCGGAGTAACTCCCCTCTTGTGCATCCCACTGCACCAGATCTTCGACCGAGCTGAGTTTCTGGGTTCCGTTTGGAGTAGACTATGCTAAACCAAAACATCGAGGTAAAGTTTCACAATCCGAGGAGTATCTGCTAGGTCCTCCTCCTCCATCCACTTCGCATCAAATGCAGGAAAATTCTTGAACAAAAGCAAGAACCGCCTTCGGACTTTACCTTTCTTCGTATCGTTATGTGCCAAAATCTGTTCAGGAACAAGGACTTCCTCGTTTTCTTCCACTTCGGGTTGCTCATCAGGCTCCCCATCATCAGGCACATCACCCGTAACAGGGTTCAAGAGACTCACATGCAATGCATTATGAATCCTCCAAGTATTTGGCAGGTTCAATCGGAAGGAGACATCATTTATCTTTTCAGTAATTTGGAAAGGTCCGTAGTATCACATACTAAGCTTTGGAAAAAGCCTCTCCTTTTCCTTTTTCTTTCTTAGGTGTGCCTTCTCAAAAGTAAGAGCACCCAATCATCCTCCTTCAATTTCAAGTTGCGACGATGGCGATCCGCTGCCTTTTTCTGTCGTTCTTGAGACTCCTGCAAAGTCTCGCGAACCTTGGCAAAAGCCATATCCAAATCTCGCGAATATTCATCCGCTTCAAATATCTAATATTTCATGCTCAGGAAGGATGGAACCTTCGCAGCACTTTCAACAATCTCACATGGCGTCTTTCCCGTCGAAGAGTGTATCGTGTTACTGTAGGCAAATTCCACCAAAGGTAAGTTCTTTTCCCATTGAGTCTTCTGATCCAAGATACAAGACTTCAATAAATCTAAAATCATTGAATTGATAATCTCAAATTGCCCGTCAGTCTGCAAGTGGAACGATGACGAGAACTGCAACTGCGTGCCAATGTTCTCCCAAATTGCCTTCCAAAACAAACTCATAAATCTGGGGTCTCTGTCGGAGACAATCTTCTGATCCGAGATTCAATTGAGTCTTCTGATCCGAGATACAAGACTTCAATAAATCTAAAATCATCGAATTGATAATCTCAAATTGCCCGTCAGTCTGCAAGTGGAACGATGACGAGAACTGCAACTGCGTGCCAATGTTCTCCCAAATTGCCTTCCAAAACAAACTCATAAATCTGCGGTCTCTGTCGGAGACAATCGTCTCAGACGTGCCATGTAATCGGAAAATCATCGTGATCATTCTTTGTTCTTGGGAGATGAAAAATGAAATCCATTGCAATACTTTCCTAGGGGTGGGTGGGTACGGGTAAAGGCTGTAACAATCCCTGTGCCTTATGCCTGTCAAACTTGACCTTCTGGCATACCAAGCAACTGCGCACAAACTCTTCCACATCCTTTTTGAGTCTCGGCCCAAAGAAGTATCTCTCTACCCCCTTCATGGTGGTAGCAATGCCGCGGTGACCCGTAAAACGTGGACAGTGGCATTCAGTCATAACCTTATCCCTCAACGGCTGTGTAACGCACAACATAGTCTGTTTCATCAAGTAGCCTTCCCGAAGGGAGTATCCAGCTACTGTCTCCCCACGCTGTATCTGTGTGAAAATATCTGCAAAATCTGTATCTGTGGCATACTGATCAATGGTTTGATCTTCAGGCCCTCTGAAAAGCAATCGGCATGAGTGTTGAGAAAAATCTTGGCGTTCTTTTGATAAGGTCAAAACATATTCAACCTTTATCCAGCGTTCAGTTCTCTCCCAAAAGAATGAGTAAGAAACTGAAGTTCATCAAGTACAATCTCTAAGCCCTTCATTTATCAAAGTCGCTTTCTTGGCTCGGTAGTCAACCACGGCGTAGTCTTGTGGTACCAAGGGATTCTGAGTAGAACGTCACTCGCGTGCCCTGAACACCCCTATCATTGCAAACAAAGTTTGCCAATGCTCGGTGTAATGGCAACATCCCATCCGGGTGCCAGTCGAACTACCTCCGCCTGTGGCGTTAGTCTGTCGGGCGTAATTCCAAATCGAGCCGCCAATTCCAAGTGAAAAGAAGTTGGCCTTGGCTCCTTCAAAAGAGCTTCCTGATCCTTCATTTTGCCCCAAAAGCGGCAAAGTTTGTACTTTCATTCATTAAATTCTGTGCAGGTCCCACGCCATGTGGTACCAGTTCTGCTTTTCTATCTGCCTTTTCTGCCACATTCCTCAGCTGCTCTCGAACTCTCAAGCCTGTCGTCGTCTTTATCATTCTGTTCTTTCTGTGCCTTATTAGGGCACTTCGCGGAGATATGTCCATGTTCCCCGCATCCAAAGCAGTTCCCCTCTTTGATGAAGCGAGCTCTCTCCTCATGAGTAAGCTTGGGTCGTGCATCATTTTTCTCTTGGTTGCTCTTTTTTCTTTCTACTTTCATTCCTTGAAGTCTGTTCGGCTCGTTGTGTCATAGCCTCATCTCTGGGGTAGGTCAGACTGCCAGAGTGAATGGCAAAGCCCCGCGTCGCATGACTCATCAACTCGTGAATAGAAGCTGACTTCTGTTCCAAGCAGTGATCTCGGATCTCTGTAGGTAGACCCAAGGTAAACCGCTCAATCTGTTCTCTGAACGCGATCTTCTTGAATGAAGAGGTGGGTAGAAAAGAGCTCCAGAATCTTTCACAATAAGCATTGATTGTATCTTTCTTGGTCATCCGAAGATGGTTCCAAGCAGCTCGTATATCTCGCTCAAACTCTTGAGTCAACCAAGAAGGAATAAAAAGCCTCTTAAATTTCAGCCATTTAATTGGCGCAGTCTTGTTTAAAAGAAGCGTGGACCACCAAGTACGAGCATTCCCCTTAAAGTAAGAGGCAGCTCTCGGAATCTTGGAGTGCTCTGAATAGCATCCTCCCGCGAAAGCGATGTCAAACTGCTGTATAAAAGACAAAGCCTTCGAAGCATCTGAGTATCTTGAAAAAGTATCAAACTTGATCGAGTGGCCACCTTCCTTAAACTCTCGGACTTTCTTGCTTTCATCTTCGAGAAAGTCATACTGGTTGGCTTTGTAAAAAATTCTTCTTGTTCGCATAAAAGTTTCCATCATCGGAATTTGAGCTGTCTGTAGACGAGTCCTCAGTAGAACTGTCAGTCTCTGGGAGAGATGTAGCCTTCTTTGCCTTTTTCTTGCCCTTTCCGAAGCTTTGTGTCTTGCTTCGCTTTTTGCTTTTTCTGTCTTCTTCGCTCTAATCCGAGGAGCTAGAAGAACTGTCAGAAGAAGAAGAAGAAGAAGAACTTGGTACTTCTTCAAATCGAACACGTTTCTTCCGTTTCTTTGCCTTGTCAAATGTCAACCGACGACCCAAATATCCCGGGAAGTCAGTGCCTTTCATCTGCTTTTTGCCGTGCTTTTTGCCTTTCTTTTGCACGTCGAAAAGCTGAGCAATCCGTGCATCAACCACGGTCTCTAGTTCCTTCTCCGTATATTTCTTGGAGGCAGAAGGTTTCTTGTGAGCGGGTTTCGGGAGTGGTGTTGTGGTTCTTTGCCACTCCATCTTCACCTTCCAAATAGGCATATATTTTGCCATCTTCGGGTCCTTGGCAAAATTGAGCATCATCTTTGTTGCATCGCCAATCAATTGACGACGCTCCATCTCTCTTTGCTCTGCCTGAGTAGGTCGAGGCGGGCCATACTCTCTGTCTGAATCTTCGTTGTGATCCCAGCTCGCATCTCCAGATGCAAAGGGAGTCGACTGATCATTGCCTGAAGCCATAGGTGCCACGGGAATTTTTTTTTCGGGGATCGGATTTCCCGTAGAAGAGAAATCGGCCGTGCTCTGATACCACTGTAACAGACTTGGACACTCCAAGTCAAGAATCAACCGCGACAGCACCAAATAACCACTTCAAAACAATTCACAGATCACAATAGATTTGCACTGGCCCGGCGGAGTTCCGTGCCTAGAGATATTGGCCCCAAAGACTGGCGCCCCTTTCGGTATTTCTTTTTATATTAATCAAATCAAAGTACAAGAGAGTGGCTAGGGTTTCACTCTCAGACTCTGCGTCCAGATGCTCTGAGAAGTGAGGCCCTCACCACTAATTTAAAGGTACAAGGGATGCCCAAAAGCAGAGCCCCAAAAGCTTTTAAAATCAAAAGCAATAGTCCTCTCTCTCTCTCTTAAGAGAGTCTTTTCTTTTTTTATATAAAAAAAAGCAAAATTCGCGTCGCTCATCATTTCAAAAAAAAAAAAAAAGCCTCCGCGATTTTCGGAAATTAGGGTTTCTGGCAGAAATTAGGGTTTCTGTTGTCCGCCACGTCATCACTTTGTGACAACGTGCCAATAGAAAAGAACAGACTGAACAGACTTTTAGCACTTCAATACATGCAAAACTGAGAGAGAGAGAAGACACACGACACGGAGTGGCAGAATTCCACCCCAGAGAGTATTGGCCCCAAACCTTGGCGCCCCTTTCGGTATTTCTTTATATTGCATCAACACAATACAAGCCGGTACTCAAGACTCTGCACCTTCTCCAGGAAGCATGCCAGAGAATGAGCCCTAACCTCATAGTCAAAGGCCCTTGGTCTAAAAAGCAATTATAGTGAAAAGCATTCAAACTCAAAAGCTTCTGGTCCAAAAGCAATGCCAAAAAGTTGCCAGCGTAAATCACGGAAATCCGTACAGCCTGCCACATCATCAACCACCAACGCAAAACGCGGAAATTTGTACAGCATGCCATGTCATCAGCCAACGTGATTTTCGAAAATCTGCCACGTCATCAGCAGCTACGCAATTTCTTGTGTGTGCGTGTGTGTGGGTCTTGCTTTATTTCCTTTATGTCACTTGGGGCCCCATCGGATGGGGTGCCCATAAGTTGGTAGGAATTCTTCTTCTGTTGCTTGTTCTTCTTAGGGTTTAGACCCCTCGCGGTTGGCATTTGTAAGTTGCCTCCATTCTTTAGGCTTTGACACGTCAGTAGTTTGTTACAACACACCATCGAACCAGCCACCTTATTGTGTGAGCCGAGCCCAAAATGAAGAGATTATGAACCAAGTGAAAGACCTTTTGGAAAAGGGTCTTATCCAGCCGAGTACTTCATCCTACTACTCTCCGATATTGTTGGTTTTAAAGAAAGACGGATCTTGGAGAATGTGCATTGATTATAAAGCTCTCAATAAAATCACCATCAAGGACAGATTTCAGATTCCTAGGATCGATGATATTCTTGACCGACTACAGGGATCTTCTGGTTTCAGCAGGATTGATTTGAAAAGCGGATATCATCATATCAGAATCGTGCCGAGAGATGTCTACAAGAGAGCCTTTCGGACAAGCTTCGGTTTATATGAATTTTTGGTGATGCCATTTGGCCTTACCAATGCTCCAACGACTTTCAACCGAATAATGGATAGGATTTTCAGAGAGTATAGATCATTTGTCGACACTTTGTTGATGACATTATAGTCTTCTCCAAGAATGCGGCAGAACATAGACACCATCTACTTCAGGTCTTTCAGGCATTGCGAGATCACAAGTTAGTTATCAATGCCAAGAAGAGCGAATTTTTCTTACCGCAGAAACACTTTTTTGGACACACCGTCTCAACAGCAGGAGTACAGATGGACCCGGCCAAGATTGACAGTATACGTGATTGGCCCGATTTGAAGAATGTTCATGAAGCTAGAAGCTTCTTGGGCTTATGTTCTTACTACCGGCGGTTCATTAGAAAGTTTGCAGAGGTCGCTTGCCCTTTGCACATTCCAACTCAGAAAGGAGTCCCTTTCTCGTGGGGACCCACAGAGGTGATTGCCTTTCAGAATTGAAAGAGAAATTGGCTACTGGACCAATATTGAATTTGCCGGATTTGCAAAAGTCATTCAAAGTGTATTGTGATGCTTGTGGTCGTAGTCTGGGTGTGGTCTTGATACAAGAAGGCCATGTCATTGCCTATGAGAGCCTATTGTTTTCAAGGCCGGAATTGACAACATAGATTTATGAGAAAGAGCTTTTTGGCGGTTATCCATGCTCTTACTCAGTGGCAACATTACCTACTCGGAGCCGATTTTATGGTCTTCAATGATCATCAGAGTTTACGCTACTTCTTGTCACAGAAGCAGCTTTCGGAAAAGCAGATGCGGTGGATTGACACCTTGTCACAGTTTCACTTCTAGATTGTCCATGTACAGGGACAGAAGAACTTGGTGGCAGATGCTTTGTCCCGGAAACTGCTAGTTTTGGATATTTCCGCGATTCATCGTAGAAGCTTCGAGGACATGATCGATCAATATGCCACACATCCAGATTTTACAGATGTATTCGAATACAGAATGGGCCGTTGAGGGAAAAGGTTTTGACTGAATGCCATTATCCACCTTTTACGGGTCATGCAGCATTGACACCACCTTGAAAGGTGTGGAGCATTTACTTCTTTTGGCCAAGACTCAAGAAGGATGTGGACGACTTTGTACGCAGTTGATTGGTATGCCAGAAGATCAAATTTGACAGGCATAAAGCACAAGGATTGTTACAACTTTTACCCATTCCCACCTACCCCTGGGAAAGTATTGTATGGATTTCATTTTTGATCTCCCGAAGACTCAAAGTAGGCATGATCGCATTTGGACTGTCATCGACAGATTTAGCAAGCAAGCTCACTTCGTTCCAATGAAGAAAATAGTCAAGCCGGATCATTTAGCGAGACTGTTCATTTTACAGATTTTCAGATTACATGGCATGCCTGAGACAATAGTCTTTGACAGAGATCCCCGATTCACGAGTTTGTTTTGGAAGGCTATTTGGGAGAACATTGGCACACGGTTGCAGTTCTTGTCATCTTTCCACCCTCAGACAAATGGGCAATCTGAGATTGCAAATTCAATCGTACCGGTCTTACATTTCTAGTCAGAAGACTCAATGGAAATTTTGTTTGCCCTTGGTGGAATTTGCCTACAATAACACGATCCACTCTTCGACGGAGAAGGCGTCATTTGAGATTATTGAAGGTGCTACGAAGGTTCCACCCTTGCTTAGCACGAAAGATAAGATTTTTGAAGCCAACTAGTACACGAGGGACTTGGACATTGCTTTTGCTAAGGTCTGGGAGGCTTTAGCAAAATCTCAGGAAAGACACAAGAAGGCAGTAGATCCGACATCGTTGCAATTTGAAATTAAAGGAAGACGATTGAGTGCTCTTATGTTTTGATAAGGCACGCCTAAGAAAGAAAAAGGGAAAGGAGTGGCTTTTTTCAAAGGTTAGCATGAGATACTATGGACCTTTCCAAATAAAAGAAAAGATAAATGATGTCTCCTTTAGACTGAAGCTGTCCGATACTTGGAGATTTCACAATGCTTTTCATGTGAGTCTCTTGAAGCCTTATAAAGGCAATGTGCTAGACGATGGGGAGCCAGATGAGCAACCCGAAGTGGAGGAAAGCGAGGAGATACTCGTTCTAGAACAGATATTGGCACATAAAGATAGAAAGATTAAAGGTGAAGTGATTAGGCGGTTCTCGGTTAAATTCAAGAACTATCCTGTATTGGATGCGAAGTGAATGGAGGAGGAGGACGTTGCAAACACTCCTCAGATTTTGGAACTTTACCTTGAAGCATTCGGTTTAGCATAGTCTACTCCGGTAGAACCCCAATTTTAGCATGGGTGAATCTAGTGCAGCGGGCTTGCACAAGAGGGGAGTTGCTCCGCTCCTTTGTCAATTACCCCGATTTTTGATATAGAGTCATTGATGTCCTTTGGGTTTCAGGGATACTGCTAGGCTGACAATATTTTGCTGTATGACTTTATGAGCTGGAATTCCCGAAAATGAAACTGATTGATTTATACTTCACTTGTTTGAGTGCAGGAACTGAAAGACGAAATGACTACTGCATTTCGGTCTCATGTATCTCTATAGACATGATTGCAATAAGGATTAGTTAATCGGGCATCTGTGAGGTCCCGACTGGATCTAGATGCGATTACTAAATACGTTGCCGATTAATCATGGTTTGAGATGGAATGGATTTGAATGTGTTTTGTCATGTGATGTCAAGTGATGTGACTGTTGATTGGTACATGTGCTAGATGTTGTTGTGTCTAGTGTGTCGGTACTAACAGTCGGTGTCTACTAAGACAGTTTAAGGCCTCTGTCTGTTATGCAGGCGTAATTGAGGGCGATTAGAATTATATCTAGAGGGGGGTATGTCACAAACTAGTACGTGGTTGGCCCTCGGACATACACTCACACACCCTGCTGCCTAAAATGCATCGATAAGCTGATACGGCAGCCAACAGAAAATCTGCCACAAAATGCGTTGACATGTTGACGTTGACAGGTCGTACGGAATTCCGGAAATTATGTTGGTCAGCTTTTGGGCATTATGCTTTTATTTTGAGAAGCTTTTTATTTTAAAAGATTTTGGGGCTTTGCTTTTGGACATCCCTTGTACCAATAAATAAGTGGCTGGGCCTCACTTCTCAGAGCATCTGGACGCAGAGTCTGAGAGTGAGCACCCGCCGACTCTCTTGTACTTTGAACATAGATTAATATAAAAAGAAATACTGAAAGGGGCGCCAGTCTTTGGGGCCAATACCTTTGGGCATGGAACTACACCGGTCCGTGTCATCTTTGTGAACTGTTTTGAAGTGAATCTCTGTTGTGTCGCGATAGAATCTTGACTTGGGGTGTCCAAGTTTGTTACATCTCCCCATTTCCTTGTGACTTCTTTCGTACCCTCCATGCCTTTGTATGAGTAGCCTCACTACCCATCATGCGGAGAAGCTCTTTGACTTCCCCTTCCACATCATCTCGGTCTTTTAGACCGGTTACTTGTACATGCAAAGCTCTAGTCTTCCTTCGTTGCTCTTCTTCTAAAGTCATGTTGATGATTGTAGGAGTGGGGATAGATGTGGTTTCTTTCTCTTCCCCTTTCTTAGCGACTTCTATCCATTTCTCGGCCTCATCCGCCTTCTTTTGTGTCTTCGTGATCACGTCCATTGCGCGCTTTCGTTGAGGAACATTTGAAGAAGGTTGGCCTTCTCCTTCCACCATCCGTCTATCTCTGCTTTCCATTCCTTCATCTCCCTTTCCACTTGTCTTATCTGCTTGTTTGTATGCATGAAGGTTGCCTTCGTACGGGACTTGCAGGTTGGTGAAGGGCTCATGACCTCCATCATAACAGCCCGTGTAGAAGTCAGCAGAGGCCAAAGAGGCCATCTCCAGCATTGAAGACTTTCTTCTGTGTTGCGCTTCAAGCTTTGTAACTCTGAATCAGGTCCATATAGGCTACCACGTCATTGCTGCAATATTCTCTCTTCCTTCCTTGGTTGGGCTGCGACGTCATCACTTTTGTGATACATGCAACTTTCCCTTGCCTGCGTGAGTTGTCGGAGAGGTGTCTTCTGCATGCACGAACCTCTTTTGCGAGAAGCTGTCGCTGGATTGGGCATTCCCTTACTGCTGCGGAGGTGCTTTGGGCAGGCTCCTGTTGTGAAGGTCTCCATTGCGGCCAGCTCTGTAGGTCTCGTCTTAGTCTGCTCGTCAACGTTTCTGCCTCCCTCTACTTGGCGATCGCTGTTGACCTACCTGGAAGATGCTAGATTTGCTTGAAGCTGGCTGGGACTTCTTAACTCTGCCCGGAGCAGCCAGTTTCTTATTGCAAAGAAGCCGCTCTGCTTTGCCTCCCCTGCCATTGATGGCCCCAACCGCATCTTGCGTTGTACTAGCCACCACTTGGCAAGGTTTCATTCCAAACTCGTATTTATCATTCTTCCTATACACTACAATATATACACGTACTGATATTAGGACCTAACGTACTGGTCGTGACTTATACGTACTCATCAGTATGCTTACATGCGTGCATGCTTGCATGTATATTTAGGTTGTAGACCTACGTATGTATATATGCATGCATACGTGTGCATGTATGTTGTGTGTATGCCTGCATATTTACATGTATGCAACCATGCCTAAGTAGACATGTACATCTATTTGTAATCAGAACGTATTTTTTGTACTGATAGTGATTACCCATACTGTACAACATTTTTTTTTTGTTTTTTTCGTACTGTATTTATTGTACCTATTGACCTTGCCACTTGGAAGGACTTCCCAGATCCGCTTAAGTCATGTCAGCAGCGACCCTTGCAAGCATTGATCCCTACATTGCGATGTGGTTGGTGGTCACTGGTTGTCCTGGTGATGGAGACGGTCTTGCAGCTGTTCATACTTCTTCTCCCTTCTTGGTCTGGGTTGCTTTCTGGTATTGGTCATGTGGCGGTATAGCCTTTCTCTCTGTATGTCATTTTGCTTTCCTGCTTGTTTCTTGGTTTATGTTTGCCTGTATTTTGCTTTAGTGAGTGCGTGCCCACGTGAAGCAAGATTTTTTTTTTGTGTTTTGTTTTCATTGTATTCTTTAGACTTGCTTTTGGGGGGGGTGGGGGGGGTGTGTGTATATGGGTGGGTGCGTGGGTGTGGGTGAAGTTTGTCCTCAATTATGTTTTTGTTTTTTCTCATTTTTGTTTTTTCTCATTTTTGTTTTTGTTGTTTTCTTTTACTCTTTTGCTTAGTTTCATTTCTAGTTGCTTTTGCTTTTGGCAGAGGTTGTTTGTTTGGGTGGTTGGTTGGTTGGCTTGCCGCTCTACTCTCTCTACCAAGATTATACAGCCGGTTTTCACATGGTCGTCATCAAAGCCTCCTTCACTGTCTTGTTGGAGTTCCCTCCCCAACTCTGGTTTTCAGGAGCCACCTTCACAATTGGACTGGTCTCTACACTGCCTGACAGCTCCTTGTATGCTCCAGTGTAGCGCTTTGTACTCACCTTGTCACCTCCTCTTGCAGTTTTCTTGGTGATGTCAACTGTTTTTTCTGTATCATCTTCGTCGTTGATTCCCCTTTGTTTATCCATAGCCTTTTGCTGACAGATGGTACCAGTTGGAGGGCGTCTCCTTTGATATCGAGCTCTTGCCATTGTGGATGCTCCTTTCTCCATATCACCGTTGGTGGGCTGTCTTGGTGGTTGAGGTTTTAGTTATACAGTTCCAGAGCGAGCTTTTGGTTTGAGTGCCAAATTTTTTGAGGTTGCTGTTATCCTCTCTCCTCTTAGCTTGCGAGGGCACTTTTTACTTTCTTTAGGAGAAGTTTTTTCCCCTGGCTTTTCAGTCTTTACAGTTTGCCCATGTGGCTAGTTGTGTACAGTCCCTAGTTTGTTGCCTTCTGGCCTGCTTTGTAAACAGTTATGTACTTGCCCTCAGAATTTGGCGTTTTGAGGGATTTTTCAAATAGTAGTAATCAGCCTCTTTCTTTTATATGAGAGAGAGAGAGAGAGAGAGAGAGAGAGAGAGAGAGAGAGAGAGCTCAAATTTTATGCAGCCAACAGGGGCGTTAGCGTTTAAACGCGTTGAAGTTGAGAAGGTAACAACTGAATTTGTGGATGCAGGATAATCTATGTTGGCTCTCGTTTGAATTCATCTCCTTCTTTTTGCAGGTGACATTTTCGGATCCACGCCTACGTGACAATTCATATTGGGCCAAGGTATCACTGCTTTTTGATTTGGGTACACTTCAAATTTTTCCCCTTTTGTGAGTCCACATTTTGGCTGGGTCCTGTATCCCATCTCCCCCACAGCTGGGTAGTCTAAGTGCGTAAAGTTACAATGCTTGTCCTCTGCTAGCTTAGACTTCAGTCGTTTTGTGTAACTGAAGACAGAAGGCATCATTTTTTGCATAGATGAGAGTTATGTCCATAGTTGATTTGGCATTCTTTTTGCGTAGGATGGAGCTGAAAAAGGCTATGGTGCCAAAGCACAGGAAGTGCTGGGACAAGTTCGCGGAAGGTATTTAGAATGCGGTGTATTGTGATAGCATGCAGGTATGTCTGAAAGATGGCAGATGCTTGACATTTTTGTTTGTTTGCTAGGGATTTTCGTCATGAGAAGACGAAGAAAAAGCGCGGTTCTTATAGAGGAGGATTTATTGGCTTGCAATCACACTCCATCAAATTTGAAGATTTTGAGGAGGGTGGGAATGGCCTTGGCCAGTTGTGAAACAGATTGGAGGGGGTGAGAAATGAAAATGTCTCTGCTCTCCAACTATCTGTATTGAAGCCCATTTTCTCTGAATGCCTTGCTGGCTGTGCTAGGGCAAATGTCTAAAGATGGTCTTTTGCGGTTACAAGATGCTCGTGTGGAGCTTCAAGAGCTTCATAATGAGCTCAAGTTGGTATTCTAGAGAAGTGATGGCTGAACGAGGTGGTGGTGAATTTTGCACTGTGATTTTACCTCATGTTTAGTTGTTGAGAATGGAAATCTCTCTCTCTCTCTCTCTCTCTCTCTCTCTCTCTCAAAACTCCTCGTCGGCTAGATCTTTAAGGTCTCTTGGATAGTTTCCTATGATGTTAAACTCTCTTCTTTTCTTCTTCGTCTTCTCTCTCTTTTCTTGGGATTGTTCCTACAAAGTGCTTGTAACTCTGAACAAGAAGAGGGAATTGGGACAATTGTACTAGCACCCTGTGTGGCAGATTGGTTATCTGAGTTTCCTCTCAGGTAATAGGCCTCAAGTTCAAGACTTGTTGGATGGATGTTTGATGTCTCGATCGTTACTACCATGTTAACACTAGAATGGTAACATGACACTTTTATGCTCTTGGACACTTTTGTGTCCTGTTAAGTGACCATTTTGCTTGAATTATTCGAAGAGTATGAAAATGAATTTCTTTGTGCTATATATCCACAAAGTTTCCATAGAAGCTAAAAAAAACTTAGCATTTTTTTTGGAGTATCGATCTCACCATTAACCTTACTTTTGCACAACATTTTTGAACCTAAACTGTGTGAAAAAACGGGTCATGTTTTTGGTTTTTTTTCAATTTTTGGCAACTATACCACTCTAGACTTCATGTTTGTGAGGTTTAGATGCTAGAGGTTAGGCTTTTATAGTTCTCAACATGTTTTGATGTTTGTAAGGAGAGCTAAGTGTTAAAATTGAAAGTTATGACCAATTTACAAGAATTGCATAATCTTGCTTTTTGGTCAAAATTAGCACTTTCTATGATTTTTTTGGTGGTTTTCTTGATATCCAAATTCAATTTTGATTGTGTAAGTGTAATTTATAACATAAAGCTAATCTTCCTTGAGTTTTGGGAGACCTAATATGCTATATAGCATAGTATATGATGATGGTTGAGTTTTTTGATTGTTGAAGAATATGATACATTTTAGAGTAGCAAGTATAACTTTCTCAATATTGCTAGTTTCTTAGGACAATTGTGTCTTTTGTAGGCAGTAACCATATCTAATCAT
Source organism: Adiantum capillus-veneris (assembly GCF_014529385.1). Classification (NCBI taxonomy): domain Eukaryota; kingdom Viridiplantae; phylum Streptophyta; class Polypodiopsida; order Polypodiales; family Pteridaceae; genus Adiantum; species Adiantum capillus-veneris. The sequence goes on along the minus strand of NC_140944.1, from coordinate 144,088,858 downwards.
AGATTACGAACTTGGCTAGTTATTGAGTAGTTTCTATGGGTTTCTAGAGGTCATAATGCTAAACCCAATTTTTTCATGTTTGTTGTATTTAGCACTTTAGCATTGCTCCCAAGGTTGCAATTGTAAGAGATCCATTATCCTTTTGACATGCTCCATGGCTCCTTTTGAATCCAAATGCCCAAAGGGAAACTAAGAAAATATGTATATAGTATCTATATTGAGTGTGACTAAAGAAACTTTGATGATAGGATCGTAGAATGGCAAAAATGCAACTTATTTGTTATCTATTTTTTTTGCCCAAAAAAAAATAGTGAGGTAAAAGCAATCATATGTTTTCGTCAGCAACCCATTGAAGTTAACGGGGCATTTTATCTCACGTCCTATAAAAATCTCCACTCTTATTTATATGCAATCAATCGTAAGAAATTCTCGTTTTGGGCAAAATGCATTGGTCATCAACTTTGAAGGCTTGTAGTGACCAAGGGATGAGAAAAATTACAAGTTTCTCATTTTTTCCATATGTAGTAGTTATTGCAGTATAAGCTCATGAAAGGATTTTTCAAACTGAGTGGATCTACTATGGTTTTGTAATTATTTCCCAAAACCTTGAAATGACACTTTTATGTCCTATTACCATTCTAGTGTTAATACCTCTCTCTCTCTCTCTCTCTCTCTCTCTCTCTCTCTCACACACACACACACACACACACACACACACGTGCTTTTGTGTTCGTGCATATGTCCTTATGTGCATTGGTACACGCACACAAAATCATGTGCATAGGTACACTCATGACATACATGTGCATTTGTGAGCGTGCACACTCTCATGTGCATAGGTATACAACAGTGTTAAAATTTTGACATGCACCAGAGAACTTCAATGGACATTTGCAGCATTTGAGGATTGCCAATTTACATGGAATGCACATTTTCCCATAGCCGTTTCATTTATAATGTTAAAATTTTCCACCATTTCAACATACAGTGATCAAGATTGAAAAATAACAAAATGGAGTACATGTTACATAGTTTTTTGCATGCAAGGGAACATATGCATATGTACATGGAGCGAGTGAAGATTGCGGGGCTTTGGTAGTGCACATTATGGCTACAACTTGGCTATGTTTTTTTACTTTATGCAATATTTATTAAATTTTTTGGTATTAGTAGATCACCGTTTCGTGGCATTCTATGCTAAATCATGCTTGTCCCTATGGACTACCATGTTTTAACTGTGCCATTTTGTTGACATCCTTGGTGTTTCCTTGAATGTCATGTTCTCAAGAGCTCATAAGATGTATGCTTTAATTGATTTCATGATTAATATAGATCCGTTTCTTCAAGAGGGGGTGGAGGGAGTGTTCTATCTCTATTTTTTATGTTTGGTTTTTATGATTGCTACATGGAGTTAATTTGCTATTGTTATTAACAAGCTAATGTAAGTAGTAGTAGGTGGCCTTCAGCCCACGTTGAATGTTGGTGTACCACTTTGCCACTTTGTTAATGAAGGTCCTTCTAACAGCGCTCTCAAAGGTCCTTTTTTCTATCTAATCAAATTATCTAGTTCTCTGGAGTTGGTCGATTTAAGTCTTGTTCAACTAGTTAATAAAGACAACACATCAAAGTTTTAGGTATCCTTATTTCCAAAGAAGAGAATTTACCTGCTGTTGATAAAAATGTCATGATTAAGATAGAATCTCAACTCTTTTTGCAAGATGCAAGCTCATTAATTAGTGCTCCAAGTGTTTAGATGGGTGCATGAATGATCTAATTTCAACAATGTATTTTTGAGAAATAGAAAAATAGATAGTATAGTATTCATAATCTAATCAAAGCTTCTTTTAAAGGCGTTCTCCAGTTTTTAGTTGGTTCGCTAAGGACGTGATGTGTCAAATTCTCGCTAATCCTTGCTAATACACCATAAGGCTTGCTTTGGGATTATTGTGCGAGGCGATCAGGTTGTACATTATTTCATTATTGCTATCTTGCATGAATAGGCTGTAAGCTAATTGTTGCCTGGATGGGTACCCATGTGATTGATTGCACAAGAAAGCTACAAAGCAACCTTACATGACCTAACCCTATGGCCTTTGTTGTGGGGGCCACAATGTTAAGTGAAGATGAGGCGGAATGTATAGCGTAAAACCCCTAGTTTAAGGCTGGTTACACACTAAAGTCATCGCCCGCTAAATGTTGGGCGCCTCCTCACCTTACACAGGCTGCCCTAATATGGCAAAAGAACGCCCAACCGATCAACTCCGTGTGCTCTGGTTAGAATCGTTCTCCACTTTCTAGCGGTGCTGAATACCCTCTCGGCAGTGTGTAACTCTAGGCGCTCTATTGCTTGCCCGTACAGGTCGGCGCCAAGGCTTGGGTAGGCCTATTTCTGCGATTAGGTTGTGTGAACACCCTAAGGACCTTAAGGGAGTGCTCGACGCGTTTTTCGGATGCTGCAAATTTCGACCTCTCCGTGGTGTGAAATGTAGACAAGGTGCAGGTCGAGGCGCAGCAAAAGTTTGGCGAGTGCGCACTGCGCAAACAACAACGAAATTTTTTTTCCATAAGGTTCCCGTAGCTAGCCAGGCAGGGGATATATTACGGACCCACATGGGCTTGAACTCTAGCGCTAGCCAATGAAAAGCATGAACTGCGTCTAGTAACACCATCCCACAACACGGATTTGCTTCCCCATTTATTGGTGCAAACTAACTTTTTTATTTAGGACTCACCCGTCTCTCTTCACGGGGTCACTCCATTATTGGCCCGCTTACCCTAGGATAGAGGACCTGAACTTGGGCAAGATTTTTCTATGCGGTGCATCATTTTACAAGAGGATACACACATGAGATAGCGGAGGCAAAGAGCTTTCAGGCGTTGTTGGCTCAAACAACTCGCGTTACAAAGATTTGTAATTTCTTGTGTAATGAAAACGAGCACTATTAAAACAAGTGATGAAATCACAAGGCCTGCCTATAAATGGCTAGCCTATAATAAATTAAGGGAAAATTACCAAAATACCCCTCTAATTTGAGGAAATTCCCAAAATACCCGTGTATCTATTTTGGTTGGATTGTTCAAGATATTATAATCTTCATTCGTTTTTGACAATTGAGATTTGTTTTTGAGTGCTCAGCATGTGTTTTGTCACCAGTTACCATCGCAAAAAAGGCAATTATATCTAAAAATAATGAAGCAATTTATCTCCAAAGCCTAGGTAACCAACTCAAATTGTAGTTTTAGCATCTTATACGATAGACACACTCTTCTTGTGAAGACCTACAAGAAAATTTATTTTTCAAGAAATTTACTCTCACAACCAGAGGTATTTTGGGAATTTTGGAAAATTTGAAGGGCATTTTGGGAATTTATGACAAAATATCGGGGGTATTTAGGGAATTTTTGAAATTTGAGGGGTATTTTGGGAATTTCCTCAAATTAGAGGGGTATTTTGGTAATTTTCCCATAAATTAATTGTACATCTATTTAATTTTTTATATAACATATAGACGACTACAATTTCTTTTTTCATAATTGCTAATTTAATTGTCTTTATACTATATTGAGTATTTTCTACCTCTTTCAAACAATCACAAATTGTTCAATCTAGTCGGTATTTTGCAATCTGACTCTTTTAAAAACCACAAAGCCTCGAATTTCTCCTTTTCTTGTCTTTGATATATGATTTTATTCATAATTTTAAGGGAAAATTATCAAAATATCCTTGCAATTTGTAAAAGTTTCCAAGTTACCCCTCAAATGTCAAATGTTTCCTATATACTCTTCATCATTTTGGGATGGATTTGCACCAGTTTTGCATAGTCTAATGTTTATGATGATTCATGTTGTCGCGTCCTACACAAACTTATTCACCAATAACATCGCAAATAGAGACATTTGTGTTAAAAAATGATGAACGATTTCATTTGAAGAGCTCTCAACACCATCTAAAATTCTAGTCTATCATCTTCTATAGAGGAGAACGAATCTCCTACGTAAATTTGCAAATAAAATTGTTTTATAAGATATTTGTGAGGTTAAGTAGACGTAGTCTTTGGCAAATTTGAAGGGCACTTTGGGAATTTTTGGCCAAATATGAGAGGTACATTGGGAATTTTTTGAAATTCGAGGGGTATTTAGGGAATTCGATTACTTACAAAGATATTTTGGTAATTGTGTTACCATATACATGTGGTAGTGAGATGTGTGAACACATTAGGACCGCCGGGGCATTATTTCCCTCTTTAGGAGGTTTTTTCCCCCCGTGTATCATATATACGCCCATCACTCTAGGGCTATCTATCTTTCCATTGCATACTAAGAAACACACTCTCTATTGTGTGCCTTGACCTTCCTTCGTCATCTCCAAGCTATGTGCATTTCTCTGCAACCCTAATTCCAACAATTGGTATCAGAGCAGGTCACGTCCTCCCGGGCTTAGTCGCCAGCTGCTCCAGCACACGCCTGCTCACTTTCTCCGATTTCAGTGAGCTTTGGCGAGCGTTCGCAAGTCGAAAAATATATTGGGTGAGCTCATAGAGCTTGGTCTACTCAGAATTTTGATTTGGGCTCATTTCGGCCTCCGTTTCCACTACAGACAGTTCTGCACAGGTTATTTCGTCATTTTCTGTAGAATTTCTGTCAGTGCCGTTTTCTGCATAACAGTTGCCTTATAGTCTTCTACGGTTTGTGCTATATAACACAGGTTGTTCCCGCTCCGTTTCTCCTATTTTCGGGTAGTTTTCACATCAGCTGCAACATTTACCATGGCTGACAACAACAACACATATGTGTTCAAGATGTTTGTTGCTGAGGACAGGTTGGATGGGAAAAACTACCCTATGTGGGCTTATATGACGCAACATGTTCTTGTGTCAAAGGGTGTATGGAACATTGTGCAGGGCATTGATATACGTTCTGGTTCTAAGGATGTAGGCAATGTTGAGGATGTTGCAGGTCTTGCTGCAAGGATTGCAGCTGTTAGAGTTATTTTGCCTACGGCACAACAAGCTCGTTGGGATGTTAAGGATGCGCAGGCTCATGCATTGATTGCGTTGTCTGTGAAGCGCACCATTGTTCCTCACATCCGTTCAACAAAATCTGCAAAACAGGCTTGGGATATTCTAGCAGGTCTTTATGCAAGCCGCAATGAGGCTAAAATTGCTTTCCTGCGTAAAGAGCTGGAGTCGAAGATTATGCATGAGGAAGCTGATATGGCCACTTTCCTTGCTAGTGTCAAGGATATCAATGAGCAACTTATTTCTGCAGGTAAAGTTATTTTAGACAGTTCCCTTGTGTAGAATGTTCTTGATGTCTTACCAGATTCTTACCAGACTTTTGATAGTACTTGGAGACTTGTGACCCAAGGAAATCCAGAAGTTGTCAAGTTTAATGCATTATGCACATTGTTGTTTTGCAAGAGTCACTTTCCAGAAAAAACAGGACTAGACAGCGTGCAGTTGAACAAGCTTTTATTGCTTCTCAAAGAAAGGGTGGTAACAACAATCCAGCCACTTCTTATGGTTCTGCTGCAAGTGGCAAAAATTCTGTTCCTAATGCTTCTGCTGGCAGCAATTCGTCTGAAATTTTTGGTGATAAGGGCAAAAAGAACACGCGTTGCCATTATTGTAAAGCCAATGATCACTTGATCAAGTCGTGTCCTAAGTTGAAGGCCAAAGAGGCTAAGAAGAAAGAGGGTGGTTCCACTGCAAATGCTGGTTCCACTACAAATGCAGCCATTGTTGAGTCTTTTGTGAAAGGAGACTGTGTTGCTGATGTTGATGCAGAATGGGCTTTTAGCGCAGAGTGCACTTACAATCCTGCTGTCCATGATGCATTCTTGTCAGTTTGCTGCAAATTCACATGTGTGGTATTTCAACAGTGGTGCTACAAAGCACATTACCTCACATCGTGAATTGTTTACCTCTCTCGAGTCTGTCCCTCATGGGAATTCAGTCACTTGTGCCAACATCGCCTCTTATCCAGTTCAGGGAGTTGGAAAGATTGTGCTCACTGCTGCTAATGGCAGTTCCTTCACACTTGTTGATGCACTTTATGTACCTGGGATCAAGAAGAATCTCTTGTTTGCATCCGCACTTGCTAGACTTGGACTTGTAGTCAAATTTGTGGATGACAGATGTACAGTTCATGATCTCAGTTTTGGTGATGAAATTGTTGCATCTGGGCTTTTGTGCCGTGGGCTGTATAAGCTCGCTTTGTATGACAAGTGTGGACAGAATTTTGCAAATGTTGTTGCAGATTCAAGGGCTATTTCAGATGCAAAACTTTGGCATGCACGTTTTGGTTATCTGAATTTTGCCAGTTTGCTGCGTTTACACAAACCTGATATGGTTGCTTCTTTGCCGCCTCTTGAAGCACCTGTCAAACATGTTTGTGAAGGCTGTATTTTGGGTAAGATGCAACGTTCTAAATTTCCAAAGGATGGTTCAGTTCGGGCCACATGCAGGTTGCAGCTTGTGCATAGTGATGTTTGTGGGCCCATGCAAACTCCGTCCTTGGGCAATTACTTGTACTTTGTGACTTTCATTGATGATTACTCCACGCATGCATGGGTATTTCCACTTAAAGCGAAGTTCGAAGTTTTTATGTGCTTCAGAAAATTTCTGGCTATGGCTGAAAATGTCTCGAAATGTACTATGGGCACCCTCTGTTCCGATCGAGGGGGGGAGTATATGTCTCATGAATTTAATGCATTTCTAGCTAGTCGTCGGATAAAACACAGTGCCTTATACACCTCAGAAAAATGGTGTTGCTGAGAGGAAAAACAGGTCACTGACGGAAATGGCACGATGTATGGTTAAAAGTCAAGCTTTGCCGCAGTCTTTTTGGCTTGAGGCCATCATGTGTACCACTTATGTACTTAACACGTGTCCTACGAAAGCTTTGCAGTCTATTACTCCATATGAAGCATGGCATGATAGAAAGCCTTCTATTGAGCACATGCGTGTTTTTGGCTGTTTGGCATATGCTTTGGTGCCACAAGTGCAGCGCAGAAAATTGGATGATAAGGCTGTCCAATGTATTTTTGTTGGTTATAGTGCTGAAAGCAAAGGTTAGAGGTTGTGTCATCCGCAAACAAAACGTATTCTGGTTTCACGGGATGTAGTGTTTGTGGAAGATTTTGTTCAGCCCTTGCTGTCATGTACCAGAGACAGTAATGTAAGCTCACATGACATTTATGACACTTTGTTGCCTCTTTTTAGTGGTGGAAATACGAATGTAAGTTCTAATGAGGCAAATGTATAGCCTATGAGGGTTTCTGAAAATGTTTTAGATCAGCCTATTACTGATGCAGATGTACATGATGTACTTGATGAGGAAAGGGCTGAAAATGAGCAGGCTAGAGGTATGCCAAAATGGCTGGTGCACACTTTGCGTGACAGTAAATTGGATGCACCTTTGTCTAGTCGTACTCATTCAGGCTCTGGCCATGCATCTTATGCATCAGATTGTCATGCTTTGGCTGTGTCTAACTTACATGATGTTGAGGAGCCTTTGTCTTTTGATGAAGCACAGAATTCAAAAAATTGGATGGCTTCCATGCAAGCAGAATATGATGCACTTATAGAAAATGACACATGGACTTTATGTGATTTGCCTCCTGACAAAAAGGCCATTGGTACGAAGTGGATTTACAAGTTAAAAATGCAAGCCGGATGGTGAGATTGATCGCCATAAGGCTCGACTTGTTGCAAAGGGTTATCCACAACAAAAAGGCATTGATTATGAAGAGACTTTTGCTCCCACTTGTCGTATGACTACTGTGCGTTTTCTATGTGCATTGGCAGCACATTTTGGTTGGGATGTACATCAATCAGACATTGTTACTGCTTTCTTAAATGGTGACATATTTGAGGAAGTTTATGTAATGTAGCCTCACGGTTTTGTCATAAAAGGACAAGAGGACAAAGTGTGTAGATGTAAGAAGGCTTTGTATGGGTTGAAGCAATCTCCTCGTGCTTGGTATGAGAAAGCTGACACTCATTGGGCTAAACGAGGCTTTCGTAACAGTCCAACAGAAAGCACATTGTATGTAAAGCGTGAGGATGATGTACTTCTCATGGTGGTTCTTTATGTCGATGATTTGCTGATCACTGGACCAAATGAGAGACATATTGCTGAATTTAAGGCTGATTTGAATGCTACTTTCAAGATGAAAGATTTGGGGCTGTTGCATCATTACTTGGGTATACAGTTTAAGCAATGTGATGGTGGTATTGCTTTGTGTCAGAAAAGTTACATAGAAACATTGCTATGTAAGTTTGAACTTGAGGATTGCAAACCTATTGCCACTCACATGGAAACAGGTTTGAAGTTGAGTCTATATGATGCTAGCGATCCTGCCGATGTCACTCTTTACCAAACTACTGTTGGCTGCCTCATTTATGTATGCAACACGAGGCCAGATATTCAGTTTGCAGTCTTACAGTTCAGCAGATTTATGCATAGCCCAGGGTCGAAGCATTGGCAGGCTGTCAAGAGGATTTTCCGCTACCTTCGTGACACTTTACATCTTGGCTTGTTTTATCCCAAAGGGGGATCATTGACTCAGATTGGGCTGGTTGTTTTAACACGCAAGTGTCCACAAGTGGTTTTTGTTTCATGCTTGGTAGTTCATGTATATCATGGTTGAGCAAGAAGCAACCTACTGTGGCCACTTCGAGTTGTGAGGCTGAGTACAGGGCAATCTTCACAGCTACGGTTGAATGTGTATGGCTCAGACGCCTTATGGCTGATTTGGGTGTTGGACACAACACTGCCAACACTATCTACACTGACAGTTAGAGCGCATTGGCAGTTGCGAGGAACCCAATTTTTCATGCTCGCACAAAGCATATTGAGGTGCATTACCACTATGTCAGGGAGAGGCTCTCAGCAGGAGAGATCAGCTTGGCTTATGTGCCAACACAGGACAACCTTGCAGATCTTTTCACAAAGGCATTGTCTCGTGAGAAGCTTGAAGCTTTCCGCAAAGCTTTGGGCTTACTCCCCTTTGTGGACTGATCATGTCCTCAAGGCATGGCACTTCCCTTTACTCATGTGCCAGCTCTCGTTCACCGCATCACTCCAGGGGGTATTTGTTACCATATACATGTGGTAGTGATGTGTGTGAACACATTAGGACCGCCGGGGCATTTTTTCCCTCTTTAGGAGGTTTTCTCCCCTGTGCATCATATATACGCCCATCACTCTAGGGCTATCTATCTTTCCATTGCATACTAAGAAACAAACTCTCTATTGCGTGCCTTGAGCTTCCTTCGTCTTCTCCAAGCTGTGTGCGTTTCTCTGCAACCCTAATTCCAACAAATTGTCTCTAATTTTAACGAGTTCTTCACTTGTTCTTAAATTTGGCTAGAGTTTTGTCTTTCGTGGGCCTGTGGTGTGAAACCTAGCTAGTGTTTGTGGAGGAGGCAGGGTAAGTCGCGAGTGGATGGCAGTGTAATAACGGTGGGGCATGTGGAGTTGGTAGGCAAGCTTATCATCCACTTGGAAAGCGACAAGCTCTATGTCGTACTCCTCCCTGGTTTGATTAATGTATTCCAAAAACTCACTTGCAAGACTACAAAAAAACTCGTTCGTTTTCAAAGTTCTCTCCACGAACTTCGACGCCATCACCTTGTGCTTCTCCATTTCCTTGTGCTTCTCCATTTCCTTGTACTTCTCAGGTTCTTCATTTTTTTGGAAAAGAAAAGGGCTCAAAGCCATGGATATTGAAGGCGGGCGTACAATGCCTCTGACCCTTGCATCCTCTAGGCAGGTCTTTATGTGCACAACCCACTACTTCTCTGAGGATTGTCTTTCCAACCTGTTGTATGAAGCCTATGATCTGATGCTATCAGGGGCCATTCAAGCTACTAGCTTAGAGGTGAAAGCATGAAGAAGATGATAGCAAACAAAAAATAAGGGAAAGCCTTGAGCTTTGATGGCAACCCCTTTCGTACGTGTCGACAATTAAAGAGCGTTGCGCACTCTATCCAACCAAGATAGAGTATGACTATCACTCCATATTGCCACAACTGTTCGCAGTCTGCCTTCATTGCCTAGTTGTCCATGCTTTGCATTGCGACAAGGCTAGTGTTGCCGCCCGATGCCCGGATCAGCATTGACCTAGTCTTTCTCCTTGCAATCATGTCACTGCTTCCGGATTCAAAGTGCACAAATGATCCATGAAGCTTTGTCTTTCTCCTCCATTCACACTGCACATAACTAGTGCAGGCAAGAGCTGACGACTTTACATTCCAACAGCTGCCATTCGCTAGTTCTCTTGATCTGTCAGGACTTGAGCGTCTCTCCACCTTCTTGAATGAAAAGTGAATGGAGCTTGCAGATTTTTGAGGGGGGTTTGCCGCTTGTCTTATGTGGGTGCGAGAAAGCCTCTTTACTAAATGAATAATAGGGAGCCATCATGCATGTATGTGGCACTCCCCTTCCAATTCCCTTGCCATGTGGAGTCTAAACCCTCCCCTTTCTCATTGTTTGACAGCTCGCCCCACTAAGATATTACTCATTCAATGACACCCCATAAGATATTGTGGGGTGCATCTTTCTATGCATATCTTTAAGATCTTATTCACGAATCTCATCCACAGAAAGAAATAAATGACCACTAGCTTCATACTCCAATGAAAATTAATAAATTTTACAAATATAAAATTTATTTTAAAAAAATCTCTTCTTTTTCATTAGCAAAAAGGGAAAGCATCACTAAGGCCTTACCCCTTTGGGGCAGGCCAAAAAGAGGCGCTTGTGTGAGATTCAAAACCTATGCGTTCTGGGGTTGATCTCTGCCTCTACCAAGGATTGATGATTGATCCCGAGGTCACTTGGGCTGCTATCCATTGGACATCCTTGTCTCTAAAGATTGTTTCTAAAAAGGCACCATCTAAAATTCTAGTCTATCATCTTCTGTTGAGGAGAACGAATCTCCTATGAAAAGCTGCAATGTTTTTTGTTTTTAGAGATGTTTGTGAGGTTAATTAGAGGTAGTCTTTGGCAAATTTGAAGGGCATTTTGGGAAATTTTGGCCATATATGAGAGGTACATTGGGAATTTTTGGAATTAGAGGGGTATTTAGAGAATTTGACTACTAAAGATATTTTGGTAATTGTCCCTAATTTTAACGAGTTCTTCACTTGTTCTTAAATTTGGCTAGAGTTTTGTCTTTCGTGGGCCTGTGGTGTGAAACCTAGCTAGTGTTTGTGGAGGAGGCAAGGTAAGTCCCGAGTGGATGGCAGTGTAATAACGGTGGGGCATGTGGAGTTGGTAGGCAAGCTCATCCTCAACTTGGCAAGGACAAGCTCTGTGTCGTACTCCTCCCTGATGTATTCTTGAAAACTCATTGGCAAGACTACACAAAAACTCGTTCGTTTTCAAAGTTGTCTCCACGAACTTCGACGCCATCACCTTGTGCTTCTCCATTTCCTTGTACTTCTCAGGTTCTTCATTTTTTTGGAAAAGAAAAGGGCTCAAAGCCATGGATATTGAAGGCAGGCGTACAATGCCTCTGACCCTTGCATCCTCTAGGCAGGTCTTTATGTGCACAACCCACTGCTTCTTTGAGGATTGTCTTTCCAACGTGTTGTATGAAGCCTCTGATCTGAAGCTATCACGGGCCATTCAAGCTACTAGCTTAGAGGTGAAAGCATGAAGAAGATGATAGCAAACAAAAAATAAGGGAATAAAAATAGATAAAAGCCTTGAGATTTGATGGCAACCTCTTCCGTAAGTGTCGACAATTAAAGAGAGTTGCGCACTCTATCCAACCAAGATAGAGTATGGCTATCACTCCATATCGCCACAACTGTTCGCAGGCTGGCTTCGTTGCCTAGTTGTCCATGCTCTGCATTGCGACAAGGCTAGTGTTGCCACTCGATGCCCGGATCAGCATTGACCTAGTCTTTCTCCTTGCAATCACGTCACTGCGTCTGGATTCAGACTGCCACAGAACAGTAATTGAGCCATGAAGCTCTGTCTTTCTCCTCCATTCACACTGCGTATAACTAGTGCATGCAAGAGCTGATGACTTTACATTCCAATGGTTGCCATTCACTAGTTCTCTTGATTTGTTAGGACTCGAGCGTCTCTCCACCTTCTGTAATGAAAAGTGAATTGAGCTTGCAGATGTTTGAGGGGGGGTTGACGCTTGTCTTGTTGGTGGGTCCGAGAAAGCCTCTCTGCTAAATGAATAGTAGGGAGCCATCATGCATGCATGTGGCACTCCCCTCCCAATTCCCTTGCCATGCGCAGTCTAAACCCTCCCCTTCCTCGTTGTCTGACAGCTTGCCACTAAGATATTACTCATTCAATGACACCCCATAAGATATTGCGGGGTGCATCTTTCTATGCATATCTTTAAGATCTTATTCACGAATCTCATCCACGGAATGAAATAAATGACCACTAGCTTCATGCTCCAATAAAAAAGTTAATAAATTTTACAAATATAAAAATTATTTTAAAAATAATCTCTTCTTTTTCATTAGCAAAAAGGAAAAGCATCACTAGGGCCTTACCCCTTTGGGGCAGGCCAAAAAGAGGCGCTTGTGTAAGATTCAAAACCTACGCGTTCCGGGGTTGAATCTGTGCCTCCACCAAGGAGTGATGATTGATCCTCTCTTGGGCTGCTATCCATTGGACATCCTTGTCTCTGAAGATTGTTTCTAAACAGGCCCCACTTCTTTATTAGGCTTGTAAAAGTTTAGTTGTAGTCAAATTTTCTTTTTTATTTTTATTTTGAGTACCGTAGTGATAATGCGTGCCATGTTCTCTCTGTCTCTCTCTCTCTCTCTCTCTCTCAAGCGACTCTCCTCGTCGGATAGATCTTTATGGGATAGTTTCCCACGACGTTGAAATTCTTCTTCTCTCTCTCTCTCTCTCTCTCTCTCTCTCTCTCCCCCTCCCCTACCAAGTTCAATACTTGTCGGACAGAGCTATAATGCCCGCTGGACGACATCTCTCTCTCTCTCTCTCTCTCTCTCTCTCTCTCTCTCGCGCTCCCCCCGGCCCCCCCCCCCCCCCCAAAAAAAAAAAATCCACTGATGATTCCTAACTCAGTCTCTGTGTGTGTGTGTGTGTGTGAGAGAGAGAGCGCGCGCGCGCGAAGAGACTCAACTTTGATGCTTTTATACCACACGGATAACGTAAGGAATGACTAATTTTGACAATAAAATCAAAAGGACAGGTTGGTGCCAGGCTAATCATGCCATCAAGAGTTGGAATTCCTCAAAGTTTACATGCCCATCCCTGTCATGATCAATGTGTTTGATCATGCGGCAACATTCGTCGAGCGTGCAAGAGCGGCCGAGCCGTGCCATTACGCCATGTAGCTCTTGCGGCGAGATAAGCCCATCTTTGTTGGCATCGAACCTCCGAAATGCCTCCCACATATCCTCATTGTAGGCCTTCTCATCATCATCGACTTGTGGACAAATTCCCCTCACAAAAGGTTGCAAACTCATGAATTCCTCAAAGCTTATCACACCATCTCTATCAGTGTCCACCTCCTTCACCATTTCCCTCACTTCTCTGTCACTTGGGTCGTCCCCAAGCCTCCTCAAGGCCATCCCCAGCTCGATGGCGGTAATTTTTCCGTCATGGTTTTCGTCGAAGAAATTAAATGCCTCTTTCATCTCTTGCATTTCCATAGCATTCATTTGTTGCATTGAGGCAACAGGCTGAGATGGACTTTGCTTATTTGATGTTGTCTTGCGACTCCATTTGCAGAGCGACGACTTACTTCCCTTGTGAGAGGCAGCATTGCTAGAACTTTGGTTTGACATATTAAGAGCCCTTTTAGAACAGGGCAAAGAATGGGTGGCCTTAGTCAAGGAAGGCAATCTCAACTTCATAGATGTAAGAAGCAAGAAGCCAGGTCTTATATGAAGGTGGATGTGTCTACAGAGAATGTCCACAAAGGTATTCTAAGAGCTAAAGCAATGCATATATGTTTGGATACTTTGAATAGGACTTGTAATAGTGAATTCTAAGGGGTCCACCTTTGAAAAATACAAGCTCTAATTCACAAGAAGATTTAGAAATTTTCTCATGTAGGAAAATGGAGTCTTTTTCAGTTGTTTTTCATACAATGCATAACATCATGAGCTTTTGCTCGAGAGGCACCACATACCTAGCTAGGTACGATTGGGGACAGGGGACCCCTGGCCCCCCCATCGGGTCGGCGGTCCCCTGCCCCCACTCATACCTAGCTAGGTATGCGGTGCCTCCCTCGCCGAAGCTCATGATGTTGAGGTAAGTCACAATGTGAGAATTATTGTGAGAATCTGTCCAAAACTTCTTGTGTAAAGTTCCACCGTTTTTTGTACATGTAACTCATTGAAATATAAATATCCCCTTTGGGTGAACTCACGTGGTACACTTACATATTTGAGGTGGACTCCCAGAGAATGGGTATTTGTTTACGGGTTCTCTTGTAGAGGAATTGTAGTTGTAAATTGTAGGGTATTTGTATTTGTAAAAGGTTGTACACTCAAGAGTCTGCAATGCCTCGGATTATGCCAAATGGACTCTGATATGTACATTTTGTCTCTCTCTTAATACAACTCTCTCGCGCTTTTGTAGCAAAAAAGAAAGCCTAGAGAATGCTTGTTGAAATGCAAGACTCCTCATGGATCTTGTGTTGACAAGACATTATGGACAACTTGTGTGCAAGGCTCCTCATAAACATGATTGCTTTTTGTTGCTAGCGCGCATCCTACCGTTCTCCGCCTGCCGTCAAGAGTCAAGATTCAACACGCTCATGGATAGTGCATTAGGAGGAATAACTTTTTCAATCCAAGTGGCAATTTACAAGTACCTAAAAGAATTCTTGCAAGAATATGAAGCGTCTGAAAATCCTCCTCCAAGATATGTCCTTTTCCAAAGCATCTCTTGTATGAGCCAATGGTGACTTTTTTCAAGCAAGTGAGGTCAGAATTGTTGCTACATACTTGTCCCTTCCTTGTTTCTTTTAATCTATGGTTAGATCAATTCTTAATGCAAGATATATTGATAATCATAAATTTACTCCTTAATGTGAATCAGATTTGCTGTTTTGTCCAATCAGATGTTGAGCAGGTCTGAGCATGCACGAGGCTTTCTAAACCGACAGTTACATTTTGCGTTAGCATGCTCTAAGCTTGTCCTTCCATGCCTTTGAGCAATCAAGAGCATTTTCTTGTCTCATTATTCCATGATCAATGTCCTCACCCTTCACTCTACAACTTACATTAATCTTGTGTTTGTTGCATAAATTTATATGACTTTTGTTCTTAATCTTATGTTTTGTTGCATAAATTTATATGACTTTTGTTCTTTTCCCCTTTGCTGTTTTTGTTTGGCAATGTGTGAGAATCATGAACACACAAAGGCATACCAACCTCCAATCATCATGCACCCCATTTTTATTCCAAAGTGGTGTGTAATAATGACATGTGAGCTTTTCATACAAAAAGAAAATCACATAAAGAGTAATTTTATGATTGTGAATATATCTTCGTGTAGAACTTTCCGACATCAAAGGTGACACCGCTCAATGTGCACCGCTTGATGGGCGAGGGATAAAGTAGAAGAATGATGCTAAGGTCAAAAGCTTTGTTGGACATGTGGATTTGTCCTTGTTGAATGTTTGACATAATGTGTGTGTGTTTTGGAAAAAAGGGGGGGGGGGGGGGGGGGGGGGGGGGGGGGGGGGAGGGGGAGGGGGAGGGGGGTGGTTTGGGCGGTGGTGGTTTGTGTGCAAGCCTTAATGATTTCGTCCACTTAGCAAAGTACAAACACTTCAAGTTTTTGGAGATCAATTCCCTACAAAGATCCCTGAAAAGCTCTGCAATGTAATTTTGTTCTCTACTTATATAAAACTCTAACGCCCTTTATGGAAAAAGAAAAAAGATCCCTGAAAATGTAAAGCTTATTCTCAAGGTGTGCACTTAAAAATAAAGGTTTTCATGTGACCATTGTAAGAGATATAAGTGTTGCAAAATTAGATCGAGGTCTTTTGTCTTGCTTAGATTTTTTCAAAAAAACTGGTTTGAAAACACACTTCCTAAATTTATTAGAAAATAGAGCTCACTTTACTATGGACCATTTTCAATCCCTCTTATACACAACTAGTGTGGTTGGTGGCCGAAGGGCCTTCAGCCGCCTCTCCCTCTTTTTGCGTGTTGTCTCGTTGAGTGCGCAATGCTATAGGGCACACCACTGAAAGTTGTCGGATGAAGGAGGAGTTGACGCGTGGCAGAGAGGGAGGACCGAATCCCTCCCCCTATTATATATGTACTAGTAAAACAACGCCGCCTTCGGCGATGGCATGGCCCCTCTTTACCCGCGTCGCACTTGCCAACAACTCACTCCTAAAAGCCTCCCAAATTGGATTTTGCTGCTCTGTAGGGATTTACAGCTCCCGGAAACCCTTCCCCTATAATTAATCTCCCCACACAAAGAAAAATTTTCTGCACTGGCCGCCATGTACCTTGGTTGTTGTGCGACATAAAGGCAGAAGGCGATGCATCTCCAGCAACGGCAACCCCCCCCCCACGGGACCTCCTTGCTAGTGCTCGAAAAAAACTTTTTTCCAAAAACTTGGCAAACCTACACATGTGAAACAATAGAGGTAAATTGACACAATTTGAAGGTTTTCTTACCTTCAAATAAAAAATTTAGAGGTAAATTTCAAAATTTGTTGGCGGGACTACACTAAACCTAGGTCTTTTTCGAGCACTGCGAGTCCTCTCTCTCTCTCTCTCTCTCTCTCTCTCTCTCTCTCCAGGTCGTTCGAGGCAAGCTGCACTTGCATTAGCAATTTTGTGCACTGGCCACCGTGCACCTTGGTTGTTGTGTGAGATAAAGGCAGAAGGCCAGCAACCCCCCTGCCCCCCCCGGACCTCCTCGCCAGTGCTCGAAAAAAACTTTTTTCCAAAAACTTGGCAAACCTACACATGTGAAATAACAGAGGTAAATTGACAAAATTTGAAGGTTTTCTTATCTTCAAATAAAAAATTTAGAGGTAAATTTCAAAATTTGTAGGTGGGACTACACTAAACCTAGGTTTTTTTCGAGCATTATGAGTCCTCTCTCTCTCTCTCTCTCTCTCTCTCTCTCTCTCTCTCTCTCTCTCTCTCTCTCTCTCTCTCCAGGTCGTTTGAGGCAGGCTGCACTTGCATTCGTGATTTTGTGCACTGGCCGCCGTGCACCTTGGTTGTTGTGCGACATAAAGGCAGAAGGCCATCTCCAGCTCCGGCAACCCCCCGCGCCCCCCCCCCCCCCCCCCCCCCCCCCCCCCCCCTTCCCCCCCGGGACCTCCTTGCCAGTGCTCAATTTTTTTTTTCCAAAAACTTGCCAAACCTAGTAAATCGACAAAATTTGAAGGTTTTCTTACCTTCAAATGAAAAATTTAGAGGTAAATTTCAAACTTTGTAAGTCCTCTCTCTCTCTCTCTCTCTCTCTCTCTCTCTCTCTCTCTCTCTCTCTCTCTCGCTTTCTTTCTTGCTGTGCAGGGAATGCCGCCGGAATTTGACCTCTGAATCTGCTCTCTCTCTGTGTGTGTGTGTGTGTGTGTGTGTGTGTGTGTGTGTGTGCGCGCGCGCGCGCGCTCAGAGAGCACTGTCCGGAAGCGCAACTGTCAACAGCTGGCTGCCTCTCTCTCTCTCTCTCTCTACGTAAAACGGCCGGCCAATTATGGACTTTAGACATAATTGGACTTTTTACTGGTCAGTGCTCTCTCTACGTAAAAAGTCCAATTATGTCTAAAACTAATGAAGCAATTCATCTCCAAACCCTACTCTCTCAGCATGTGTTGGTCAATATGCAATGGCAGCATTTAATATAACATTTTATTTCATCTCTCTCTCTCTCTCTCTCTCTCTCTCTCGCTTCTCTCTCTCTCTCTGGGAACACAGGCATCCAAGCCATTTAATATAACATTTCATTTCATTTTTCCCTCTCTCTTGCTTCTCTCTCTCTCTCTCTCTCTCTCTCTCTCTCTCTCTCTCTCTCTGTGGAAACACACGCGGCCAGGCCGTACTCTCTCTCTCTCTCTCTCTCTCTCTCTCTCTCTCTCTCTCTCTCTCTCTCTCTCTCTCTCTCTCTCACCATGCAGCCGAAGCGCAGGGAACACAGGCCGCAAGATTCTCTTGCTGACGTGTGGCAAGGACGGGGAGCCGGTTGGGCACGTGCATAAGTGCAGATCAAGGCCTCCAAAGTTGCTATGCGTATCCCTCGGGGCTCGTACGTAGCGCGAAGGCCGCCACTCTCTCTCTCTCTCTCTCTCTCTCTCCACACCTCTGCGTGCAGTCCTCTCACTGATCTCCCGAGTGCAGTGCACACCACCGAGACTGGCCGGATGAAGGAGGTAGCGCCACATGGCAACCGGAAACGCTTCCCCTTTTATCTATAGTATAGATAGATAGTCCACGTATTTTGGGTTTTTCCCCCTTTTTTTGGGTTTGGGGGGAGGACTTCTTCAAGGACTTGATTCTATGCCTTTACTCCATCGACATAAATGGCTAACCCACAAGGCTATGACCTTCTTGCCCTTGTGGGAGATCCACTACTTGTGTGCACCCTTCAAGAAGTTGTTTTATCACAAAAACAAACCATGGATGGTTTACTTTCCACTTTCAATTTCACCTAAGACACTTATGATGAATAAAAGCCTCGCTCGTCAAACTAGTAAAGCTCACCAATTTCTCACTTAGGTTTAAAATGGTGTGTAAGAGTCATGTCACCTATAATTGTTACCATATTATGGTAGTGATGTGTGTGAACACACTTAGGACTATCAAGCATGATCTTTATATCATCACACTAAAAAATTCCACTTCATAGGTTGTGTGCTCTTGAGCTGCTCCTTTGCCTTATCCATCTTCACATGCATTCTTGCCATCACATTTTCAACAATTGATATCAAAGCGGTCTTCGACATCTCGGGCAATGTTTCCATCACCCTCCTGGCTTACTTTCTCATATTGAGGTGATTTTTTGTGAGTGTTTGCAGAGCAAAATAACTGTTGGGGTAAGCTTGTAGTGCTTGGTATCATCAAAATTTTGATTAGGGTACATTTCAACCTCCAGTTTCACTATTGACAATACTTCAGATGCAATTTGAAAAAAAATTCAACAATGAAGATTTTTGTAAAACAACCACTATGTAGTCTTTTTTGGGATGTGCTGCAGTCAAATGTTTTTTCTCATAATGTGAGCCTAATGTGAGGTATTTCTAATGACTTCAAAAAAAAAACAAACACTACCTACATAGTGAATAGTCCAAGGACACTTTAAAGAGAAAAAAACTCTAAAGGAAAAATAAAGGAGAAGAGAAACAAAAATGTACCAATGTGAAGTGGATCACCTCTTTATATGCACAAAATAGTCTTTTGACTTTCCACCTTCATGGGTTTTTTCATTTCCTAAACTCACCCTTCACTTACACACTTAAGATGTTTTAAAAGACTTTTTATTTTTTCATGATTGGGGAGACCTAATCAATGTTTGCATCAGATGCAATCACCGGCCATGGCTGACAACCATGATGTTTCTTGCATGTTGTCTCTTGAGGAAAATATGGGTTCAACTACCCAATTAGGACATACATGATGCAACATGTCCTTGTTGTAAAGGTCATTTGGAACATCGTGTAGGGTTATGATGCAATAACAGGTCCTATAAATATAAGTTTTTTTGGATGATATTGCAAGTCCTAGTAGCTCTACTACTAGAGTTGTTTGCCAAATACTTGTTGAGATATTTCAACTCAAAACATGGTACACCTAGATGAATTCTCACATACATTCATCACTCGCACAAAACGTAGATGACACCATGATAATCATCAATGATACCACATTTGAACTTCATTGACTTGGTCTACCTACCAAGAGTGATGGAAGCTTACCTTGCCAATGTTGAGATATCAAGTGAAATACATGGTACACCCGGAATTTCTCACCTACACTTACTAGTGGCACAAGGAAGCACACACAAAGTCCACTAGCAATAATATTACAAATGAAATTCACCTAACTACAAAGAGTAATGGCCACTTATCTTGCCAGCTCACTCACCAATGATTTCACATTGATCCTTGTACATAATTACATCTTTATGCTATACATACTTATCTCTATATGTTGTATTACCAACTTATGGTTTGTAGATCATCTTATCATTTTGGGAGAGAATGTGCCATCTCCATTGCATGCTCTCTCGGTTGTGTGCATGTAAGAGCTCAACCTCTCTCCTTTACATAGTATCAAAACCTACTTGTGGCAAAAAATTATGAGTGGTAAGCAGGAGTAAATTGTAGGACCGATTCTATCTATGATGAAAAGATTACAAAATTCTATGACATTATATGTTTTAAGAAACATATGTTAGCTCCTAAACTAGCATTTCCCCCCTCCTAGGCTATGTTGTCCCTCACATGCCTTACTGTATAGAGGCATTCTAATGAGCCAATGTTGGTTGAGCTCATAGAGTCCTTTCTTTCCATTTTCTTGCCAATGCCTTTTGTCTTTGGTGATAATAATCTTGGAGAGAGAATTTTTTAGCTCACTGGCCAAGTAGGCTACATCCATAGCCAATAGGTGTATGATGGTAGGCCCAAATATATGAGTCTAGAGCTAAAATAAGCTTCTTCAAAAGTTTGCATGAAGAGTGATGGAAAAAATGTGATTTGGGCATAGAAACGAGAGAGAACATCCATGGAAGACTATCTTGACAATCGTAGCAAAATTCCTTTGCACCCTTAAGGAAGCTCATCCACAGGGCATATGTATGCTTTGCATTGTTGAAAGTAGTTATGCTTGTCAATAACATACTGAAGATCTTTCTCATCATCACGTAGCTGATGTGTGGCACTATTCCTAACATCTCTTACATGCTCTCTAAAGTCTTTTTCATGTAGGCTTTTGTAGCTATGCTTGCTTTGGGCGGGCCTTGTCATGTATGGGTAGATCCATGTAGGCCTATTCCTCTACATACTCTTGAAGGAGTCCCATGGCCTTCTTCTTTGTAGCATAAAAAACGTATGATCATTTAGGAGCACTAGTCAGATGGATCTCCTATCTTGGTATTTTTGAATCAACCTCTTCCTCCAGCTTGGTTTTTGTTTAGCTAAAGCTTTATTTGAAACACAGAACTTCATGCTTGATGAGACGATAAGGGAGCCTCTTTTGGTGCCAATATACTCTGCTATCATTAGGTTTGAGCACATCTACTTTGGCACTATGCATCACTTTCCTTTCCAAGTCCATGGCCTCTCCCCACATTTTATCTTTGTCTTGCTAGATAGCCCTTGATTTTTTTTTCTTTTACTTGTAAGTATGTCTGTCTTTTTGTTTCTTTAGTAGCCATAGATTTACCTTTTTCTTTACTTGGAGTTGCCAAAGGGAATTAAATTCTATTAGCTTTAAGAGTCCACTATCAAAGAATAGTAGACTTTCCAATACATTAGCCTCAAAAGCTGGTAGCATTAATGGTCCTCTTGCTAGAAGCTCCTTATTGGTTGCCAACTCTACTTTCAATCTTGCCACTTCACTTTTGAGAATTCACCTTTGTGTGCATTTCATCATTTTGTTTCAGAAGGCTGGTTACCAACTTTTTTCAATGCAATTGTTTCACTCTTAACTCTAATTGGACCAATTTGTACTTCTTCTTTAACTCTTTGCATGCTGCATCACTTGATTGAGTGGCTATTAGAGTGTTACCATATATGTGGTAGTGATATGTGTGAATATACTAGGACCATCGGGGCACTTTTCCCCCCACTAGAAGGTTATTTCCCCTGTGCATTGTATATAGGCTCATCGCTCTAGGGCTAACTTATCTTTCTATTTGTGCATTACGAAATATACTCTCTGTTTCTTGCCTTGATCTTCTTGATTTTCTATAGGTAGTGTGCACATCCATGCAATCCTAATTCCAAAAATTGGTAATATAGTAGGTTGCGTCCTCCCAGGCGTAGTTGCCAGTGTCCCTTGCACCCCCCTATTCAATTTCTCTAAATTGAGCGAGATTTGGTGAGCATCAACAGGTTGAATAAATACTTGGGAGATCTTGTAGAGCTTGGGTGCTCAAATTCATGCTCATTTTTGCCTCTGTTTCCACTACAAGCAGCACTGCACATGCAATTTCATCCTTTTGTATAGAATTTTGGTCACTAAAATTTTCTATACAATTGGTCCCTTTTGGTCCTCTTTGGGTTGTGTTACATAGCACGTGTTAGTGCTACTTTGATTTTCCACTTTTAGAGCATTTTTCACATTAGGTGCACTCACTCACAATGGCTAACGACAACACAAATGTTTTCAAGACGTTTTCTACCGAGGACAAATTGAATGGAGATAACTACCCAATGATGATGCATGTTCTAGTGTCAAAGGGCGTTTAATGTTGTGTAGGCATTGATGAATGTTTCCTTTTGTGGATGTAGGATCTGTTGAGGATGTTGCATGTTCTAGCAGGTTTGCTGCTGCTAGAATTGTTTTGCCTTACGAGACTTAACAATCTTATTGGGATGTAAGAGATGCACAAGCTTATGCATTGAGTGAATTACTTGTGAAGTGCACTATTACTCCATACAATTTCTTGACAAAATTAGCAAAATAGGCTTGGGATACTCTAGTTGGTCTTTATGGAAGTCGCAATGAGGCTAAAATTGCACTGTTGCATAAAGAGTTGGAGTTGAAAATTATGCAAGAGGAAGATGACATGGACACTTTTCTTGCTGGTCTCAAGGATATCAATGAGAAACCCATTTTTGCAGGTGCAGTTAATTCTAACGGTTCACTTGTGCATACTTTTTCTCGATGGATTGCCATACTCTTACCATACTTTGCTAGTACTTGGAGACTTATGACCCAACAAAACCCTCAAGCTATCAACTTTGATACATTATGTACCTTACAAGAGTCACTTTCAAGAAAGATCACGGCAGGGGTTTGAAAGGGCTTTTTCTTTTCTTTAGAAGCCTCCTATGCTAACAATTCTGGCGTTATCACACTTTCTACCTCCCCTGGGTGGATTGACTCATATTTGTTACCATATACATGTGGTAGTGATGTGTGTGAATACACTAGGACCGTTGGGGCATGTTTTTCCTCTTTAGGAGGTTTTTTCACCCGTGTATTTCATATACGCCCATCACTCTAGGGATATCTATCTTTCCATTTCACACTAAGTAATACACTCTCTATTGTGTGCCTTGAGCTTCCTTCATCTTCTCCAAGCTGTGTGCATTTCTCTGCAACCCTAATCCCAACAATTGGTATCAGAGTAGGTTGCATCCTCCCGAGCCTAGTCGCCAGTTGCTCCAGCACACACCTGCTCACTTTCTTCCATTTTAGTGAAGTTTGGCGAGCGTTCGCAGGTCGACAAATATTTCGGGTATGCTCGTAGAGCTAAGTCTGCTCAGATTTCTGATTCGGGCTCATTTCGGCCTTCATTTCCACTACTGGCAGGTCTGCACAAGCAATTTTGTCATTTTGTGCAGAATTTCTGTCAGTGCCATTTTCTACATAACAGGTACCTTACAGTCTTCTACGGTTTGTGCTATATAGTACGTGTTGTTACCGCTACGTTTCTCCTCTTTTTGGGTAGTTTTCACATCACGTGCAACATTTACCATGGCTGACAACAACACAGATGTCTTCAAGATGTTTGCTGTTGAGGACAGGTTGGATGGGGACAATTACCCTATGTGGGCTTATATGATGCAACACGTTCTTGTGTCAAAGGGTGTCTGGAATATTGTGTAGGGCATTGATGTACGTCCTGGTTTTGAGGATGTAGGCAATGTTGAGGATGTTGCAGGTCTTGCTGCAAGGATTGCTGCTATTAGAGTTGTTTTGCCTATGACAGAACAAGCTCGTTGGGATGTGGCTCATGCATTGGTTGGGTTGTCTGTGAATTGCACCATTGTTACTCACATTCATTCAACAAAATTTGCAAAAAAGGCTTGGGATATTCTAGCAGGTCTTCATGAAAGCCGCAATGAGGCTAAAATTGCTTTGCTAGGTAAAGAGCTGGAATTGAAGATTATGCATGAGGAAGATGATATGGACACTTTCCTTGCGATGTCAAGGATACCAATGAGCAACTTATTTCTACAGGTGAAGTCATTTCAGACAGTTCCCTTGTGCAGACTGTTCTTGATGCCTTACCAGATTCTTACCAGACTTTTGCTAGTACTTGGAGACTTATGACCCAAGGAAATCCTAAAGTTGTCAAGTTTGATGCATTATGCACATTGCTGTTGCAAGAGTCACTTTCTAGAAAAAATAGAACTAGGCAGCGTGCAGTTGAACAGGCTTTTATTGCTTCTCAAAGAAAGGGTGGTAATAGCAATGCAGCCACTTCTTATGGCTCTACTGCGAGTGGCAAAACTTCTCTTCCTAATGCTTCTGCTGGTAGCAATTCATTTGGAAATTTTGGTGATAAGGGCAAAAAGAAGATGCGTTGCCATTATTGTAAAGCAAATGATTACTTGATCAAGCAGTGTCCTCAGTTGAAGGCCAAAGAGGCTAAGAATAAAGAGGGTGGTTTCACTGCAAATGCTGGTTCCACTACAAATGCAGCCATTGTTGAGTCTTCTGTAAAAGGAGACTGTAATGCTGATGTTGATGCAGAATGGGATTTTAGTGTAGAGTGCACTTAAAATCCTGCTATCCATGATGCATGCATGTCATTTGCTGCAGATTCACATGTGTGGTATTTTGACAGTGCTGCTACAAAGCACATTACCTCACATCGTGAATTGTTTACCTCTCTTGAGTCTGTCCCTCATGGGAATTCAGTCACTTGTGCCAACAATGCCTCTTATCCGATTTAGGGAGTTGGAAAGATTGTGCTTACTACTGCAAATGGCAGTTCTTTCACACTTGTCGATGCACTTTATGTACCTGGGATCAAGAAGAATATTTTGTCTGTATCTACACTTGCTAGAATTGGACTTGTAGTCAAATTTGTGGATGACAGATGTATTGTTCATGATCTCAGTTTTGGTGATGAAATTGTTGCATCTAGGCTTTTGTACCGTGGGCTATATAAGCTCACTTTGTATGACAAGCGTGATTTTTTTTTTGCAAATGCAGTTGCAGATTCAAGGGCTATTTTAGATGCAAAACTTTGGCATGCACGTTTTGGTCATGTGAATTTTGCCAGTTTGCTGTGTTTGCAGAAATCTGATATGATTGCTGCTTTGCCACCTCTTGAAGCACATGTCAAACATGTTTGTGAAGGCTGTATTTTGGGTAAGATGGAGCGTTCAAAGTTTTCTAAGGAGGTTCAATTCAGCCACATGCAGGTTGCAGCTCGTGCATAGTGATGTTTGTGGGCCCATGCAAACTCCATCCTTGGGCAATTATCTTTACTTCGTGACTTTCATTGATGATTACTCCAGGCATGCATGGCTATTTTTTCTTAAAGCGAAGTCCGAAGTTTTTATGTGCTTCAAACAATTAGAGGCTATGGCTGAAAATGTCTCGAAATGTACTATGGGCACCCTCCGTTCCGATCAAGGGGGGGAGTATATGTCTCATGAATTTAATGCATTTCTGGCTAGTCATGGGATAAAACACCAATGTACAGTGCCTTATACACCTCAGCAAAATGGTGTTGCTTACAGGAAAAACAGGTTACTGACAGAAATGGCACGATGTATGGTCAAAAGTCAAGCTTTGCCGCATTCCTTTTGGCTTGAGGCCATCATGCGTGCCACTTATGTACTTAACAGGTGTCCTACGAAAGCTTTGTTGTCTATTACTCCATATGAAGCATGGCATGATAGAAAGCCTTCTATTGAGCACATGCATGTTTTTGGCTGTTCGGCATATGCTTTGGTGCCACAAACACAACGTAGAAAATTGGATGATAAGGTTGTCAAATGTATTTTTGTTGGTTTTAGTGCTAAAAGAAAAGGTTACAGGTTATATCATCCGCAAACAAAGCGTATTTTGGTTTCACGGGATGTAATGTTTGTGGAAGATTTTGTTCAACCCTTGCTGTCATGTACTAGTGACAATAATGTAAGCTCACATGACATTTATGACACTTTGTTGCCTCTTTTCAGTGGTGGAAATACAAATGTAAATTCCAATGAGGCAAATGCATAGCCTATGGGGGTTTCCAAAAATGTTACAGATCAGCCTATTACTGATGCAGATGTACATGATGTACTTGATGAGGAAAGGGCTGAAAATGAGCAGGCTAGAGGTATGCCAAAATGGCTGATGCACACTTTGTGTGACAATAAATTGGATGCACCTTTGTCTAGTCGTACTCGTTCAAGATCTTACCATGCATCTTATGCATCAGATTGTTATGCTTTGGCTGTGTCTAGCTTACATGATGTTGAGGAACCTCTGTCTTCTAATTGGATGGCTACCATGCAATCGGAATATGATACACTTATAGAAAATGACACATGGACTTTATGTGATATGCCTCCTGGAAAAAAGGCCATTGGTATGAAGTGGGTTTACAAGTTGAAACGCAAGCCAAATGGTGAGATCGATCGCCATAAGGCTCGACTTGTTGCAAAGGGTTATGCACAACAAAAAGGCATAGATTATGAAGAGACTTTTGCCCCCACTTGTCGTATGACTACTATGCATTTTCTATGTGCATTGATAGCTCATTTTGGTTGGGATGTACATCAATCAGACATTGTTACTGCTTTCTTAAATGGTGACATATTTGAGGAAGTTTATGTAATGCAGCCTCGCGGTTTTGTCAAGAAAGGACAAGAGGACAAAGTGTGCAGATGTAAGAAGGCTTTGTATGGGTTGAAGCAATCTCCTCGTGCTTGGTATGAGAAAGCTGACACTCATTTGGTCAAACAAGGCTTTTGTAACAGTCCAACAGAAAGAAACATTGTATGTAAAGCGTGAGGTGATGTACTTCTCATTGTGGTTCTTTATGTAGATGATTTACTGATCACTACACCAAATGAGAGACCTATTGTTGAATTTAAGGCTGATTTGAATGCTACTTTCAAGATGAAAGATTTGGGGCTGTTGCATCATTACTTGGGTATACAGTTTAAGCAGTGTGATGGTGGTATTGCCTTGTGTCAGAAAAGTTACATAGCAACATTGCTATGTAAGTTTGGACTTGAGGATTGCAAACCTATTGCCACTCCCATGGAAACAGGTTTGAAATTGAGTCTATATGATGCTAGCGATCCTGCTGATGTCACTCTTTACCAAACTCCTGTTGGATGCCTCATTTATGTATGCAACATGAGGCTAGATATTCAGTTTGCAGTCTCACAGGTCAACAGATTTGTGCATAGCCCAGGGTCTAAGCATTGGCGGGATGTCAAGAGGATTTTTTGCTACCTTAGTGGCACTTTACATCTTGGCTTGTTTTATTACAAGAGTGGATCATTTCCGCGAGACTTACATGATTTTTTGGACTCAGATTGGGCTGGTTGTTTTGACACATGAGTGTCCACAAGTGTTTTTTGTTTCATCCTTGGCAGTTCATGTATATCATGGTTGAGCAAGAAGTAACCTACTGTGGCCACTCCTAGTTGTGAGGCTGAGTATAGGGAAGCCTTCGCAGCTACGGTTGAGTGTGTATGGCTCACATGCCTTATAGCTGATTAGGTGTTGGACAGGACACTGCCAACACTATCTACACTGATAGTCAGAGCGCATTGGCAGTTGCAAGGAACCCAATTTTTCATGCTTGCACAAAGCACATTGAGGTGCATTACCACTATGTCAGGGAGAGGCTCTCAGTAGGAGAAATCAGCTTGGCTTATGTGCCAACACAGGACAACCTTGCGGATCTTTTCACAAAGGCATTGTCTCGTGAGAAGCTTGAAGCTTTCCGCAAAGCTTTGGGCTTACTCCCTTTGTGGACTGATCATGTCCTCAGAGCATGGCACTTCCCTTTACTCATGTGCTAGCTCTCGCTCATCGCATCACTCCAGGGGGGATTTGTTACCATATACATGTGGTAGTGATGTATATGAACACACTAGGACCGCCATGGCATTTTTTCCCTCTTTAGGAGGTTTTTTCCCTTGTGCGTTGTATATACGTCCATCACTCTAGGTCTATGTATCTTTCTATTGCACACTAAGTAATACACTCTCTATTGTGTGCCTTGAGCTTCCTTCATCTTCTCCAAGCTGTGTGAGTTTCTCTGCAATCCTAATTCCAACAATATTCTCGTCCCTACTTATCAACAAAAATGATATGGCTAAACAATATGCACTTGAATAGGCTTTTGTTGCTGCTCAGAGAAAAGGTGATAATAGAAATGTAGCCACTTCTCATGGTTCTTTTATGAGTATAAAATCACGCATGTCTAGTGCTTCTATTGATAAAACCTTATCTAGGAATTTTGGTGAAAAAGGCAAGAAGAAGATGTGTTGCCATTATTGCAAGGATAAAGCAATGTCCTAAGTTGAAGGCAAAAGAAATCAAGAAGAAAGAGGTTAGATCTACCACCAGTGTAGCTATTGTAGAATCTTCTATTAATGGAGATTATGATGTTGATGTAGATACAAAGTGAACATTTAGTGCAACGTGTACTCATGATCCTCCTGTTCATTTAGTGTAAAGTGTAATTATAATCCTCCTATCCATGATGCATGTATGTCACTTCTACAAAGGCACATGCTTGGTACTTTGACAGTGGTGCTACAAAGCACATTACTTTGCATCATGCTTTGTTTGCTCAAGGTTGTCCCCCACAAGAATATGGTCACTTGTAGAAACAATGCCTCTTATCTAGTGAAGGGAATTAGAAATATTGTGCTAACTGCTGCAAATGGCAGTTCTTTCACACTTGTAGATGTACTCTATGTACCAAGGATAAAAAAGAACCTTCTATCTATATCTACACTTATAAGACTTAGTCTTGTTGTCAAATTTGTGGATGAAAGATGTACAATTCATGATCTTAGTTTTGGTGATGAAATTGTTGCATATGACATTTTGTGTCATGGGTTGTATAAGCACATTTTGTATGAGAAGTGTGGGTAGAATTTTGCAAATGCAGTTGTGGATTCAAAGGCTATTTCAAATGCCAAACTTTAGTATGCACATTTCGGGCATCAGAATTTTTCTAGCTTGCTTATTTGCATAAATCTAATATCATTGCTTCTCTACCACCTTTTGAGGCACCCTCTAAGCATGTTTGTGAGGCTGTATTTTGGGTAAAATGGGCATTCAAAGTTTTGAAAGGATATTGCAACTTGTGCATAGTGATGTTTGTGGACCTATGCAATGTCCATCCTTAGGTAATTACCTATAATTTATGAATTTCATTGATGATTACTCCAGGCATGCATGGGTGTATCCGCTTACAACTAAGTCAGAATTGCTCATGTGTTTCAAGAAATTTTTGGTTATGGCTGAAAATGTCTCTAAATGTACTATGGACACCCTCCATTCGAATTAAGGGGGGGTATATGTCTTATGAATTTAATGCATTTTTGGCTAGTCATGGGGTAAAACACCAATGTGCAGTTCCATATATATCTCAACAAAACAGCGTTGGTGAAAGAAAAAACAGATCACTTACAAATACGGCATGATGTATGGTCAAGATTCAAGCCTTACCACTTTTTTTTTTTGGCTTGATGCTCCTACCAAAGCCTTGCAATCTATCACTCTTTATGAAGTATATCATGATAAAAATCCATATATTGATTATACGTGTGTTTTTTTTTATGATTATCCTATGCTTTGGTGCCCCAAATGTGGTGAAAAAATTTGGATGATAAGATTGTTAAATGCATCTTTGCTGATTACAGTCTTGAAAGAAAAGGTTACAAGTTATACAATCCGCAAGCAAAACATATCTGGGTTTCACAAGATTTTTTTGTGGAGAATTCTATTCAACATTGGTTATCATGTACCATAGACAATAATGTATGACACTTTGTTGCACCTTTTTAATGGTGAAATATAGAATGTAAGTTCCAATGTGACACATGTATATTGTATGGGGATTTTTGCAAATTTTATGGATTAGTCTATTAGTAATGCCAATGTACATGATGTACTTGATGTGGAAAGGTTTGAGAATGAAAAGGGTAGAGGTATGCCAAAATGGCTGGTGCATACTTTGCATGATAGTAAATTAGATGCACCTATGTCTAGTCATACTTGTTTAGGTTGTTGACATGCATCATATGCGTCAAATTGGTATACTTTTGCTGTTTCTAGTTTATGCAATGATGAGAGACCTCTTTCCTTTGATGGAGCACAAAATTCAAAAAATTGGACGGATGCAATGCAATCAGAATATGATGCACTTATAGAGAATGAAACATGGACTTTATGTGATCTGTCTCCTGGAAAAAAGGCCATTTTTACAATGTGGATTCACAAGTTGAAACGTAAGATAGATTGGGAGACTGATCTTTATAGGGATAGACTTGTTGTTGCAAAAGGTTATGCTCAGCAAAAAGTCATTGACTATGAAGAGACCTTTGCTCCCAGTAGTCCTATGACTACTATTCATTTTATATGTGCATTGGTAGCTCATTCTTGATGGAATGTACATCAATCAAACATTGTTACTATTCTTGACTGGTGATATATTTGAGGAAGTATATGTAATACAGTCTCATGTCTTTGTCACAAAAGGACAAAGAAAAAAAGTGTGCGAATGCAAGAAAGCTTTGTATGGATTGAAGCAATCTCCTTGTGCTTGATATGAGAAAGCTGACACTCATTTTGTTAAACGAGGCTTATGTAACAATCCAACTAAAAGCACTTCGTATATCAAACATGAGGGTGATGTATCTCATCATCATTTTTATGTAGATGATTTGTTGATTACTAGCTTGAATTAGATACACGTTGCTGAATTCAAGCTGAATTGAATACTATTTTCAAGATAAAAGACTTGGGGTCTGTGCATCATTACTTGGGCATAGAAATTAAGCATTGTGATGGAGGTATTGCTTTGTCTCAAGCAAGATACATAGACACATTACTACGTAAGTTTGGACTTGACTGCAAACCTATTGCTACTCCAATGGAAACAAGTTTGAATTGAGCCTTCATGATGCTAGAGATCTTGTTGATGTCAATATTTAATATATTATTCTTGGATGGAGGTTGGATATTCAATTTTCCGTCTCACAGGTCATCATATTTATGCGTAGCCTAGGGTCTAAGGATTCAAAGTATCTTTTTGCTACTTGAATGGCACTTTGCATCTTGCATTTTTTTAATCTAAAGGGGGGATTATTGCCACCAGATTTGCATGCTTTTTTGGACTTAGATTGGTGGATTGGTTTTTCTGACACACAAGTGTCCACAAGTGATTTTTGTTTGATGCTCGTTAGTTTATGCATATCATTTGCACTGATAGTCACAACACATTGACACTTGTAAGGAATCCAATTTTTCATGCTCACAGAAAGCACATTGAGGTGCATTATCACTATGTTAGGGATACACTCTCAACAGAAGAGATCAACTTGGCTTATGTACCAACACAAGAAAATCTTGCAGATCTATTCACAAAGGCATTGCCTTGTGAGATCTTTTTGCAAATCTTTGGGCTTGGTTCCCTTTGTGAATTGATCATGTCCTCGGGACATGGAACTTACCTACACACCATGTTCTAGCTCTAGTTCACTACATCACTCCAAGGGGGGATTTCTTACCATATATGTGGTAGTGACATATGTGAACACACTTAGGACTGCTAGGGCCCCACTAGGAGGTTTTTCCCCTATTGTATTATATGTACGCCCATCACTCTAGGGCTAACTTATCTTATATTGTGGACCAATCTTGAGCTTATTCATCTTCTCCAAGTTGTGTGTGCATCCTTGCAATCCTAATTCCAACACAAAGCTTAAAAACTCAAGGTTTCCTTGGTTCTTTATAGGACATCTATATGTTTCTGTAATCTCTCCTATGGGTGAGCTAACTGATCATTTTAAAGTGTGAACTATATTTGAATTTTTTTTCTTTGAAGGTGGCTAGTTGTAATTGCTCTCGTACTTCTTGTAGCTAAGCATCTTGTTTGTCTAACCCTATCATGAGCATGTCTAAAAGAACAAGTAAATCTAAATTTTATGAGTCTTGTATAGCCATATCCACTTGTTTTCTTTGAGTCTCTTCCATCAAAGCTTTCATTTTTTCAAACTCTCTACCTTCTGCACTTTGGTCTCTGCAATAGTCTAATATTCAAAAGTCTTGACACTCTCATGAAATAGTGCATCTTCCAGGGCCCTTAACTATCTATTTTCTATAGCTAAGATGAACTCTCTTTGCAAGTCTCCATAAGCAATATCTTCAATAAACAACTCTCATACATGTTATCTGTGCTTTGATATCTCCCATGGGATTTGGTCCTAGCATGAATGGCATGAGTACACAAGGTGGTGGACCAATAGGTATGGAAATTCTTGGTGGAGAGCCCATAGGTCTAAAAAATATTTGTGGTGGACTGACAAGCCTAAACACTTCTCGTGGTGGTGGATCATACCAATAGGCCACAAAACTCTAGTTGGAGGACCCATAGGCTTGAAGAATCTTGGCATTGGGAAAATTGGCCTAAAGACCCTTGGCTATGGAAAGAATGGTCAAAAACTCAGAGGTGGGTAGAATGGTCTTATGAATCAAGGAGGTGGGAGATAAGACCAAAAGTGAATTGGTGGTGCTTGGAGTAGTATGGGTACTCTTGGTATCAACCTCTCTTCTTAAGTTTATCCTTTGGTTGCATGGTTTCCTCTATTTGGGCATGTCGTCTTGAACTCTTTCTTTATTCACACCTTGTGCTTGAGGAGGTGAAAATGGTCAAGGAGGTGATGGATTACACATACCATTGTGGTGATGGATTGCACATATCAATATGGTGTTTTTCTCTTGCACCCTCTTCCTTGCCTTTTCTTCCTCTCCTAGCCTCCATTCTTCTTGGCCTTAATACTTGAGGAGGTGAAAATGGTTAAGGAGCTGATGGATTGCACATATCAATATGGTATCCTTTCTCCTCCTCCCTCTTCCTTGCCTTTTCTTCCTCTCTGAGCCTCCATTCTTCTTGGCCTTAATACATGATTCCTCTTCAACGTTGAGCCTTGCCATGTTTTTGGAAGACGATTTTTGTTTTGATGATTGTCTTTTTCTTCTCATTATTGTGAGTATTCTTCTTCTTATTCCCATTGTGTTTTCTCTTCTAACATTCTTTTAGCATTGGAAGAATGCTATCTTCTCAAGCTCTTGTGGGCCTGTGCCATTAGGAAGAGGATGGGGTCTAGGCGGGCCTCTTTATTTGCCATAAGATTATGGAGGTGATTAACATTTGGACGAATAGATACATGCCATGTGTGCAAGAATGGTGGGTGTGTAAGAGAGGTGTAAGAGTGGGCAAAGGATGCACTTTTCTCCTCAAAAAGGGGGAGGATAAATTTACAACTTTTGGCCTTCCATAACTCCTACATATTTTCTCCGATTTGAGCGAAGATTATAGATCTAGAATCTACACGCCGAGCTCTTTCCATAGATATGTTACATGATATAATTTTGCCTACTAGATTTTAAATTTCATTTTGGGGGGAAAATTTGAATTCAAATAAACTAGTCATTTTACCTGTTTGAATACAAAAGTTGTCCTTTGATTGCTTTCTTAATACTAAAGGTTTGAATCACTTAAACTGCCAAATAAAGAGGCCCTCTTATACTCCATTCTTTCCTAATGCTTGGCTTCTCTTCTGTAGACCTCATCAACTACATCAAATTACTTTTCTCATCTACTAGCCCTTTGCTCCTTTCATAATGATCTTTTTCTTTATCAAGTCTAATTTTCTTCTAGGCTACTCTCTCTATCACTCCATCCTTTTGCTTTTTTGGCAATGTACATGTTGTGGCTATCTTTTTCTTGGTTCTTCTTTCAAGATTTGGTTGCAAAGCAAATTTAGTCTTGGGAGGTGGTGTTTTTCATTTTTATTCCTTTTTTGAATAGAAAGACATGTGCTTTGTTATGGAGGTGGTGGAAGATTATTTTCCATGCCCAATGCATGATAAGTTATCCTAATAAGGGGTTCCCCACCATCAATATTCACCTTGTTTCCTTTCTTTGAAGGTAAGTAGGTCAAGTAGTCATGTACATATTTGCAAAATTTTACTTGTTTTCTAGACTCTTTGTTCAGTGTATGGATAATGGTATTAGCAACAACAAAATTGGGATCTTGATACCTTTGAGATGAGTCTTTGCAAAGTTTAGGTGTTGCTAGTAATGCCTAAGAGGGAGCTCTAATTTTGGATTTTCCAGCTCTCCAAAGGTGACTGATGGTTCCATTTTTTTTGCAGATGCTTCATAACTTGACTTTTCTCATCATAACTACTTCTCTAGTTGACGGTATCTTTAGAGCTTCTGCTACTACATCTTATATGATTTGCACTTGAATCTTTGTAATAGTTTGCATCTGATAGATAAGCTTTACCATCTTCCTTGATAGTGGATAGAAGATCATGGGATAGAAGCTACAGCATCTTCCTCGATAGTGGATAGAAGATCATGGGATGTCTGGTAATCAACTCCGCATGGCTATAACTTGAAATATTTCTATAAGCCCATTCTTTGAAATATCTTTTTTGCTTCTTTAACTTTTTTCAGTGTCAATACTTCAAACTCTATGAATATATCTTTTGCATCTTTGGGATTCCTTAAAACATGCTCATTGAGTTGACCATAGGTACCCCTTTCAAGCTAGCAAGTAGTGAGTTGTCGGATAGAATGTTCCTCTAGCTAGTGGGACTATATCTCTGCCAATTAGTTCTTTAGGGTCTTATTTCTTGGTGTCCCCTTGCTTCTAGACATGGTTCTTATATGGAAAGTTTGACCTGAACGACCAAACTGACCTCAGTTGGTGCCAATACACATATTTCCAAGTACGCAAACCGCTAATGATGGAAAATTCCCAGCTTGACATAATTGTAGAATATCACAATACTTTATATTTGTGAAATACAGGGTAAATAATAAAGTACTAAGTGCAAGATAGGTGGTATTTATTTTATCGCAAAGAAAACCACATATTTTTGGATTGCTGCCTCTAATTTTTCCATGTGTATATATGGAGCGCCAGCCAACATTGTAAAGTAAATGCAATATTAGATATAATATTCAAACCGCAGTGAACAAGGATGGTAGGTGGGTGAAAGCACGTATTGGTGGTACAAAAAAAGAACAATTTAGAATATACTTGTTTGGTGCTGCTTTGTTATGGCCATAAAACAAAAGATGTCATATTCTTTTTTTTTTTTTGGGGGGGGGGGGGGGGGGGGGGGGGGGGGGGGGGGGACGGGGGACTCCCAATTTTATACTATGAGCTACTTTTGACAAAAAACATGTGTGTGTGGTGTAAAAATTGCAAGGATAGCCACTTTGAATCGTTCTCCCACGTACAAGACGAAATATCCTTTGCTCTTGGAATTGACAGACCGATTGGCCTTTCTATTGTCACATCACAAGTTTTCTATGCATTGAGTTGTGTTGTGCAGTTGTCCTCTTTGCTGTGCTCATCCCAATCTCTTCTTGGTGTCCCCTTTGTTGGTTGCTATGAGGTCACACAACAAAGGTGCCAAGATTTATCTTAATCTCTTCTTTGTGTCCCCTTTGTTGTTGGCCGCCCTTGAGAAGACAAGTCCGCTTTTGAATTTGGCCACCGGCCACCGGCCATTGACTTCTGACCACCGGCCAACCGACCGGTTGTTTTCCAACCACTTTCTGGCCGCCAACCGGCCATAATATTCCGACGAAAAGGAATATTCCGGCGAAGGAAAAAAAAAGTCTCGGGGGGCTTCCGCCCCCGCGGCCCCTAAAGTTGCCCCTGATTTTTGGCCGTGAAAATTTTGGTTTTCGGCGAGTGATTTCCCTTCACGCACGATGGCTTCTCCTCACAAATGTGCGCTTTTACCACAGAAGATTACAAGGTAAATCAGGCTCCATACTTAACAACAACACATGTGTACCGAAAAGAGTACCTCTTGTCACTTTCCATGAAAGTCCATGAAAGTAACTTGCTGACATAACCCATTAGCCAATTTTAAGTCCTTGACTTGGTCCCAATTTTCATAATTAGTAAACAACCCCACCCTAACGAGTGTTCAAGGTTGAGAACTTGAGTTATACATGAAGAGACTACCTAGTCGCAACATGCGTAAACTCCAAAAAGAGCAATAAATGCTTATGAATTTGATTGCTTGGTGCTAATGGACGCACTTTGCATATCCTATAGCCCAAGATTACACTTTTAATCTGTCAATACCCTTGGATACTGACAGTACTGAGGTGTGTTTCCCCCAGGGTTTATAGACAGTCTTCCCAGACGACTGGTAAATGAGGAATCACAATAGCGTATAACATTGTTGAGGAATCAACAATGTTCGGAATAACCATCGTGGTTAACTTGAAAAATCCACAAACACATGACCTCTATTGGTGATTAGTAGACTCAAAAGTAATCTCATAGAGATAGTGCACATGGAGTGTAAAATGCTTCATAAGCAACAACCTGAGGAATATGCATGCCGTTCCAAATCAGCCTTTGCTAAACACTAGGGCCCATAACACCTAGTGTGTATGCATTTAGCAAAAAACAGATCCGAACCCGTATATCCGTGGTAATTCTTACCAAGACTCATATTCGCCACATGTGGAATATGTCTCAACTAAGGATGTCCGAAAGAGAACATCCTACAAGTACAAGATGTACTTGTGTGTGGAGGTAGCTCTAAATACTTTACGACAAGAGTGAGAGGGACCCTCATTCATTGCTCCACACTGGCTAAACCGAACTCCTTGAGTTCTTAGACCATGTTGTATCCCATGTGACAACATGTGCCAAATTGAACCCTACAAGTAGGTTTGTACAGCATAAGACAGAAAGATAGATTGGACTCTTGGCCCAAAATACTTTGTGCCGACATGCCCTTGGCATGGCTCTATAACATTCAAGCGTACTAAGACGTCTTGAAAAACCAAGAAAAGCATACTAAAAATGGAATAACACCAAATCAATAGATGCGTACCTAGAGATTTGAAAATAATGTACACTTGTATTCGAATGGAGAGGAGCACGTCCCCTACCTGAAAAAAAAAATAGCATTGCATTGGGAACCCTGGGTGTTGCCTTTGCAATCCAAGCCCTTGGATTAGAATCTACGTAGTCAAACCCCTTGGTAAGACTCTTTGTAGAAACTGCTCAACTAGCAGATAACGGTAACCGACATAGTCAACCGTGTACTAAAAGATTGGAATCAACTTGAAAAGTGTGTCCATCCGCTACACACACGGAATTCTTTCCTTGAAAATATAACGGGGAGAGATCAACTGTGATCCTCAATGCAGATCAAACTGTGATCCTTAATGCCTATGGGGTGATGTAGCAATCACCCGCCGGGTCTTACCCCAAAACAGTATGTCCATAGACACTCCGTAGTGCTATAGAGAGAGTAAGAAATCCACACAAGTAAGATGCCTAGCTCATGTCAACAGCCATGCTGTCTCAACCGTTTGCTGCCTCTAGACTCCATGGTATAGATCAACTGATGTAAGTGTAAGAGTATCAAAAATTCAACTGGAGCATTGCACTAGAAACATATAGTGCAAAAATTACACACTAATCCTCCGAAATAAAAAGACTCTTTCTCGTCCATTAACGTCGATATGTTTGATGTGTACTCCACTGGGAAAATCTGTTCGATCCTAAGAACAATCACCCAAGTAATGCCAATAGTTGGGTCTTACCCAAAATCTGACAATGGCTCTTAGCCAGCCTGTATGTGGCTCCTAGCTCTTACGGCAATTAGTGTTCAATTGATAAACCGATGAAAACTAATGTGAATGGAATCTTGGCCAATTTCTAGTTGAGAGTTAGAGCATCTTGTCTCATGTTGGCTCCCAAACAAAACATGTATGAAAAGCTTCTTAGAAGATTTTCATTATTCCTTTAAAGAGCTCTAGAGAGAGAAAGAGAACAAGAGCATGCTAGGCTGAGGAACTTTCCTTAAATTTATAGAGTGTGTGCCCAGAATGTATGCTCTTAGACATCTTCTGCCCAAATTGCAGCTTATCCTATAAGCATTCCACAATCTGTTTGTATGACGCTCTCATCAAGAGAGGCAACAGAAAACACAAGTTAAATCGTGACCATCTATAGTGTAGTTTCGTGACTGTATGAGCATGACTTGAAAGGGGCACCTTGCCGGTGAATCTAGTTGAAATTTTTTAGGTTCTTTTTAGTATTGTTGAGTGTTGATAGCAACCAACAATCCATCCGTACTCTGTCCTTGACAGAGTTGCGAGTGTGTTAGCGGAAGAATAATGCATGAAGCGGTATGTTTGACAGACGAAGCAACAAGCGGCCATTTCCAGAGAAGGATCATATTTTTCTGAGAAACCATTGTAAAATTCTTTTGTAAGGAAGCATCTCTAAGCCGAGAATTTGTCAAAGGATGTATGATTATTCTTATGGGAGCAATTGTATATTAGAGAGCCAGTTAGATGTTTATGAGCTTATGGCTCGACAAGCCATTTGTAAATACCTAATCTATAAAGGTCATTTTTTGTAAGTTTGAGGATAATCTTTTTAATGGAGAACTGAGAAGACATCGTACGTTTGAGAGCTCCTTCTTGTTCAAACTTGTAATCTTCGCCATTGCGGCTACGGTAATCCAAATTCAGATTTGATTATTGCATTGTGTTCCTCTCATCTTGCTCTTTCATTCAAGTGAATCATTCAAGATTCGGTGTAGGTTTTCAACTACGAGTTTGAGGCCTCAAATCGCTGTTTTGAGTGTTTATATGCGTATTTTATGTTGTTTTGACCCTAGGAGAGGCTTTAGGGACCCAAAAACGACCCTTTAGGATCATCCGTTTACTGTTTTTGCGTACTGTGGAACGAACGATCGCGATCTTTGTACCTCTCCAGAATGCTGTGACAGTGATAGGATATGTTCCTGATAGTCCCCTATAGCTTCCCTTCAAGTTTCGTGCAATTCCGATATGATTTGCATGGTGAACGGGTGTGATGACTGTAGAGCTGTGTAGAAGGACATAGGCAGATTACTTGGCTTTGGTGCGATTGATTTGCTTGTAGAGTTAGTAGTTGCATCTCTTCGAGTTCACTTCATTAGGGTTGACATCCTAATGAGTTTCCATGCCTCATCCGAGTCGCTTCCCCTGTATCGATAATTTCATGTTGATGCTTGAGAGCTATGCTATGGACGTCTGTCGCGGCGACCCGCAAACATTGGTGCCGTTGCCAGGGAATGCACCTTAGGTGATGGGTGACCGAGTGCGCAGTTAGACTCCTTAAAAAAGATCAATCCACAAATCCATTTTACACCTTAGTTAGGCTGCTAGACAAGGGTTTAGAGCTTAGTGGAGTCTAGAGCCAGTGGACCGGCTAGATCCTCTCTTAGGAGATTTAGGGAGCTGTGAGTGAGTGTGTTAAAGCATTTTTGCTCTTCAATTTCTCTAATTCGATTGAGTACTGAAATCTCACCCGAAATCTGTCGTGTTTGTTTTGTTTGATTCATTTTCTTATGTTTTTTCATGTTTGTACTTAGGAGTAGGATAAGTAAATCACATTCCAGTCAGACTGGGGGCAAAAGTCATAGCCGAGAAACCAAAAACTATAACTTTGGCCAAAAAAGCCATAAGACTCTGAAATTCTGAAAATTTGACCAAACAGGATTGATATTGATTCAAATCACAAAGTGGTAGCACAAAACACTAGGAAACACTTGTCAGAGGGAGCAGACAAAATTTCATCAGAGTTGGCCTAGGTACTACGATCGCGATCGGTGTACCTCAATGTCAGAATTGTACAAGATTTGACATGTGCCTTCTTGATAAGATTCTAAACAACTTTGTCTAAAGCAACCACACCCAAAAACATCAAAAATCAAGGAAATCATGCCACTTGGGTAAAACTAGCCTGACAGACCCAGAAGGTGCAAAATGTTGGCTTTTGGTGATCCAAATGCAAAAAGACTTTGGGGATAGCCTTAAACATCAGTGTCTACAAGCATGCCAAATTTGGTCTGATTTGGGCTCAGAAGTACGATCGCGCTCATTTTTGACCTGTTCATAGACCTAGACTATTTAAGATACCCGGAGTTGTCAAAACTCGAATCGGGCATACTGTCAATAATCTACAAGCAAAATTGTGTTGAGATCATTTTGAAGTGTTGAATCTGCTGCTAACAGTTGGAATGGTACAATGATCTCATAGCCATCCAGTGTATTCATTTGCAGAGACCGATCAAGTAACAACCCATGCAGTCATAGGAATTGGAAGATCTTTCCATCTCCAGGTAAGAGGTTTGGATTTAGTCAGTAAATCCCACTTTCTTCATGTTTTTGAGATCAGGAAAATAAATCAACACCGGACACCCAAATTTAGCACATCAAACGAGTGTTTCATCAACAGAGGAGAGTGTAAACCAAGGGATAGTACGACCGTTAGAGCCGATCCTTGAAGAAGGCATCTATGATACTTCTTCAGAGAGATCTTCCGAGTATTTCACATAACACGTGGGACAAATAAAACTAAACGGAAGAGAAAACATGGTAGCAATACCATCAGACCCCTCGGCCACACTAAAGCTATTTTTCATCAAGTATCAATATGACAACAAGCAAGGTGCCAAGATATACAAAGATGGTATGGACTGCTACTCTATGAAAATAGAAGATAGACCAAGTGAGTTCAGGGACTTAGTGCCTGTGAGTTATAGCGGTGACAGGTACCTAGATGACGAGGGTATCATGTACTTGGTAGTCCTGAATCCTAACATTGTAGACAAGTGGGGATTGATGGGCACAAAAGCCAAAATAGATGAGGAACATGAGGAAAAGGCACCAACAATGAGCTTGCCTAATGCGAGATTAAGGCGAGAAAACGAAACGTTGAGAATCAACACGGATAATGTCTACTTGGGGTATACAAGTATAATAATGGAGAGCAAGATCTCTATTATAGATGTGAGGAACCCTACGTCGGGGAGATGACTGGGCACAAAAGCCAAAATAGACGAGGAACATGAGGAAAAGGCACCAACAATGAGCTTGCCTAATGCGAGATTAAGG
Source organism: Adiantum capillus-veneris (assembly GCF_014529385.1). Lineage (NCBI taxonomy): Eukaryota > Viridiplantae > Streptophyta > Polypodiopsida > Polypodiales > Pteridaceae > Adiantum > Adiantum capillus-veneris. Next base: position 144,047,767 of record NC_140944.1, on the reverse strand, counting down.
CGAGAAAACGAAACGTTGAGAATCAACACGGATAATGTCTACTTGGGGTATACAAGTATAATAATGGAGAGCAAGATCTCTATTATAGATGTGAGGAACCCTACGTCGGGGAGATGACTGAGCGGAAAAGACTTTATGTCTTCACCTACACAGAGGGAGCGGAAATGAAAATTACAGTATACGACAAATATGGAAGACAATATGCAGCAATCGATAAAAAAGAATTGGAAGGATATACGTACTTTGGGGGACCGCTTCATTAGTATTATGTCACTCCAAGCCCACTAAGACCATCACCTACAACTGTCATGCCAGAACCGTTGACCACAGGTGGAGGGAGGACTCATGTAGCTGATTCTTTCAGTCGACCTCATTATTCGATGCCAAGCCCCATGGGAACATTACATTCCAAAGAATCAATGGCTACAAATCGAGGTAGTGCAGTTCCTATCTCTACACATATGGCTGTAGGTGCGACATTTGCAGCCACCCCATCACATTTGCCTCCTAGTAGTAGATTTGGGGCAAAGGAGCCAACGAGAGCAACCTACGACCTCCATGATGTAGGAGAATGATTAAGTCGAGACACGGGAGCAATGAGATTGACCGCGGACCATAGACGGATCATGCCATCCCAAGTAGCAAAGTGCATGCCAAAGAAGTATAGCGGATTGGGGGATCCATATGCCCATGTATCGCTCTTCAAGCAAGTCATAAGAGCAGAACAAATCACTGATTTCCACACTCAATACGAGGGATTCCAGCTGACCTTGGAAGGGACGACCTTAAAATGGTTTCAACCTTTAAACCCTGAAACTTGTCCAAATATTGAACATGTATTGCACGAGTTCGCGGAAGAATTCTCAAAACGGGGTATAAAGCATAATACTATATCGCAGATATACGTTTTTAAACAAAGGGAGAATGAAAAAGTGAAGGAAGCAACCTTGAGATTCAAGCAATGCATTGAGAGGTGTCCGAGGAGGGAATTACCGCAGGACGAGAGATTTTTTGTGCTCTTCGTTGAAGGACTTAGGAATGAAACCTTGAAAAAGGACCTTCACTTGAAGGCCTGTAGCACGTTTCAACAGGTTACAAGGTAAGCATTATATCTTGTCGACAACTGTAAAGCATATGGGGAAGTGTCAGAGGATACTGATTCAGTAACCAGTGGCTCTTCATCGATTAAAAGCGAACCCTCTACCAAGAAAGATGCCCAGGCGTCCTTGATGCCGACAGCAGCTGATCAATTTGATAGACGAGGTCATGAAGAGAATGCAGCAACATATGAGATCAAATCTGGTGATGAGACAGACTCAAATGAGGAAGTGTGACACATGTGGGGGGGATCATCCGACGCCGTGGTGCACACAACAGCCGAAAGCACCAGTTGCGAATGGACGAGTACTGAAATGGTGCGCCATAGAACAAAAATGGACAAATCATAGCACGAAAGAGTGTTTTTATAACAAAAACTATGTGAGGGAAAGACCGTATGGGCCTCCAGCAGGACCATCCCAACCACCTCCTCCAAGATATCAAGTTGGACCAAATATGAATCTGGTAGCAGGAGCAGAGAGACCTCAACCTGTGTTGGGTCAACAACCTCCATGTTGAGATGTCGAGCTCTACATCTTGAGCTGGCATCCACTACGGGTCTTGGCCGCTTACGGCATTTACTCACTGGCGCGTTAGGTGACCGACACGGAGGATCTCTGCCAGTGATTCTACAGCTGGAATACACTTATAGTGCCATCCTAGTACGCTTCTAGTGAGTTCACACTTAGTGACCGCATGTACATATGTGCTACTTTTCAGTTTTAGCACTAAGTCATTTTGTACTCTCTTTTCTGTAAAGAAGAAGAATCTTTCCATCTCTGTGTGCTTTGTGCTTGTCTTGTGTAGCTCTCTTGCATCCTCATTATTTACATGGTATCAGAGCCTGGTGCAGGCAAGAGAGGCTAAGAGAGCAAGAGCATCACAATCCCTTCGTTCGCAATCCACGACCAGATGCCGAAGGCGCCCCGCGCAGCGAAAATTTTTATAGGGGTTTTTCGTACAAGTTTCTGAAGAGGTCTCCAAAGTGCAGTACACAGAGATTTACTGTACAAGTACAGTGGTTGTATGTACGCTTGATTGTGGACACTCGTTGAGTGTAGAAAGCGTTACAGGTACCACGATAGCAGGTTCAACAGATTTGCAGGTTTTTGCAGATTGCAGCTATTTTGTCTTAGTGCTTCAAGATGTCTGACGGTCTCAATCAGATTGTTACTGAGAAGCTTGAGAAAAATAACTACCCTGCATGGAAGTTCAGAATAACTAATTTCCCAAAAGGAAAAGGTTATTGGGACTATGTAGAAGGAGACAATGAAAAGGAACCAGAGATTCTCGAGGCAAATGCTACAGCAGAACAAAGGAAATCTTTGAGGGACTGGCAACAAGGCCAGAGCAAAGAAATGTATTGGCTTTCTATGAGCATCACAGATGGCATGATGGGCTATCTACAGGATGCTGAAACCCCCGCCATTGCATGGAAAAACTTAGGCAGAGTGTTCGAGGTGAACACCAAGGCCAGGAAGCTTCAACTAAAGTCGGAGCTAAATCAGGTTAAGAGGAACAACCTCTCCATCAATGATTATGCTTTGAAGATCAAGAGTATCATTGAGGCTCTTGGATCTATTAAAGTTTCAGTGGAAGACGATGACATTGTCCGTGCATGCTTGGATGGTCTAGGAGATGAGTATGCACATTTCAGGTCTTTCATGAATACAAGAGACGACATCCCCGTGTTCCAAGATTTGATCTCTATGCTTATTCTTGAGGAGAAGAACCTTGACACATCTTCTTCTCATGGCAGAAATAATTCTGAACACGCCTTCTATTCTAACTCCAACAGAGGTAGAGGTAGAGGTAGAGGTCGTGGTCGAGGCCCAAGGGGTTGCATGGGCCAATTTCAAGAAGGTCAATCAAATCAAAACAATACAGGTGGCAGGGGAAACCAGTCTCAAGCGCATGTTTGTTATGCAGCATGTAATGAATACAATGACTGCAGAGAATTCCACCCAAGATAATGTTTGGTATGTGGATTCAGGTGCCTCTAATCACATGACGTCTCGTGGAGAGTGGTTTAAAGATATGCGCAAACCAGATGTGTCAGGCTGTGTGCAGAAAGGAGATGACACATCTCACCCCATTGCTCATGTAGGGGACATACCTCTAAATACGAAGAGTGGGAAATCAAAGTACTTAGCATATGTACTTCATGTCCCAAACATTACAAAGAATATTGTTTCTGTTGGACAAATGGTTGAGCAGGGTTTGCAGGTTTGTTTCAATCCGAATGGCTGTTATGTAGAAGATTTCCAGAATGGCTGTAAGCTGATCACAGAGGGCAAATGTGTGGGCATAATGTTTACGCTGAATGTAGACATGCCTGAGGTAAAAGATGCATTATTTGCATAGGGCACAGGTGTTGTGGCTGATGTTGACGTTTGGCACAAATGCATTGGCCATGTCAATGAGCAGAGATTGCGCAGCATGCAATCAAAACAGATTGTAAAAGGTTTGCCCAAATTCAAGGTGGATGGTATGCATAAAATGTGTGCAGCATGCCAGTTTGGAAAACAGTCAAAGGGCTCATTTCCACATGAGCGCAATGTATGTAAAAAGCCACTTGAGGTGGTGCACACAGATGTTTGGTCCAACCGATACTGCAAGTATACATGGTTGTAGGTATTATGTCTCTTTCATTGATGACCATACAAGGAAAGTATGGGTCTACTTCATGCGTAACAAAAGTGAAGTGTTTGGTCACTTTCAGGACTTCAAAGTCATGATTGAGAAGGAGACAAATATGCAAATCAAGACATTGAGGTCAGATGGAGGGGGGGAGTACTTCTCCAATGATTTTTTAGATTTTTTGCGAATGCATGGTATACGCAGGCAGTTTACATGCAGATATACTCCACAACAGAATGGGGTCGCAGAAAGGAAAAACATGCACATTGTAGAGGTTGCACGTGCATTGATGAATGAGAAGAACATGCCTCATCATTTTTGGGCTGAAGCTGTAAATATAGATGTGTACATTATGAACAGGATACCTACAGCTGCGGTGCATGATGTAACGCCTGAGGAAAAGTTTACAGGTACAAAGCCTGATTTGGCACACTTGAAAGTGTTTGGTTGCATAGCTTACGTGCATGTACCAGATGAGTTGCGTAGGAAATTGGATCCTAAAGCAGAGAAATGTATTCTTGTGGGATATTACCTTGAACAAAAGGGGTACAGGTGCTACAATCCTACTACACCAGAATTACGAGTGAGCAGAGATGTAGTCTTTGATGAGATGAGCAGCTGGTACAATAATGCACATGGCACTATTGGGGCTGATGTAAAAGATGATGTGGTTGTACAAAATGTGAGGCCAGAATCACAGGTTTTGAGTGGACCACAAGAGTCCTCTTCTCGTGGCTCTGTTGAGAAGCCATGGAATGGTAGACTACGTACGCAGGTTACTCCACCAGCAGGTACAGGGAATGTATCACGAAAAGGAAAGAAAAAGGTTGATGAACCTCCCTTTATGGCTGATGCATCATCAGGTTTTTCACATGTAGACATGGATTCAGATAGTTCTGAACAAAGTCTTGATGAGGAATTTGGAATTCCGGCTGTCAGGACACCTGGTGTAAGGAAAGTACAAGAAGATGCTAGAGGGCAAAGGAGTGACCCAGGACCGCGCAGATCTAACCAAGTCAGAAATCCAGTTCAGAAATTGACTTATGATGGGTGTCTAGCGCATCACCAAGCCTACATGGCTAAGGTGATACAGGATGTGGAGCCCATATGTTTTGTTGGAAATGTGCATTGGGATGATGCAATGAATGAAGAGATAGCTGCATTGGAAGCAAATGACACATGGGAGTTGGTGCCATTGCCAAGAGGCAAGAAAGCTATTGGCTGTAAATGGGTGTATAAAACCAAGCATAAGGTTGATGGTAACATTGAGCGTCACAAGGCAAGGCTGGTCGCAAAGGGTTATGCACAAACGTATGGCATAGACTATGAGGAGACCTTTGCTCCAATGGCAAAGATGACGACTGTGAGAGCTGTCATAGCAGTGGCTGCATCTAGAAGATGGATTATGCATCAAATGGATGTAAAGAATGCCTTCTTGAATGGTGAGCTGTAAGAGGAAGTGTATATGGATCAGCCACCTGGTTATGTTGATCCAGGTTACCCAGATTAAGTATGCAGACTTCTCAAAGCTTTGTATGGTTTGAAGCAGGGCTCTAGAGCATGGTATGACAGGATTGCCAAGTATCTTGTCAGTATTGGGTTTAGGAGAGCTCGTGCTGATCATTCACTCTATGTACGTGAGAGTGATGTGGGAATTGTGGTCATTACCATATATGTAGATGACCTTATTATTGTGGGTGAAAATGCTATGGAGATTGACCATGTGAAGGGTCTTCTCAAACAGGAGTTTGAAATGAAAGATTTGGGCGAGTTGTGCTACTTTCTTGGTATTGAGGTGATCAGGACTCTAGAGGGTGTATGGCTATCACAGAGACAATATACTTTGGACATGTTGTCAAAGTATGGTATGGATGATTGTAAGACAATTTCTATTCCCTTGGATGTGAATGCAAAGCTGAGTGCAGAGAAGGGTGATGTTGTTGAGGATTTCAATATGTACAGGAAGATTGTGGGTAGTCTAATATACTTGACTATCACAAGGCCAGACTTGAGCTACACAGTAGGCTTGGAGAGTCAGTTCATGCAGCTTCCGAAGAAGCCACATTTGGATGGAGTACGACGCACACTTCGGTATGTGCAAGGGACTCTTGACTACGCATTGTTCTATGCAGCAGATGCGCCATTAGCATTGTATGGGTATACATATGCCGATTGGGTAGGTAGCATTGTTGATAGGAGATCTACGAGTGGCTTCATGTTCTCTTTTGGGAGTGCTGCTGTTACTTGGAGCAGCAAAAAGCAGCCTACGATTGCTTTGTCGAGCACAGAGGCCGAGTACAGAGGTGCAGCAGTTGCGGCGTGCGAGGTATTTTGGCTACGCACATTACTTGAGGACTTGGGAGTGCAGGTGGACCAGCAGATTGTCATCCATTGTGACAACCTCAGCAGTATGCAGTTGGCTAGGAACCCAGTGTTCCATGCCAGGACCAAGCACATAGAGGACCATTACCACTACATTCGAGAGCGAGTGTTGGCGGGCGACATCGACTTGGTCTACATAAGCAAAGAGGAGCAGATAGCGGATATCTTTACCAAGGCCCTCGGAGCTGAGAAGCTTCGACGTTTCCGGACCATGCTTGGACTCTGCGACATGCAGAGCTCAAGGGGGAGTGTTGAGATGTCGAGCTCTACATCTTGAGCTGGCATCCACTATGGGTCTTGGCCGCTTACGGCATTTACTCACTGGCGCGTTAGGTGACCGACACGGAGGATCTCTGCCAGTGATTCTATAGCTGGACTACACTTATAGTGCCAGCCTAGTACGCTTCTAGCGAGTTCACACTTAGTGACCGCATGTACATATGTGCTACTTTTCAATTTTAGCACTAAGTCATTTTGTACTCTCTTTTCTGTAAAGAAGAAGAAGCTTTTTATCTCTGTGTGCTTTGTGCTCATCTTGTGTAGCTCTCTTGCATCCTCATTCTTTACACTCCATTACCACAGGAAAGTAGGGCCATGATTAGGTATGCTCAACCTTGTGAAGCATCACCAGGAACAAATAGTACACTTCAAGTTTCTTATTATGAGGAACCAAATGAGCCTTAGGCAACGGAACCTGAATCACAAATGTACGCAGACAAAGCCTATCAATCGTGGGGAAATAATGAGGGTATGGCACCACCAACATATGTAGCACAACCTTCGAGAGATCGATATTTGGTAGACGAAAGATCGTAAATGTTCATTTCAAACCAGTGATAGCCGTTTTTCGGCTCTCTGTAATTTCCATAGCGAGTTACCTCACCCTATCGAATCATTCAAACACTGTGGTTACCCTCACCCTTTCACTGTATATAGGTCTGTGTGAGTTAGGGGACTTTTCCCATATCTTCTTAAAAACCCTCAATTAGCTAGTCACTGGGCTAGTTGAGCCAAAAAAAAATAAAAAAATAATTTTTTTTAATAAATATATTATGGTCCATTTGTGTGTAAATATTTCATTGTATATAGGGCCTAAATAAAAGGATTTTTCATAATTATTTTGGTATTTATATAAATATTTCTACCTATGGTGTGTTATTTATGCTATGTACATTGACTCACCATTACCATATTTTTTCTTACCATTTTGCATACTCTTTATTCCATATAAAAATAAATTCATACAAGCTTCTCTTATTTTTGGTGTTGCTCCATCCCAACAAAAATCCAAAAACACTACTTCTATTCATGTGTATATTTTTTCACTATTGTGATTTTTTCCTTCCTACATCTATTCTCTATTACTCTCATAAATTAGACCACAAAAAATATTCATCTTTTTATGGTAGACTTATAATAAGAGAGATTTATTTTGACCCCTTTATATTTTTTCCACCTATATTATTTATATTTGACATGTACATATTTTTTAAAGACCCCTCAATATTTGATTTTCTTAGTTGTACTATTCACTTTTATCATGATCTCAACAATATCTTCAATTATATACCTACCAAATAAGGTCAAGGGTATGTGGCATGCATGCATGCACCATGGGGGGCTCACTCTTGGAGATATTCAAAAGAATCATCCAAAGAAGGACCTCACAAGGACTTTGTGCAGTGGAAAAACACAGTCGGTTTTGCTGAATTTTAGAGATAACTTGCTCTCCGAATTTGAAAAGGTGATACAAACATAAGTTGTAGCTCGTGGGCTGAACTTTTATCTCAAATTTTTTCATATTTTTTTGAGCTACGAGCTGTGAGCTATGGTTTTATTGGTGGACCCCAGTTTTCCCATGCTATGCAGCCACACTCCCTCTTCCACTTTATCATTTTCCTCTTTCACATACACTTCTCCACTCATCATCCCCACCTCTCTCACCACTTCTCTCTGCACCCTACTCACCTTCTTCTCAACCTTGAAGAATAAGAGAAACCATGGTGAACTCATGTCTCCTACACACACTTCCATTCCAAAATTAACCACCTAGTCTCATTTTTCCTCATCTATATTACCCATATCTATAAAAAAACCACAAAATTCAGCCTCTTCTCTTGAAAGACAGCATCATGGTGATTGATTACTCATGTTCACTTACCTTGGCTCCCAAGGAAGGTCAAGAGTGGAGAAAAAACGTACCATCAAAGCTAGTGGACCGTCAACAAGCGTCAAAATTGACCCTACTCAAGACACTTGGAGCATCAACAATGTAAGAAATCCATATTTTCTTACCTATTAAGAGTTTTTTCTTCCTTATTTGTATCCTACTTGGATACTCCCATTGTAAATATCCAATTCCATTTGTAAATCAATAAAAATACTAACTCTACTAATTTACTAACACTAACCTACTATGAAAAGTCCTATCACCTCCACTTCTCTCCTCTCTCTCTTCTTCATCTATCCACACCAACTTCTTGATAATTCCAAGCAAAACAAATTAGATGAGTGCTAAAAATCTAACCCAACCATGGTTAGAGGAGTAACCCTAGCCCTCAAAATTGCTATAAAAGGAGGGTGTAGCTAGCACAAAAGGGGGGGGAGCCATAAGCAAGAGCACTATGCTATAGCTTGAGAAGCCAAGCTCAACCTCTTTAGAAGGAGCTCTTGAGTGGAAGCTCATTGTCTTATGCATGTGTATGTGTTGTAATAGGGGTGATTAGCAAGGGAACTCTATGCCATTGTAAGAGAGAGAGTGATCATTCAATTGAGAATAGGAAATCTATCATTTCTCCTACTAGTGTAAGCCCAATATTTGCTGAATCAAGGAGGGTGGATTTGGACTAAGCTTGCATACTTTGTCTCTCTTCCAACGTGAAGTAATGGACAAAAATGATGTGTAAGTGTCTTGGTGTTTTTTTAAAAAGTTCTTGATAGCTTGTCTCTGGGTGTTGTCATCAATTTAGCCATAAATCCCACATACTGTAAGAGGGCGACAGGATGGAGAGGACTCCCCTAGCCTTAAGGCAGTGATTGGGGTGGCTTTTGTTGTGATGTGTTGTGATGTAATTTACTCAAGCTATGTTGAACACCTAATCTCACTTTGATTGGTCATGACAGATTTGTAAGAAGGTATTAATGCAACAAGCACCCCCTCCCCCTTCTTTCTCTTTCTTACATATAAAATTGTGTTTGCTTGATCATTGCCGATACATTTCAAAGCAACCCGAGCACTATCTCTCTCTCTCTCTCTCTGTCTCTCTCTCTCTCTCTCTCTCTCTCTCTCTCTCTCTTTACGCGTCCTAGTTCGCATCCAAAACTAGGTGGTGCCCCAAATTGGTGTAGGGTTAGGGAGTGTGTTTGTTGGTTTTTTTTTTTCAACGCCAACCCAATTGAGCAGCAAGGGAGCCTAGAAGAGTGCTTAGAGGCCACTCTTCTTGTTGCCCGCCCCAGACCGCCTCAAATTGGTGCCCCCACGGAGGAACCAACTTGTGTATTTTTTTGTGTAGGATCAATCTTTAGAATAGTCAAGTAGTTTGCATGAGTCACGAGAATTTGTATAATCCTTTCATTCCGATTGCAAGGCAAAAGGTACACATAATTGTTAGTACTAAGTTGCAATTTCAACGCGTAATTCGTAGAATTTTAGGTTCTCTTAGGTTAGCCGAAATAAATGCTTCGGTAAATCCTTTTATTTTGCCTCTCATTAGGTATGATCTTAGTTTTGATGTATATATCTTTGTTCTATTTTAGGCATTAGGTTATGTATAGAGCATGGATAATGGCCCAAAAATTTTCCCTTTTTACTTCACACCACATATTAGGATAAATATTGCACTCAATAGAAAGATACATTTTCAGCAACGTATGGTGTTTATGTTTGGGGCTGAAAGAACAGGGGAAATTCTTGCATCTCCACAACTTGTCATTCTACCTCTCATCAACTACCACACTTATTTTGATGTACATGTGTTCATTTTATTTTAAAATGAAGTGCAACCAAACAAAATAGTGTGTATGTTGGATTTTTCTTTGTCCACGTTTGTTACAAAAACAAAAAAAAGATCATTTGTTCTAACAAGGAGTGTGTGTGCAGTGAAAATTCAATCCTTAGAGATCTAGCTCTATTACCGATTGAGTTGCATGAGCAGGTAGTAAAGCGTCTCCCTCATAACAAGAGGGTGGTGAAGCTAAGACAAAAGGTCCTGCGTGTGGTTTCCATTTTCCTTTTGCTGTTGGGCACTAAGGAAGACCGTACATTCATCCAAATAGTGTGTGCCCTAAGATTGGTAAATAGAGTGAAATTTGGTGTTTGGCGAGTGCATTTCACCATTGAGGAAGACTCTTCAGGAAACTTGCGGCCAGAGTTCATGCTTTATAGACTCACATTTGGTGAATTTTTCCCTCATTTGCATCTTATTAATAGTCTTCCTTTCACTTTCAACAAAGGAGATAGGGAGCTATTTAGGGCTTGTCTTAACAAAGAGAGCATAGAGAAGATTGCAATTTTGTATAAATTCTCATCCTTCTCTACTTTCTATGACACTTTGTTCATAGAGACATTGTAAATCTCTTGATGCTTATGAATGATTTAACCATAATCCTAAGGAGTTTTTGTCCAGGAGTTTTGTAGTACAAGTGGAGTCTTTAAATCTTGCAAGCTTGATTGGACTTGAGGAGGATGTTCTTTATGAAATTGTGAGAAGGTTGCCTCATTCCGACTATGTGGAACTCGAAGGAAAGGAGCTCCTAGTCAATTGCTACTTTCTCACAACCTTCGATGAGCATGAAGATCTAGTTTTTATACAAACCGCTTGTGCATTGGGAATTGTAGAGCAAGTGCAATTCATTACTTGGGACGTGGTTGCTCTTCTAGATCCAGAAAATGAAGTTTTAGATATTTCTGTATATCACCTTAACTTTGAAGAATTTCAACCATTCTTAGAGCTCATAAATAGTCTACCCTTTTGTTTGATCAAACAAATTGAGACCTCATTGAAGCTTGGATAGCTGAAGAAGAAAACCTAGAGTGGTACTTTCTTACTTCTTCATTTGTAGGCGAGTGGTTCTAAATTTCTATTGTATCCCTTGTTGAAACTCGTGTTGTAATGTTTTATAATAATGGAAAGCCAACGCCAAATGTCCGGATACCCTCTTTTCTTTGGAGAGCATGGAGAGGATGCATAATTATTTTTAGCAAATTTTAAGATGTCTTTTCGTATCAAGAGGACAGTAACTGATCAAGAGCGCGTACAAATGTTTGAGGTGGTCCTTAGGAAAGATGCTAGCACTTGGTTTGACTCTTTGCCCGAGGAAGTTAAGGGGAATTACACAAAAGTTTTGAATCATTTCAAGAGATACTTCTTTGATCCCCAAAACACTCAAAAACTATGGCAAGACATTGTTTCTCATAAGCAAAAAGATTTAGATGACTACTACTTGTACAAGCAAGAGTTTCTACATCTTTGGGCTCTATGGATACAAAATGTTGATAACCCTGGTGATGGTGCATAATTTCTAAAGAAGGAGAGATTCATAGCTGGACTCTTTCCTAATCTTAAGGTAAAGGTGGAGGCGGATGCACCTACCACCTATGATGCAGCTGAAATTAGAGCTTCCAAGAAGTATAGGAAACTCAAGTTCCTAAGGGGAGAGGTTCCAATAGAAGGTCTTAGACCCAAAGGTAAGTCACAAGAATCGACATCTAGGGAGCTTCCTGAGGTAACAGCTGAAGTATTCGAGAAGTTAAATGAATCCTTAAGTAGCCTGTCAATTCACCTTGCACAAGATGTAGGTCCAAAAGGACAAGCAAGGAAGTCTGAAGAGTGAGATCCACGACCTAGGAGAGTCTTACAATGTTGGAATTGCAGAGAGTTTGGACATGGGATGTATAATTGTCCTTGGCCCCGTGGGGATCCAGGGAGACCTAACTTGAATTACCCAGTGATGAATGCAGGTGAAGGAACTAGTCAGCAACCACGGCTTCTACAAAGGCCAAATGGAGCAAGACCACCGCCACAAGGAGTGGAAGGAGTTCCACCTTTGCCAGACCCAAATGTGCATGTGGTAGAGGTGACAAATTCAAAAGAGGTTGACATGGAAGCAAATGGCATTAAGCGTGGCCGTGGAAAAGGGAAGGAGAAAGAAGGAGTCACGTCACAAAGTGATCATGGACGAAAAAAGAAGGCAAAGGAGACCAAGGAAACCAAGAGGACTCGACGTCGTATCAACCTCCAAGACTTCCCTCTTGGATATGGTATGGCTCCATACAACTTTTTGGAAGACATGAGAGGTAAGGGTCCTGATATCTCATGGCCTCAGTTTCTTGCATTATGCCCACAAGTTAGGAGGGATTTAACAAAGGCAGTTAGCACTAGGAGAAAGGTAAAAGAGAGTGTGCCTGTTGTAAAAATTTCACAAGCTGAAATGAATGAGGATATTACACCAGTTCTAGATTGTTACATCACAGGAAGATTGGTTAGGAAAGGTCTAGTGGATGGGGGTGCACAAATTTGCATCATGACAGAGGGACTCATGCAGAGACTAGGCATGCACATCCATGAGACACCTGAAGTCAAAGTGAAAATGGCAAACAATAGCAAGGCTAGGTGCGTAGGCATTTGTAAAAATGTTTTTGTGGAGGCCTTTGGCATTAAGAAGGAAGTGGATTTCTATGTCATGTCTACCAAAGGAAATGGTTACCCATTTATCCTAGGAAGACCATGGCTAATGAAAATGCGAGCTTTTCCGGATTGGGAGAGTGGAAAGATAATTTGCAGGAATGACAATCATAAGAAGGTTGTCTTTGACATGAAGGAGCAACACCAAGAGGAGCTCCATGAAGAATAATCTCAAAGTGAAACAGAGGAAGGCTGGACCGATAGCACTTCAGAAGGAGAAAGTAGCGACATCATTACTGAAGAGGAGTCTTCCATTGAAGTCGTGGGGGTAAGGTTTAAGCCAAACAACCAAGAGACCTCTTGCCCAGTTTTGGAAGAGGTAGGTTCCCGAGAGAACCAAAAAGTGAAAGATGAAAGAATGCTAGAAGGTATGTTATCTACAACACTTACAAAGGATGACAGAGAGGAGCTCAAAGGTGTGTTAAGGAAATTTCCTAGGATTTTTGCTAAAGACTACACCGATGTGCGTGGAGTAGATGCTGTTCAACACAAAATTGAGTTGAAACCAGAGGCCATACCTAAGGCTCAGAAGCTACGAAGGCTAGGAGTCATCAAGGAGCAGGCTTTACTCACTTAGGTAAGAAAGCTTCTAGCAGCAGGTTTCATTTATCCAGTGGAGAATTCAGAGTGGGTCTCTCCCGTTGTTGTCACTCCTAAGAAAAATGGCAAGTGGAGGGTGTGTGTGGATTATCGTCCACTCAATGAGGCAACAAAAAGAGATCACTTTCCCCTCCCATTTCAAGATGAGATACTAAATGAGGTAGCTGGTCATGAGAAGTACACTGTGTGTGATGGCTTCTCGGGTTACTTTCAAATAGGTACTGCATTGGAAGATCAATTGAAAACAACCTTCATCACTCCTTGGGGTTGTTATCCTTTTAGAGTCATGCCATTTGGACTGACAAATGCTCTTGCAACTTTCCAACGCTTCATGAACATGGTGTTTCAAGAATTCTTTGGAAAGTCCATTAGGGTTTTTATTGATGATTTTTGCATTTATAGCTCAAAATCATTGCATCTACAAAGGGTAGAAGAAGGTTTAAAGAAGCTCTATGACATGGGAGGTCAACTCAACCCTGACAAGTGTCACATAGGTGAGGATGAAGTGATCTTGCTTGGTCACAAGGTTTCCTATAAAGGCATTGAGGTGGATCCTTCAAAGGCAAAGGCTCTTATTGAGCTCCCATCACCCAAGAATCTCAAAGAGGTCATCTCATTCATTCAAAAGGTGAAGTATATGTCACGCTTTATTCACTTAGCTTCGGAGTTGCTTCATCCTTTGCAAAAGATGACACAACAAGTAGAATTTGCATGTTCTTATGAGCTTGAAGAGTACTTTTGTAACATTAAAGTCATTTTGTCAGAGCTACCAACACTCATGCCTCCTTGTTGGGAGTACACATTCTTTGTTAGCTCTAGTGCTGGGAAGGAAACAATTGGTGCAGTTTTATTACAACAAGATCCCCACAGTACAAGGATGCGACCCATCTACTTTGCTAGTAGGGTCATGAATGCTTTGGAGAGAGGCTACACGGAGGCAGAACTCATGATGCTTTCTCTCATGTTTGCGGTGAGAAAGTTTAGATCCTACTTGCTACCAAAACCTTTTGTAATTCTCACTGCAGAAAATTTGTTTCCTTGGGTGTCATCTCAAATGAATCTTAGCACTAGGATCTCAAAGTGGATTATGGAATTGCAAGAGTTCCAATACTCTTTCAAGGTAGAAGATAGTGTGCGTGCACAATTGGAAGGGATCCTTACTTATAGGGTACATGAGAAGGAGATTAAGGTGCCTGAAGTAAAGACCCTACCATTGCCACCACCTAAAAGTATTCCTAATGCTTTTACCTTGTTCTTTGATGGAGCTTTTCGATGAGCCACATGAAAAGCAAGGGGAGGGCTAGTGTTGCTCAACCCAAGTGGGGAGGTGGTCATGAAAGAGAAGGTCAATCTACCAGGTTCAACTAGCAACAATGAAGCAAAATACGACACACTACTTTATGGTTTAAAGATATGCATTGGCCAAGGTATACAACGTCTCATGGTAAAAGGGAATGCACTCTCATTGTGAAGAAAATTTTAGGCATTTGGGCATGCAAGAATGAAAGCCTAAGGACAAAAGTTCATGCCATTCGTAGATTGTTTAATCAATTTGAAGAAGTGCAACTATATCATATTCCTAGGAAACAGAATGAAGATGCCGATTTACTTGCACAACAAGTAGTTACATGTGTTGATAGCGAAGTGCAGGTCATCATGGTGGCAACAACTGTCAAGCAACTGAGATACCAAGGATTGGAGTCATTGACTCCCATTATTAGCTACATTTTGGAGGGTGAGTTTCCACAAGACTTCACGAAGGCTTAGAAGAGGAGACTCATGAAGAAGGCAAGCGCGTATCTTTTCCTAGAAGGATCCCTCTATCAAAGAGGGAAGGATCAAGTGTGCAGAAGAGTACCAACTATCAAGGAGATTCCAGCCATTCTAAAAAGTTTGCATGAAGAGGCATGTGGTGGTCATTTTGCCCAAGAGTTAACTGTGAAGAAGATTTTGCTTGCGGGGTATGTTTGGCCAAGTCTGCATGTGGATGTCTAACATTGGTGTAAAAGTTGTCACAATTGTCAGGTAAATGGGAATAGAAGATTGGTTTATGGTCCAAGGCAAATCGTGATTGCAAATGGACCCTTTGAAAAGTGGGGCATTGATGCTATGGGTCCTCTGCCTAGGAGAAAAAATGGTAAACTCTACATTCTAGTGGCTGTAGACTATATGACTAGGTGGGTGGAAGCACAAAGTGTGGCAAAGGTAAATGAGAGGACAGTGAGCAAATTTGTCTACACTCACATTTGTTGTAGATTTAGCACACCTTTGGAGATTGTTTTTGATAATGGTCCAGGGTTTAGAAAGGGCTTGCTCACAGAAGTCTGTGAAGAACTTCACATTCTACATCATCATAGTACACCCTACTATCCCCAATCAAATGGTTTGGTAGAAAAAGCTAATGGTGTCATTGCAGGCATCATTAGAAAGATGGTGAAAAACAAGACAAAGTTGTGGGATGACTTCTTGGATGGTGCCTTGTGGGCGTATCGAACCACATATAGGGAAGCCACGGAGTTCACACCATTTCACTTGGTCTATGGTCAAGAGGCTTTACAACCGTTTGAGCTCAACATTCCAACAATGTGACTTCATGGCAAAGTAGCACAAGATGATCAAGAAGGATGGATGGATCGACTTCTTACCTTAGCTGAGCTTGAGTGGAAAAGAGAAGCAGCATACGAGTGCTACAAGAGGAAAGCCACACAGACGAAGGAAAAGCTTGACAAGAAACTGAAGGACAAAGGCATCAATGAAGGAGATCTTGTGCTAAGGTATGACAATTGACTCGATAATCGTTTTGATGCCAAGTTTGAAACTAGATGGCAGGGGCCATACATAGTCAAGAAGGCTTTCAATTCAAGTTACTATCAACTTATGGACTTGAATGGGAAAGAGCACTCCAGGAAAGTAAATGGGTATTGCTTGAAGCCTTATTTGAGTCGCCTTCTACCAAAGGATCTACCAAAGATCTGTCAAAAGGCAGCTATCTCATGTAAGTATTGTTCCGTGAAGCATGAGTGTAACTCAAACCAAAATTCCAAGGGGCCAAACAATGAAGAGCTTGTCAAGGACTCTGAAGCACTCTCTTGGGAAAAGATGCTTTATGATGGTACATGAATATACCATCATCCTGGGGGAGGGCTAATGATAGCCGTTTTTTGGCTCTCTGTAATTTCCATAGCGAGTTACCTCACCCTATCAAATCACTCAAACACTGTGGTTACCCTCACCCTTTTACTGTATATAGGTGTGTGTTCTCTCACCACTCCTCTCTGCACCCTACTCACCTTCTTCTCAACCTTTAAGAATAAGAGAAACCATGGTGAACTCATGTCTCCTACACACACTCCCATTCCAAAATTAACCACCTAGTCTCATTTTTTCTCATCCATATTACCCAGATCTATCAAAAAACCACAAAATTCAGCCTCTTCTCTTGAAAGACAGCATCATGGTGATTGATTACTCATGTTCACTTACCTTGGCTCCCAAGGAAGGTCAAGAGTGGAGAAAAAACGTACCATCAAATCTAGTGGACCGTCAACAAGCATCAAAATTGACCCTACTCAAAACACTTGCAGCATCAACATTGTAAGAAATCCATATTTTCTTACCTATTAAGAGTCAGATCGCACTTATGGGAAGACATGGGGAAACATTTGGAACAAAGAATAAAGATTCCTCCTCAGACAAACCCTACGGGAGAAGAAAACAAGAGGGAAGGTCAACCCAAAGACCAACCAGTGCCCATAAAGAAGGTCAGAGATTAATGTGAAGGCGAGGAGGGTAATACAACCTTACCTGTTGAATTTCAGGATATAAAAACGATAGCTATCCTAGACAGTGGAGCGGGAGTGGCGATTGCTACAAAGAAAATCTGGGAGAAATGGGGCCGTCCAGCTCTCAGGAAAACGAGAATGAAACTGCAACTCGCAGATGGGTATGTAGAAAGACCATTGGGAATCCTGAACCAAATAGTTGTAACTTCGTGTGGAATTAACTATGAGCACACCTTTGCTATGGTGGAATTCGGGAAAACGAACAACTTCGACATTATTTTGGGACGACCTTTTATGCGTCAACTCAAAATGATACAAGATTGGGGGTACGACAAAACCTACCTAAGGCACGCAGAGCTAATAACGAAAATCAACATGAAGGATCACAGCTATAGAGACGTTGCAAAAACACCAGTGCAAGAATTTAATTCAACCAATGTAAATGAAAAAGAAATACCTGCATGGATGCAGACGAAAGCGCATGTCTGGATGTATGGAGCATTTGATTGTGGCGACATAATCAAAGAGGAATGCGTTTTGGAAAGATCCGTAGAAGATGAGGCGTATTTTCCAGAACCCTTCCCGGAACATTTATTTGAGCCATTCGGGTGGACTCAAATATTGTCAACCTTGGACGTATGTGTTAACAAGTGTACACCTACAAAATTTTGTGACGAAGAAGGATACGACCTAGTAACATTGCAAATGGCTAGCAACAAGAAGAACCACCACGCGAGACCGAGTGTAAAAGAATCATTGATGAGATATCTGTAGTGAACGATAGAAATCGAACGGAGGAGGAATTCACGGATTCACTAAGCTATGACCTTCCATCACTGGACGATGAAATCCAACTGATAGAGGCTGATGATGAAATATCAAGTGCATCAGAGACGAATAGGAAATACAGGTCGAGGCAGGACAGGTGTTACGAGTTTCCTAACAAAAAACCTAGTCGACAGGAGCGGTATAATTCCAAGAGAATGAGAAAATCGAGGGCTAATAAGGATAATCCGATCCCTCTTGTCAATGACAAAACGGGATATCTAAAGCTTGTCAAAGCTGATGATTGTGTCAAAGACGAGGTCACTTGCCGGTTTATCAAAACTAAACCGCGAAAAAACAACGAGAAGAACACACGAAAAGCAAACAACTTAGTCGCAGGAAAGGGGGACAACAGGGTCTGGAATGACCAAAACAAAGAGGAAAACGGAATACAATAAGCTCAAGCAAACCCTCAGAGATATATGGACGACTGACTTTGAAACAAATGAGGACACGGATTCTGACAAGATGGATGCACCGTCCCATTATAAGAAGTATACCATACAAGATAGGAAAATCATAGTGCAACAACCAATGAGGGAATTGAAGGAACCGGGTACATCGTACGACGGTCCTGAGAAAGCCAAACGAATAGATCTAGGGGAGCCAGGAGAAAATCCAAAACTTGCATATATTGCCACGGATCTTACTGAAGAAGAGGAAAATCTTTTGGTAGCTACTCTTAAACAGTATAGAGATGTGTTTGCATGGTCATACAAAGATCTTAAGGGTGTGGATCCAAGTATCTGTCAACACACAATACCCCTTAAGAATGACGCCAAACCTAGCAGACAACGTCCCTATACTTACAATGAAACGTTTGCGAAAAAGATCAAGGAAGAGATAGATAAACTTAAGGAAGCAGAGTTTATTTACAAAATTGAGCACACCGATTGGCTTTCACCGATTGTGGTGGTCCCGAAGAAAAACGGAAAGTTAAGAGTGTGCGTCAATCTCAAGAAAGTAAACGCTGCTACGATTCGGGACAACTATCCCCTACCCATTACTGATCATGTAATAGAAAGGGTGGCAGGCAAAGAGGCTTATAGCTTCTTAGATGGCTTTTCGGGTTACAACCAACTCGCGATAAAGCCAGAGGATCAACATAAAACGGCTTTCGCAACTGAATGGGACATTTTTGCATTTCGGGTAATGGCTTTTGGCTTAACAAATGCACCAGCCACATTTCAAAGGCTGATGGGTCATGCTTTTAAAGAATATCTAAGACAGTTCTTAGAAATTTACATGGATGACTTGTGCGTTCACTCTCTTGTAAGATTGGAGCACATAGAGCACTTGACCAAGGTGTTCGAAAAATGTAGACTATATCGGATTTGCATGAATCTAGAGAAATGTGTCTTCATGGTAAGACAAGGCAAAATATTGGGACATATAGTGTCCAAAAACGGTATTTCGACAGACATGGAGAAGATCAGCATCATTGTTGATCTACCACGACCAGTAAAGGTGAAAGAGGTACAGGCATTTATGGGCCATTGTGGATATTATCGCAGATTTATCTACTCATACGCTATAATCGCAAAACCACTTTACGCACTGATAACTAAATTTGAGTGGACGGATGAGTGTGAGAAAGCTTTTCAAACGTTGAAACAGAGATTAATTTCTGCTCCAATTTTGAAGGCTCCAGATTGGGAAAAAATATTTCACATCCACATAGATGCATCAGCGTATGCAATAGGATGCATACTTGCACAACCTGGAGAGAACAACATGGATTTTCCAATAAGTTACTCCAGTAGACAACTGAACAATGCAGAGAAGAATTACACGACAACTGAGAGGGAGGGATTGGGTATGGTCTATGCGGTGAAAAAGTTTAGACACTACTTACTTTCCAATAAATTTGTATTCTTCGTTGATCACCAAGCCCTGCTGTACTTAGTAAACAAACCTTGCAGTACGGGGAGAATTGTTCGATGGTTCATCATACTGCTTGAGTTTGACTTCACGGTAGTAGTAAAAAAAGGAACTACACACCAAAGAGAGGATCATTTATCTAGAATGATGCATGGAGAAAACCCTGTAGGAGTTGATGATGATTTGCCAGATGTATATCTTTTCAACATGGAAATGGTTCCAAGATGGAGCGAGGATGTAATTCCTTTGCTGACTATTGGCTCATTGAATGTGACAAGACAACCATCTACCATTGGAGCATCCAGATCATTGGTAATGTTGGTGTGCAGGCTATACAAACAGGGATTGGATCAAATCCTTAGGCTTTGTGTTAAATCGAGTGGATAGGAATTTTACCTAAACCAAGCTCATGTACAAACAAGGGGGATTCACAATGGACATGCACGGATGTATCAGAGATTGATGAGAATGGGTGTGTATTGGCCAAAAATGCGACATAGTGTTCATATGCATGTCAAATCTTGCGTACGCTTCAAAATCCATTAGAGCACGCGACTCTATTCAGATTATCTGTAGCACCCCGATGGAGTAACTACATTGTTGAATACCTCACCACCAAGATACTGCCTGAGGGGCTGAGTAGATCACGAATCAAAACGATCATGAAAGAGCCAGAAAACTATGAACTGATTGAGGACACAGGCTTTACAAGAGGGGAAAATACAATCAATTGAGAACGTGCACAACTAAAGAGGAATACATTCCTATCTTAGAGCAAGCACACGGTGGACAAGCTGGTGGCCATTTCTCAGCTGACAAAACGGCCAAAGCAATTCTTATTGCAGGCATATGGTGGCCTACACTATTCATGGATGCTGAAGAGTTTATGAAACGATGTGACGATTGCTAGAAAACAAAAATTCCTAGAGCACGAGATGATATGCCCTTAAGGCCAATGATGGGGGCAAGAGCGTTTGCGAAATGGGGAATAGATTTTATAGGACCGATAGTGCCTCCGGGATATAAAACGCACGCTCAATACATTATTGTGGCAACAGATTATCTAACGAAATGGGTGGAAGCTAAAGCAACAACCAAAAATGATGCAAAAATGACAACACAGTTTTTGTATGAGAACATTTTCACCAGATATGGTTTACCAATTGAGCTTGTGAGCGATAGAGGAACTCACTTCATCAATGAGGTGATCAAATTCCTATTGGATGAATTCATGGTAATTCACAGGAAATCTGCTCCCTATCACTCACAAGCGAACGGCTAAGCAGAAAGTATGAATAAAATTTTGGTCATAATTCTCACCAAAATTGTCGGCGAATCGAGAGCTGACTGGGATCAAAAGCTGCATTCAGCTTTATGGGCATATAAAGTAGCTTACAAAACGTCAATTGGAACGACTCCGTTCAACATGGTTTATGGAATTCAAGCGATTTTGCCACTTGAATTCCTTATTCCCACGCTTCGAGTCGCTAAACAATTAGAATGGACGGGCCATGAATTATCCAATCAGGTGGATGTCCTGGAAAAACTGGATGAAACTAGATTGAGAGCCGTTGCATCAAACTACGCGCAAAAACGAAACATGAAATCATTCTTTGATCAACATGTTATCAGCAAAGAATTTGCTACTGGGGATTACGTCTTAATGTATACCCTGAAACAACATTCTCGGAAACTCAAAAAGCGAGGAAATGGACCCTATGTGATTCATGACATATCATCTAGCGGTGCCATTAAACTTGCGACATTAGAGGGAGAGGAAATGCCTAACTGGATTAGTGGTTGCAGACTAAAGAAATACAACATACCACTCACCACAGAGATGCTTGCCAAAATACACGCTGCGAAGGAGCGGAAGAACAAAGCAAAGGAAACAAAAGGTCAAGCGCAAGAGGAGACCAAAGTCAGGATTTTAAAACGAAAACAATCCTTACAACAACAAAGACTTCCTCAACTAGTAGACACGGCTCAAATTCCTTTGTCAATAATTCAAACTAATGAGCAATGGGAAACAGGAATCGATGTTCGCATCAATGTCAGACTCCCGCATGGCAGATATCAACGAGCCTTGATTGACACAGGAGCAAGAGTCAATGCGGTCAACTTCTCCACTTACAGGATGCTTACAGATGAACCCCTCGTGCAATCCCCATGTGACCTACAAGTAGCAAGCGGTGCAACAATGCCAACATTGGGGATAGTAATCTTACCAATCAATCTTGATGGAAATAGTTGTCCTCATCAATTTTTCGTAATGAAAGACAGAGAAATCAGAGAATAGATATGCTTGGGAGTTCCATGGATGAGAACATACAATGCAGTCAGTGGATGGTCAAGACATGCGTTAAGGTATACACACGACTCTAATGTGTACATGACTCCATTTGCCAAAACAGATCACTCGTGGCCGAGCATCCCCATCGACAAAAAGCAATCGGCTAATCAGCCAAATACACCACAAAAGGTTATTCGGAAAGTATGGATAAAGAAAAGCTTGCTGACCAACAAACCGAGCAAGATATGGCTACCTGAGGACAAACTCCAGATGGCAGCAACATCATCTCAAAGACCTTCAGAAGTTACTCCAAAGTGGAAATGGCAACCAAAACTGGAGACAACTAAAGATTTGGTGACAGAGCTCGAAAGCAAACCCAAAACTCAAAACAAGAAGCCTGAACTTCCAAAACGGCACTGGAAACCTGTGAAAACTAAAGCAGAATCTGTAAAGATGCAACAAATCGCATACAGATGGGTTCCCAAAATAGTTACCATCACAACACCCACAATCAAGGAAAGAGAAATTCGACTGCAAGCTCTCCTGTTCCATAAATAGCTACCCTCGCCATCAAAAGCCACTAAAAACTACAATCCCGCATGTTGCACAGCACATTGTTACCCAACGCATTGTCTCAAACATCAGACTAGGGCTACATTACACGGCCATGCATAGACACAGATTCCAAAACCCATGCACATGCACCCAACCTTCGTCCGAGACGACTCAGACAAGGAAGGAGGGAGTAATTGATGAATCTAGCAATAGTCAGGGCCATTAAGGGGTCCAACGTGTATATATGTACATAATGTGTGTGTTTTTTTATTATTTAGAGTTTAGTTTCGAACATATTCGATCAAAACCTGGCAATTTTAGCATTTTTGTATCATCTGACTAGCATAATAATAAGCTGTAATGACAAAATCCGGAGCATTGGGATGCTTCTAGAGAAAATATATGCTTAGGGGTGAGTATAATAATTTTGGCTAAGTTTTGCCAGTTAATAAGTATTTTCAATTTATTATGTTTGATTTTCGTTAATAAAACATCAAAAATTAAAAAATCTGGCTCACAAGTGTCGGAATCAAATTCTGGAAGCAAATGCCAAAGTATCATGATAAGGTTATCAAGCATGGAAGATATGAAGCTAATCTGAAGATGTCAAAATTCAGCCTTAATAATCATGACTACATTTCACCAAAATCGCATCAAATGGTCATACGACGCCGGAACGACAAGCGGTTTGACCCACAAGTGGTATGCACATTATATCGGGATCAAAGGTGAGAAAAATCAGCCCTGTGTCACGAAAATCTCGGGAAGATATAGGCCAGGTAGGCCAAACTCTAGCTCATTGTTCATTTTCACCTTTTGAGAGAGAAGGAGAGAGCTTTTTGACCTAGAGCGAGCTGCCATGGTTCTACCCCGTACGGACGGTCGGAGCCAGCATTTCACACCAGATTTCACAGGTATGTTCCTTATCAAGTAAAGATCAAGTCTATTACGCATGCAAGTGCGAATCTTTGCACAAATGGGCGAAGGGATCAAATCAAAGTCGGATCGGGTCAAAGAGGTCAAGGGCCCTTAGAGGCATCCAAACAAAACTTTTTTCAGGAACAGAACACATCAATGTGCTCCCCATAAGGTCAAGAACAAAGCCATGGTCAAATCACAATTTGGTGGTGGTACACCGATCGCGATCGGTGTACCTTACTGACAAAAACTGGGACAGAACATGCAAAACACCTCCCCTCAACCTCGCCTACAATCTGCTAGTGTCAAAATCAATTTTGGCCTCCATGGTACGATCACGATCGGTGCCCCCAGATGCAGGTTTTGCAATTTTTGATTTGGCCCAGGCTTGGAACTGAATTAAAAGTACACACTCTTGAATTTTCAAGGAAAATGCACAAATTTTGCTCATGAAATGGGCCTAATTTGTCAAACACAACCGAAAAGGAAAAAGTTGACCTACAACTACCAAAATCAGGTTAAAAATAATGATGAATGGTTTGAAAGGTACACTTGTCCGACTAAGAGTCAGAACAGTTGTAGAAAACCTCGGATGGATCTCAGAATATCCTGCAAGTACAAATATAGTCATTTCAGTCTCGAATGATCAAACAAAGGTAGAATTGGAGCCGAGCCAATGCCAAAACCAAAAGGTCACTTAAGGATGTTCAAGCATCACATGGATATCCAAGAAATGCCTGAAAAATTCACAAATGTGGAAAACCTCCTAAGACAGGGTATAAAGTGCCTGATAAGGTCAAAATCAGACAATGGAGTAGGCTGATGGTAGAACCTCATGGAAGCAGTGGGAGCTCTAAACCTAACTTCAACTAACTCCAGGATCCAACCAAAGTTCATCAGGAAAACCCAATATGGTTAGACTTAGTAAAATATGGTCAAACAGTGAAGAATTACTCTAATTTGTTCATTTTAAGTCCAAACTTGGAAATAAATCATCAGTGGGCTAGGCAGGCATAGGGGTTCATGACCATCTAGTTTTCACCCAAAAAAGGCCTAGAACACCGATCGCGATCGGTGTACCTCAGCACCAGATTTTGACAAAAATCTATCAGATCCCTTGTATACATCTTGTTCAAGTCACCAACCAACTTTCAAGCCATTTGGACATCAAAAACTCATAAAAAGTGAGAGTCTAGTCCAAAACTCCCTTGTAACCCAGAATTGGGACCTGTAAACTCAAAAGTGGTTCAAATGAAACACAGAGTGGACCAAAATGACCCTCCAACTATCAGCAACCCACTCATGTGATCAAATCTAATTTTGGCCTCTGTACTACGATCGTGATCGGTGTACTTGAGCTCCAGAATTGGCTCAGAGTT
Organism: Adiantum capillus-veneris; assembly: GCF_014529385.1. Taxonomy (NCBI): domain Eukaryota; kingdom Viridiplantae; phylum Streptophyta; class Polypodiopsida; order Polypodiales; family Pteridaceae; genus Adiantum; species Adiantum capillus-veneris. The sequence goes on along the minus strand of NC_140944.1, from coordinate 144,022,731 downwards.
TAATCAGTCATAGCTCTAGTCTTCCTAGTTCCACTGGTGAAATATGGACAAGAATGGATGAAATTTGTTCAAGTTATGATCAATTTTAACTTTTGAACTGTTTTTTTACTAAAAGTCTAAATGCGATTGATTGCGAAGGCAAAATCCTGAAAGCTTGTGATTCTCTTGACACAGAATGCCTCGCCAAAAGAAAGAAAGGCAGTGGACAGCAGCACCATATGAAGTGGAGGAGCTCGCTACAAATGAAAAGGCTCACATCTCGGATGAAATACTTGCTCAAATCCCTGCCCACATATTCATCTCAAAGTTTAAGGATGCTGATGGTGACTTGGTAAAGACAACTATCATGCCACGAGAGATATGGAACCTCCACCGAAAGGCTGGAGGTGATAGAGGCAGTGCGAGCAGTACACTTGGAGCAGTTTTTCAGATTACAGCCATGGGGGACAAATTACATGAGGGCCCACGAGCTCATGAGCTCGATACAATATGATGGGCAGGCAATACTCACGGACAAGGATGGATCGAAGGTGAAAGTAAAGATCACGAAGGAAATCATCATCAACGAAGCTTTACATTTCCTCCCAGGGCAACACGATTTGCTGGCGAAGACAAAGTCACTGGACAATGAGAAGGCATTTGTCAAAGCAAAGGGAAACAAATACAAATAGAGTAACATGATATACGGAGAGCTGGAATTTCCGATGCGGTTGATCTCCCAGCATTTCAGAGTACAAAAGCCTCCTCGCTACACCGAGCCAATCCCACACATTGCCGTAGTCATGGCTCTAGCAACGGCCGAAAATAGAACCATTCACTGCGACTATGGCTCTTACATTCTGGAAAACCTGATTGAAGCAAATTTGAAAAGCTCGACAAAAAACAAAAGCTACATGAACGCAGGGCCGATGCTAACTAGAATAGCATACCAGGTTTTGGGAATGATCGAAGATTTGCCAGCTGCCAGTTCTCAAACGGCCCTGATCCAGAAAGCCAAGCGGGTTTCTCATTCTATAAGGACAACCCCTGGCGCGACATCATCGCGCTCAGCAAAGGCCACCAACAAAAGCTCGAGTGATGAAGAAAAAACAGAGACAGAAGAAGAAGGAAAATCTCAAGAGTCGAAAGATAAAGGGCCATCAGAGTTTGAAGAAAGCGAGCAGGAAGACTCCACAAAGCCACTCGAGAGAAAAAGAGGGGAGAGAATTGCAGTACCGCAGTCGGACCTATAAAAATCATATGCGGAAGCTAAAAAAAGAGTCGAGGAAAGGAGAACCAAGTTACGGGCTGACAGACAGGCTAGAGCAGCTGCAACACAACAGGCACAAAAAAGAAGATTCAAAAGGGAGAGGCAAGAAAGAATAGAAAATGCAACTCGCATACGCGCGGAGAAGCAAAGGTTAGAAGCAGAGCAAAAGGCTGCGGAAGTGGACATCTCTTCGCAGTCCACTGAAGAAACGAAAGAGAAAGACGTTGCTGATGAAACAAACCAGGCAGAGCAGTTAAAGAAGATCCAAAGAGAAAGGAATCTGGAAGCGCGACAGGCGGCGGATTCACCCGCCAAAGAATCATCAGAATCTTAAAGAAAAGAAAAGCGGAAGCATCTGCTTTGCAACAAGGGGAAGAGAATTCAAAAAAGAGGCATGTACGAAAAGAATCAAGCCCACCTCCTTCCTCGCTCAAATCACCTCCTCCCTCGCCCAAATCGCCGCCTCCCTCGCCAAAATCTCCTCCTCCTCCCCCTTCTCCATCGAACAAAAAACAGCCAACTCCTCCCCCTTCAACCTCTCAAAAGGAATTTATACCTCCTACAGAAGCATTCGGATACCACGAAGCCTGCCAGGCAGTGGCTGGTTTTGATTACAAAAAAACTCTAAGGGAATTGGAACGGCAGCACGTGGTGCTAAGTGAAAAGGAAAGGCAGGTACAGGAGGCCCAACAAAAGCAAGCATCTAGGCAAGAGGAGTTAGAAATCTTGAGGGCGCAACTGGAACGCATAACGGAGGAGAGAGACCTTGAGCGACAATAGGCTTAGTCTCTGATCAAAGACTTGGTGGACATCAAGACAGACTTGACCGCCAAAGAAATAGAGTGCCAAGAACTGACGACAAGAGTACAAAAAGCAACGGAGCAGCTTGCCTACGAGAGCGCAAGATTTCAGAGGCTTAGCAGTTCATACAATACTGTCAAAGGCACTCTGACAACTTTGATGCGAATCAGGAACCTGCTGGGGCATTGGTCTCCACATCTGACGATACCACAGCAGTGAACACTATAGCGGCACTAAAAGCGGAGCTAGAGCAAGAAAAGCTTCAAAGACAGCTGCTCGTATCAAGAATGGTGGCCTAGATGGCGGCAAATTCTAAAAGAAGTGGAACAGCAACTAGCTCAAGCAAGCGCCGAACTACAGATTCAGAAGTAGATCGATGACACGCTGCTAAAAGAAAAAGAAGATCTGATTTTTCAACAACAAATCAAAGCAGACAAAGCCCAAACTCAACCACAAGTGCTGCCCGGACAAAAAGTGCCAGATTTTCCTGGAACATCACACCAAAGGGCAACATGAGCATGAATTTGAAGGGCCCGATCTGGATATAAGAGATGAGCTCAATGAGAGCATTCAGGACATGCCAGAAGGGCTGGAAAAGGAGTACATGCTCTATGAAAAGAAGATACTAGACTCAGCAGCCCTGGCATACTTACAACTAGAAGAGCATGTGGAAGGATTTGGCCACGAGTACCTCCCGTTTCCTCTGCTATGCCATGAAGCAATTTTGTGGAAAGAAAAGATGCGGCCAGCCTTGCCACGAAACAAAGATGGGGGTTACGAAGGCATTGCACTAACAGCGGAAGAAGCTCAAATGCTTGTCGATGACCACCCCAACTGGAGGCAGAAGTGGTTGGACAAAAGGCCACAGGATCTAACAAATTACCACAATGCTCCTCAACATATACAAATCGATCCTACATTCTGCCCTGTCCCTCGAAGATGCACTTGGAAAGACTTCGCCACATGGAAGGGGTCAAGGCCGCAAAAGCTAAATTACCCGGTTTTGACAGTGCAGCAACCCCCTACTGTGGCCTACATTGTCAGCACACTGAATTAGACAGTCACATTGGTGCGGGATGTCCCTGACTTCGCGTGCCAAATGTTAGTAAAGATAGCCCGGATGATCGTCACTTGCATCCAGGTGTTTAAAGACACTGAAGGCGACGATCATTCGTGGAATCTGTTCTTGGAAGAACACAGAGGCATCTGATGGAATCTACAAGATTCCTCACCACGACACATCTTGATGGCCATGTACTCCAGGCTAATGTACCTGCTATCACACTACTTGTAGACATTTGAAGAGGCCTTCGTCATAGGATTCTTCGAAATTGACTCAAGGATTTTCCATCCTATGGCGAAGGACCTCAAGGCAAGGTACGTAGCATACCAATACACGTTATCTGAAAATCCATTCAGACAGCATCAAGAAGCCTTGGAAGCCGTCCTATGAACAAGAAGTTTTTCAGCGACACTTGCTTCATTGGAGCCACATCAACGGCCAAAGCACTGAACCGGCACGAGGGCGTGCAAGGATAAGGAGGGGAGGAGTGTTTGACGGACGAAGCAACAAGCGGCCATTTCCAGAGAAGGATCATATTTTTCTGAGAAACCATTGTTTTGTAAGGAAGCATCTCTAAGTCGAGAATTTGTCAAAGGATGTATGATTATTCTTATGGGAGCAATTGTATATTAGAGAGCCAGTTAGATGTTTATGAGCTTATGGCCGGACAAGCCATTTGTAAAGACCTAATCTATAAAGGTCATTTTTTGTAAGTTTGAGGATAATCTTTTTAATGGAGAACTGAGAAGACAGCGCACATTTGAGAGCTCCTTGTTAAAACTTGTAATCTTCGCCATTGCGGCTACGGTAATCCAAATTCAGATTTGATTATTGCATTGTGTTCCTCTCATCTTGCTCTTTCATTCAAGTGAATCATTCAAGATTCGGTGTAGGTTTTCAACTACGAGTTTGAGGCCTCAAATCGCTGTTTTGAGTGTTTATATGCGTAATTTATGTTGTTTTGACCCTAGGAGAGGCTTTAGGGACCCAAAAATGACCCTTTAGGATCATCCGTTTATTGTTTTTGCATACTGTGGGACGAAAGATCGCGATCTTTGTACCTCTCCAGAATGCTATGACAGTGATAAGATATGTTCGTGATAGTCCCTTGTAGCTTCCCTTCAAGTTTCGTGCAATTCCGATATGATTTGCATGGTGAACGGGCGTGATGATTGTAGAGCTGTGTAGAAGTACATAGGCAGATTACTTGGCTTTGGTGCGATTGATTTGCTTGTAGAGTTAGTAGTTGCATCTCTTCGAGTTCACTTCATTAGGGTTGACATCCTAATGAGTTTCCATGCCTCATCCAAGTCGTTTTCCCTGTATCGATAATTTCATGTTGATGCTTGAGAGCTATGCTATGGACGTCCGTCGCGGCGACCCGCAAACACAATAGTATTGAGTCCACTTCACTAGCATACCTTGCATAGTTTAGACTGGTAGGGATTTTGTGAGCTGATATTCCATGTTTTGCCAGTTCCCTGAAGCCGTGCTTCCTATAAAATTGCCAAAGCACTTTGCTTTGCAGAATGACAGTAATTGCCAAGTAAAGTGTAAACAGGAAAAAATAGGAAAAACTGAAACTTATCTAACCTGGTCATTGTCGCTCCAACCAGTTGTCATGAGTTGGGAGGGAAACTCATTCCAAAACGGCCCATAGCCATATCTGCATAGACGCCCTTGAATGTCCTATACACCCGTCTGGCACATAAGGCCATAACCTACAATATTGAATCCACTTGCAAACACCTTGCCTATTCCTTCCCCATTGTGTATGCTAATACCATAGACTAAATGTGAAACAACTTAATGTAAGAGTCATGAGAGCCAATGGATGTGACTGCAGATATTAGAACAAAAAGAATCGACCGTGTCGAGCAATTTCACAGTACTGTGTGTGGGATGCATCCTCTGTCAGCTGCAAGAAACAGTAAGAAGGAGTAAGCCATGCCGAGCAACTTGCTGCCTTTAACAAGTCCAAAAAGAGGCCGTTCATGTCTCCTTGAGGTACTAAAAAATTGCAAATTTATTATGCTATATCATCAAATTGAATCATTGAAAAGTTGTGCGAAAGCAAGGTGGTTGGTACTCAAGCCATGCTTGATGCCAAATTTTGGTGCTTACAATAATTTTCACAAGCCATGCTTGTGCGGTGCATGCCTAAAGTGTATGCACGTCTATTGCATATCATAGCTATCAAGCAGATGCTCCATAACTAAAAATCAACTGTGTACCTTATTAAGTTCACTTAACGACTAAGCTTGCCACCGGAAGAATCTAATGATTTGCCAGCAAGAAGAAAACCAAGAAAAGATTTTCCCGATACTGATGTTTGGTTCCATAGACAAAGCCGTCAATGGATTCAACTTCAGTATTTTGGATTGTCTGCTTCTGAGAATCGAATTAATGATGGAGCTTGCCAATTACTGTTGCCTTATAAGGCACCGGCCATGTCTGAGTTGTATGTACGACAAGACAACCTTGCCTCGGTAGAATGCCAAAAATCCCTTGCATAGGTTATCTCTATTGGAGCCTTGCTCCTTAGTCCAATTCACGAGAATGCCCATCTATAAATTGGACGTATTGCATTGATCATGGCCATACCCATCTCGTAGGTAATCTCGGAGTGTACCATGGTCAAGATTAACATGTTACCTAATGAATTGTTCTTGCAATGCAATAGTATACATAGAACTATGAAAACAAAAAGAATATGGAAGCTCAAACCTGATAATCCAGTCTGGTCTTTGTCGCGGTTGGAAAAGATCAAATTTGTGAGAAAAATCGATCTCTACGATGCCCTCATGCAGCCATCTTTCCTTGAAAGGTTGGCCATGCCGAAGCATGTCACTTTCTTTTTGGAACCATAGTATGTACTACGGATGTCGATAAAAAAACGTGCTGCTATGTCGTTGGTAGCCTTTCCCAAAACGGCAACTTGCCAAGCACCCAAGAAGGAATCTCATATGCCGATGATCTTGGTACTTCAAGAGGTAGAGGGGAGCTGCCGACTATGGGCACGCTCCCTTCCCCTTTTTTATATTAAAAAAAAACCCAAATAGGGTTTTTTATATAAATAAACCTTGTTCTGCTGCTGCCGATGATGGCGTGTGCTCATAGCTCCCTCTAGTGGGCTCAAAAGGCCGCAACACAGAAACGAAAAACGCTGGCCTCTGCTACGCGATCCGAACAAGCTCGGCCATGCCAGATTTGGTGAAGGTCGATGAGCTCCCTCCTCGGCCAAGCCGCTGTGCACACGCCATGGTTGTTTCGGCCTCCCCGCCTAGCAAGGGTTTATGCACACGCCGTGAACCAGTCCCCGCCTATCAAGGGTTTATGCACACGCCGTGAACCCCGACCCCGGTTTGCATGTCGCCAATAACTCCACATGGAAGCCACGCCCTCCATAGCTTGCTTTCCTCTTTGATTGAGAGAGAGAGAGAGAGAGAGAGAGAGAGAGAGAGAGAGAGAGAGAGAGAGAGAGAGAGAGAGAGAGAGAGAGAGAGAGAGAGAGAGAGAGAGAGAGAGAGAGAGAGAGAGAGAGAGAGAGAGAGAGAGAGAGAGAGAGAAACATGCCTTGAGAAATCCATCGTCCTCACCATGGCTCCACCCTCCTTCCTCTCCACCTTGCTCTGATACCAGTGCTTTAAAGGGCAGGGGAACTGAACATGCTCATCACCACCCAGCCATGCCCTATATAGGCCCTTGGCCTTTTAAATATAGGGACCCCCTTGACTGGATGTCCGTCCTGGCACTTGGCCTGGACTGGTCCTACCATTGTCTTGACACGTGGCATGGACCAAGTTTGGTGAAAACGTTATTTAGATGTGCAGAGCAAGAGGAGGGGGGTTGGAGTGGAAGATTGATGGTTGGAGAAAGGAAAATGGTGCCTCTAAGGCTGCCCATCACAGTGGTAAAAATCCTTGCATCATACAGTCTAGCAGCAACTTGTGCATGAAGATCGGGCCTATCGGCATAATTTGCCGGTTTGTGACTATGTCGCCGATTTGGAGTTATTGGTGGAGAGGATGCCGAGCAAGTGCAAGCACACTATGGATAGGCTCTTTGAGATGAGGACCTCGATCCAGCTAAAAAAGGAGGCACTGCTTAGTTGTGAGGGATCCAACGCTGTGGCCGAACAAATAAAAGTGGACATCGAACTGTATATAGGGTGATTGCAAGAGCTCCAAAACAAAAGTCCAACTAATGATGAAGAGGTGAAGGAGGTAGAAGCCGATCTTGCAGCAACACATGCTACAATTCCTAGGGTTCTGAGGACATAAAAAAGCTCCAAATGGATCTTGAGCAGGAGCAAGTATAGTAAATGCTCCCTTGGTCCGAGTTTGTCTATCTGACTAGGGACTCCTATGTTTTACATTAGGGCCTTTACGTACATTTGTTACTTCATTGGTAGTTGTGTAATGCATTTTGGAAATACATCTTGAAATTTTGGATTGTGCATACAGTTGAAGGTTTCCCTTGTACATCAACATCCTTGGTCTTTGGTGCATACAATACTCTTTGGCACTATTGACTACTGTAGGATTGGCTTTAATTTGCCGGTTTGTGACTATGTCGCCGATTTGGAGTTATTGGTGGAGAGGATGCCGAGCAAGTGCAAGCACACTATGGATAGGCTCTTTGAGATGAGGACCTCGATCCAGCTAAAAAAGGAGGCACTGCTTAGTTGTGAGGGATCCAACGCTGTGGCCGAACAAATAAAAGTGGACATCGAACTGTATATAGGGTGATTGCAAGAGCTCCAAAACAAAAGTCCAACTAATGATGAAGAGGTGAAGGAGGTAGAAGCCGATCTTGCAGCAACACATGCTACAATTCCTAGGGTTCTGAGGACATAAAAAAGCTCCAAATGGATCTTGAGCAGGAGCAAGTATAGTAAATGCTCCCTTGGTCCGAGTTTGTCTATCTGACTAGGGACTCCTATGTTTTACATTAGGGCCTTTACGTACATTTGTTACTTCATTGGTAGTTGTGTAATGCATTTTGGAAATACATCTTGAAATTTTGGATTGTGCATACAGTTGAAGGTTTCCCTTGTACATCAACATCCTTGGTCTTTGGTGCATACAATACTCTTTGGCACTATTGACTACTGTAGGATTGGCTTTGGTACCTTTCCATGGTCTCCTTGGTTTTTATAAACACTACCCCATCTAATTTTGATATGATTTCTACCTAAATTTGGTAGTTTGCTTTGTCTTGGTACTGCCTTGAGTCGTCCTTGATATACTTCCAATCATAGCTTTCTTTGGGACTACATTGGCATCTCCCTGGTCTTTGGTTCATACAATACTGTTTGGTACTTTTGATGATTGTAGGGATGTCTTGGCTACTTTTCCTGGTCTCTTTGGTATTTATAGGTACTACCTCTCACTGTATTTGGTATTTCTTCTAACTAGCTTTGGTATGTTTACTTTGTCTTGGAAGTGCCTGGGTACTTAGACATGTAAGATGCTACTACCTTGGCCTTCCTTGTTATAGTACCCAATCTAGATTTTATTAGAAGATTCCTTGGTATGTTCTTAATCTCATTGGTGCATAACTGCCCTTTGAATCTTAGGTACAATTTTTGGTAGTTTTGATCCTTTGCATTGTTTTGGTTGAGCCTTGGACCTTATCATTGTAGGATGGGACCGCTTTGGTACCTCCTTGGCATAGTGCCAATCGTTAGTCTTGGTACCTTTCCATAGTTTCTTTGATAGTTTTTAATTTCTACCTTCTAGTATTTTGAAGGAAGTGTAATGGAGTAATTGAGTAATCGAGCGTGCAACGCAGAAGTTCATATTTCATAACTCAAGACATCCCATCATTAGATTTACACACTCTTCACTTAAATGAGTGCCCATTATCTTATTTCAACCAATCAATATTTTTGGCCTATCAAAAAATGTTTGAAAATACAACTCAACCTCTTTTCTATTTTAGTAAGCAAAAAGAGAAGGCATCTCTATAGCCTTTGCCCTTTGGGCATGCCAAAAAGGAAACTAGAACTAATTCCTGCCATGAAAGTTTGAGTTGCTATTGCTCCAACACTTTTTTGCAACAATGCACTTTTTTGCAACAATGACACTTGACCACTCAAGATAGCCCTCCTCTAGCTCGCTTCTCACCAACTTCTTTGATTGCGTCTACTCGAAATCCACGTTTTCCTTGCTAGCCAAAGGTGTTCTACATGATGGTCGATTTTAAGCTTCAAAACATGTCGATCTTGGAGCAGAAAGGTCCCGATGAGATCAACTTGGAAAGCTGCCACTCAGATAGGCCATGAACCTGCTTTAACACTTGCACGACCATTACAAACGTTGCTGACCTTGGGATTTCCTTTCTCTCACATGCACTGGTTGAGAATAATCTCGAATTGATCATCTTTTCCCACCCCTCTAGTTGAGCATTCATGCTCAACTCAAGCTTCACTAGAGAACTCTAAGCACATGCTGCCTTTAACTTGTGCAATATGTTGAAAGCTCTTAAAACATGAAAAATAAACCATATATACATTGTAGTTGGCTTTGAGATCACTCTTAGAGTACACTTTGTACAAGATAGAAATATTCTTCATGGATTTCCTCTACTTCATGAGTGTCGAGAGAGGTGTCTTTTAGCATTGGCTGCTGCATCTCTTGCTTGTTTGACTCCTGAATAGGAGACAAGCTTCTCATAGCCTTGATCGTGCCTAAAGCCTCGTTGACATAGAACTGTTGGAAGGGATCCATCGGAACATCCGGCTCATCAAAACCCCATTCATCATCCAAAGACTCATTGTACTTGATAGCAAGCACATTCAAAACCTTTGAATCTGTAAAAGGAGCCACAAAGTCCCCATCTACAAGATCACACACAGATATAACATCTTCTTCTGTAGACATCTTGGCTACTACAGCCTCAATCTCTATAACCATCAGCTCCTTGACAATGGATGATTGCCCAACCACCCTAGTTTGGCAAATCTTCTATGAGCTTGCAAACTAGTGCTTCTTCTTCTGAGTGCACCTGCTCACTCCTCACATCATCAGTTAAGTAAGACATGAATTCATACCATACCTTTTCAAAGTCGAAGCCGGAATTAGAATGGTGAAAAGGAAATATCCTCTCATCCTTGATAAATGACAACACACACTCCAAGGATACATCTCCATCAATTCCCATAGAGTCTGCTATCGGAGACACCTCTCCACGGCCAGACACCAAATCTAGAACGTGATGCACCTTTGCATGGTGCTCATGGCAAGGCTGCCCACCCTCTTGCTCTATCAAACCAACACCTGACACCACTTTGAAATTTTGAATTGAAATGGATACACCATCTGGATAAAGACCATCCACTTCACTATCTTGCTCTCCTACAGTATGCCCTCCACCGAGTACTGCATCCAAAATCCTGCAAGAGATCCCCAAATCTTCAGTAGTAATCAAGCTTTTGTTGCTCCAATAATCCTAAGATCCACTCATATATCAGCTATTGGTGGAATTCCATGACTCTTCACCTTCAGAGACTACCTCTGCTTTGATGGTCTTTTGGCCTTCACAAAAGGCTAGAAGCAGAGCTAGCTGCACTTGGTACCAACTTCTTTGCTCTATTGCTGAGAGGTTGCAGTAGAGTCTCCATGTAGCTCTGCAAAGCCCTTGCCACACATAATTTGACTTTTCTTTGGCTGTGCAGATCTGCAACTCCAGCCCTTGTGATTCCATTTGATGACTCGTCTATTCCTGTCAGTTCTATGTGCTAGACACTAGCCTTGCAAGCCCTAGTGATGCTCAAAATCTTCCAATTGGAACACTTTCCAATACAATCAAGTGGGCCCATCGTTGGCCCTAAAAAATCTTTCAATTGACCATACCTTGTACATTTGGGATCCAATTTTAATCTGGAAGGTCCTACATGCTCCACAACTTGAGTACTTCACATTTACCCACTAAACCAACCCTAGCCACTTGTCCCCATCTGTCATATCCGTCCAGGATCTACCAAACCTTCTAGATTGAAATCATCATAACTTTGGCACGCAAGCTCCATTTGAGGAGCCATCTAGACCGGCTTCTAGGGTACCTCAAATACTACATCTCAAAACAATAATTCAGTACTTTGAGCACTTGGATGATCCACTATCCCAATTGGCCCTTTGTAGAGCCCTTTTTGGCCAAAAGAAATCGCATTATACATACATCTCAGCTGCCTCTTGCCTGCTCTTGCCTCCTATACCTGCTTTTGCTCTTTACCCCACACTTGTCAACATCTCTAGCCCTGCACAACACACCTTTTAGCATCAACCAACTTTGGTTGCACCATCATTGCCCACCCCCTATTGAACATTCATGTTCAGCCAGTACCAAAATATTGTCAAAGTACAACTTAAGCCGCACCCCATTCACCCTATTTCTAAGCAGCCTACCATTTGATTGTGCCAATTGATAGGTCCCATTTGGAAAAGCCTTTTGTACTCTGTATAGATCCATCCACTTCTTCTTGAACTTCTTTTGAAAGGTAAAATCCAAATAGCTCTCATACTTCATCACCTGGTCTTGCTCCTCTATCTTCTTATCTGTCAAGCTTTGATTGAACTTGGCGATCCGTTTCGCCCACTGCTTCACATAGTACTCTGCTGCCACCTCTATGTCCATCCACAAAGCTTCAAGACTGACAATTTGGTGATGCAAAACCTCCTACTACATGGCATTGGCTCGCCACATCCCCTTCAAAAAACCTAGCTGTGTATGCACTGGCAACACTGCTTCCTTACCATATACCAACTCAAACAGAGTGAAGTTAATAGCCACTTTTTAAGATGTATTATACACCCATAGAAATATCTCAAGATTCACTTCCCACTAAAATTCCTACTTGTATACATACTTTGTTAGCATCTTTATGATTGGCCCGTTTGCACTCTCCACTAGACCATTGCATTGAGGATGATAGGGTGAAGAGAATTGGTGTTGAATGCCCAGTTTCTCCACCAAAGCCCTCATGAGCTTGCTTCTAAATCCATATCCTCTATATAAAACAAGAACCCTTGGTACTCCAAAATGACAACAGATGCTATAAAAAACAAATTGAGCCACAACATGAGCCTTTACCTCCCTAAATGCCTTTGCTTCAACTCACTTGGTAAAATAATCAATGGCCACCACAATGTATTTCGTATTGCTCGTTGACTTCGGGAGTGGATCGATGGCATCCAAACCCCACTTTTCAAAAGCATTGTGGAAATGATAGCCCCATGTCACTCAGCTACCAGCCTCCTCTCACCCATAGTCTAGCATTCATGGCAAGCCTGGCACCAATAGTGCACATCTCGTACTATGGAAGGCTACCAAAAGCCTGCTCTTAAGATTCAAAGAAAAACCTTATCTTTACCTTGATGTCCAGTTTCCTCATGACACTGTTGCAGTACCATGCCGATTTTCTCTTTATAAAGCACCCTCCGCAATACTTCATCCTGACCATAGGCCTTCAAATCCTCCCTTATCAATGTGAACTTGCGGGCATTCTATACTATCCTTTGTTTTTGCAGCTTGGACAACCTTTCTAGACACTGGCCTGAACCCAAAAAGTCTTGAATTTCCTTCAAAGTTTCAGACCTGCATAAGTGGCTCGGGCCACATATAAACCTATAACATATATTTGCACTCTGCTGCTTGCATGACCTATAACATAAGTGGCTTGGGCCACATAAGTTTCATGACCTGCATAAGTGGCTCAGGCCACATATAAACCTAAAACATGTACATGCACTCTGCTACTTTCAAGTTGGTCCGCTTCTTGGTTGTGCTCTCTTTTGATATGCTTGAATTGAACCCCTTCAAAAGACTTCAACAACTTTTTAATGGAAAAAGACCAATGCTTTAATGAATCTTGTTTTACCTGCCATTGGCCTAATAGCTGCTTGATGACTAACAAAACATCCCCTTTTACCACCAATCTGGATATGCCAAACTCCATGCACTACTTCAAACACAAATGTAAAATAAGATACTTCGCCTCATTGTTGGTGTGAATGTCCTCCAAGTTGCAAGCCTTTGAAATAATCAATTTTCCATGTGGATCTTGTATCACCACACCTCCACCTGCTTTCTGTATAACCCTCCTATAAGAACCATCAAACCACATAGCAAATGCTCCTTCCAAATCTGGCGCTTCTTTAGATTCATCTCGCACCACCCTTGGCTAAACTAGCAACTTGACCTCCCTATCGACCAATATATCTATCAATTAATGAGACTGACTCATATGGTCAACCTTGAACTCAAACTCAAACTCTTGCAGCCCTATCACCCACTTTATAATCCGCTTTCTTAGCATCAAGTGCAACACCACTTCAAGGGATGAATTGTTAGTTGTCAACACATAAAACTTCCAAACAATCAGATACACTTTGAACTTGCTGCAAGCAACGACTAAATCCATCACCCACTATTTTGCTTCAGTATAGGTCGCTTCTCCAAGACTTTCCAACTTGTAATTTCTATCCAAAATTTGCAACAACACTACTCCAATTGCCAAGGTACCTTCCTTCAAAACATTATGGAAATCATCCTCTTGGTTGGGAGGACACACTGTATGTAGTTGACATAGAATACCCTTCACCTTGTTGAACACTTCTTGAGCTTCATCACCCCCTAGAAACCCATGCACCTGCTGAGCCCTCTTCTAAAGAGGATACACACACTGGGACAACATCCAAAAAAACCATGATAGATACTTCAACTTGTGAACAAATGAAACCAAACCTTGAGCACTAGAGGGAGGCTTCATCAGCAATAGAGCCTTAACTTTTTTTGGATCCACCTAAATTCCACATGGCCCAAAAATTGTGCTTGAGATTGTGCTTACTTGCACTTCTTTGGGTTCATTGTCCTTCTTCTTCATCTAGTCTTTGAAAAAATAGGTACAACTTTGACAAATACTCTACTCTAGAGCTATAATAGCTAATATCATCCATGAATACCTTGATAAACCTGTCCAAATAGGGACTAAACATACTTTTCATCCAATCTTGGACAATAACATAAGCATTTATCAACCCAAATGGCATCATGCAGTAGGAAAAACATCCCCATGGAGAGATTAATGTAGTCTTTAGCTGGTCTACAAGCACTATACCTATCTAAAAATACTCTAAAAATCCATCCATAATTGAATATCTTTCATGGCTATCTACCTGATTCATGAAACGATAATGGGTAGTGTTTCATTTTGTGTGGCTGCATTCAATGTCTTGAAGTTGACACATACTCTCCACTTCTTGTTCTTCTTTGGAGTGATGACCATCGGGGAAACCCACTTCAACTCCTTCACAAGGTAGATAATACTTGCATTTAATAGCTTGTTTATATCTTGCCAAAGGGCTTCTTTCTGTATCTCCCCTAGTCTCCTCAGCTTTTGTGATTTTGGCTTGTATCCTTCCTTAAGAAGATTTATGTGCTCCACTCCCATTGCCTCTTGCAGATCCTTGCACTCCGTTGCAAAAAGATTTGGATAGGATGGACATAGCTGCACATAACTCTCCTTCCCTTGCTTCGACAAATCCTCACTCAACATACCTATTACCTCCCCATCTCCTATACCATGAACTTGTGGTTGCACCTCCTTTTTCCCATGAGAATGTTCCACATGACACCAAATAAATATGTGTCAATCTTCACCATATCATACTCGTTCTCTTCTTGCTCTATATTTGTGTAGGCTTCATCGTATGTAGTCTCCGTCTTATACTCATTGCTGGTTGTGGTATCTCCTTCATCTTTTGCCACCATAAGATGAGCAAAAATTTCATTGGTCTTCAATTCCATCACTATTTGCCTTCCTTTGTCTTTGGTAAACACCCCGCTCTCCCAATCTTGCTTTGGCTCCAATTTCTAGAATCCATGGCCTTCCCAAAAAAGATAGGGTATGCATTGTCACCTGCCTTCATCACAAGAAATTCAATTAAGTATTCAATATCCATCACCTTCACCTTCACATCTTGAGTCATGCCCAAACACCTAGGTTTAGCATGGTTGGCCATCCTCATTCTCTCATTTAACCTAGCTACCACTTTTACACCTGTCTCCTTCATGGTTGACTCTATCATTACACATATCTATGCTCCACTGTCTATATAAGCTTGTACCTGCATTCACTTCTCAATGACCACATCCACAAGAGGAATAACATCAACCAGATTACCCACCCTTAAGGCCATATTCTACACTGCATGCACATTACCCTTAGCTCTTGTTAGCCTTGTGGACTACTACCTCCTCAACTTGGGGTTAAATGCTAAAATTTCCCAAATGTTATACTAGCTTTTTGACTTTGGATATCACTTACCATATCATATTTGGGGTAGCCGCGTCCTAAATGAAAATCTGCTTGCTTGATCTTGCGGTGCCTTCTCCTCATGTTGGTCTCAGGTTGCTCTTTGCCCTCATAAATCTTCTCTTTACCTTTATGAGCACTGGTTTTCCTCTCAATCTCTATCTCCCTTTTAGATCTTGCCCTTTTGTTGGCCAAAACTTCAACTTCTTGCTTATCCACTCCAATGATGTTCACCCTAGGGATCTCACCACCATCATGTGGGGCCTGCTACACTTAATTTTTCGCTATATGCTCTCTCTGGCCATTGTACTACCCTTGGCCTCTACCAAATAAAGGCTACATACCTCCTCTTTCTCTTGGTGGTTGGGGGAAATCTGGTGCATAGTGCCCTTCTTCTCCACATTTGTAGCATCGACAAGGCAAGGGTCTCTCCCTCCCTCTAGCTCCTCTTGGTTTGATGCTTGTCCATCACGCTCAATCTTCATTCGCACATCTGTTTCGACAAGTCTTGGACCGTCTTGCACCCAATTTTGTGGCAGAAATGCCACACCCCTATTACCATGGTTCTCCTCTTGGACAACTTCTTGGGGGCTCTGAGGTCGGGTAAGAGCCACCGCCCCGTAGCCTACTACACCCTACTCAAATTTTTTCTTTATTTTTTGGCTTTTTGATCATGCAATTGCCACTGCACCATTGTAGTTTTGTGGATTTTCAAAATCTACCTTCTCTCTGACTTCAGGCTGTAGACACACCATAAATGTTTTCAGCTTGAGATAGTCACCGTTGGCCAACTGCATGGCTGCAGTCAACTCTACCCAGCATGCTTCAAAACAATCTATTTTTTTTTTGAAATCTTCACTTACATATTTCTTGAAAGCTTTAGGCTTCAAATCTATCTCAACCAAAGAAGATTGCACGTGAAAATCATGCAAGAATCAAGCCTGTAGAGCTGGCCATGCCTGCCTCTGCTCGCCTTCCAATGCATCATACCAAATTTTAGCTTTATTGTGCATCACCAATGGAAAGGGTTGAATTCTTATATCTTCATTTGGAATCCGCAATGATAGCATATACAATTCAAAATATGCAATCCACTTATTGAGATTCTCCTTGCCTGTGAAAATCGGACCATAACTTCTAGAGGCCATCTTCACCAATGCAAAAAATTGTGCTTCTTCACCAAGTTAGGAGAAATCAATCTGCTCCTACATGGGGGCACTAGAAGATGGAAAGGGGGAAGTGGATACACACATGAAACACACAATATATGCCTCTCTACAACCCAAAATATACATAGCACCCCTAACCTAGTTTTCACCTTAAAAAATGACAACAACTTACTTGCACAACACACGTCCTAGTACACCTACACACACTTACACTTCTTTGGAAAGCTCCATCATGTACCACACACACATAACCGTTATTCCACATTGAAAACACCCCTCTCTCTCTCTCTCTCTATTTTATTCTATTCACTCACTCTCACATTGCATGTGAAGGATCCCTTGTTTAATCTTGAATCCATAGGCTCATCAAGATCGATGGGGGCCTTCTCTTAAACCTTGGGGGGATGTCACTGCATCGTGACAACCCCTTGGCTGTATGTCCTCCTCAATAAAACCATTGGGCGCCTAAGGGAACCGTGGGAACGCCCCTTCAACCTGCCACATCACCACTGATGATCACGGTGACAAGGTTTTTTATGTGACTAAGAAACTGCCTAGAAATTTTATGGATGCTTTCCAACTTGTTGAAATAAGGTGCATATGTATATGCCATGTACATACTCAAACATTCTCGTTCATGGTCACTGTTATGTACATATCCCCTAGAGGGATTGGACCCTTGTTTGTGGCATCATGGTTTTCTAGAATTCCTTGTGCATGATGTAGATATTATTTTGAGTCTCAATAAAACTAGTGGAAGTATAGAGAATGCTCTCTCATGCACAACAATGTGATTTGTGTAGTCGCCCGTGCACCTAGGTTATATCCTTGGAGATTTTATCCAGATAACATGCATCATATATAGAAAGTGATGGATTCTAAAATGGAGTGCTTAGAAATGCTTTGAGGAATCATCTTGATAACTTTGGTGATTTTTGATAATAGTCCCCATCAAACATGTCTTTTTTATAGGAAAAATAGGTAAAAGATGCTCAAAAACTGGTCAAATTTGGTCCAAATTGGCCAATTTTTGACACATCAACTCACATGCGGTGAAAAACAAAATGGGGGGCTGCATTGCAAAATAGAGACTTCATTGCTCTAAGAGAGGGTGCAAAGAGGATTCATGGTGGTGTGTGTCTGCAGTCCCACACTCGTTTGTTGTGTTGTTTCTCTTCTTTCCCACCTTTGAAGAGTGAATTACACCTTTCTCTTGCCAATTTGATGTTTGGGGATCATCTTGGGTGCTCTATGATTGACTTTTTTTCCATGATCATGGTGTTTTGATGAAGAAGATATATACATTGGTGCAGCCAAAGTTGGTCCAAGCTAAGAAGTGTGCTATGTAGTGGTAAGGCTACATACAAATGCAAGCTAGAGAACTAGAGCGGGTATGAAGTCCCTAGGCAAGCAGGTCCTGGAGGAAATTTATACCTAATGTAGTTTTTTAGGCCAAAGGGGCTCCAAAAAGAGCCAATGGGAATGGAAAGCCAAAGTGTCCGAAGTGCGGGGAATGTGTTAGCAAATATGACGTGCTAAGTAGATAATTGAGTAGATTACTTAATGGAGAGAGATAATTTTCATGCACAAGAGATTATAGAGTAGAGAGAGAGAATACACACGACATACGTGGTTCACCCAATGTGGACTACATCCATGGAAAAAAATCCACTTAAACAAGAAGTAGGTTACAAAGAGATTATACCCTTAATAAAGCTCCCACCTTGCTTCACTCTCACCACCTCACACCTGCCTTGTTGCATCAGCTTCACACTCTAAAATATGTGTGGAAATGGCCTCCTTTTATAGTCCAAAAGGGTTGCCCTCTCTCATGAGAGGTAGCCATATATAGCCGCCCTTGTGTAGATAAGTCCAAATCGGACTCTCCAATCCACCCATGTGTGGCCGCCCTTGAGAACACAAGTTTGCTTTTGAATTTGGTCACTGGCCACTGGCCATTGAATTAGCTTCCGACCATCGGCCATCAGCCATTGACTACCCCCCCCCACCAGCCAACCGATCAACCGACCAATTGACCGATCATTTTCCAACCATCGTCCAGCCATAATATTCCAAAAGATATTGGTTTCCATCGAGTGATTTAGTTTTTCGGCAAGTGATTTTTTTCATGCACGATGGCTTCTCCTCATAATGGGGGCCTTACAAATGTGCATTTTTAACACAAAAAATTACAAGGGGCAAATAGGCTCCATACTTAACAATCTCCCACTTGGAGACTGATCTCCAAACCAAACCTGTGACTGCTTTCCATCCCGGCTTCTTATCCTCGAATGCCAATTGAAGATGAGAAAAAGCTCAACTTGTCCTTGTTGACCACCTTTGTAAACATGTCTCCAAGATTTTCACTTGTATGCACCTTTCCTAGCTTTAGCTGTCCCTCTTCCAAAAGAGTGCGTATGAAGTGATATCTCACCTCAATGTGCTTTGTCCTTGAATGAAAGGTTGAGTTCTTTGCAAGATGGATAGCGCTTTGGCTATCACTGTACAAGACATAATTGTCTTGTTTGAATCCAAGCTCTTCTAAGAATCTGTGAAGCCACATAATTTCTTTGCTTGCCTCTATCATAGCTACATACTCTGCTTCCGTCGTAGAAATTGAGACCACTTTCTGTAGCTTTGAAGCCCAGCTTACTGTTGTGTCTCCAACCATGAAGACATAGCTAATAGTTCTCCTTTGAGTATCTTTGTCACCTGCCATATCTGCATCAGCATACCCTTGAAGAAAAATATCAGTTCCTCCAAAATACAAAGCATTTATTGTTGTCCCTTTTAGATACCTAAGTATCCTCTTCACAGCTTGCTAGTGCTCTTTACCTGGGTTATCCATGAACCTCCTTACAACTCCCACTGCATGTGCAATGTCTGGCCTTGTCCAAACATTGCATACATTAAAGAACCTACTACTGCAACATATGGAACTTTAGACATATAGGCTATCTCCTCTTGTGTCTTTGGACACATATCCTTGGTTAGTTTAAAGTGACCAGTCAAAGGTGTAGAAACCGTTTTTGCATTTTGCATTGCAAACCTTTTTAGTACCTTCTTGATGTAATCCTCTTGAGATAGCTTTATTGTCTTCTTCGTCATGTCCCGTGATATCTTCATACCAAGTATCCTTTTTGCAACACCTAAATCTTTCGTTGAAAAGATTTAGACAACTCCTTTTTTAGGTCTTTGATGTCCTGCATGTTAGCACTTGTAATCAGCATGTCATCAACATACAACATTAGGGTGATGAACTTCCCATCTCCAAATTCTTTGTGTAAATGCAGTCATCTAAGTTGCATCTTGTGAATCCATGATCCAACATCCATCGATCTAACTTCAAGTACCATTGTCTTGATGCTTGCTTTAAACCATACAAGCTCTTCTTAATCTGCGAACCATTTTCTCCTTACCTTTTACTTCATACCCCTTTGGTGGAAGCATGTAAATTTCCTCCTATAAGTCACCGTGAGGGAATGCCGTATTTACATCCATTTGCTCAAGATTTAAATCATGAGCAGCCACAAGGCTTAAGACAAGCCTAACCGAGTTCATTTTTACAATAGGAGAAAATATTTCATTGAAGTCAATACCGTTCTTTTAAGAAAACCCTTTTACCACAAGCATAGACTTGTACCTTTTCTTCCCACCTTCTTCTTCCTTCACCTTATACACCCATTTGTTCCATAGTGCCCGCTTACCTTTAGGAAACTCAATCAACTCCCATGTTTGGTTGCGATGTAATGATTCCATCTCCACTTGCATGCTCTTCATCCATTCTTCTTTAGATTCATGATGCATAGCTCCTTCGTATGATTCCGGCTCTCTAGAATCTGAGATCAAGAGATGGTTGAAGGAAGGAACGAACCTTTTTGGAGGTCTACTTGCTCTTGTAGATCTTTGAGGAATAGGTTGAGGCTCCTCATTTGGTTGACGTTGTTGCACATTGTTGCCGTTTGCACTCCTTAAGTCTTTGCTGTCCTCAAGCTCCATGTACTCATCACCTGTTTCTTTTGTTTGTTTTCTTTCCAAGTAATATTTTTACATAATTTGTTCTTTAAAAATTACATCCCTACTCCTAAAGATTTTACCATCTTCAAGATTCCATAGGCGATACCCAAAGTCACCTTCTCCATAGCGGATGAAGAAACACTTTTTGGACTTTGCATCTAGCTTTGACCTTAGGCTTCTATCTATGTGCATGAAAGTCTCACACCCAGACACTTTGAGAAATAAATAATTCACTGGTTTACCTGTCCATGCCTCCTCTAGAACTCCCCCATCCAATGTCGTTGAGGGTGACCGGTTGATTAAGTACACATACGTACTTAGTGCTTTGGCCCAAAGCTCAAGCTGTAGGCCTGCATGTAGCCGCACGCTTTGTGCTTGCTCCATGATTGTTCTGTTCATCCTTTCTGAATCCCATTTTGTTGAGGTGTCCTTGGGGTTGTCTTTTGCCTCCGAATGCAATTGCTAGCACAAAAGTTTTCAAAAGCTTGGCTGCAATATTCACCTCCATTGTTGGATCTGAGGCATTTAACTTTGGTACCTACTTCATTCTCCACAAAGCTTTCCACCTTTGAAATATGGAAAACACATCGGATTTATTCTTCATGACATAAGCCCATGTTTTCCTAATTGCATTGTCTATGAATGTTACATAATACAATGAGCCACCAAGTAATAGTGTACTTGCAGGACCCCAAACATCATAATGAACCAACTCAAGTTTTTTATTTTTTCTTTCATTTCTTGATTTTTGAAAATTTACCCTCTTTTGTTTACCATAAACACAATCTTCACAGAACTCTAAGTCCACTTCTTTCAAACCTGGTAGAAGCTTCTTTGTTTAAAGGATTTGTGTTTCCTTGGCACTCTTATGCCCAAGTCAGTAGTGCCACACCTCACTGTCAACTTATGTAGTTGCTGCACAAGCTGAAGATTGCGAGCTGACAGTACACAAGTAAAGTGTACCAACCTTTTCTCTTTTGGCAACCACCAAAGATCCCTCTGAGATCTTCCACCGTTTGTTTCCGAATGCAATGTTGTGACCTTCATCGTTCAATTGTCCTGTAGAGATCAAATTTTTGCGAAGAGAAGGAACATGCCTAACATCTTTAAGCTTCCAATTTTGACACAAATTGTAACTTTGCCAACAATTTCACAAGCTTCATCATCTCCCAAGTATACATAGCCAAAATTATCTTTGGTGTAATCTTGGAAATGTTGCTTGTGTGGTGTCGCATGGAATGAAGCCCCCGAATCTACTATCCAGGAATTAGACACATTGTCTAATGAGAGAATTAGAGCATCTTGCTCTACTTTACTTGCCACATTGGCCTCCGATGTTGGTTTTTTGTTTTGAGAATCCGACTCCTTCTTCTTCTTGGACCAACAATCCTTCTCGTTGTGGCCCTTCTTGTCATAGTTCCAATGTTTAAGTACTGACTTTGTGCGTGACTTACTTCGTCTTGAGCGATCACGACCCTTTTGGTTTTTGAACCTCTCCTTCTTGTTTCTACTCACAGTGCAACACTTGATGATTCTCCTGTGCTTCTCCTTCGCATTCCTCGCTTAAGAGAACACCCATAACATCATCAAACTTAAGAGTATTTGTGCCAAAAATAGAATTACTTATAGCCATCATAAGGCTGTCCCAACTATCCGGTAGAGATGATAGGATAAGGAGAGCTCGCACTTTGTCATCATCAAAATTTATTTTCACCGATTGAAGTTGACTTATGTTGGTGTTAAAATCATTTAGGTGTTCTGCAACTAAACCATTCTCTGCCATCTTTAGATTGAACAAGTGATTCATGAGAAATACCTTATTGGATGCCGATGGTTTCTTGTAGAAGTCGTCAAGTGACTTCATCAAATCCTTCGTGGTCTTCATCTCCAAAACGTTGAAGGCCACTATTGACACCAAGTTTAACCGGATTGTTCTCAATGCCTTTCAATCAAGGACAATCCATGCTTCATCTGCCATCGTTGCGGGCTTCTTTGCAAGACCGCCTAGTGGCAAATAGAGGTCCTTCTGGTAGAGATAGTCTTCAATCTGTATCTTCCAACGTTGGTAGTTTTTGTTGTTAAACTTCTCGATCTTGCGCTTCCCTTCCTCCGCTATTACTCCCACTCAATTCAAGGAATCCTTTCCTTGAGATAATTTAGCTATGAGCAAACCTTGCTCTGATACCACTTGTAGGAAATATGACGTAGCTAAGTAGATAATTGAGTAGATTACTTAATGGAGAGAGATAATTTTTACATGCACAAGAGATTATAGAGAGAGAGAGAGAGAGAGAGAGTACACACGATATACGTGGTTCACCCAATGTGGGCTACATCCACGGAAAGCAACCACTTAATGGCTTTAGTACTTCAAATAAGAAGTAGGTTACAAAGAGATTATACCCTTAATAGAGCTCCCTCCTTGCTTCACTCTCACCACCTCACACCCGCCTTGTTGCATCAACTTCACACTCTAAAATGTGTGTAGAAATGGCCTCCTTTTATAGGCCAAAAGGCGTGCCCTCTCTCATGAGAGGCAGCCATTATAGCGCCCTTGTGTAGATAAGTCTAAATCGGCCCCCTCCAATCCACCCATGTGTGGCCGCCCTTGAGAAGACAAGTTTGCTTTTGAATTCGGCCAGCGGGACACCAGCCATTGACTTCCAACCATCGGCCAGTGGCCATTGAATACCCCAGATCACTAGCCAACCGACCAACCGACCGGTCGTTTTTCGATCGCCATCCGGCCATAATTTTTTGGCAAAAAGGAATATTTCGACGAAGCCTGGCCGCGTGAAAATTTTGGTTTCTAGTGAGTGTATTTAGTTTTTCCGACGAGTGATTTTCTTCACGCACGATGGCTTCTCCTCATAATGGGGGCCTTACAAATGTGCATTTCTAACACAAAAAATTACAAGGGGTAAATCAGGCTCCATACGTAATAGAATGTGCCCTGGAATGTGTTATTTGAGATGCTCTAGAAGCCTGTCTAGACGGCTCCTCAAATGGAGCCACGATATGAAAGATGTGCTAGCTTGAATGTGGAAAGTTTTCCAGATCCCCGAAGGATAGGGCAGACAGGGACAAATGGACAAAGTTGGGGTCAATCAATGGGATTAAAGTGCTCAAGCTGTGGAGCATGCTGGTATTTTTGGATTGTCAGGTCTCAAATGAGGACGTTATGGCATGTGGAACATTTGTCGGTGGTCGGGTGTGTGCCAACTTAATTGCATCGATAGATACATCGACATGGTTTTCTTAGCTCTTTAAGGTTCTCGAAGGTTGCATGCGATGTGGGGAGTTGGTCAAACTTTTTAGCTTGTTGATTGAGTCATGGGCACCGCAATGCGTCCAATTCAAGCTCACAAACAACTACGATACGGGCGAACTGGGCTCTTTTTCCACTTTCGCAACTTGCCATTCAAGGGTGTGAACATTGAAGTGCTAGGAATGTGAAAAAGTTCTCATGGTTTGGACTTGGTAAGGGTGTAGCTTGACGAGATGGATGTTTGGTGAACCCAAGCACATGGAGCACCGACAACATGAAAAATATGGGTTTAAGAAAACCCCAAATTTAGCCATTGCCTGAGTGTTAGCGCATGCAATTTTTTTGGTTCTCTACAATTGCTTGAGTGCAATCCTTGGCAGAGGCCTTCAAAATGCCCAAATCAAGAAATTTATCAAATTAGTGATCATTGCAAGAAAAAGATGGAGACTACCATTACTTCGACTAATATAACCCCTAAGGTATAAAATATGTAAGAATGTTGAATGCAAATTAATAACAGGAAAATAGTGAAGACAGAAAATGAGAAGGCACCAGACAACAAGATTTACGTGGTTCTGCAGGGTGCGTACATCCACAAGAAATTGGGGGGTTTCTCTTATTATTGCAGCAGCACAAGGCCAGAGATTTACAAAGGTGCAAACAACTCATGCGTTTTGGTACATTTAGTTAGAGCAGCAATAACGTGTGCCCCTATTATTTAACCCATTCCCTGTTGTTCTTTGCATATTGCAAAACATCAGTCCAACCCATCACATTGCCAAGGGTTGGAGATCAGTACCTATGTAAAATTCTCACCAATGACAGCAAACTGTTATTACTTGATCAAAATAGATGTTGTGAAGGCCTTATAAATTCCTTGATGAGGTACATGTCCTTACCGTCACCCTGTAATGATACTTAGTGAGTCGAATTACATGGCCCTCACCATGGCCATATTTTTGGGCAGGGCATTCCCCCAATGCGGTAGGTAGCATTTTCTGCTCATGGGCTTCAAGGAATTTACTAATCGCTATTGTCATACTAATGATAGTGTAGGCTCATCAAGCTCTAGATCCGGCTCTGGTTATATATCGGCCTGCTTGGCCACGTGTGGGTGGGCATGACTGGCCTAGCCGGTCACGTCGCTTTTTGGGGGGGAAGCAGACATTTCAACATATGTACAGCATGCGCCACAGCCTATGCAGATGCACGCACGTCATGCAGTGGTTAGGGCAGTGCTTATGGGATGCGAGGTCAGGGGTTCGAGACTGCATGTGAGCTCCACGTGTTGACTTTTGGTCAACGATCACCTAATGGCTACATTCGATCGGCAACCGGCATGCCTTGCTTTTCCACGAGGCCTAGCAGGCCGCAATATAACCAAAACCCTCTAGATCTTGCTCTAACTCTGCAAATCTGATGATGCAATTGGTCCCCAACCCCCAGTGTTCATGAAAAATGTGTCTCAGGTTAATATCCTGCCGTTTTCAATTTCCAAAATGCCGGTTGAGCGCAAGGGGAAAAGGAGAAATTCCACCCCAAAATAGAGAAAATTAGTGTAAAACCTAAAAAAGTAACCTAATTTTCTAAATTTTTCTCTTGGAAAATTCAAGGAAAGGCATTTTGTATGTTTGGGAAAATGATTTTTCCCGAACACTGCCAACCCCCCTCCCTTCTCGTTCCTCCTTGTCAGCTAGTCAACTTCATAAGCTTACCCCATTATAGATCTCCCAGTTCACCCTATAAGCTACAATACTTGCAGCAGTGCAGTTCCAACACGAGCTGCCGGATAGCCCCAGGCTTGGAAGGGCACCATGGTCTAGAGGGCCCTACACTCTATCGCTCGTTTCCTATCTGTCGAGAGTGGCTCTCACTGCTTGCGTAGAGCTCCTTTCTCAAGAACAGAATCAAAATAATCAATCTCTCTCTCTCTCTCTCTCTCTCTCTCTCTCTCTCTCTCTCTCTCTCTCTCTCTCTCTCTCTCTCTCCCTCCCCAATCCGGAAAAGGTTGGGCCATCATCTTTTACAAAATTTGTAAACACTTATCTTTTAACTATGCGTGCATGGTTTGGAAAAAAGGCATCGTAGATTTTCCTTTTGTCCTTGCATCGGAGCAGGTGACAAGCCTAGTATGCGCATCTCTCTCTCTCTCTCTCTCTCTCTCTCTCTCTCTCTCTCTCTCTCTCTCTCTCTCTCTCTCTCTCTCTCTCTCTCTCTCTCTCTCTCTCTCTGTGGGCGCCGGACAATTGTTTCTTACCCTCCCAACTTTCCTTGCGAGCAGCAGGGCTGGGTGTGCTACTCGGTTTTGAGCATGGAGGGGTGCAAAAGGAAGCATTGCGCAGCGGCAATGTACAGTACAACTAATTCGATCAAAACAATGAAACTAGTGTAACAAAAAGGAAAAATTACCAAAATACCCCTCTGATTTGTGGAAATTCCCAAAATACCCCTCAAATTTAAAAAATTCCCAAAATACCCTTGTATCTATTTTAGTTTAATTGTTCACAATTCTCTAATCTTTGTTCGTTTTTGACAAAGGAGATCCGTTTTTGAGTGCTTAGCATGTAATTTGTCACAAATTACCTCCCCAAAAAAGACAATTTTGTCTAAAATTAATGACGCAATTCATGTCCAAAGCCTATGTAACTAGCTCAAATTCTAGTTTTACTATTTTATATTGATAGACAATCAGTCTTGTTATGAAAATCTACAAATTTATCTTTGGAGAAATTTGCTCTCACAACCATAGGTATTTTGGGAATCTTGGAAATTTTGAAATTTGAGAGGTAGTTTGGGAATTTCCACAAATTAGAGGGGTATTTTGGTAATTTTTCCTAACAAAAATGAGTGCCAGTTGCATAACTACCCTACGGGGTATTTGGGGAAATATAGCCAACAAGGCTACACGAGGAGGTATTTAGGGAAATATAGCCGGCAAGTCTTGAACCTAAAATCTAGTTGTACTGACCACCTCAATCCTCATCCATTTGTGCCTCTACATTGGACGCTTTAAGTGTTAGTTTTTGGGGTTGACGGGATCCTTTACCACCAACCTGAATGAAGAGGCCCTCTTATTGTCTATGGCATTGAGGGTGCCAAGCTGGTCAAGGCTTTAAGGAATGTTGAGGTTGCTTCTATGGATTGGTTGAACCTGTTGCAACTTGTTGCTAGAGGTCAATTTGGTGGGTTTATTATCTGGACAAAGTGTGTATTTGAGAAGCTTGATTAAGTGTTTGGTTCTATTGATGAGAAGCCCAAAGGTCAAGAAAAATTTTGCTTTAGCCTAACCTTTGAAAGATGGTGCAAAACAAAACAAAGTTATGGGATGCCTTCTTGGATGGTGCCTTGTGGGCATATCGAACCTCATATAGGGAAGACATGGAGTTCACACCATTTCACTTGGTGTATGGTCAAGAGGCTTTGCAGCCTATCGAGCTCAACATCCCAACAATACGGCTACATTGGAAAGGGGCACAAGATGATCAAGAGGTATGGATGGATCGACTTCTTACACTAGTGGAGCTTGAGTGGAAAAGAGAAGCAGCTTACGAGTGCTACAAAAGAAAAGCTACACAAGCAAAGGAGAAGCTTGACAAGAAACTGAAGGACAAAGGCATCAATGAAGGAGATCTTGTGCTAAGGTATGACAATCGACTCGATAATCGTTTTGATGCCAAGTTTGAAACTAGATGGCAAGGACCATACATAGTCAAGAAGGCTTTCAATTCAAGTTACTATCAACTTATGGACTTAAATGGGAAAGAGCACTCTAGGAAGGTAAACGGGTATTGCTTGAAGCCCTATTTGAGTCGCCTTCTACCAAAGGATCTACCAAAGATCTGTCAAAAGGCAGCTATGTCATGTAAGTATTGTTCCATGAAGCATGAGTGTAACTCCAGCCAAAATGCTAAGGGGCCAAACAATGAAGATCTCGTGAAGGACTCTGAAGCACTCTCTTTGGAAAAGATGCTCTATGATGGTACATGAATATACCATCATCCTGGGGGAGGGCTAATGATAGCCGTTTTTCGGCTCTCCGTAATTGCCATAGTGAATTACCTCACCCTACCAAAATCACATAAACACTGTGGCTATTCTTACCTTTTCATTGTACATAGGCGTGCGTGAAAACCCTCAACTAGCTAGTCACTGGGCTAGTTGAACCAAAAAAATAAAAACTATTATGGTCCATTTGTGTGTATATATTTCATTGTACATAGGGCCTAAATATAGGAAATTTTCATAATTGTTTTGGTATTTATTTAAATATTTCTACCTAGGTGTACGTTATTTTTCTATATATGCTATGTACATTTACTCACCATTACCATAATATTTTTACCTATGTATTCTATAAAAAAGCATTTCATGCAAGCTTCTCTTATTTTTGGTGTGACAAGGAAAAACCTCAAAAATATCTTTCACCATCAGTCATTGCCTTTCACTAAATTTCTATTTCCTAGAGGTATTTTTTCTTATCTCTTGTAAATAAATATACTTCAATAAAAACAAATGAGGGTCCCCTCATTTGATTCCTTATATTTTCATATATATTTTTTCCATTTTATATTTATATATAGCTGACACTATTCTAGATTCCATAAATTGTGTATATATACTACCCTGCTTTTTCCCATCATATCCATGTATTATATTTGTGTATAATCCACAACCACGCACATTTTCAAACCCCTAAGAATCAATTAGGTCATGCTCTCAATCAAGGAGGGGCTCACCTTTGGAGCCATATGCAAATTCAACAAAAGGGGGGCCACTAAAGACTTTTTTGTGAGGAAAAACATGTATTTTGGTGGTATTTTTTATATCCATCTCCACTTTGAATTTGAAGCGGTGGTCAAAAGAGAAAATGTGGATCAGGAATTGAATAATCACCTCAAACATTTTGGTGACTTTTGGAGTAACCACCGGTGAGCTAGGATTTTTTGAGTGGACCCCTGTCTGCCCACTTTTCTCACAAGTAGCCCATAGTCTTCTCTCACCTCTTTCCACACTTCTACACACACACACACACACACACACACACACTCATTCCTCTCAATCCCTCACTCAAACCTACACCTTTCATGGTTTCTGTCACCTTCTTCACCATTAACCTCCCCTCTTACTTCCATAGCTCTCATATGAGCTCTACATGTACATACACCATCTCTATGCTTCTCTTTATTACTTCCAAAGTACAATTCCATCTTACCCCTTCTCTATATACATAAATTCAACATGTAAACCATGCTTAAACTCTGCAAATTGAGATATCTCATCAACGGAACTGTCATTTTCATCGCGATAACCAACCTTGGCGGCAGTGGCGTAAAGAAGAGAAGACGAAGAAGAGGATCGATAGTCATTTTGGGAACCTACACAAGTAAGTCCAAGACTTTTTCAAGCTTCACTATCACAAGGATTTTCTCACTTCATTCAACCATCTTACTTCAACCATCCACCTCATTCTACCCATTGTAAATATATCATTAACTTTCTACTAACACTAACCACCAACATACTAACACAAAATATCCATTGACCTAACCATAAAAGACACCTCACCTCAAGACATGTGCATAGTAACTCTCTCTCTCTCTCTCTCTCTCTCTCTCTCTTTCCTTAAAACTCTACTTTCACCTTATCTACCATCAATAATGCTCTCTTTTGAGCCCACATACATGACTTAAGCAGACAAACAAGACCCGCAATGTTTTGATATTCAGAAAAAATCATAATCCTGATTTGTTAGCTTGTAAATTAGGATTTCCAATAATCTTAATGAGGGGTATCCAACCTATAAATAGGCCCCTCTCCTTCTTGTAAAAAAACCTCCAATATCTCACAAAGCACCCCAACACTCTATGCATGAGGAGAGACTTAGGTGTAGCAACCACGTTGTGAGCGTCATTCTTGGTGTGAGAAAAGCTTTCAAGCTACACATTGCAAGTGAGAGAGCGTGAGTTTAAAATCTCAAAATCACTATTGTAAATGTTTCTCCATCATCAATGAATTGAGTTTTGGTGCATCAAAGGCGTGATTCAACGTTCAAATTTTCGTCCTTCCAATTGTGCGATACGGTTTAGTGAATTCAAGGTGACTTGTGTATTTTGAGTTCTATCGTTTGATCTTGTTTTAGAAAGTGTTTTAGTGTGTTTTCATTGCCAATTTTGTGTCCATTGTAAGAGGGTATTGTGGTGAGAGGTCTCCCACACCCTAAGACAGTGTGTGTGTGTTGGCAATGTTTAGCATTCACTAAGCATTGAGTGAGTTTTTGTACAGGCTCTACGATAGCAACATAACGAACCATCTCCATTTGCAAGTCACAAATAAGGTATTACACAAGATACATTCCTCTCTCTCTTCCCTTTGCTCTAGCTCTCTCTGGTCCATTTTGTGTCTCTCTTGGTGTGAGGTTGCTTGTGTGTGTTTTGTGGTGCATCTTCTTGGTTGTGCCAAAAATCTCTCTTGCGTCCTAGTTCGCATACCATAACTAGGTGGTGCCCCTTCACTTGTTTGACTGTGGGTTTGTTGTTGTTGTTTCTTGCTTGTGGTTGCCCCAGCCCCAATTGAGCAGCACGGGAGCCTTGAGAGGTGTTTAGAGGTTGCCACTCTTGTTGCCCGCCTCGGACCGCCTCAATTTTGGTGCCCCCACTAAGGAGGGCTTGTGTATTTTTGTGTAGGATAAACCCTTATCATAGTCAAGTAGTTTGCATGAATCACAAGAATTTGTATGATCCTTTCATTCCCATTGCAAGGCAAAAGGTACACATAATTGTTAGTCATAAGTTGCAATTTCAACGTGTAATTCGTAGAATTTTAGGTCCTCTTAAGTTGCCCGAGATAAACGCTTCAGTAAATCCTTTTATTTTTCCTCTCATTAAGTACGACCATAGTTTGGATGTCTATATTTTTTTTTTGTTTTAAGCATTAGGTCATGCATAGACAATGGATAATGGCCCAGGAATAGAGGTTTTCTCCTTCCACTTCACTCCACACATTAAAATAAACATTGCAATTAGTAGAAAAATCTATTTTCAATAACTTATGGTGTTCATGTTGGTGCCCAAAGAGTGGGAGAAATTCTCGGGTCACCAAACCCTGTTATTCTGTCTCTTATTGATTATCATAGGTCATTTGATGTGAATATTTTTATTTTGTTGTAGAATAGATTGTAATTTAGAGAAGAGTTTTAAGGAAGGAGAGAGAGAGAGAGAGAGAGAGAGAGAGAGAGAGAGAGAGAGAGAGAGAGAGAGTTACTATGCACATGTTTTGAGGTGAGGTGTCTTTGATGGTTAGGTCAATGGCTATTTTGTGTTAGTATGTTAGTGATTAGTGTTAGTAGAAAGTTAATGATATATTTACAATGGGTAGAATGAGGTGGATGGTTGAAGTAAGATGGTTGAATGAAGTGAGAAAATCCTTGTGATGGTGAAGCTTGAAAAAGTCTTGGACTTACTTGTGTAGGTTCCCAAAATGACTATCGATCCTCTTCTTCGTCTTCTCTTCTTTACGCCACCGCCACCAAGGTTGATTATCGCGATGAAAATGGCAATTCCATTGATGAGATATCTCAATTTGCAAAGTTTAAGCATGGTTAACATGCTGAATTTTATGTATATAGAGAAGGGGTAAGATGGAATTGTACTTTGGAAGTAGTAGAGAGAAGCATAGAGATGGTGTATGTACATGTAGAGTTCATATGAGAGCCATGGAAGTAAGAGGGGAGGTTTAATGGTGAAGAAGGTGAGAGAAACCATGAAAGGTGTAGGTTTGAGTGAGTGATTGAGAGGAATAAGTGTGTGTATGTGTGTGTGTAGAATTGTGGAAAGAGGTGAGAGAAGACTATGGGCTACTTGTGAGAAAAGTGGGCAGATTGAGGTCCACTCAAAAAATTCTAGCTCACCAGTGGTTGCTCCAAAAATCACCAAAATGTTTGAGGTGATTATTCAGTTCTTGATCAACATTTTCTCTTTTGACCAGTGGAGATGGATATAAAAAGTCCCACCAAAATACTTGTTTTTCCTCACAAAAAAGTCTTTAGTGCCCCCCCTTTTGTTGAATTTACATATGGCTCCAAAGGTGAGCCCCTTGTTGCATGAGAGCATGACCTAATTGATTCTTAGGGGTTTGAAAATGTGCATGGTTGTGGATTATGTACAAATATAATACATGGATATGATGGGAAAAAATAGGGTAGTACATATAAACAATTTATGGAATCTAAAATAGTTTCAGCTATATATAAATATAAAATGGAAAAAAGAGATATATGACAATATAAGGAATCAAATGAGAGGACCCTCATTTGTTTTTGTTGAAGTATATTTATTTACAAGAGATTAAAAAAAAAACCTTTAGGAAATAGGAATTTAGTGAAAGGCAATGACTGATGGTGGTGAAAGATATTTTTGAGGTTTTTCCTTGGAGTGTATTCACACCAAACATAAGAGAAGCTTGCATGAAATGATTCAAAAATATTGTGCAAGAGTAAGGTTAATGGTGAGATCGATATTAAAAAAAAAATGCTAAGTTTTTTTCAGCTCATAAGGCAACTTTGTGGATATATAGCACCTAGAAATTCATTTTCATACTCTTCAAATAATTCAAACAAAATGGTCACTTAACAAGACACAAAAGTGTCCAAGGACATAAAAGTGTCCTGTTACCATTCTAGTGTTAACTTAATTAAGGAATTTCAGAATTTTACTAATTAATTTACAAGAGAGATGGATTAAACAAGCTCAATCACTTTACTAGTGTAATAAGAAAGATGTAGAGTTACCGCATGCATAGGTGTTAGGAAATTTTCTTCTTAGTGGCCTAGTGAAGGATTAATTTTACCTTAATCACATCTTAATGTGTGAGAAAATTGAATCTAACTTAATTACAACACTATTGAGTGGTAAAAGAATGAATTTCATCAAATCTACATTGTTACCGACTGACAATTAATTAACTATGCTGCCTAGAGGGAGAATTCTCTTCTAATCATGTATTAATCATAGATTAAGAATGATGAATGGCTACATAAATTAGCTAAGTAGATGATGATTATGTAATGGAATATAGCTATGTAAAATTAGAGAGCAGCTATTGGGAATTATAGCTAGGATTAAGCATAGTAGACGAGGAATTTGGAGAATAATGAAGAGAATTAAGAAGAGCAGGAAATAAACCATGATTACCGTGATTAGGGGCTAAGAATCCTCTTAATTTTCTGATCCAAATGAATCCTCAAGATGAGAATTTTGGCAGCACCTCCCTCCTTGCTTCTCCTTCAAAAATTGTGTGTGTGCCGGCAGCACCTTCCCAAGGTGTGTGTGTAGGTGTGTGTGTGTGTGTACTGGGTGTGTGTGTGAGCATGTGTGTGTGTGTGTGTGTGAGCACACCTTTAAATAGGATCCTCAAGGCTGAAAATCGATCTGGGTTGCTATAAGCATCTGAGTGAGCACTCCCTCCTTGCATTGGCAAGTCTAGTTGCCTACCCACCAAGTGTCCAGTTGGTCAGTTTAACTGGCTCTCACACCCACTCTCCAGCATGGAAACTCTCCTACAACTCCGAAAAGGCAAGAGGGCACCCCCTAGCTGCTAAAGCTGGCTCAGAGTGACGTGGAACCTGCTCCCACACAGCCTCGAGCCCCGGTGCCTCCCCGGACAATTTTTGGAAAATTTGGTTTTAGGCTAAAACGGGTCATACGAGTCGGAATTTGATGCCGACAATTGCTATACTAAACTCTAACTAAGGTGTACTGGTCCAAGTACCTACCATATTTAGCAGCCCCCGGGATCCAAAAATGCATTTTTTTCAAATTTGGGGTACGAGTGCAGTTTTTCGAGACGGTCAAAACTGGACAGGTCGGGTGACCAAAAACTTTCTATTTTTGGATTTTTTTTTGAAAAAATTATTTTAATTCACATTTTGAAGCTTTAAAACATTCTAAACATCATGGCACTGACAGAATTTGAAAAACTGCTAAAAATAGTAACTTTTTCCATTATGTTCATTTCATGGTACAATGGTGCTCTTTTTGGGTCGGGTCAGAGACCTTACATGCTATTCTTCATGAACCATTGATTTTAATCGGGGACTTCAATATGGTTGAGTCGCTAGAGGGTAGATTCTTGGCAACTGTTGGGGGGGCGAACAGGAGGCTTAGGAGTCATTCAAGCATGATCACCAATTGTGGGATGCTGGGACTATAGGAAAATTCACCTGGTAGAATTATGGCAAGGGAGACCTATCAAGAAAATCTCATATGGATAGGTTTTACTTGAACGTATTTGTCATTAAATCCTTCTCTAGAGTAAGCTAAATCTAGGTATAACACCTGCATTTTGGATCACTACCCTCTTGTCCCTCACCATAGACGCAGGAACAATTGGTTCCACAAGGAACTCTCTCTCTTCAAGCTCCCTGTTATTCAAGAAGCTGTCAAGAGCATCTGGAAACAAGCCTTTCGAGACTACCAGTCACCTGCAAGGGCCTGGAGTAAGGCTCTCAAAGACACCCAACTTAAGCTCATTTTCTTCCGAAAGGTAGTCACAGCAATCCAAAAAAAAACGTAGAGACAAAATGTATGAGGAGCTAGCCATCTTGGAAGCCTCCCCCCCCGTCCTCTACTTCCCAAGATCACATCTCAGTTCTCTGAAGTCAACTTAGGTAGCCGGAAGAAGTCATCCACATGCACTCCAATGTTTCCTTCAAGCAATGGTAGGCACGAAAGGTGGACATGCCTCCAAGGAAATGTTCAAGTCACTTTGCAAAAAGAATGCGAGGGACTGCATTCCTCTTTTCAAAGGCCCAATCCCTATAGAATCGAACAACCAAAATTTAGAATTTGTACGAGGACACCTTGCATATTTGTTCAGTCCTCCTCAGATGTTGTCTTTGGAAGCAGTAGATGCTCGTATAGAAACTTTGTCTTGCATGTCTAAAGTCATCCCCCCTAGGAGGTCTTACCATTTTGGACATCCTTCAAGCCATAGAAAATCTCAAATGTAACAAAACCCCTAGATTGGACGGCAGGCTTCCCTGAAAACTTTTCCAGTAGTTTAAAGAACTGTTGGTGCCTTTGTTACTTTCAATATGGGATGAATCCCTAGTGCATAAATCTCTCCCATGCTCTATGAATACGGGAGTGATTAAGCTGCTCCAAAAGAGATGAGTCAAGGAGGACTTGTCTAACTGGCATCCTTTGACAATGTTGAACTCAGCTTACAAGGATTTGGCAAGGTCTATAGCTAATCGGATGTGCATTCTACTCATGAAATGGATCTCTAAACAACAAAAAGGCTTTATTAAAGGTCGAAAACTGGTTGAGGCTGTAATCTCATTATGGGAAGGCTTTGAACATGTAACATAATCTGGTCAAGGATTTGTTATTTGTCAAAATTGACTTTGATAAAAGCCTATGATAGGTTGAAATGGTTCTCTTTGTTCAAAATCTAATGGGCAATGCACGTGCAAGGTTATCTCTGAATGGATCCTTGTCTGATGTGTTCAATCTTGCCAGGTTTGTAAGTTAGGAATGTCCTTGGCGCTCCTCTCTTATTTGCCATAGAAATTGATTCTCTCAATCGTCTTGTTAAAGACAGGATGACTTGGGATCCCATTAAAGGTATTAACATTCTTGGCTCTGAGGCCCAACAGTGTCTCTCCCAGTTTGCTGATGACACCAACGCTTTGTTGTCCAATGAGGAATCCACACTTGCTGAGTTCTGGTCTGTTGGAATTAGGGTTGTAGAGAAACACATACAGCTTGGAGAAGACGAAGGAAGATCAAGGCACACAATAGAGAGTGTGTTACTTGGTGTGCAATGGAGAGATAGATAGCCCTAGAGTGATGGGCGTAAAAACCTCCTAAAAAGGGAAAAAATGCGCCGATAGTCCTAGTGTGTTCACACACATCACTACCACGTGTATATGGTAACAAATCCCCCTGGAGTGATGCGGTGAACGAGAGCTGACACATGAGTAAAGGGAAGTGCCATGCCTTGAGGACATGATCAATCCACAAAGGGGACTAAGCCCAAAGCTTTGCGAAAAGCTTCGAGCTTCTCACGAGAAAATGCCTTTGTTAAAAGATTTGCAAGGTTGTCCTTTGTTGGCACATAAGCCAAGCTGATCTCTCCTGCTGAGATCCTCTCCCTGACATAGTGGTAATGCACCTCAATGTGCTTTGTGCGAACATGAAAAACTGGGTTCCTCGCAATTGTCAATGCGCTCTCACTGTCAGTGTAGATAGTGTTGGCAGTGTCCTGTCTAACACCCAAATCAGCCACAAGGCGTCTGAGCCATACACACTCAACCATAGCTGTGAAGAATGCCCTGTACTCAGCCTCACAACTTGAAGTGGCCACAGCAGGTTGCGTCTTGATCAACCATGATATACATGAACTGCCAAGTAAGAAACAAAAACCGCTTGGAACGCTCGCATGCCAAAACAACTAGCTAGTCTCAAAAAGCATGTAAGTCTGGCGGTAATGATCCCCCCTTGGGATAAAACAAGCCAAGATGTAAAGTGCCACTAAGATAGCAAAAAATTCTCTTGACAGCCTGCCAATGCTTAGACCCTGGGCTATGCATAAATCTGCTTACCTGCAAACTGAATATCTGGCCTCCTATCACATACATAGATGAGGAATCCAATAATAGTTTGATAAAGAATGACATCTTCAAGATCACCAGCATCATGAAGACTCAATTTCAAACCTGTTTCCATGGGAGTGGCAATAGGTTTTCAATCTTCAAGTCCAAACTTACATAGCAATGTCTCTATGTAACTTTTCTGACACAAGGCAATACTACCATCACACTGCTTGACCTATATACCCAAGTAATGATGCAACAACCCCAAATCTTTCATCTTGAAAGTAGCATTCAAATCAGCCTTAAATTTAGCAATATGTCTCTCATTTGGTCCAATGATCAACAATCATCTACATAAAGAACCACAATGAGAAGTACATCACCCTCACACTTTACATACAATGTGCTTTCTGTTGGACTGTTATAAAAGCCTCGTTTTACCGAATGAGTGTCAGCTATGGGCAGAAACTTTAGCTCATTAGCTACGATTTTCATTTTAAAATCATTTTCCAATTCGGATAGGAACCTTGTATAAAAAATTCATCAAAATAGGGTCTATTTATGGCAGCAAAAGTCTTCCTATGGTCCCCTTAGCCTAGTAACATTTTCAAAAACCCCCATAGGCTGTACATTTGCCTCATTGGAATTTACATTCAAACTTCCACCACTAAAAAGAGGCAACAAAGTGTCATAAATGTCCTTTGAGCTTACATTACTGTCTTTAGTACATGACAACAAGGGCTGAACAAAATCTTCCACAAACACTACATCCCGTGAAACCATAATACACTTTGTTTGTGGATGATACAACCTGTAACCTTTTTTTTTCAGCACTATAACCAACAAAAAAACACTTGACAGCCTTATCGTCCAATTTTCTGTGTTGTGTTTGTGGCACCAAAACATATGCCAAATAGCCAAAAACATGCATGTGGTCAATAGAAGGCTTTCTATCATGCCATGCTTCATATGGAGTAATAGAGTGAAAAGCTTTCGTAGGATACCTGTTATAAGTACATAAGTGGCACACATGATGGCCTCAAGCCAAAAGGAATGCGGAAAAGCTTGACTTTTGACCATACATCGTGCCATTTTTGTAAGTGACTTTTTTTTCCTCTTAGCAACACCATTTTGCTGAGGCGTATAAGGAACTGTACATTTGTGTTTTATCCCACGACTAGCCAAAAATGCATTAAATTCATGAGGCATATTCTCCCCCTCTCGATCGGAATGGAGAGTGTCCATAGTACATTCCGATACATTTTCAGCCATAGCCAGAAATTGTTTAAAGCACATAAAAACTTCAGACTTCGCTTTAAGTGGAAATACCCATGATTGCCTGGAGTAATTATCAATGAAAGTCATGAAGTAAAGGTAATTGCCCAAGGATAGAGTTTGCATGGGCCCACAAACGTCACTATGCACAAGCTGCAACCTGCATGTGGCCCAAATTGAACCATCCTTTGGAAACTTAGAACGTTGCATCTTACCCAAAATACAGCCTTCACAAACATATTTGAAAGGTGCTTCAAGAGGCGGCAAAAAAGCAACCATATCAGATCTCTGCAAACATAGCAAACTGGTAAAATTCAGATGATCTCTGCAGATCTCTGCAAACACAGCAAACTGGTAAAATTCAGATGATCAAAACGTGCATGCTAAAGTTTTGCATCTGAAATAGCCCTTGAATCTGCAATTGCATTCGCAAAATTTTATCCACACTTGTCATACAAAGTGAGTTTATACAGCCCATGTCACAAAAGCCCAGATGCAACGATTTCATCACAAAACTGAGATCATGAACTGTACATCTGTCATCCACAAATTTGACTACAAGTGCAAGTCTAGCAAGTGCAGATACAGACAAAATATTCTTCTTGATCCGGGGTACATAAAGTGTATCAACAAGTGTGAAAGAAGTGCAATTAGCAGCAGTAAGCCCAATCTTTTCAACTCCACGAACCGGATAAGAGGCATTGTTGGCACAAGTGACAGAATTCCTTGAGGGACAGACTCGAGAGAGGTGAAAAATTCACGATGTGAGGAAATGTGCTTTGTAGCACCACTGTCGAAATACCACATATGTGAATCTGCAGCAACTGACATGCATGCATCATGGACAACAGGATTGTAAGTGCATTCTGCGCTAAACGCCCATTCTGCATCAACATCAGCAACACATTCTCCTTTCACAGAAGACTCAACAATGGCTGCATTTGTAGTGGAACTAGCATTTGCAGTGGAACCACCCTCTTTCTTCTTAGCCTCTTTGGCCTTCAACTTAGGACACGACTTGATCAAGTGATCATTAGCTTTACAATAATGGCAATGCATCTTCTTTTTGCCCTTATCACCAGAATTGCCAGACGAAGTGCTGCCAGCAGAAGCATTAGGAACAGAATTTTTTCCACTCGCAGCAGAACCATAAGAAGTGGCTGCATTGTTGTTACCACCCTTTCTTTGAGAAGCAATAAAAGCTTGTTCAACTGCACGCTGCCTAGTTCTGCTTTTTCTGGAAAAGTGACTCTTGCAACAGCGATGTGCATAATGCATCAAACTTGACAACTTCAGGATTTCCTTGGGTCATAAGTCTCCAAGTACTAGCAAAATTCTGGTAAGAATCTGATAAGTCATTAAGAACAGTCTATAGAAGGGAACTGTTTGAAATGATTTCACCTGCAGAAATAAGTTGCTCATTGATATCCTTGACACCAGCAACAAAAGTGTCCATATCATCTTCCTCATGCATAATCTTCGACTCCAGCTCTTTACGTAGCAAAGCAATTTTAGCCTCATTGCTGCTTGCATAAAGACCTGCTAGAATATCCCAAGCCTGTTTTGCAATTTTTTCTGAACGAATGTGAGGAACAGTGGTGCACTTCACAGACAACGCAATCAATGCATGAGCATGTGCATCCTTTACATCCAAATAAATTGTTCTATTGTAGGCAAAACAAATCTAATAGCAGCATTTCTTGCAGCAAGACCTGCAACATCCCAACATCGCCTACATCCTCAGAACCAGGACATACATCAATGCCCTGCACAATATTCCAGACGCCCTTTGACACAAGAACGTGCTGCATCATATAAGACCACATAGGGTAATTGTCCCCATCCAACCTGTCCTCGCAGCAAACATCTTGAAGACATCTGTGTTGTTGTCAGCCATAGTAAATGTTGCACCTGATGTGAAAACTGCCCTAAACTAGGAGAAATGGAATGCAAACAACACGTGCTATATATCACAAACCAGCAAGACTGTAAGGCACCTGTTATGCAGAAAACGGCACTGACAAAAATGCTACACAAAATGACAAAATTGCATGTGCAGACCTGCTTGTAGTGGAAACAGAGACCAAATCAAAAATCTGAACAGACCTCATTATAATCGGAGAAAGTGAGTAGGCGTGTGTTGGAGTAGCTGGCGACTAAGCCCGTGAGGACGTAACCTGCTCTGATACCAATTGTTGGAATTAGGGTTGCAGAGAAACACATACAACTTGAAGAAGATGAAGGAAGCTCAAGGCACACAATACAGAGTGTGTTACTTGGTGTGCAATGGAAAGATAGATAGCCCTAGAGTGATGGGCGTATATACAATGCACATGGGAAAAAACCTCCTAAAGAGGGAAAAAATGCCCCGGCGGTCCTAGTGTGTTCACACACATCACTACCACATGTATATGGTAACATGGCCCATGATGCATATCTTTTGTTTATCTTCAGGTTCTTAGGTTAATCACAGTAAAATAGGAGTCTTTTCTCACTTGTCACTCCCAGACTGGGTGTCTCGGGCTGGATGTAAAATCCTTAAGGAAGGAGATATCTTCAAGCTATTAGGAATTCCAATGGGGTCTCAAAGTCGTTGGGATTGGGTTTGCAAAAAAATTCAATAGAAGCTCAATATATGGATAGGCTTCCAAAATTCCTTGGCTGGCAGAGTGAAAGTCATCAATTACTTTTTGAATGCATATGTACTTTTCTTTTTCGGCTGCTAGAGACCAACAGATTGTCACTTGTTGAGGATTACTAAGATTTATAGGAATTTTTTGTGGGCAAGGGATCTCTTTGTCGAAAAAACCTCCAAGGTCTCATGGGACATATGCACTCTCCCTAGGGAGAAAGGTGGGTTAGGCATCCAAAATCTTGATCTTATAGGCTGATAAAATGGGAGTTAAGCTTGTGATTGCAAACCTTCATCAGCCAGATGAGGAATGGGCTAGGTTATTGCTCAGAAAAATCTACAGTTTTAGATTTTTGGATCTCAAAGGTTGGTCCCATTTTCCAACTTCTGTAATATTATTTCGAAAGAAGCCCATCACTTCTGTTGGCTCCGATCTCATACGGTCAGTTATTATAGCTTGGAATAGACACATGGCCAACATTCGACTGAACACCCTTTCTAAGCATAGGTATTCAATCCCTCCAAACGACTCTATTTGGTGGTCTTTCTTGGATATTCCCCCCATCCTCTTCTAAGGTCCCCAACCTGCCCGTACCAAGATCGGGATTGGATCCTTGACAGTGAGGCGGTCTGGGGCGGGCAACAAGAAGAGTGGCCTCCAAGCACTCTTCTAGGCTCCCATGCTGCTCAATTGGGTTGGGGTTGGAAAAAACAACAAACACACACACAAACCGACAACCTAACCCTACACAAATTTGGGGCACCACCTAGTTTTGGATGCGAACTAGGACGCGTAGAGAGAGAGAGAGAGAGAGAGAGAGAGAGAGAGAGAGAGAGAGAGAGAGAGCGAGAGAGAGAGAGAGAGAGAGCTTGGGCTGATTTGAAACGTATCAGCAATGATCAAGCAAACACAACTATATATTTAAGAAAGAGAGAGAAAGGGGGAGGGGGTGCTTGTTGCATTAATACCTTCTTACAAATCTGTCATGACAAATCAAAGTGAGATTAGTATTTGTTCAACATAGCTTGCGTAAATTTCACCACAACACATCACAAGAAAAGCCACCCCAATCACGGTCTTAAGGCCAGGGGAGTCCTCTCCACCCTGTCGCCCTCTTACAGTATGTGGGATTTATGGCTAGATTGATGACAACACCAGAGACAAGCTATCAAGAACTTAACAAAAAACACCAAGACACTTATGCATCATTGTTGTCCATTACTTCACGTTGGAAGGGAGACAAAGTATCCAAGCTTAGTCCAAATCCACCCTCCTTGATTCAGCAAATGTTGGGCTTACACTAGTAGGAGAAATGATAGATTTTCTACTCTCAATTGAATGATCACTCTCTCTCTTACAATGGCATAGAGTTCCCTTGCTAATCCCCTATTACAACACATGCACATGCATAAGACAATGAGCTTCCACTCAAGAGCTCCTTCTAGAGAGGTTGAGCTTGGCTTCTCAAGCTATAGCATAGTGCTCTTGCTTATGGCTCTCCCTTTTTTGTGCTAGCTACACCCTCCTTTTATAGCAATTTTGAAGGCTAGGGTTACTCCTCTAACCATGGTTGGGTTAGATTTTCCGCAGTTTATCTAATTTCTTTTGCTTGGAATTATCAAGAAGTTGGTGGGGAAAGAGAGAGGAGAGAAATGGAGGTGATAGGACTTTTCATAGTGGGTTAGTGTTAGTAGAGTTAGTATTAATTTACAAATGGAATTGGATATTTACAAGGGGAGTATCCATGTAGGATACAAATAAGGAAGAAAAACTCTTAAGAGGTAAGAAAAGGTGGATTTCTTACAAGGTTGATGCTCCAAGTGTCTTGAGTAGGGCCAATTTTTGACGCTTGTTGACGGTCCACTAGCTTTGACGGTACATTTTTTCTCCACTCTTGACCTTCCTTGAGAGACAAGGTAATTGAAGCTGAGTAACCAACCACCATGATGCTGTCTTTTAAGAGAAGAGGCTGACTTTTGTGGTTTTTTTTGATAGATATGGGTAAATTGGAGGAGGAAAAATGAGACTAGGTGGTCAATTTTGGAATGGAATTGTGTGTGGGAGGTATGAGTTCACCATGGTTTCTCTTATTCTTCAAGGTTGAGGAGAAGGTGAGTAGGGTGCAGAGAGGAGTGGTGAGAGAGGTGGGGATGATGAGTGGAGAAGTGTGTGTGAAAGAGGAAAATGATAAAGTGGAAGAGAGAGTGTGGCTGCATAGCATGGGAAAACTGGGGTCCACTAATAAAATCATAGCTCACAGCTCGTAGCTCAAAAAAATATGAAAAAATTTGAGGCAAAAGTTCAGCCCACGAGCTACAACTTTTGTTTGTATCACCTTTTCAAATTCGGAGAGCAAGTGAACTTTAAAAATTCAGCAAAACCAACCGTTTTTTTCCACTGCACAAGGTCCTTGTGGGGTCCTTCTTTGGATGATTCTTTTGAATACCTCCAAGAGTGAGCCCTTCATAGTGCATGTATGCATGCCACCTACCCTTGACCTTATTTGGTAGGTCTATAATTGAAGATATTGTTGAGATTATGATATAAGTGAATAGTACAACTAAGAAAATCAAATATTGAGGGGTCTAAAAAATATGTACATGTCAAATATAAATAATATAAGTGGAAAAAATATAAAGGGGTCAAAAGAAATCTCTCTCATTATGAGGCTACCATAAAAAGATAAATATTTTTGGTGTTCTAATTTTTTAGAAAAAAAAACAAAATAGATGTAGGAAGGGAAAAATCACAATAGTGAAAAAATATACACATAAATAAAACTAGTTTTTTTGGATTTTTGTTGGGGTGGAGTTACACCAAATATAAGAGAAGCTTACATGAAAATATTTCTATATGGAATAAAGAGTATGAAAAATGGTAAGAAAAAATTGT
Source organism: Adiantum capillus-veneris (assembly GCF_014529385.1). NCBI lineage: Eukaryota > Viridiplantae > Streptophyta > Polypodiopsida > Polypodiales > Pteridaceae > Adiantum > Adiantum capillus-veneris. The sequence continues at coordinate 143,979,453 of NC_140944.1, read as the reverse complement.
GGTAATGGTGAGGCAATGTACAGAGCATAAATAACACACACCTAGGTAGAAATATTTAAATAAATACCAAAATAATTATGAAAAAAACTTTTATTTAGGCCCTATATACAAAGAAATATTTACATACGCATGGGCCATAATATACTTATATTTTTTATTTATTTTTATTTTTTTGGCTCAACTAGCCCAATGACTAGCTAATTGAGGGTTTTTTTAAGAAGATATGGGAAAAGTCCCGTGACTCACGCACGCCTATGTACAGTGAAATGGTAGGGATAGCCACAGTGTTTGGGTGATTTTGGTAGGGTGAGGTAATTCACTGTGGCAATTACAAAGAGCCGAAAAACGGCTATCATTAGCCCTCCCCCTGGATGATGGTATATTCATGTACCATCATAGAGCATCTTTTCCAAAGAGAGTGCTTCAGAGTCCTTGATGAGATTTTTATTGTTTGGCCCCTCAGAATTTTGGCTAGAGTTACACTCATGCTTCATGTAACAATACTTACATGAGACAATGGCCTTCTGACAGATCTTTGGTAGATCCTTTGGTAGAAGGCGACTCAAATAGGGCTTCAAGCGATACCCGTTTACTTTCCTGGAGTGCTCTTTACCATTCAAGTCCATAAGCTGATAGTAACTTGAATTGAAAGCCTTCTTGACTATGTATGGCCCTTGCCATCTTGTTTCAAATTTGGCATCAAAACGATTATCGAGTCGATTCTCATACCTTAGCACAAGCTCTCCTTCCTTGATGCCTTTGTCCTTCAGTTTCTTGTCGTGCGTTTCTTTCGCTTATGTGGCTTTCCTCTTGTAGCACTCATATGCTGCTTCTCTTTTCCACTCAAGCTCCACTAACGTAAGAAGTCGATCCATCCATACCTCTTGATCATCTTGTGCTCCTTTGCCATGAAGTCGCATTGTTGGAATGTTGAGCTCGATAGGCTGCAAAGCCTCTTGACCATAGACCAAGTGAAATGGTGTGAACTCCGTGGCTTCCCTATATGTGGTTCGATATGCCCACAAGGCACCATCCAAGAAGTCATCCCATAATTTTGTCTTGTTTTGCACCATCTTTCTAATGATTCCTGCAATGACACCATTAGCCTTCTCCACCAAACCATTTGACTGTGGGTAGTATGGTGTGCTATGACGATGTAGAATGTGAAGCTCTTCACAAACTTCTGTGAGCAAGCCCTTCCTAAACCCTGGACCATTATCAGAAACAATCTCCAAAGGTGTGCCAAATCTGCAACAAATGTGATTGTACACAAACTTGCTAACTGTCCTCTCATTCACTCTTGCCACACTTTGAGCTTCCACCCACCTAGTCATATAGTCTACAGCCACTAGAATGTAGAGTTTACCATTTTTTGTCCTAGGCAGAGGACCCATAGAATCAATGCCCCACTTTTCAAAGGGTCCATTTGCAAGCACTATTTGCCTCGGGCCATGCACCAACCTTCTATTTCCATTTATCTGACAATTGTGACAGCTTTTACACCAATGTTGAACATCCACATGCAAGCTTGGCCAAACATACCCCGCAAGCAAAATCTTCTTCACAGTTGATTCTTGGGCAAAATGACCACCACATGCCTCTTCATGCAAACCTTTTAGAATGGCTGGAATTTCCTCGATAGTTGGTACTCTTCTGCACACTTGATCCTTCCCTCTTTGATAGAGGGAGCCTTCTAGGAAGAGATAGAAACTTGCCTTCTTCATGAGTCTCCTCTTCTGAGCCTTCGTGAAGTCTTGTGGAAACTCACCCTCCAAAATGTAGCCGATAATGGGAGCCAATGACTCCAATCCCTGGTATCTCGGTTGCTTGACAGCTGCTGCCACCATGATGACCTGCACTTCTCTCTCAACACATGTAACTGCTTGTTGTGCAAGTAAATCGGCATCTTCATTTTGTTTCCTCGGAATATGATATAGTTGCACTTCTTCAAACTGATTAAACATCTTACGAATGGCATGAACTTTTGTCCTTAAGCTTTCATTCTTGCATGCCCAAATGCCTAAAATCTGTTTAACAATGAGAAGTGCATCTCCCTTTACCATGAGACGTTTTATCCCTTGGCCAATGCACATCTTCAAACCATGAAGTAGTGTGTCGTATTCTGCTTCATTGTTGCTAGTTGAACCTGGTAGATTGACCTTCTCTTTCATGACCACCTCTCCACTTGGGTTGAGCAACACTAGCCCTCCCCCTGCTTTCCCTGTGGCTCGTCGAAAAGCTCCATCAAAGAACAAGGTAAAAGCATTGGGAATACTTTTTGGTGGTGGCAATGGTAGGGTCTTTACTTGAGGCACCTTAATTTCCTTCTCATGTACCCTATAAGTGAGAATCCCTGCCAATTGTGCACGCACACTATCTTCTACCTTGAAAGAGTATTGAAACTCTTGCAACTCCATAATCCACTTTGAGATCCTAGTACTAAGATTCATTTGAGATGACACCCAAGGGAACAAATTCTCTGCGGTGAGGATTACAAAAGGTTTTGGGAGCAAGTGGGATCTAAACTTTCTCACCGCAAACATGAGAGAAAGCATCATGAGTTCTGCTTCTGTGTAGTCTCTCTCCAAAGCATTCATGACCCTACTAGCAAAGTAGATGGGTCGCATCCTTGTACTGTGGGGATCTTGTTGTAGCAACACGGCACCAATTGTTTCCTTCCCAACACTAGAGCTAACAAAGAATGTGTACTCCCAACATGGAGGCATGAGTGTTGGTAGCTCTGACAAAATGACTTTAATGTTACAAAAGTACTCTTCAAGCTCATCAGACCATGCAAATTCTACTTGTTGTGTCAACTTTTGCAAAGGATGAAGCAACTCCGAAGCTAAGTGAATAAAGCGTGACATATACTTCACTTTTTGAATGAATGATATGACCTCTTTGAGATTCTTGGGTGATGGTAGCTCAATAAGAGCCTTTGCCTTTGAAGGATCCACCTCAATGCCTTTATAGGAAACCTTGTGACCAAGCAAGATCACTTCATCCTCAGCTATGTGACACTTGTCGGGGTTGAGTTGACCTCCCATGTCATAGAGCTTCTTTAAACCTTCTTCTACCCTTTGTAGATGCAATGATTTTGAGCTATAAATGCAAAAATCATCAATAAAAACCCTAATGGACTTTCCAAAGAATGCTTGAAACACCATGTTCATGAAGCGTTGGAAAGTTGCAGGAGCATTTGTCAGGCCAAATGGCATGACTCTAAAAGCATAACAACCCCAAGAAGTGATAAAGGTTGTTTTCAATTGATCCTCCAATGCGATACCTATTTGAAAGTAACTCGAGTAGCCATCACACACAGTGTACTTCTCATGACCAGCTACTTCATTTAGTATCTCATCCTGAAATGGGAGGGGAAAGTGATCTCTTTTTGTTGCCTCATTAAGTGGACGATAATCCACACACACCCTCCACTTGCCGTTTTTCTTAGGAGTGACAACAACGGGAGAGACCCACTCTGAATTCTCCACTGGATAAATGAAACCTGCTGCTAGAAGCTTTCTTATCTCCTTGAGTAGAGCCTGCTCCTTAATGACTCCTAGCCTTCGTAGCTTTTGAGCCTTAGGTGTGGCCTCTGGCTTCAACTCAATCTTGTGTTGAACAACATCTACTCCACGCACATCGGTGTAGTCTTTAGCAAAAAGCCTCGGAAATTTCCTTAGCACACATTTGAACTCCTCTCTTTCATCCTTTGTAAGTGTTGTAGACAACATACCTTCTAACATTCCTTCATCTTCCACCTTTTGGTTCTCTTGGGAACCTACCTCTTCCAAACCTCGAGAAGAGGTCTCCTGGTTTTTTGGCTTAAACCTTACCCCCATGACTTCAATGGAGGACTCCTCTTCAGTAATGCTGCCGCTACTTTCTTCTTCTGAAGTGCTATCGGTCCAACCTTCTTCCGTCTCACTTTGAGATGATTCTTCATGGAGCTCCTCTTGGTGTTGCTCCTTCATGTCAAAGACAACCTTTTTATGATTGTCATTCCTGCAAATTAATCTCCCACTCTCCCAATCCTGCAAAGCTCGCATTTTCATTAGCCATGGTCTTCCTAGGATAAATGGATAACCACTTCCCTTGGTCGACATAACATAAAAATCCACTGCCTTCTGAAAGCCAAAGGCCTCCACAAAAACATTTTTACAAATGCCTACGCACCTAGCCTTGCTATTGTTTGCCATTTTCACTTTGATTTCAGGTGTCTCATGGATGTGCATGCCTAGTCTTTGCATGAGCCCTTCTGTCATGATGCAAATTTGTGCACCCCCATCCACTAGACCTTTCCTAACCAATCTTCCTTTTATGTAACAATCTAGCACAGGTGTAATATCCTCGTTCATTTCAACATGTGCAATTTTTACAACAGGAAAACTCTCTTTTACCCTTCTCCTAGTGCTAACTGCCTTTGTTAAATCCCTCCTAACTTGTGGGCATAATGCAAGAAACTGAGGCCATGAGATATCAGGACCCTTACCTCGCATGTCTTCCAACAGGTTGTATGGAGCCATACCATGTCCAAGAGGGAAGTCTTGGAGATTGATACGACGTCGAGTCCTCTTAGCTTCCTTGGTCTCCTTTGCCTTCTTGCCTTGTCCATGGTCACTCTGTGATGGGACACCCTCTTTCTCTTTACCTTTTCCTCGGCCACGTTTAATGCCATTGGCTTCCATGTCAAACTCATTTGAATTTGTCACCTCTACCACATGCACATTTGGATCTGGCAAAGGTGGAACTCCTTCTACCCCTTGTGGAGGTGGTCTTGGTCCATTTGGCCTTTGTAGAAGCCTTGGTTGTTGACCAGCTCCTTCTCCTGAATTCATCACTGGGTAATTCAAGTTAGGTCTCCCTGGCTCTCCACGGGGCAAAGGACAATTATACATCCCATGTCCAGAATCTCCGCAATTCCAACATTGCAAGACTCTCCTAGTTCGTGGCTCTCTCTCTTCTGATTTCTTTGCTTGTCCCTTTGGACCTACAGCTTGTGCAAGGTGAATTGACAGGCTGCTTAAAGATTCATTTAACTTCTCAATCACTTCAGCCGTTACCTCAGGAAGCTCCCTAGATGTTGATGCTTGTGACTTACCTTTGGGTCTAAGACCTTCTATTGGAACCTCTCCCCTTAAGCACTTGAGTTTCCTATACTTCTCAGTAGCCCTAGTTTCAGCTGCATCAAAAGTAGTAGGTGCACCCGCCTCAACTTTTACCTTAAGGTCAGGAAAGAGTCCGGCTATGAACCTCTCCTTCTTTAAAAATTCTGCACCATCACCAGGGTTAGCAACATTTCGTATCCATAGAGCCCAAAGACGTAGAAACTCTTGCTTGTACAAGTAGTAGTCATCTAAGTCTTTTTGCTTATGAGAAACAATGTCTTGCCATAGTTTTTGAGTGTTTTGGGGATCAAAGAAGTATCTCTTAAAACGATTCAAAACTTTTGTGTAATTCCCCTTAACTTCCTCAGGCAAAGAGTCAAACCAAGTACTAGCATCTTTCCTAAGGACCACCTCAAACATTTCTACACGTTCTTGATCGGTTACTATCCTCTTGATACGGCAAGACATCTTGAAATTTGCTAAAAATAATTCTGCATCCTCTCCAAGCTCTCCAAAGAAAAGAGGATATCCAGACATTTGGCGTTGGCTCTCCATTATCATGAAAGATTACAACACGAGTTACGATAAGGGATATAATAGAGATTTAGAACCACTCGCCTACAAATGAAGAAGTAAGAAAATACCACTCTAGGTTTTCTTCTTCAGCTATCCAAGCTTCAATAAGGTCTCGATTTGTTTGATCAAAACAAAAAGGTAGACTATTGATGAGCTCTAAGAAGGGTTGAAATTCTTCAAAGCTAAGGCGATAAACAGAAATCTCTAGAACTTCATTTTCTGGATCCAAAAGAGCAACCACGTCCCAAGTGATAAATTGCACTTGCTCTACAATTCCCAACGCACAAGCGGTTTGTATAAAAACTAGATCTTCATGCTCGTCGAAGGCCGTGAGAAAGTAGCAATTGACTAGGAGCTCCTTTCCTTTGAGTTCCACACAGTCGGAGTGAGGCAACCTTCTCACAATTTCATAAAGAACACCCTGATCAAGTCAAATCAAGTTTGCAAGATTTAAAGACTCCACTTGTGCTACAAAATTCCTGGACAAAAACTCCTTAGGATTATGGTTAAATCATTCAAAAGCATAAAGAGATTTACAATGTCTCTATGAACAAAGTGTCATAAAAAGTAGAGAAGGATGAGAATTTATACAAATTTGCAATCTTCTCTATGCTCTCTTTATTAAGACAAGCTCTGAATAGCTCCCTATCTCCTTTGTTGAAAGCGAAAGGAAGACTATTAATAAGACGCAAATGAGGGAAAAATTCACCAAATGTGAGTCTATGAAGCATGAACTCTGGCCGCAAGTTTCCTGAAGAGTCTTCCTCAATGGTGAAATGCACTCGCCAAACGCCAAATTTCACTCTATTTACCAATCTTAGGGCACACACTAGTTGGATGAATGCGCGGTCTTCCTTAGTGCCCAACAACAAGAGGAAAATGGAATCCACGCGTAGGAACTTCCGTCTTAACTTCACCACCCTCTTGTTATGAGGGAGACGCCTTACTACTTGCTCCTGCAACTCAATTGGTAATAGAGCTAGATCTCTAAGGATTGAACTTTCACTGCACACACATTCCCAGTTAGAACAAATGATCGTTTTTTTGTTTCTTGTAACAACTTGGACAAAGAAAAAACAAACATACACACTATTTTGCCGGGCTGCACTTCATTTTAAAATAAAATGAACACATGTACATCAAAAGAAGTGTGGTAGTTGATGAGAGGTAGAATGACAGGGTTTGGTGATGCAAGAATTTCTCCTACTCTTTGGGCACCAAACATGAACACCATTCGTTGTTGAAAATGGATCTTTCTACTAATTGCAACGTTTATTCTAATGTGTGGAGTAAAATGAAAGGGAAAAACCTCTATTCCTGGGCCATTATCCATGGCCTATGCATGTCCTAATGCTTAAAATAACACAAAAATATAGACGTCCAAGCTAATATCGTACCTAATGAGAGGCAAAATAAAAGGATTTACCGAAGTGTTTATCTCGGCTAACCTAAGAGGACCTAAAATTCTACGAATTACTCGCTGAAATTGCAACTTAGTACTAACAATTATGTGTACCTTTTGCCTTGCAATGGGAATGAAGGGATCATACAAATTCTCGTGATTCATGCAAGCTACTTGATTATGCTAAAGGTTGAGCCTTCACAAAACATACACAAGCTTCTCCTCACTGGGGGCACCAATTTGAGGCGGTCTGGGGCGGGCAACAAGAAGAGTGGCCTCCAAGCACTCTTCTAGGCTCCCATGCTGCTCAATTGGGTTGGGGTTGGAAAAAACAACAAACACACACACAAACCCACAACCTAACCCTACACAAATTTGGGGCACCACCTAGTTTTGGATGCGAACTAGGACGCGTAGAGAGAGAGAGAGAGAGAGAGAGAGAGAGAGAGAGAGAGCTCGGGCTGCTTTGAAACGTATCGGCAATGATCAAGCAAACACAACTATATATTTAAGAAAGAGAGAGAAAGGGGGAGGGGGTGCTTGTTGCATTAATACCTTCTTACAAATCTGTCATGACAAATCAAAGTGAGATTAGTATTTGTTCAACATAGCTTGCGTAAATTTCACCACAACACATCACAAGAAAAGCCACCCCAATCACGGTCTTAAGGCCAGGGGAGTCCTCTCCACCCTGTCGCCCTCTTACAGTATGTGGGATTTATGGCTAGATTGATGACAACACCAGAGACAAGCTATCAAGAACTTAACAAAAAACACCAAGACACTTACGCATCATTGTTGTCCATTACTTCACGTTGGAAGGGAGACAAAGTATCCGAGCTTAGTCCAAATCCACCCTCCTTGATTCAGCAAATGTTGGGCTTACACTAGTAGGAGAAATGATAGATTTTCTACTCTCAATTGAATGATCACTCTCTCTCTTACAATGGCATAGAGTTCCCTTGCTAATCCCCTATTACAACACATGCACATGCATAAGACAATGAGCTTCCACTCAAGAGCTCCTTCTAGAGAGGTTGAGCTTGGCTTCTCAAGCTATAGCATAGTGCTCTTGCTTATGGCTCCCCCTTTTTTGTGCTAGCTACACCCTCCTTTTATAGCAATTTTGAAGGCTAGGGTTACTCCTCTAACCATGGTTGGGTTAGATTTTCCGCAATTTATCTAATTTCTTTTGCTTGGAAGTATCAAGAAGTTGGTGGGGAAAGAGAGAGGAGAGAAATGGAGGTGATAGGACTTTTCATAGTGGGTTAGTGTTAGTAGAGTTAGTATTAATTTACAAATGGAATTGGATATTTACAATGGGAGTATCCATGTAGGATACAAATAAGGAAGAAAAACTCTTAAGAGGTAAGAAAAGGTGGATTTCTTACAAGGTTGATGCTCCAAGTGTCTTGAGTAGGGCCAATTTTTGACGCTTGTTGACGGTCCACTAGCTTTGACGGTACATTTTTTCTCCCCTCTTGACCTTCCTTGAGAGACAAGGTAATTGAAGCTGAGTAATCAACCACCATGATGCTGTCTTTTAAGAGAAGAGGCTGAATTTTGTGGTTTTTTTGATAGATATGGGTAAATTGGAGGAGGAAAAATGAGACTAGGTGGTCAATTTTGGAATGGAATTGTGTGTGGGAGGTATGAGTTCACCATGGTTTCTCTTATTCTTCAAGGTTGAGGAGAAGGTGAGTAGGGTGCAGAGAGGAGTGGTGAGAGAGGTGGGGATGATGAGTGGAGAAGTGTGTGTGAAAGAGGAAAATGATAAAGTGGAAGAGAGAGTGTGGCTGCATAGCATGGGAAAACTGGGGTCCACTAATAAAATCATAGCTCACAGCTCGTAGCTCAAAAAAATATGAAAAAATTTGAGACAAAAGTTCAGCCCACGAGCTACAACTTTTGTTTGTATCACCTTTTCAAATTCGGAGAGCAAGTGAACTTTAAAAATTCAGCAAAACCGACCGTTTGTTTCCACTGCACAAGGTCCTTGTGGGGTCCTTCTTTGGATGATTCTTTTGAATACCTCCAAGAGTGAGCCCTCCATAGTGCATGTATGCATGCCACCTACCCTTGACCTTATTTGGTAGGTCTATAATTGAAGATATTGTTGAGATTATGATATAAGTGAATAGTACAACTAAGAAAATCAAATATTGAGGGGTCTAAAAAATATGTACATGTCAAATATAAATAATATAAGTGGAAAAAATATAAAGGGGTAAAAAAAAATCTCTCTCATTATAAGGCTACCATAAAAAAATAAATATTTTTGGTGTTCAAATTTTTTAGAAAAAAAAACAAAATAGATGTAGGAAGGGAAAAATCACAATAGTGAAAAAATATACACATAAATAAAACTAGTTTTTTTGGATTTTTGTTGGGGTGGAGTTACACCAAATATAAGAGAAGCTTACATGAAAATATTTCTATATGGAATAAAGAGTATGAAAAATGGTAAGAAAAAATTGTGGTAATGGTGAGGCAATGTACAGAGCATAAATAACACACACCTAGGTAGAAATATTTAAATAAATACCAAAATAATTATGAAAAAAACTTTTATTTAGACCCTATATACAAAGAAATATTTACATACGCATGGGCCATAATATACTTATATTTTTTATTTATTTTTATTTTTTTGGCTCAACTAGCCCAATGACTAGCTAATTGAGGGTTTTTTTAAGAAGATATGGGAAAAGTCCCGTGACTCACGCACGCCTATGTACAGTGAAATGGTAGGGATAGCCACAGTGTTTGGGTGATTTTGGTAGGGTGAGGTAACTCACTGTGGCAATTACAAAGAGCCGAAAAACGGCTATCATTAGCCCTCCCCCTGGATGATGGTATATTCATGTACCATCATAGAGCATCTTTTCCAAAGAGAGTGCTTCAGAGTCCTTGATGAGATTTTTATTGTTTGGCCCCTCAGAATTTTGGCTAGAGTTACACTCATGGCTAGACTTATCCGTGGCTAGAAGGCCAATCATTATCATCAAAATATACCAAGGAGTCGGAGGTGTCTTGAGACAAGCTGTTTTAAGGATGATCAATCATATCTTTCCTAATTCAACCAGTTTTAACTCAAACAATTCTTTCTTATATTATAACAAATGTACGTTGGAATTTACCTTCCGTTTTTTGTCAATTATTGCTTTCTTGATTCTTTCTCACTCCTTACGTATGCAATGCTAACTTATAAAAGAACATAAATTATTTAAAACTTAATTGAATAATGCGAAACCCACTTGGGATTGATCGGCCATCTGCTCTGCTGCGCTGGCGCCTGAAGACTCTCCTTCGTAGGCCTACTACTAGGCCCGGCTTCGTCGTCGTGCGACGCTCTAGTTCTTTTTAGAGCTACGTCTTCATCATTAGATGTAGGATTTGCTCGGGTCCTTTTAGGTGCCATAACTTCTTATCCTTATAAAAAGACTTAATCGATCAGACGTTTAATTGAATAATCTCTTTTCTCCTTTTTACCTAAAGATAAGGATTTTTGGAGTAAGTAGGTATCCTTGATAGTTAATTGGATGAGATATTTCTCCTGTAACCTCCTTGTACTATTAGTAATTTCCCATAATTACCATTTAATTAGGGAATCTATTCAACTAGGTTTATCCTTAGTCTATATTCCATGAATACTTTTTAGTTAACCTTACTAAATTATAATTCCTATCGGCTAATGGATTACACAACCTAAATTGTAATTTGATATGTTCTATCTTTAGGAGTTTTCATAAATTTGATTTATAACCTTTCCCTCTTATACTTATGGTCTAATTTAGGTAGAATTTTACTGAAAGTAATTTGTTATACCAACCATTTATGCTAAGGTAATTTTTTCCATCCTACGATAGTGATTTTGGACCTCAGGTATTTATTTGGTATTAGATAAATTCATTTACTAATTTCCTTTCTCTATTTTATACGCAAAATCAGTTACTTTTATTAAAGATAAATACCTAAACTATTTATCCGAGGTTGGGATTTATCACAGATTTCTCAAGGTGTGCTCGACCTCTGATATTTATATCAAAGGCTTTTGGATTGATTTACTATATTTCCCCTTTTATTTTTCCTAAAGATATTGTACTTTTACTAGGATAATTAGGTAAACTAATTATCTGAGGGTAACATAATTATCACGGGTTTCCTAAGGTGTAATTCTGATAAATAATTCAAAGCATTTTGAATCAATTTGATAATTTTCCCCTTTTAATTTATCCTAAAAACAGAGTAATTCTGCTAAAGTAATTATGTAAATTAACTATCTGAGCTTGACATAATTATTACAGGTTTTCTAATGTGTAATTATTCTCTAATAAATAACTCACAGCAATTTGAATCAATTTCTCTCATTTCAGTTTTCCTAAAAACAGAGTAATTCTACTAAAGTAATTATGTAAATGAATTATCTGAGGTTAACATAATTATCACTTGTTTTCTAACATGTAATTAACCTTTGATAAATAACTCAAAGCAATTTGAATCCATTTGCTAATTTTCCCCTTTTAATTTGTCCTAAAAACAGAGTAATTCTGCAAAGTAATTAGGTAAATTAATTATCTAAGCTTGAAATAATTATCATAGGTTTCCTAACATGTAATTGACCTCTGATAAATAAATCAATGCATCTTGAACCTATTTGCTAATTTACCCCATTTAATTGTTCTAAAAATAGAGTAATTTTACTAAAGTAATTATTTAAACTAATTATCTGAGATTGATATAATTATCACAGGTTCCCTAACATGTAATTAATCTCTGATAAATAGCTCCAAGCATCTTGAACCTATTTGCTAATTTCTCCCATTTAATGTGTCCTAAAAACGAGTAATTCTGCTAAAGTAATTATGTGAATTAATTATTTGAGCTTGACATAATTATCACAAGTTTCATAACATGTAATTAACCTCTAATAAATAAATCAAATCAATTTGAATCAATTTACTAGTTTCCCCTATTTAATTTGACCTAAAAACAGAGTAATTCTACTAAAGTAATTAGGTAAAATAATTATCTAAGCTTGACATAATTATCATGGATTTTTTAACATGTAATTAACCTCTGATAAATAACTCAAAACATTTTCAATCAATTTGATTATTTTGCTCTTTAATTTTCTCTAAAAAATAGTGTAATTCTGCCTGATTAATTATGAAAATTACTCAAAAAATTATAAGATAATTTTCCTAGCTTAATGACTATCTAATACAGCTCAGATATTTACCTTAACTTAATCTAAGCTTAAATAATATATTTCCCATTAATTTATGGTTAATTTGGATAATTTTAGTCCTAATATGATAGGATAATTAATTAGCTTAATATTCCCAATGTTAATTACAACAATCAGCAAATAATATTTAATTAAGAGAGTATTTATGAGTATACATAGGCCTAATCTTTAATTTATTAAGAAAATAGATTAATCTAGCCTTGCTAATTAAGAAGGATTAGGCTAATTACCATTTAAGTTAATCAACTAGAGCTTAATCTCTAGTGATTTATGCATAGCGGTCTCTCTAGATGAGAGAGAGTGTGTCAAGGCTCCGAGTCTGTTTGAAATTGTGAAGCAAGGGTCATATTTATAGGTTTCTGGGCACTCACATGCTGGAAACTGGCAGTAACTTGCATCCCAAGCAGCCCAACAGGTCAAAAGCCGCCCCCTGCTGCTAAATCTAGTCTGGGAGAGTTCATCATTACCCCACACAATCCCCCTCAGCTTCCAGAATCGATTTTTACTATTTTCACTGATTTTTAAGGATGAAAATTGGAAATATTTGTAATTTTTAGAACCTTAGGATAAGAAAGTCTTTGTTAATAATAATTACTGAAACCATCCAATTTTACTTAACTAATTAAATTCATAGTGTAACCTTTCAGAGCCCGTAATTTCTCTAGATTTTATCTGAATTCTGTTCTGAAAATTTCTAGCCCGGAGTTTGCTGTGCTTACCAATATTTGCCACGGTCGAACAATTTTACATTGCTTTTTCAATAATCATATCAGTTTGATTAAGCTTTATACAATCTTTAAGGTTTCAAAAATTGGAAACCTTACACCTCCCTTCCTCCTTCAAAAAGGCTTTGATCCTTCACAAGAAAGGCCTCAAAATTTGGTCTCAACTTTGGGATGCTGGAACTAGGGATTGGTTAGATGACATGCAATTGTCCTTACATTAAAAATCCAACCTTGGGACTTGACACTTATCAGAGCTCGGATTCGGGCTTTCCCTTCAGAGCTCATCTGGATACTTAAGGACCCCTATGCTCTTGACCTTTGAGCTTTCATGTGGGCAGGTCGTTATTTACAAGCTTCAAAATCCGGTATGGGATTGTAACAAGGTGGCTGCAACTATCCTTGATGCCCTAAATAAGAGATAGAGAGTTGATTACTCGCGTAAGCAATGGGAATTTAAGTTCCAAAATATTTGGGCCTCCTTGATAGAGCCCAAGAAGTATGTGCTTCTTTGGTTAATTCTACATAAGGAATTACGGACAGGGAAGAAAGCATTAAAAGCTCAAATCAACTCACGGGTTTGTTGCAAATGTAAAAGCAAGGTTCTATCTTTGTTTTGGAATAAGTCAAGAGCTGAGTTCCTTTGGCTGATTTGGTGTTAGAGAAATTGTATAATGTTTGAAGTTGCTTACCAGACACCATGTTTGAAAACACTTCTCTTGTCTCTTAATGTACATGATATGAAGATCACTAATGACCAGATTACTTTGTAACGGACCAAGAAAGGTATCCTAAAATATTCCAAGCACTTGAATGACTGAGCTCAAACATGGGGAGAAGAAGGGAAAGTGATGGCTTGGGACAACTGGGAAAACGAGTCCGGCATCGGGATAGCTTATCTTGAAGACACGATTTTTTAGGATCATTACTACCTAGGCCGACTTGAGGCTGAAATTGATTGTAATCTATGTTTGAAGTTGCAGGTGTTTAGTTCACTAGCCCTGTGCGGAAGTATATCTTGTAAATGGAACCTCTGGTCTGGGTCATATGCAGTCATAGCTACTGCCATTTTGTAAGAATTATGCTCTTCTAATACAAATTCCTCGTGCTAATGGTAAATATATATATATGCTAAGCTACTTGCATACTTGCCATGCTTAAGATTATGCTTAAGCAAATCAAGGTTTCCATTAAACCTTGCTCTTGCTCTCTCCCTCTCTTGAAGGCCAAACCCTTGAGGGTTTTGTGAAGAAGCTCCTCTCTCCTTCCTCTTCATCCTAAATCCCTTTCCTTCCTCCTTGAGCCTCACATCTCTTCAAGAAGGACTTCAACCCCACTTCCCTCTTGTTTAGGTAATCTTCATTTCTAGTAGGATTAATTAATCCATGTGTTTTAATACTAGGAAGTTTTATGTGCATAATTTTAGGTTTAAGCTTTAATGGTAACCTTGGAATTAGGGTTAAGTATTAATGGTAGTTATGCATCATTAAGTTAAGCTTCAAGGGTAGCTTTGCACTCGTAAGCTAAGCTTAAATGGTAACTCTACACTTAGATATAAGCTTTAGTGACTACCTTGCATTTTTAGGTTTAAGCTTTAATGGAAACCTCACAATTAGGGTTAAGTGATAAGAGTATCTATGCATCATTAAGTTAAGCTTAAAAGGTACATTTGCACTCATAAGCTAAGCTTTAATGGTAACTTTGCACTTAGATGTAAGCTTTAGTGACTACCTTGCATTTTTAGATTTAAGCTTTAATGGAAACCTCGCAATTAGGGTCAAGTGATAAGAGTATCTATGTATCATAAAATTAAGCTTCAAAGGTAGATTTACTCTCGTAAGCTAATCTTTAATGGTAACTTTGCACTTAGATGTAAGCTTTAGTGACTACCTTGTATTTCAGGTTTAAGCTTTAATAGAAACCTCGCAATTAAGGTTAAGTGCTAAGAGTATCTATGCATCATTAAGCTAAGCTTCCAAGGTATATTTTCACTCTTAAGCTAAGTTTTAATGGTAATTTTGCACTTAGGTATAAGATTTAGTGACTACCTTGTATTTTAGCTTTAAACTTTAATGGAAACCTCACAATTAGGGTTAAGTGCTAAGAGTATCTATGTATCATTAAGTTAAGTTTCAAAGGTAGATTTGCACTCTTAAGCTAATCATTAATGGTAACTTTGCACTTAGGTGTAAGCTTTAGTGACTACCTTGTATTTTAGGTTTAAGCTTTAATGGAAAGCTCGAAAACTCATAAATTATAGGACGACCTTCTAGCTTCCTAAAATGGAAAGCTAGGCACCATAAGAAAAGAGTAGTTGTCTAAACTCAATAGAAGGAGTTCAATTTTTGGTATTGAAGAGTATTTCTAAAGTTGTCAATTTCAAGTTTGTTTGCAAATACGGGATGGGGGAGATATGGGATAACTTTGCGGAATTGACCTCCGTGTTGTTTTGAACCGAAAACTCTACAAGATTCCATGGAGATGTCCCATAGATGGCAAAGGATTGCAAAACCTGGGAATCTACAAAACGGGGATTGAACTTAAAAAGTTGGCATTTCCAAAGAGACATTAACCACCAAATGCCTATGGCAAAAACTCGCTTGTATTTTCTAAATAAACTTGGCTAGTAGATAATTGATGAAAGTAGGAATTAAGGTTGATAAATGAATGAACCTGGAAATTACCAACTAGGACTTAAAAAAGAATCTCGAGAGGTGATAGGGGTAGCCCATTGCAAAACATAGATTTAACTATGAGTTTTGAAGATTGTCTGGAAATGACCGGAAACCAAGATGGATCTTCTTGGGGTCAATTTGATTTAAAGTCCGGCCCATTGAGAGGATTCTCTTGGGGAATTTGAAGGAGATTGGCCCTTTTCAGCTAGGGCAGCGTAACCTGCAAGTTGTTATACCTAGGTCATTCATGCCCGAGGGATA
This sequence comes from Adiantum capillus-veneris, assembly GCF_014529385.1. NCBI lineage: Eukaryota > Viridiplantae > Streptophyta > Polypodiopsida > Polypodiales > Pteridaceae > Adiantum > Adiantum capillus-veneris. Next base: position 143,963,458 of record NC_140944.1, on the reverse strand, counting down.
AGGGATTAATGGGTTTGTTTTATTTTTGCCCGGCCAGGTGAAGTACCCGCGGTATCTTATTAGAAATCGGCCATAATCCGGGTATGGCCTGATGCCAATATTTGAATGAGAAGGTTATACTTAGGGAGGATGATGTGAATTCAATTAACGAAATTTGTTCAACTTAGTTGCTTAAAAAGGAACTGGAAAGGCTAGGAATATAGGGGCTATCCTGTGCTTCTATCACCAGATGGTGTTATACCTCTTGAAATAAAATGCTTAGGAAGGAATGATTAAATTACTTGATGAGCCTTTCCCAAACACTTAATTCTGGGAAATATTGTGAAGGTGCTGCCATTTTGATGGCTTGTAACTGATTATCTTGGCCTGAATGGGGAGACAAGATGAATTGGTTGAAACTAAATGTGTTGCATGGTTAGTTAGGAAACTAGTTACAAGCTAATTATAGAAGATAAAGGAAAGGAAATGAATTAATAGTTTCTAAATAAAGATCTCGTGGGAACAACCAGATGAATGTCCCTGAATGAGGATTGCATGCTACTTGTTGTTTGATGATGTCTGATAGACACCTGTCTTCCTAATTTTGTAGAAGTTAAGTACTACCTCGGGAAGGGATTTTCATGAAATGGTTCGGTGGTTGGGCGGATCCAGAGGGTCAGATGGCCGGATGTTGATTTAAATTTTTTATGTTAAACGCTAGGACTACGTGGGATCAAAATGGGTAATCGGGGACGAGCGAGACCATGTAGGATTACAAGATCCCTCTTCTTAGGGGAAAGTGATAACTGCCGTGCCTGCTTGTCAGGAAAAAGGGGTTATCGCTATGAACCAAGGGAGAACAAGAAAGTAAGACCAGATCCTCAAGTTAAAGATCAAGAGAATCAAAACTAAGGACCATGATTTTGGGTGTGGAAAGCTGTCAAGGACAGATTGATTATGAGAAGTGGATAGAATCATTGAATGAAGGAATGTACCCCCTTGGGTTGGCATTCGAGATAGACCAGAGTCCTTCTGAGTGTCGGTCTCAAGTGGGAGGGATACCTGCAAATAGATCTACGTAATTCCCTAGAACGGTCTGGAGGACTGAGGGAGGTGAGTAGGGTCGAGTCTGGGTATGGTCCTCACACAATTGATGGCATTTGTGGGTACGTGGTGAGTTGTGGTGGTCCGCATAGACATGTGTGCATCGAGTTGAGTGTAAATGTATGTTTGCTATGAGATTGTGTGTTGTTTGAAGGTATCTTTTGAGAGAATAAGGGTGTTGTGAATGCCCCAGGTTTTAGAGAGGCATTTTTGTGTGTTGGGTGGGTTCCCCATTCCCCCTTTATGATCTTCTCGTGCCCTTACAAAGGAGCACACTGATTGCTCCCTGGTGGTTTGTTTGTAAGCAAAAATGTGACAGTGCTAGCCCAATTTTCAATGGAGATGAAGATGTGAACAAATGGCTGGAATATTTTGAGTTGTTTATGTTGTTGTTGCAAATATGGAGTGATGAATAGAAGGTGCAAACAGTGCCATTGGTGCTGTGAGTAAAGCAAAGGCATGGTTCGATGGTCTAGAAGATGCATATAAGCTGGGTTGGGTTGGTTTTTGTTGAGAATAGTTTTTGTGCCGGTTTTGCAAAGTGGTGTCAGGTGCTGAAGTAGATGCAAAGATCAAAGGTCTATGTCAAAAAGTAAGTGAAGATCTTGACATATTTGTCGATGAGTTTGAAGCTTCTTGGAGCAATCTGGTTGCTATTACCGGAGCGGTCAATGCGAACTGTTTCAAGTTGGAAAAGTTCCTAGCTTGCATACATCCTCGTGTTCGAGAGAAGGTTGTTTATGAAGAGCTAAGAAGGTATGACAAGGCTGTCAAAATTTCCAAGGTGAAGAACAGTGTAAGATTGAGGGGATTGGAGCATGCAACTCTCCACCCAACCATGCCCTATAATGGCCTTGCCTTGCTAATAATAGGGCCCCCTTGATCGCAAGACTTTGTTTTGGCTCTTGGCCTACCTGGTCCTACCCTAGGACTGACATTACTCCCCCCTTGGAGAAGTCTTAGAGAAGCATTTTTTTCCTAAAAAACTAAAGTGGTATATCTTCATAATAGCACTAATGTTTTCCACAATGATATCCTTTATGGATCCAATTGTTTATTTGACCAGACTACAGTTCAGAAGGAGGTTCAATGAAACCAATAATAAAATATTGATTGCTCACATTGTTGTATAGACTCCATTTAGAACACACATGAACATGCTAAACAAGTTATCACAACAAAGATGTACTCAAAGAGTACCTCTTTTTACCTTCCATGAAAGTAACATGTTTTCATAACTCATCAACCAAGCTTAATACCTTGAATTGTTATCTTCTTGTATCAGTAAAAACCCCACCATAACTAGTGTTCAAGGTTGAGAACCTGACTTATACATGAAGAGACTAAACCTAGTCGCAAACATTCTTTACCTTGTGGTAAGAAAACTCCAACTAAAGCAATACATGCTATCTAATTGGATTCCTTGTTGCTAACATACGCTCTTTGCATATCCTTTAGCACAAGATTACACTTGTAATCTGTCTATCCCCTTTGGATAATTGACAATATTGAGGTGTGTTTTCCCATGATTTACAGACAATCTTCCAAAATGAGTAATAAACAAGGATCACAATGTCTTACAACATTGCTGACTCAATCAATAATGTCTTGAATAACCATCTTGGTTGACTTGAAAAATTCACAAACACCCAAACCAATCCATGACCTCCATGGTTATTGGTAGATCCAAAAGGAATCTCATAGAGATACTACACATAGAGTGCAAAATGCTTTATAAGAAACTAATTTCATGAATATACATGCGACTCCAAATTAGTCTTTGTCAAAAACTAGGGCCCATAACACCTAGTGTGCATGCATTTAGCAAAAGCAAATTCAAAACTTGTATATCCATTTCTATCGTGGCCCTTGGTCTGACATTGGACCATAATGGAGTGTGAAAAGAAATCACACATAGGTACCAATGAGACATGTTCATCAATAGACCAGAATCTTTCTACATGTATAAAAAACCATCCATTAAAGTGGTTTAACAATACTTGTATCTTAACAAGTCTGACTAGGTATTTGATAATTTCTTTCCATAGAAATTGTTCTTGATACAACGTGCTCAAAATGGTCTTATAAACAGATTTGACTAGCACTTAGGGATTTTTTGCAACACATAATTGAAATAGCAACACCAGTGTTAGTCTTAGAGACTCATATTCTCCACATGTGGAATATGTCTCGTGCATGGATGTCTGAAAAAAGAACATCCTTCAAGTACAAGATGTAGTTGTATGTGGAGGTAACTACAAATACGCTATGACGTGTATGAGAGGGACCCTCATTAACCTTGCTCCACACTAGCTAAACCAAACTCCTTGAGTTCCTAGACCATAATGTATCCCATGTGACAACATTATTGTATTGCATGTGACAAAATGTGCCAAAGCAGACCCTATAGATGGACCCATAATTTCCTAGTGCAGAAATATATTTTGGACACTAGGATCCAACATTCTTGCCTGTTACATGACCTTGTCATCACTTTGAAGGTTGAATATAAAGTTCACTTACGCGCACTTTGCAAACCTAAAACATACAGCTAGAAAGGTGACTTACCATAAAACCAGCCTTGAAGATTCATTTATCAATTACCTATTAAACACTAAAGGAAAGACTAGTGAAAAACAAGGAACAGGAATTGGTAACCCTGGGTGTTGCCTTTGCAATCCAAACCCCTTCGTTAGCTTCTGGGTGTTGCCTTTGCAATCCATACCCCTTGGTTAACTTTTGGGTGTGTAGCCTTTGCAATCTAGGTGTTGCCTTTTTAATCCAAACCCCTTGGTTAGCTTCTGCAATGTCAAACCGCTTGGTTAGACTTTGCATGAAAAATACACAAAATAGCATCCAACAGTGACGAACATATTCATCATGTTCAAAAATGTTTGGAATCAACTAAGAAAGTTGTATTTTCCCACTACTGCTTGGTAGATTGCAGACTTACTTCCTTGAAAGTACAACTGTGTTGAGCACAAATCCTCACTCTCAACATCTATGGAGTGATTGTGTATTATTTGAGTTATACTCTTGAAAAAACCAATCCCAGAGACATACTCAAAGCTGCAACAACTTAGCAAAATATCTTCTACCGGTTGAATCTTATTCACAACTAAGTCATGATAGAATCTTCTCCCTCTGTGAACCAAGGAGAAAGATGTCAAATACCCCCAAAGAAAATTAGTCATACTAGATTTTCTCAAGTGTTTAGAAAAGATACTACTTGCATAGAGGCTCTCTTAATGTATCCATGTCTTTCCATGAATCAATTGCTGGATAGCTGGGCCATGCCTACTTGCCACCCATAAAAACTGTTAGTGGGATTGGCCGCACCTTGTGCATAGAGACAATAATGGAAAGTGCTCACCGATGTATACATATACAATGATCCCGAGCCCATCCACAACTCTCAAATTGTCTTGGATAGAGAAGCCAATATTATTGCAAAAGCGTATACAAAGGATGGAGTAGACATATTGCCATCATGTTTTCATGGCATGCCTGCATATCAAAAAAATGGATTGGTAAACCCTTGGCTTCAATAATAGTCTCAACCTTGTGAGATACTATGGTACGTGCCTTGCATGATTAAGATGGCATGCATACATCACAATGCATCATTGCCAGACTCAACCGTGATCTTATATCCACTTAATGTAAAATATGTGTGACATTACCTTTTATTTAAAGGCAAGTGATAGTTCCTTGGCACATAAGAGAAGTCTTACTTCATGTGAAGTCTGGAAAAGAGCTTTGTGTTGCATAGTAGCAAAATATTTTTGAAATGGAAGGTTAAATCGCACAAAAAACAAGCATACCTTGAAATCTACTAAACTTGTCTCCTCTTTGAGACGAGTAGCCATCGTTTGAAGCTAGCTCGTAGCCGCATATGCTGAGAAATTGAGAGCTATCGAATCTAACCCACATGCCCTTGTGGCTTGGGTCATACCAACCTCCAAGAGAAAATCAGATAGACATTGTGCCAAGTTTCCCAAAGTCCGTATGCTAAGAGAATATCCCAAACTTTAAAAAATTCTATGCGAGATGCCCTAAAGTGAAGCCTTGCTTCGCATAGGTTCATGAAAAATATGAGATAGAACATATCGTGAGTGCTCAAAGCTAACAAGTGTTCTTATTGACATACATATGTCAAAGCAAAAAGAATTAACCTTGTCATAATTTCATAGAGAATCGGCCTTGCCAAATTGTGCAGCTGATTGAGAATCATGGGATTTCCCAATATTGATAGAGATAGCATCTACAGTTTAGCTATCAAGTGTCAATTATTGCCAAACACTACTTGATCGAAGAAAAATTTTCTTGACAAGTTGGCTTTGTGAATTAAAGGTCATAGCACCCCATATGTGTGGTGGTCGACATTGGATTCATCTCATAGCTATGATTTCCAATGTACTTCGTGCACTTATGTTGCCTACTCCCTTGCAAGCTACAATGAATTTGAAGTGATTATGCATCCAATGCATGGAGCCGTGCACCTAGAGGCCTTGCTTTCCCCCTCCTCTAGGTAGCAGAAGGAGGAGATATCAAAAATATAGTAGCATAATACACAAGTCAATGTCTTGAGTGCTGGAATATGGAACCTTGCTAGCATAATGTACCTTATGGTAGTGACAAATTTAACGAAGTTAAAATGAAATTTACTTCATCAATCATCGACCTTGTTGAGAAGTATACCACATCGGAAGCATAAAAATATGGACAGTAAACAAAGCGTACTTGCCCAATATTGTGTCGTATGTACCTACTTCCAAGTACCTCAAAAAATCCATCGGATCACACATGTTGATAATGAGTTGATCATGTATGTGTTTGACTGCATCAAGTGAAAATAACTTTCCCAGGTGCCATGCCCTAGAAAATTTTAAACTCTACAGTAGAGATAAAGGTGCCTATTGGCGTCTTGAATTGTTAGTATAGATCGGCCTAGGCCGCAGACTCTTAGAAGCCGTAAGCCTTGCTTGTACTTTCTTTACTACAACTAGATAACTTACAAAGTATCACCTTTGGTTTGATACTGCTTCAAAGCAAGATCCTTTGCATGTGCCGAAAGTATTTGCAAACAAAATGAAAGCTACTCTTTTCATTACTTACGTCGAGTTTCCTAGAAACCATTGGCTTGTGTTTTAGATCTATCATATTTAAGAACAAGCTATAAATACCATTTGACTCGTGCTCCACTTGGTAAGAGGCTATCATGTTTACATCAAGAACAATAAAGCCTTGCTTCTCTTTATACCTTTGATGGGATTCATCTAGAATCCATTGCCAATGAAAAGCCTTGAGCGTTCTTGCCAACTTGCTGTAATTAGAATTCCATAATTTGCAATTAATTGTGTGATTCTGTCCAAAAGGGGTAACTGGTACAAAGTTGTGATCTTTGTAGTAAATGTATTGCTGCATTGAGGGAAAAAAAGCACAGGTGCCACAAGGATCAAATTTGCATCAACCGGGTATGTGGGCCATGCACAAGGTGTGCATGCACCCTTAACAAAGCCAAAGTTTTCCACAGGTGCCCATTGTTTGAAGCTAAGAAAAAAAATATGCTTCCATGGCGTCGGACAACAATGCCGCAGAGAGACTAGAGAGAGAGAGAGAGAGAGAGAGAGAGAGAGAGAGAGAGAGAGAGAGAGAGAGAGAGAGAGAGAGAGAGAGAGAGAGAGAGAGAGAGAGAGAGAGAGAGAGAGAGAGCACTCTATACAGTGCTTGGTTCACGACGTCGATGAAGCAAAATTCATCCCCTTTCCCATGCAGCTCGCTAAGCCCATTTTCATAGTATTTCGTGTTGGTCAACTGTTGGCCCACTCCCTCTGTTAGCAGCCCCTCCCATGCGGGTAGCCCAGTTAAGTCAAGTTCTACTCAAGGGGCCATGCCCGCCTTGCAACATAGAGAAGAGGGTCTCCTCATGGAGCTTGCCCACGACCCTCCGTAGATATATATATATATATATATATATATATATATATATATATATATATATATATATATATATATATATATATATATATATATATATATATATATATATATATATATATTTAGAGAGAGAGAGAGAGAGAGAGAGAAAATTATAAATCAAGCAAGGTATTCCTCCCTCCTCCGTAGCTCTCCCCTCCCATGAGCTTTGATCCAAATGTGAGACTGCGGGGACTGGAGCATGCAACTCTCCACCCAGCCATGCCCTATAAAGGCCCTGCCTTTCTAACAATAGGGACCCCTTGACTGCATCGCTCCATCCTGTCCCTTGGCCTGCCTGGTCCTACCCTAGGCATGTCAAGCAAGAAAGTGCAAAGAAAACTAGATTTAGGCTTGTTAAAGCCTACAGATTATGTTCTTGCTGCAACCGTGTAGGGTGTTCTATAAACCAATCAAGGATGATGCCAAATGCATAAAGTGTGGATCTTGTTAGGGTAAGTCCTATGGTCAAAAAAAAAATTTTGAGGTGATTATTCAACTCTTGGTCCATGTTTTTTCTTTTAATAATCACCGCTTCAAATTTAGAGTGGAGATAGATATAAAAAATCCCACCAAAATGCCTGTTTTTCTTCACAAAAGAAGTCTTCAGTGGCCCCCCTTTTGTTGAATTTGCATAAGGCTCCAAAGGTGAGCCCCTCCTTGCATGAGAGCATGACCTAATAGATTCTTGAGGGTTTGAGAATATGCATGGAGTAGGATTATTCACAAATATGATATATGGATATGATAGGGGAAAAACAGATTAGTATATAAACAATTCATGGAATCTAGAATAGTGTTAGCTGAGTGTGTTTTATTTGTGAGCTTTCAACTTCAAGCTTTTGCAATCAAAACCAGTTTTGCGAGCTTTTTGATTTTAGATTCAGAGCCTTTTCTAATGACACAAAAGAATTAATCCAAAACAAAAACATAAGTATATGATACACACCAAAAACCATATATTACCTTGCAACAACTTGGCTTAAGATTTAGGGTCTCTTTTAATGATACACACCAAAAACATGTACAAGTTTCCAAAAGCCCTAGTTGTGAGCTTGTACAAATGTCTAAATAGATATCACAAAGCATGCCTTTATAACTAAATGGGATCTCCAAAAAAGTTTCATGTGTCTAGAAAAGCTGCTCCACAACTCATACATAAGAGAAAACTCCTTCAATGCATGCATCTAGACAACATTCTCTAGAAAAGCTACTCCACCGCTCATACATAAGAGAAATCTCCTTGAATGCATACGTCTAGACAACATTCTCTAAGGTTTAGGTTCACTACACCACATGATTTATCTTGCAGGTTTGCCCTAATACAAATGTAAGGTCTGTGGGAGTTAGTGTAGGCTGATGAATGACCATGTGCTCTTTTGGTTGAAGCCCAAGAATATGCACATACACATAGTACATGTCTTGTCTTCATGTGTTCTATTACCAAATTGTTGTAGATTTCTTGCTTGTGGATATATAAAAAATTGATAAGTTTGCCCTTGATAGGTAGATTTGGATAATGGTTAGTTATTTGCATTTTGTTCTTACATTGCTCTATGGTTTTGAACATGATTTATGTTTGGTTTTCTTGTAGCATCAATAATTGTTTTGCACCACAGAATACAAATCTATACAGCAAAGATGGTGTCCCATGTCGTGAGGCTGCTAGGCTTATCTTTGCATAATTTCCTACAAGTTTTCTTGTGGATAGTCTAGGATAGTCTAGGACCGATCTCATTGGGTAAGTAACTTTTCTTTGGACTAGTACTTATAGCTTACTATGGTTGTTTGCTTACAAGTCATCATTCACTTTTGTAGAGGGCATGAGTGTTCACAAGTGGAATACATTTTCCAAGGGTCTATAGACAGGGTGATGCTCATGAGTTTTTGGCTGATGAGGGGTTATTAGTCACCATGTGCATGGCCGAGCATATTGGAGATTTTATTGCAGACGCAACTAGGGTGGAACTTTTGCTCTTATGTACATGGACCCCCAGGTGTAATAAGAAGGCATATCGGCATCCACTCACTAGAGAGGCGGTGAGATAACAAACTTAGTTTCATAATTTAATTTCCTAACTAAAAACATATAGCTAGGACATTCATTCTTTGAGTATTTTATTTATGCAGGTACTTGATCTTACATGTGTCTTTGGTATCATGTTGTCCATCCCATGCCACACTATGATAGAGAGACATGGGAGAAAATTTCCAAGAGATTGTTTCCAGCAGATTGTAGCTACATGATAGATGATGTAGTCTTTCCCATTGAGATTGATGGTGTTATTCTTAGAGGCAGGGCAGAATGGTCTTCTTTGTTCTTTTGGTAAGACTAGTCCAAAGTATGATACTAGTGAATTTTATAGTATATATGTGCTTGCATTAGGTTTCTAATTTACTTTTTTTATGGTCAAATGGTTGCTGGCAACATTTACTGAACCTCATGACTATGTTTTTGACTTGTTTGCGGGGTGTGGTGGTTTGGGCCGAGCTTCTGTGGAAGATATGAGGCATTGCATGTGTCTAGAGATAAATGATTTTCTCTATGAAATATGTTAGTCCAAAATTGCATGTGGACCTGTGAAATGTTGATTGTGGATGCACACTTGGTTGAGGAAACTCTATTCTAACAGTACACAACTTGATGTTTTGATTTATATTTTTATGTACATGGCAGCCATATGACATTGTTATGGCATTTTGGTATGCTCCATACATTTCATCTGGATGTTTCATTTGTGTTTGTTTTGTACATGATGGCCACATGATATTCTAATGACTTTAATTGGAGCTTTCCTATGTAGTTAGATTATGTTGACACTATTGAGAGTTGAATTTTGTGAGATAACAAAATCGTCAAAGTGATGGAAATAAGAGTTTATGTGAAGGAAATCCCATGTGGGAGCCCAAAGAAAGGGTGTACGATTTTTTTAATGAAGATGTCTCCATACAAAGGAGACTCTTGCAAAATTTTCAAGACTCACGTTTTATGTACAAGCTCAAAAATACATACAAATGGTGTTTTTTACAAAGTTTCATTTTGCATAAGCATAAACATGCTTCCATATTTCTTAAAAGTGTTTGGTAGTTGAAGGATTGTACTATGAGGCTTTGAGTTTTTCACCGAAAAAATAATACTTAAAGATATCATTAGTGTAAAATCAGGGTTCAAAAGCTCAAAAAATAATTTCAATTGTTAAAGCTCGAAACTGAAAGCTCCCAAAAATAAAATCCCGTGTTAGCTATATATATATATATATATATATATATATATATATATATATATATATATATATATATATATATATATATATATATATATATATATATATATATGAAAATATAGGCAATCAAATGAGGAGGGTCCTCATTTGTTTTTATTGATGTATATTTATATAAAAACAAATAAGAAAAAATACCTATAGAAAATAGGAATTTAGTGAAAGGTAATGACTGATGGTGAAAGGTATTTTTTACGAGGTTTTTCCTTGGAGTGGAATATTCACAAAAAAAATAAGAGAAGCTTGCATGAAATGATGCTTTATAGAATACATGGTAAGAAAGATCTTGGTAATGGTGAGTAAATGTACATAGCATACTTAGGTAAATAAATCACACCTAGGCATACATATTTAAATAAATACCAAAAATAATTATAATAAAAAAATCCCTATATTTAGGCCCTATATACAATGGAATACTTATACACAAAAGAGCCATAATATATTTTGTCTTTTGCTTTTATTTATTTATTTTGCTCAACTGGCCGAGTGACTAGCTAAGTGAGGGTTTTTAAGGAGATATAGGAAAAGTCCCCTAACTCGCACACGTCTATGTACAATGAAAGGTGAGGATTGCCACAAAGTTAAGGTGACATTTCTTGGGTCAAGTGGCTCACTATGGCAGATGCAAAGAGCCAAAAAACACATATCAACATCTACATGCATCCAAGTGCATAAGTATTAGAAAATTGGAGTGACAAGAGGAACACTTTTCTTCCTTTAATGGAGTGATTTTAAAAATAATGGATGTGCCAAAAGGGATACTTACCCCAAAGTTGCAAGTGGTCAATCTATTTTAAGTTTTAAAATTAGTGAGGTGGGACTATCTACAAAACTTGAAATGGCCAAAAGGGGCACTCACTCCCAAGAGGTGATGTCTCCCAAATGTTCTTTTCCTTCTAATGTACTAGAGAATGCTCTCCTATCCTCTATGTAAACCACAAAAATGTGCACTACTATCTTTGGAATGCCATGGAAAACAATAAGGTTGGCTCCTCCTCCCCAGCGCAAAGCAAAAAGAAATAAAATGCGACCAAAAGAGTCTAGTGCAAGATGAGAGGAAGGAAGGGGAGTGTGAGGAAGTGCAGGGCCCAACCCATGAGACTGAGGCAAAACTTTTTATCTCAACCTACCTTGAAGGTAAGCTCAAGGAATGCCTCAAAACATGCAAGACTACTTCGCCAAAACACTTGGTTTGAAAGATGGAATGCACTACTCCTCCCTTAGTTTGTATATCTTGATGGATGTAATGCTAGACCAAGACAAGAGTTAAGCAATTGACCTAGATGCTAAGTATATGAGTGAATTGGTGAGTTAATCCATTGGGAACTTGAAGAGGATTGGTTGACTAATTGAATGGCCCTTATTATTCTAAAAGTTTTGGCCCATCTTGAAATGTGTTTGGACTCAACAAGTTGTATAGGACAAGAAGGAAATAATTGTTTTGATTGCAAATCTCTGTGATTTTATGCTAACACGTATACTCCAACTTTGTGAATATATTCTATCTAGCATATTCCCATGTGTTTGTTTGCTAGCATCCTTGTAATTTTATGCTAGCTATCATTCTTTATCTCTATGAATCCATCTTTGTAGCTACAACTATAAGTCTTTCACCTATGGTGCACATAGAGGCATTCATGTAAAGTTAGTGTATCCATGTGGTCCGTAAGAGAAAAAATATCTAGCATTAGACTTTCTTTTGATTTCTCCTACGGCATGGTAGATGCATACGTCTAAACGAGACACATCTTCGAATGCCATTGGGAGAAATACTAACAAAACAATTAAACACAAATAATAACATCTAGAAATAATGCCTTTTCTTGGGCTTGGCATGACTTAATACTTTCTTTGTGAGATTTGGATGCCTATCTAGCTCTCTGGGAGATCTAAGGGATTGTCTAGCTCTCTCAGAGATCTGGGGGACTTCTGCCAATGACAAGAGTAAGGCCTATTCTCTCTCTCTCTCTCTCTCTCTCTCTCTCTCTCTCTCTCTCTCTCTCTCTCTCTCTCTCTCTCTCTCTCTCTCTCTCTCTCTCTCTCTCTCTCTCTCTCTCACACACACACACACACACACACACACACACACTCACACTCACACACACACACACACACACACACACACACAACTATAATAAATTATTGGACCATTGGCACCATGCACAATTCGATACCAAATTAATGCTTTACAAGATGGAGAGAGGGAATGGGGAACACATCCATGACACACACAAATGCGTCTCTATAGCCCAGTCTGTATTCACAACACCCCTATCCTCTCAAAAACACCTTCAAAATATACAACACACACTAATAGGCCATCGCTTACACACCTCTCAACACACGCATGCTTAGCAAGACCACCATTCAACACAAACATGCTGCAACTACTTGCTTCATCACTTTTGACACACACCACAACTCAATTTCACCCTCTTTGCACCACAAAGCGGTTTGCGAACACATACATCCACCAAGAACAAGGGAAAAAAAGAGGAGGGGAAAAGGATGCCAAAAACGAGGGGGAGATGGCTTGATCTTGCTTAGCGGGGCACCTTTACAAACATCACACCATCAAAAACAGTAAGCATCCAAAAAAAAACAGCCCTTAAGGCTCTTTACTTGGCTCTCAGAGGTCGCAAATGAGCCAAAACGCCCCCAGAAAAACAAAAAAACCAAAAAATGGTTTTATAGAGGACCCTTTCCCATTTTTAGTAACTTCAAACTTCATTGGGCCCTTTGGACTCTTTATTTGCAACTTAGACAAGCTTGCAGGCCTTTTGAATGATCGTTCAACTCTCTCTCTCTCTCTCTCTCTCTCTCTCTCTCTCTCTCTCTCTCTCTCTCTCTCTCTCTCTCTCTCTCTCTCTCTCTCTCTCTCTCTCTCTCTCTCTCTCTCTCTCTCTCTCTCTCTCTCTCTCTCTCTCTCTCTCTCTCTCTCTCTCTCTCTCTCTCTCTGTGCCACATTCCCATGAGCTCGAGGAGGGAGAACACTAGCACTAGCACTAGTGCCTCCTAGGCTTTTACTTAAAAAGGGATCCCCTTGAGCTTGCAAGAACAATGACCCCCTACAGGGTAGGTCAAGTCATCACTATCAAGAGTCATAGTTGGACAATGTACCAACACTGCACCACCATAGGAGCACCACCAAGTGGCCAAAACTGCCATTAGTTGCCCACCTGCGGCACTGCATAGCACCCATATAGAGAGCCACCATAGCTCATGAGAGAGAAGATCTCCCCTCTCTCTCACCATTTTTGTCTTTTGGAAGGTCAATGCCCCACATTATATATCGAGGTCCCCATGCCTTCCGCATTGCATATGGGTCCACCGCTCTTGCCATGTAGTAGCCTACAGTTGCTCGCCCATCCAAAGCTTGAAAAAAAATTCTAATGAGTCCATTGAACTCCCAACTTTCAAATTTGACCATTTCCTACTCAAAGGCCCGATAACCAAGCTACTAAGTTCCAACTAAAAACCCTCGTTGTCGACCTCAAGTCGTGAGTACCCCATCAAAGTTCATCTCCCCCAAGGCCTCGAATGAATCACCAAAAAACTGAGGAAAATCACTTGGTATTGTCCTCCCAGCATCTGCACTTAACTTTCATCTATTGTATCTTGGCCATCGAGAACCCGATTGACGAATCATCAATTCTTGCTAACGCCACATGCCACACATTACCCTCAAAAATCTTGGCAAGGCTGAGAAGGCTCCAGATTGCACGTCTATCATTGTATTTGTGTTTAAGTGCTATTATTTAATGTTGCAGCAAATTGATCTTTATGACTATGCATGTTTTCCATGAGGGCTTTGGGAGAACAATTATTTTGCAGAAAGGAAGTTAGGCCATCTTAGGGAGAGATCAGGGTACACCGTAGATGATAATAAGGTTAAGCTTGGAGAATTTTTCAAAGTGCATCATAACCCAAGGAAAAAATTGACGAAGATTATTGATGTCACCATGAGGGAAAAATTTGGAGCGCCAAAAGGGAGTAGGTCATACTAGTGGTTCAAAATTGTGAGAAAGTCCACAGTGTGCATTTGTTTTGGTACGTAGATAAGGTCTATTTGTTGGCTAAGTCAGCATATATGTCAAAGAAGATTTTGCACCCTTGTATCATGCAGAGAGGGGAGTAGTAGTTGATTGGGTTACATTCATCTTTTATTGGATGTAGTTGGTGGAGCCTTGGGACAAGATGAGGTCTCCATCTCTTACAAAGGTATCACATTATTTGGTGGCAATCTTTTCTCATGTGTTACAGGTGTCATTGGGTCTATCAGTATTCTCGACAGGTTTTGTGAAAGGACTAGATCAAGGGATTTTGAGTGAGACCAAGAAGAGGAAATTAGAATGAGATTCTCGTCACTTGGCACGTTAAAGAGTGGAATGCGGTTGGCTGTGAAGAATCTAGAAGGGAGCCCCAATCAGCAAAAGGATGCAAGGAAGATAACTCTATTTCCTCAGCTACATGTGGTTGCCTAAATTGGATTCTTGGACAAAGAGATCACCTTGTTTCCAAGGAAAGTGATGGAGATCTCTGGGGAACAGACTTCAATTACACATGAAATTAGATTGACTCCATTTTCAAAGGGACATAGTCCGCAAGTGACCAAAGTATTCTCTTTGCAGGATGCAGTGTAGAGTCTATCAGAGTTGAATCATTTCATATGTAATCAAAAGGCTATGATATTAACTTTAGAGACACAGGATTCGGATGGAGAAACATTTGACAGGTTGGAAAATGAGGTTAGAATATTGTAGAAGGAGTTGGCTTGTGCAGGAGCCAAATGCAGAATAGCTATGCAAAATCGATCATTGCAGCACATGACTTTGAAGTTTGGGCTGATGGATTGAAGGATGCCAGTGAGAATTAATTTCATGAAGTGGAAGATAAGATCACAAAACTTATTTTTTATAACGATTTTTTGATGAACCGACTGACACCTTTGGTGGAGTTGGACAAGGCCACATTAGATGGGGTGAATGCCGATTTATTGAGAAAGGAGGTGTTTGATTACACCAAGGAGCTCTGGATCCAGTCTATAGGGTTGTTTCAAGAGCATTTGGCAATATCCATTGGCAAATACAAAGCATGGTTTGAGGCTAGAGGAGAGCATGTTTTCAAGGCAGAAAATGTTAAGTTAAAGGCAAGGGTTGTAGAATTGGAAATGGAGGTGGAAGCAACAAGGAAGGAAGGGATGATGGAAAGTACCAATGTGTCGATTGAGGTTTAGGATAAGCAGGTTGAAGATGATAAAGATCTCGAAAAGGAATATGATGGGAAGGTAGCAGAGCTGATTGTCAATGTGGATGCAAATTGAAGTCGGTGGATGGTAAGACAGAGGATGTTGAAATGAAGGCATCAAGGTCTGTAGATAATGCAAGTGGCTGATTGGATCAAGGTATTGTGGGTCCAAGGTCAGCCAAAGCCATCGAGTTGTGCCAAGTGTTTAAGGGATATTACTTAGGAGAATTACTTTTTGACATATGTATGAACCGTAGTCTATTTTGGTGACTTTTCAAATCTTGAGAAGTTACGAAGTCGCTTGGGTTTTCAACATAAAAACAAGGAGTAGTTACGCAGGATGTAGGATTGAATGGGTGATCTTTTGCATAGCAATGGTGGATTTTTTAATGCAAGATGCAGTTTGTCTTACTCTATGTCTTATTATCTCCATGTATTCCATGTTTTGAGTATAAATCAAGTGCAACAATGTTCATTTGGAAGTGTATGAATAGTTGAAGGATGTTTTTTGTTACAAACATTATCCATGTCTGTAAGGGTTGAAGTCACGTTGCTTGTCAGAGTTAGACTTGGGTGACAAATTACTCGGGTGAGTAACAATCATAGATTGGTGATCATGGCGCTTATGAAGAGTGTTCATGGTCAAGTTTTCTTTCTTTTGTGAGGAGGACAAGTGCCAAGATGGTGCCAAGCAACAATTATGGTGGCACTTACAATGGCAGTTATGTTTTTCTGGAAGTCAGATGTTGAATGGTAGTCAGTTCTGGAGAATTCACAACAACCTTCACATGCATATTTCACAAGGTTGGCAGTGAGGCAGCGAGTAGCAAGAGAATGACCAAAAGGTCATGCAGGTAGTGAAAATAGTGAGATAAAAATTGACATTTTGGAATATTAGTTAGAGCCAGGTACAAAAGATCTAGAAGACATGGAACATTATGGAGGAATCTTCAATGTGCCTGAGGATCATGGGCAACTAGATGTGGGTTTTGTAGGAGGAGCTGTATTGTAGATCATCCCTTTGTTTCTTCAATCTAATGTGTCCCTTTCCTCCGCTCATTGCGCCCACCTCACCACCCATCTCCTCTTTCTCCTCGTGTATTCTCTCACTCACGTCACATCAAACACAAAGCTTCTCGGTCGACATGACGCCAACAAGATTTGCGGATGGATTTTCCATCATTTTGTGGACACACAACCAATGCCTATGACAAAAAAGGACTATGTGTGCATGTGTATGAGAGAGAGAGAGAGAGAGAGAGAGAGAGAGAGAGAGAGAGAGAGTAGTTGACAATGACATGCAATCTGATAGTGGAAGTGCCACAAGTGATAGAAGGAGAAAGTTGTTGCATGAAACAATGAGATGGAGAGAGCTTGAATCTCGCTAGATTCCTCTCCTCCCATCTTTTATAGAAATCTTTGCTCATACACCTCTTTACTAACCCTATTTAAAACAAAACATATTAGTTTTAAGATGCTTCAAAGTTTCCTTTAGTCTGTTCCCTGCTTGTTTTTGGCAAGAAAAAGATTGGATTTTAACCATTTGAGCATCAGAGGAGGTGTACCAACACAAAAAGTATCATTGGTATCATCATTGTCATCCACAATAGGGCAATTATCCCCAAATACGCTAAGGAATATGGGGGCAGCAACTAGAGTGGATTTACCTGTCAAGTTTGGAACCTTTTCAAGGAAGTCTAAACAAGACCCCAATTTCCATGTAGCCCAATTTGAGACAAGGTGGCAGGCTAGAGAATTTGACGGAGTGTATGACACGCAAGCCAAGATACGGCAGTTCCAAGCGACACTAGAGGGAAGAACCATGCAATGGTGTAGTAATTTCAATGTCAATCATTTTGCAGAATACACAATGTTAAGAAATCCATTTTTGAATCGATTTTAGAAGGAGAAAACTCCGAAGTTGTGCTCACTAAAATTAAGGAGATTAAGCATAATAAGATGTTTGTAGAGGATTATACTCAAAAGTTTAATAAGTACTTGAACAGGATTACAAATGCAGAGAGGCCTACAGTTGAGATGTTGATTGGGTGCTTTATGTGGGTACTTTATGAATGGTCTGCAAAAAGAACTCTGAAACATAGTCGAAGGTGTAAGTGCTGGAGTTGGATGCTTTGGTGCAAACTTCAACAAGAGTGGAGAAGAGGTTTGGAGTGTCAAATCCAAGTTCCTCCAAAATGAGTTCTAGGTAGAAGAAGAAAAAAAAGAAGGGGAATAAGAAGAAGCAATCTAGAGATGACTATAGTGATGACGATTTTGATTTAGATTTTGATGATGACTCAGATACAAATTCAAATTCTGATTGAGAAGCAAGCAACAATTCAGATTTTGATTCTAGTTCTGATTTGGATTTAGATTTAGGTTTAGATAAAGAGGATAAGAAGAGGAAGCATGAGAAGAAGTCAAAGAATAAGTCAAAGGGAAGTTTAGTAGAGAAGATGGTGGAAAAGAAGTTGAAGGAAATGGGTATCAAGCAGGAATCACTTAGCAAGAAAGTTCATTGTGATATTTGTGACAATCATGGTCACCTAACAACCAATTGTTGGTATAATCCGAATTTCAAAGGACCAATTTTAGAGAGGATTCAGTAAAAGATTCAACAAAATTTTGCACAGGCAAGCTGAGTGTTTCCAGATGTGGTAGGACAATAGAAGATGTTTAACAATCCGACGTAGCAAACGACAGCAACAACAATTTTTTGGATGGAGACCACCTTTTAATCAAAATAGGCCATTTAGAGGGAATTTTAATCAAGGATACCGACCAAGATTTTGCAGATATCAAAACTTTAGACCTTGGGGAGGTAATTGGAATCAACAACAAGGTTGGCAACAATATCAGTGATGGAAACAGCCACAGAATTGGAATCAACAAGGGGGGAATTCCACAAGGATGGAATCAGTAAATACCAAATTAGCAGTTGCCACAATTGCCTGCACCATCTGTGCAACAGGGAACAACAAAGGAGGCACCTCAAAATAATTTGATTGATGTTGAAGTTTCTCATAATCATGGGACAAATCAAGTGTCAATAGTTTACTCTTTGGAGTGTGATTGTTTGCAATGTAAGTTTTGTGAGCCGGATGTATTGGCAATACACATTGTAAAGCAAAGCTTAAACCACCTCTTGATTGGAATGAGCAGAAAGAAGTAAGAGAGGAATTGGTTGAGGAAGTTGAGAAGTTAAGACAGGATGAGACGACTTCCAAGTGAAAGCAAAGGCAGTTGAAGAAAGTGGAGAGTTCTGAATTAACATCAGGGGAGTTGTTTGAAGAATTGTTGAATACTCCCATGAATTTTACTACATTGGATCAATTGCTTTCGTTGGTTCTAATTTTTTAGGATAGGTTTTATTATATCACTAGGATGACAAAATCTCCAGCAATTTGAAATGCATTGAAGGATAAGGTGGAAAATTATCAGATTAGTCTTGATGATGTTAATTTCACTATACTAACTATAAAGCTTGAGTTTGATGGCCCTACAATTTTAGATGTTTTGTTAGATGCAGGATATGGAGTACATATTTTTTCAAAAATTGAATTTTCAAGGAGGATAAATTTGAGGCTGAGTCTTGCACCATTCCAAGTAAAGATCACACATCAGTGAAGAGTGCAGCCAACTGGGATGCTGAGAAGACAATCTCTTGAAGTGCATGGGTTGTCGTTTCAAGAAAACTTTGTTGTCTTGAGGATGCAGAATGCAAGTAATGCTTATTCAATGTTTTTGGGGAGACCGTGGTTTAAAATTAGCAGAGTTTAAGTAGGATTGGAAAAGAAATGAAGTGGTTTTGAAGAATGGTAAGAACATGGTGAGGATTCCGATGAGTTCAAATAAGAGGTTGTCAACGTCATTAAAGCCAATGATGGCTCAAACTATTAATTTAGCTAAAGATGTGGAAAATGATGGTGAAGCATGTTTTTTGGAAGCCAATCCCACTGTTGTACCGATGTTTGAGGTTGATGTAGAAAGAATTGTTGAAAAGTATGTTTGTCAAGAGAACTTTGAGAAGTCATCTAAGAAGTCAGTGATAAGTTGGAGAAAGGAGATGGAGATCAAAATTCAATTCAAGAGTCAAAAGTCAGTCATAGGTCTAAGATGAAGGAGAACTCAAATTTTTCAGAAGGGGAGGTTACACCAAAGGAGGCAATCACTAGAGTTGAGTTCTAGTATGTTAAGCTGATGGAGAAGGTTTCACAAGTAAAAGAGGATGATTTGCAGATTTGAATCTTGGATCTAAAATGTTAACCCAAAAGTTGTCAGAGTCAGTGTTAACATAGATGACAGATTTAAGGAGGATCTCAAGCAATTGTTGCAAGAGTTCATTGATGTATTTACCTGGGATTATTTTGACATGAAAGGCATAGATTCGGCAATGTTTAAACAGAGGATCAATTTGAAGGAGGATGTTGTGCCAGTGATTCAACAAAGATACATTTTGAATTTGAATTATGCAAAGCAAGTTAAAGAGGATTTGGATAAGCAATTGGGTGTCATTATACCACTGGATCAAGTGGAGTGGTTGTCACTGATATGCAAAGAAGTCAGACAAAATCCATGTGTGTGTGGATTATAGGAAGTTGAATGCAGCAAAAATTTCATATCCATTCCCATTGCCATTTGTGGATTCTATTTTAGATTATGTAGGAGGACATAAGACGTATAGATTTCTTGACAGATTGTTGGGATACAATCAAATCATGATGGCAGAAGAGGATGTCACCAAGATGGCGTTTATTGTTGAATGGGGATCATTTGCATATAGAGTGATGAGCTTTGGATTGAAGAATGGACTACCATCATATTAAAAAATAGCTTTCAAAACCTTTGAGACATACCTTATAGAATTCATGTAGATTTTTATGGATGACTTTTTTGTGTTTGGAGAGAAGGCAAAGCACTTAATGTATCTTAGGAAATGTTTGGAGAGATTATGAATGTTTTATATGTCTTTGAATCCTTACAAGTGTGCAATTGTAGTTCAAAGAGGAAAATTGATGGGGCATATTATATCAAAGGAAGGAATGTTGATTAATTCGGACAAAATTGGTGCAATCAGAGGGTGATAGCACCTAACAATTTGAAGGCGGTGTCAAGATTCATGAGGAAGATTAAGTGGTCCATACACGATGGTTGCGGTATCAAGTAGATGTAAGTGCACCTTTGAGTCATTTAACAAAGGAAGATGTTGAGTTTGTATGGGAGATGTTCAGGAGAAGGCATTTTGCATCCAAAAGTATATGCTAGTGGTTTTCCCTATCATCCAACCACCAAATTGGTAGTTACCCTTTCACGTGTTTGTGGATTCATAGGATATGGCAGTCAAAGTTGTTTTGATGCAGGAGAAGATCCGAGGATGGTTGAGACTGGTGTATTATGCCAGTAGGATGGTAAAAGTGGTTGAGAAGAACTATACAGTTACTGAGCACAAAGCTTTGGGATGAATTTTGCATTGGAAAAATTTAGACATTAATTGATAGGGAACAAACTGATCTTTCATGTTGATCATCAAGCACTCATTTTCTTGGGGAAGAAGCCAGAGCTGGAAGGCAAACTTGCTAGTAGATGGATGCTTTTGTTGCAAGATTTTGATTATACGTTGTTGCCATACACCTGGAAACAAACATGTGGTAGCAGATTATCTCAATAGATTGGAACATGTCAAACAGGCACCACGAGTGTCATATCACCTACCGGATGTAGAATTGTTTCAAGTGCAAGGGCAAG
This sequence comes from Adiantum capillus-veneris, assembly GCF_014529385.1. Classification (NCBI taxonomy): domain Eukaryota; kingdom Viridiplantae; phylum Streptophyta; class Polypodiopsida; order Polypodiales; family Pteridaceae; genus Adiantum; species Adiantum capillus-veneris. The sequence goes on along the minus strand of NC_140944.1, from coordinate 143,942,120 downwards.
ATTTTGACAATTAGTATGATCAAATGGTACAATTTTTTACAGATGGTGTGTTTCCCTTTAGTAGGACAACAGATCAAAATAAGAAGTTTTCTTTGCAGAGTAGGTCATTTTTTATTATTGTTGGAGCATTATAGAAAAGGAGGGACAAGAAAGCAGCAAGTGTAGCCAAATTTTTGTATAAGCACATTATGACAAAATTTGGATGTCCAATTGAGTTGGTGTCAAATCAAGGTGTGCATTTTCTACATTCAATCATTGAGGAGTTTCCAACCAGACATATGATTTTACATAAGAAATCAACGCCGTAATCTCGCAAGAAAATGGGCAAGCTTAGAGTACCAATAAGGTACTGATAAGGATCTTGAAAAAGATTGTTTCAAAAAACAGTTTGGATTGGGATGACAAGTTAAATTCTTCATTATGGTCATTTTGGAAAGCATACAAAGTTGCAATAGGACACCTTTCAAGTTGGTTTATGGGATTGAAGTTGTTGCTTCAATGGAATATGTGATTCCAAGCTTGAGGCTAGTACTCTAGCATAGATTGAACCCTGAGGATTCAATGTTGCATTGATAGAGGGAGTTGTTGAAGTTGGAAGAAGATCGGATTTCAAGTGCATATGCAGTAGAGATAAGTCAAAACACAAGACAAGCATGGATGTCAAGGCAAGTTAAGTTCAAGATTTTTCAGAAAGGCAACTGGCTAATGCTATACAACTCAAATTTGGGGCCACATCTGAGTAAACTGAAATTGAGTTAATTTGGGCCATATCAGATTGTTGAAGAATTGGGACAAGGCACTTTTAGGCTAAAGGATGTGTTTGAAACTTCGACATTGAAGCTGATGAATAAATTTTGATTGAAAAAGTTTTATAAGAAGATCCATGATATTCCTTATTGGATGGTGAATAAATCTGAGGAGATAGCAGTTAAATGGGTAGAGGTTGTACCACAAGCCATAGGGGAAGCCTTGGTGGATTTTACTGGTTCTCAAGTGATTAGCCAAGATTCATGACTGTGGATTTGTTGTGGAATGCAAAATCCAAAAAAGTACACTGTAGGGTTAGATTGTGGAATTGATGAGGAGATTGGTCGAAGGAGGCTTAAATCATGTGCACTTTTTGAGGGTACTCATAAATCATGCAGCTCTCATAATAAGGAGAATCTTAATTATAAAAGTGTAAGGGCATACAATTTTGCTTGTGCATGCATTTAAACCCCCTACCTGTGAGTGTCCGTTTGTCACATAACACCATGTTTTTAGAGATTTTGAAGAAGTAGCAGTTGGCTGGCGGGCAAGAGCTCACAAGTGAATTGATGACGCAAACCCACTTCATGACCACTGCGATGGAGGAGCTCCAGTGCCCAAGGCGAGCAAGCTTATATATTGTTGATGAAAGCGATAAAGCTGAGTCTGGTGGAGATAATGTAGCAAACAAGATTGATGTAGATGAGGGCTTAGATGTGCATGATAAGGAAACTAAGGTTTGGTTGCGATGAATTGGTCTTTATGACTATGCATGTTTACATGAGGGCTTTGGGAGAAGAATGATTTTGCAGAAAGGCAGTTAGGCCATCTTAGGGAGAGCTCAGGCTACGTCATCAATGATAAGGAGGTTACACCTCAATTAATTGCACAAGTTTTCAAAGTGCATCATAACCTGGGGCAAAAATTGAAGAGGAGTACTAATGTCACCATGAGGGCAGAGTTTGGAGCCCCAAAAGGGAGTAGGTCATACAAGCGGGAAACTCCGCAGTGTGCATATGTATTGGTACTTGGATAAGGTCTATTTGTTGGTGAAGTCAGCATATATATCAAAATAAGCCTTTGTGCCCTTGTATCATGCAAAGAGGGGAGTAACAGTTGTCTGCACTACATTTCATCTTTGATCGGATGCAATTTGTGGAGCCTCAAGACAAGAGGAGGTCTCCATCTCTTGCAAAGGTATCATATTATATGGAGGCCATTTTTTTGCATGTGTTACAAGTGTCACTAGGTCCGTCGGTAGCACCAGCATGTTTTGTGAGAGGACTAGATCAAGGGATTTTGAGTGAGACCAAAAAGAGGAGATTAGAACGGGAGCCGCCGTCACTTGGCAAGTCAAAAAGTGGGATGCGGTTGGGTGTGAAGAATCTGGAAGGGAGCCCCAATAAGCAAAAGGATGCAACAAAGATAACTCTATTCCCTCAACTGTGTGTGGTGTTTAAATCCGATTCTTGGACAAAGACCATCACCTTGTTTCCAAGGAACGTGAGGGAGGGCTCTGGGGAACATACCTTGAAAGCAAGCAATTAGAGCGACTCTATTTTCAAAGGGACATAGTCCACAGGTGATCGGAGTATTCTCTGTGCAAGATGCTGTATAGAGTCTGTCGAGACTCAAAGTTGAATTGTATTATATGTAATCAAGAGGCTATGATATTAATTTTGGAGACACATAAGTCAAATGGATAACAGATTGACATGTTAGAAAGTGAGGTTAGAAGATTGCAAGAGGAGCTGGCTTGTGCAAGAGCCAAAATGAAAAAAAGCTATGTAGAATTGACCATTATAGCACATGACTTTTGAAGTTTGGGCTGATGGATTGTAAAAGGGCATGGGTTGCATTTATACGTTTGTATAATAATTTTTATACGTATTATACGAGATTATATGCAAATAACCCGTATAATACGTGAATATCCTGTAAAGATCTTTTGATGTAAAAGCTAAACCATTATAAATGCTATGCATGTATGCTTTATGCTCCATTCAAGCAAACACTTTCTTCTCCGTTAGAGATGTAAAGGTTAGCTTTAAGAATACAAAAATTATTTATAATAATTTAGTCCTCACAAATAGATTTGAAGGCCCAAAAAAAAGAATAAAAATTAAATACATTTTGCAAAGCAAAATGGAAAAGAAGCACCTAAAATATAACTTAGCAAAATAAAATTTTGGTCCAACTAGTCAATTTCTTTAGAAAATAAAGCCAAGTCACACTCAAGGTTAGTAGAGCTAACTTGATAATTTTCTTGTCAATTTTAGGCATGTTCGTGTTGTGCTGCAGGAAATTCGGAGCCCTCTTGCAGTGCTGCTAGCGCTGTGGATTTTGGAGAAGTTATGCAAAAGACACGGAGGTGCAAAGCTCTCCTCATTTCCAGGTCTTCAAGAATCGATCCTGTCACTCACTATTGTTCCGTGCCTAGAAAATCTCCCCCTCTTCTTTTTGTGTAAGCGCGACCACAAAGCATTTTCACCGTAAATTGCTCTCACTGCCACTGGTACTAGGTGCGACTCAGACCTGAACTTTTTTAAGAAAATATATATATTTATTTATTTAAATGAATATATTTGAGCCAACGCATGTATTGGTGGTACCAAAAAGGGGTGACTTGGATAGTCCTTTGGTAGCACTTTATAAGCCCCATCTTCTTGTCTTACATGTAAAATAAACTAGCATGTTGTATATCAATGGATAGATTATTTCATGTAGAGTCTAAAACTATAAAATTTGACACGTTTTGAATTTTCTTGCAAAAAATTTACAAGTCTCCACTTTTTTTTAAGGGTTCCACCAATACATGCTTCTACCCATTAATAAAAAGTTAAAAATAGATAGATAGATAATGAGTTTGAAAGTAAAAGTATTAACCAAAAAAATCATAAATTTTTTTAAAAATTTAAGAAATAAATATAATAATAATCAATTAAAAAACAAGATAGGCAGAGACACACATGGATGGAAAAACAGATTGATAGATATGTAGGTAGGTAGATAGGTAGATGGATGGATGGACAGATAGATATATAGATAGATAGGTAGGTAGGTAGGTAGATAAATTGATAGATAGACAAATAGATAGGCAAACAACTGATAGATAGATAGGTAGATACATAGATAGATAGAAAGAAAGTTAGATAAATTGTTAAATTAAAAAAATAAACAGATAAATAGACACACAAATAGATAAATTAAAGATGGTGTAATAGATAGATAAGAAAATTTAAAAATAGAAAGAGATAGATAAAAGATAGGTGGGCATATAATTAGCTTGATAAAGAGATTTAATTTTTGCCAAGCTATCAAACTAGATTTACCTTCTTCTTTTTTTAATTACTGAAGCAATTTCATGAAGTGGAAGATAAGATCACAAAGCTTATTTCTGATAACAATTTTTGATGAACCGACTAATTCACAATCCCTTAGCATTTTGGAATCCAGATCAGTTCCTATCTTCTTCACATGCAAAATGTCATAAACATCATACCTCAAAGGTGTCAAGCCCATTTCCCAAGTACCATGAGTGTCCAAAGAACTACTAGAGCTTGACATACTTTCAGGTTCCTCTTCAAAGCTTGTTGATTCTGGCACTTATACCACCTCCCTCATGGCCTGTTCTGGGACACCTACTTTCTCTTCAAAACCTTTCACCACTTCCTTACTTGAATCCTCTTGGAAAAACACACGAAGAAACTTGACCACTGAGAAACACCTACTCAATGACCCACTATTCAAGGGTCTAGCCAAAAAATCTCTTCACAAGCTAAATAAATATGTTAACTCAGAGTGCCCTAAAGCTTGGAATGTCTTTGCTAAGAGCATTGAAACAACAATTAAAAGAGCAAGCCAAGGTTGAAGAAGACGTGCAAGGCAAAGTATAAGCGTGCTAAAAATGAGATAGAATTATTGAGCAAAAAGAAAAGTTAAGGGATGCCTTCAGCAGGAGAACACAAGTCGTGGCTAGAAGCAAAAATAGTTCTTGTAGAAACATAGCTTGAAGAGATAAGGAAGATAAGAATTCTCTTGAGAGAAATCTGCCTTCAACCCAAAACTTCCAATCAAGCACATCTCTTCAGAGAACTTAAACTCAAAACTCATCGTAACTCTCTTACCAATGACGAAGGGAAGGTGGTGCAAGACCTCAATAGTATGGTCAAGCTAATGCTCAATCTTCTAAGCCCAATTATAGGCCAACCAGCAAAGAGAAATCCATAGATGTGGATGAAGCAAGAGTCACACTTCTCAACATGGCTAACAAAAATGTGAACCCCTCAAATCCAACCATCTGGAGATGGGTTTCACCGAAGATGAATGCACTCTTGCAATACATGTGCTAGGTGAGGAGAAGTCTCCAGGATGGGATGACGTGAAATTTGGGTTCTTTGTTGGAATTAGGGTTGTAGAGAAACACACACAGCTTGGAGAAGACGAAGGAAGCTCAAGGCACACAATAGAGAGTGTATTACTTGGTGTGCAATGGAAAGATAGATAGCCCTAAAGTGATGGGCATATATACAATGCACTGGGGGGAAAAACCTCCTAAAGAGGGAAAAAATGCCCCGGCGGTCCTAGTGTGTTCACACACATCACTACCACATGTATATGGTAACAAATCCCCCCTGGAGTGATGCGGTGAACGAGAGCTGGCACATGAGTAAAGGGAAGTGCCATGCCCTGAGGACAGGATCGGTCCACAAAGGGGAGTAAGCCAAAATCTTTGCGGAAAGCTTCAAGCTTCTCACGAGACAATGACTTTGTGAAAAGATTTGCAAGGTTGTCCTGTGTTGGCACTTAATCCAAGCTGATCTCTCCTGCTGAGAGCCTCTCCCTGACATAGTGGTAATGCACCTCAATGTGCTTTGTGCGAGCATGAAAAACTGGGTTCCTCGCAACTGCCAATGCGCTCTGACTGTCAGTGTAGATAGTGTTGACAGTGTCATGTCCAACACCCAAATTAGCCATAAGGCGTCTGAGCCATACACACTCAACCGTAGCTGTGAAGACTGCCCTGTAATCAGCCTCACAACTCGAAGTGGCCACAGTAGGTTTCTTCTTGCTCAACCATGATATACATGAACTGCCAAGCATGAAACAAAAACCACTTGTGGACACTCTCGTGTCAAAACAACCAGCCCAATCTGAGTCCGAAAAAGCATGTAAGTCTGGCGGCAATGATCCCCCCTTGGGATAAAACAAGCCAAGATGTAAAGTGCCACTAAGGTAGCGGAAAATCCTCTTGACAGCCTGCCAATGCTTAGACCCTGGGCTATGAATAAATCTGCTGACCTGTGAGACTGCAAACTGAATATCCGGCCTCGTGTTGCATACATAAATGAGGCAGCCAACAGCAGTTTGGTAAAGAGTGACATCAGCAGGATCGCCAGCATCATGTAGACTCAACTTCAAACCTGTTTCCATGGGAGTGGCAATAGGTTTGCAATCCTCAAGTCCAAACTTACATAGCAATGTCTCTATGTAACTTTTCTGACACAAGGCAATACCACCATCACAGTGCTTAAACTGTATACCCAAATAATGATGCAACAGCCCCAAATCTTTCATCTTGAAAGTAGCATTCAAATCAGCCTTAAATTCAACAATATGTCTCTCATTTGGTCCAGTGATCAGCAAATCATTAACATAAAGAACCACGATGAGAAATACATCACCCTCACGCTTTACATACAATGTGCTTTCTGTTGGACTGTTACGAAAGCCTTGTTTGACCAAATGAGTGCCAGCTTTCTCATACCAAGCACGAGGAGATTGCTTCAACCCGTACAAAGCCTTGTTACATTTGCACACTTTGTCCTCTAGTCCTTTTATGACAAAACCGCGAGGCTGCGTTACATAAACTTCCTCAAATATGTCACCATTCAAGAAAGAAATAACAATGTTTGATTGATGTACATCCCAACCAAAATGAGCTGCCAATGCACATAGAAAACGCACAGTAGTCATACGACAAGTGGGAGCAAAAGTCTCTTCATAATCTCTGCCTTTTTGCTGTGCATAACCCTTTGCAACAAGTCGAGCCTTATGGCGATCGATCTCACCATCCGGCTTGCGTTTCAACTTGTAAACCCACTTCGTACCAATGGCCTTTTTTCCAAGAGGCAAATCACATAAAGTCCATGTGACATTTTCTATAAGTGCATCATATTCTGATTGGATGGCAGCCATCCAATTTTCTGAATTCTGTGCTTCATCAAAAGACAGAGGCTCCTCAACATCATGTAAACTAGACACAGCCAAAGCATAACAATCTGATGCATAAGATGCATGGCGAGAGCCTGAACGAGTACGACTAGACAAAGGTGCATCCAATTTACTGTCACGCAAAGTGTGCACCAGCCATTTTGGCATACCTCTAGCCTGCTCATTTTCAGCCCTTTCCTCATCAAGTACATCATGTACATCTGCATCAGTAATAGGCTGATCTGTAACATTTTCAGAAACCCCCATAGGCTATACATTTGCCTCATTGGAACTTACATTCGTATTTCCACCACTGAAAAGAGGCATCAAAGTTTCATAAATGTCATGTGAGCTTACATTACTGTCTCTAGTACATGACAGCAAGGGCTGAACAATATCTTCCACAAACACTACATCCCGTGAAACCAGAATACGTTTTGTTTGCGGATGATACAACCTGTAACCTTTGCTTTCAGCACTATAACCAACAAAAATACATTTGATAGCCTTATCATCCAATTTTCTGCGCTGCACTTGTGGCACCAAAGCATATGCCAAACAACCAAAAACACGCATGTGCTCAATAGAAGGCTCTCTATCATGCCATGCTTCATATGGAGTAATAGAGTGTAAAGCTTTCGTAGGACACCTGTTAAGTACATAAGTGGCACACATGATGGCCTCAAGCCAAAAAGAATGCGGTAAAGCTTGACTTTTGACCATACATCATGCCATTTCCGTTAGTGACCTGTTTTTCCTCTCAGCAACACCATTTTGCTGAGGCGTATAAGGCACTCTACATTGGTGTTTTATCCCACGACTAGCTAGAAATGCATTAAATTCGTGAGACATATACTCCCCCCCTCGATCGGAACGGAGGGTGCCCATAGTACATTTCGAGACATTTTCAGCCATAGCCAGAAATTGTTTGAAGCACATAAAAACTTCGGACTTCGCTTTAAGTGGAAATACCCATGCATGCCTGGAGTAGTCATCAATGAAAGTAACGAAGTATAGGTAATTGCCCAAGGACGGAGTTTGCATGGGCCCACAAACATCACTATGCACAAGCTGCAACCTGCATGTGGCCCGAACTAAACCATCCTTTGCAAATTTAGAACGCTGCATCTTACCCAAAATACAGCCTTCACAAACATGTTTGACAGGTGCTTCAAGAGGCGGCAAAGAAGCAACCATATCAGATTTCTGCAAACGCAGCAAACTAGCAAAATTCAGATGACCAAAACGTGCATGCCAAAGTTTTGCATCTGAAATAGCCCTTGAATCTGCAACAGCATTTGCAAAATTTTGTCCACACTTGTCATACAAAGTGAGCTTATACAGCCCACGGCACAAAAGCACAGATGCAACAATTTCATCACCAAAACTGAGATCATGAATTGTACATCTGTCATCCACAAATTTGACTACAAGTACAAGTCTAGCAAGTGCGGATACAGACAAGAGATTATTCTTGATCCCATGTACATAAAGTGCATCAACAAGTGTGAAAGAACTGCCATTAGCAGCAGTGAGCACAATCTTTCCAACTCCCTGAACTGGATAAGAGGCGTTGTTGGCACAAGTGACTGAATTCCCATGAGGGACAGACTCGAGAGAGGTAAACAATTCACGATGTGAGGTAATGTGCTTTGTAGCACCACTATCGAAATACCACACATGTGAATCTGCAGCAACTGACAAGCATGCATCATGGACAACAGGATTGTAAGTGCACTCTGCGCTAAACCTCCATTTTGCATCAACATCAGCAACATATTCTCCTTTCACAGAAGACTCAACAATGGCTGCATTTGTAGTGGAACCAGCATTTGCAGTGGAACCACCCTCTTTCTTCTTAGCCTCTTTGGCCTTCAACTTAGGACACGACTTGATCAAGTGATCATTAGCTTTACAATAATGGCAACGCATCTTCTTTTTGCCCTTATCACCAGAATTGCCAGACGAAGTGCTGCCAGCAGAAGCATTAGGAACAGAATTTTTGCCACTCGCAGCAGAACCATAAGAAGTGGCTGCATTGTTGTTACCACCCTTTCTTTGAGAAGCAATAAAAGCCTGTTCAACTGCACGCTGTCTAGTCCTGTTTTTTCTGGAAAGTGACTCTTGCAACAGCAATGTGCATAATGCATCAAACTTGAAAACTTCTGGATTTCCTTGGGTCATAAGTCTCCAAGTACTAGCAAAAGTCTGGTAGGAATCTGGTAAGGCATCAAGAACAGTCTGCACAAGGGAACTGTATGAAATGACTTCACCTGCAGAAATAAGCTGCTCATTGATATCCTTAACACTAGCAAGGAAAGTGTCCATATCATCTTTCTCATGCATAATCTTCGACTCCAGCTCTTTACACAGCAAAGCAGAAAACGACACTGACAGAAATTCTGCACAAAATGATGAAATAGCCTGTGCAGTACTGCCTGTAGTGGAAACGGAGGCTGAAATGAGACCAAATCAAAATTCTGAGCAGACCGAGCTCTTTGAGCATTCCCCAAATATTTGTCGACCTGCGAACGCTCGCCAAAGCTCATTGAAATCGTAGAAAGTGAGCAGGCGTGTACTGGAGCAGCTGGCGACTAAGCCCGGGAGGACGTGACCTGCTCTGATACCAATTGTTGGAATTAGGGTTGCAGAGAAACACACACAGCTTGGAGAAGACGAAGGAAGCTCAAGGCACACAATAGAGAGTGTATTACTTGGTGTGCAATGGAAAGATAGATAGCCCTAGAGTGATGGGCGTATATACAATGCACGGGGGAAAAAACCTCCTAAAGAGGGAAAAAATGCCCCGGCGGTCCTAGTGTGTTCACACACATCACTACCACATGTATATGGTAACATTCTTCAAGGAGTTCTGGGAGGACTTGAAGTCCCCTATCACGGGGCTAGCCAGCAAAGCTCTAGTAAAAGGGGTGCTAGATAAAAACATAAGAAGAGATCTCATCAAATGCATTCCAAAGATGAAGAGTGGAGTAGAGCAATCAAAGCCCTGTCGTGTTTGGGTTCTACCAGATACCACTATGTAACCTCTTAGAAAGTCTCAGGTTGGGCTCTGCCAAACACCACAATGTAACTTCTCATTGGGATGGTGTAGCCCCATTTGTGTATGTTGTTCCCTCAAGGCATTGTTTGTGTTTGAGGATCTATTTACATACATCTCTCTTTGGGCTAGTATAACTTCTCCAATAACAATTGTGCATATGGAAAATAATAATAATAATTTTTATGAGTAATTTGGGTAGCATTTTGTAAATTTGCAAAATCATTTCTTGAAGTGTTTTCTAGATTTCATGTACAGTTTATTTAATTTGCGAAGAAAAGATAGTGAAATGTCATTTTTGGTATTGACCTAGTGTGCTCACAATTTTGGGAAAGAAAAGAATTAGGTCCAATCACCATATTAGAGAGTTTGAGACTTTAGAGCCAATTTGGGAATCACCAATTTCTTGAATATTTTGGCCATATGGACAAATCTCAAACTATTTTTTAATGCCAAAGACTTCCACAAGATAGTACTTGAAAAGATCTTTCGAGCCATGCTCTCAAAACTTTGGCTAAGATTTGGCCATGTGGTCAAATCTTAAGCTTATTTTGAAACTGGGAATTGGGAAACTCCCAAATTCACTAATATGGTGTGTCTAGCAAGATCTTGACAATGGGTGCATGTATCAGGCAAGGATGCAAGAGGAAAAAGCAGTGAGTGTGCAGGGAAGGAGGGAAGCAGAGAGGCGACGACAAGCGAGAAAGAAGCTGGTGCGTGGGAGGCAACCCATGTGCAGGAATTTGGAGTCTTTTTTTTCAATTCTATGTTTGAAGATCTTGACGTATGGGCTTGTTGGCTAGCTGGTTTACAGCATCGCAGCTTCTTTCATTTCTCTCATATGCACGAGCTAGAACTTATTGCTGTATTTTAAGAAGTGGGTGACAGAGACCCTTAGAAGATGAGGCAGAGGAGGAATCTCTAGAAAATTCTATCTAATAAAGTGAAACACAAGCAAGTATTTGCTCAGTTTTGAGCTTGGAAATATGGAAACAACTTTGAAGCTTCTTGTGAGGGCAAGTTATTTGAGAATCCGTACAGAAGAACTAGTAAAGCTATTTTATTTTATTTTTGGAGCGCAAAGCTAGGCAAAGTAAGAAGCCTCCCTCCTCGTACGCAATTCTTCTCTATCGCCTTTGACGATGCAATTGTCTGCAACAATAGACATGCACAACAAAGTGAGAACAATCAACGGGATTCGTGACAAATGTACGTATAGAGGACAAGCTTTGACTTTTTGATGTGCGTATATAGGATAAGCTTGGATGTGGTCGGCCTAGCAAAGCTCTGGACTGATTGGTCAAGAATGCAAGGCAAGCTCCGATAGAGGGACTGATTGATCAAGAATGCAAGGCCAGTGATGAAGCCCCGATAGAGGGAGTGATTGTCAAGGATGAGATTGCCAAACTAATAAACCTATGCAGCCTTTTTTGAAGGTAAAAGATGAGGAACAGATCCTGGTTGGAGCTGTTGGGAGCAAAGCCCGTGCAGCGTCATAGACAAAGGCTAGAGAAAGAGCAAGAAGGAAATCAACAAAGGAGAAGACTATCACCCTTATGCATGGTTCTTACTATAAGCAGCACATCAGGAGAGATTGCTTCCATATCTTCTATTGCTGCTTAGACACTAGCACCACTATTCACTGATTTGCCAACTTCATTTGTTTTCTAGCGGTAGTTTTGACAACTATTTGATGGGTGTATCACCCCTCTCACCTTTCCTCCATGCTTGTGCATTTGATCTGCTCCTCTGACCCCTCACACCATTCCAAATCTTTCATGCCATTCTATATTCCAACATACACAGCTGGGATTCTCGCCAATACTCTCGTGTTCACACCGTCTACAACAACAACAATAATATGTAGCACCAAACTTATACAGTCGGGGTACCCTTCAGTCCATTTGTAGTAGTCCTGCCAATTCTCAATGCAAGGTCATGTGTAGCCCATGTCCCCTCTCATGAGGATGATGGGGAAAATTGCATATGGAATGTTCCTACAACATGAGCAAAGGGATCAACTTGAGCCCTTTTACTTGGATACATCGAATTTTGCTTTGATGGTGGGATATGCCCAATAGTGTGGCAGGGCCAGGAAGCTCTGGGCTGTTTTCAATAGATGCAATGAGAGGGAAGCTCTCAAAATGTATTCACCTACACTTGTATCTTGAAGACATGTGGTGTTATGCAAGTTGTTGATATGGGCAAAAGAATTCACGATGACATTGTTAGTTAGGGACTGTTGGAAAAAAATGGCGTACTTGGCACTACCTTGGCAGATTATGTAACATCGATTTCTCAAGGTTAGCTATGCCAGGTGGCCACAAATGATTGGACTCTTCAAATATAGGCGAGAAAGGATCGAAAAACTCAGAGAGAGTGATGGTGTAAGAAAAATTTATTGAAAAGAAGCGGCTGCATATATGCATGCAGCCGGAGAGAGAGAGAGAGAGAGAGAGAGAGAGAGAGAGAGAGAGAGAGAGAGAGAGAGAGAGAGAGAGAGAGAGAGAGAGAGAGAGAGAGAGAGAGAGAGAGAGAGAGAGAGAGGATCACTGCAACAATTGACAGATTCGAGAGAGGAGAGAGAGAGAGAGCTGCAACCCCTTCCGCCATCACATTGGAATGGTGTCTCTTGGAATGCACTGATTGTGGGATACCCACAATGGGACAAAAGCTCTAGGATATTTTCAACAGATGCAAAGTAATGGCCTTTGTCCAAACGAAATCATCTTGAAGGCATGCAGGGCCAGGTAGCTCTGGGCTGTTTCAGCAGATGCAAAGAGAGCAAATGCAATCACCTACACGTGCAGCTTGAAGGCATCTGGCATCATGCAAGATGTTGGTATCGACAAAAGAGAAGCTTCCTGTCTGGAACGTCTTCTCTTGGAGTGCATTGATTGCGGGATATGCACAATAGGTGCAGGGCCAGAAATCTTACCAAGGTAGCAAGTTACATTTGCGATAGTTGGTTACTTGAAAATAACACATACTTAGCCAACACATTAGTTAGTATGTATATTAAGCGTCATCTACTTGTCCAAGCGTAACAAGTCCTTGTCGAGCTATTGTGCTTGGCACTGCTCGATATGTATACCAAATGTGGTGCACTTCAAAAGAAGATTGAAGAGCTTATTGTTTGAAACGGCACTCTTGGAATGCACTAATTGTGGGATACCCACAACACGAGCAGGGACAAAAAGCTCTAGGCGGTTTTTAGCAGATGCAAAGTGATGGCCTTTGTCCAGATGAAATCATCTACGTGTGCATCTTGAAGGCATGTTGTTATTCAGGGGCTATTGACAGAAAACTCCGTGCTTGGCATTGCCCTGCCTGCCGAATGTGGTGCACTTGAAAAAGCACAGAAAGTGCTTGAGGAGCTTCCTGTTTGGGACATCGTCTCTTGGACTGCATTGATTGCGGGATATGCACAATGGAAACAGGGCCAAAAATCTTACCAAGGCAGCAGGATACATGTGCGATAGTGGGTTACTTGAAAATAACACATACTTAGCCAACACGTTAGTCAGTATGTATGTCAAGCATCGTCTATTTGTCCAAGTGCAACAAGTCCTTGACGAGCTGTGCGCTTGGCACTGCTCAATATGTATGCCAAATGTGGTGCACTTCAAAAGCAGCTTGAGGAGCTTAATGTTTGAAATGACGTCTCTTGGAATGCACTGATTGCGGAATAACCACAATAGGAGCAGGGAAAAATAGCTCTATGCTGTTTTCAGCAAATGCAAAGTGATGGCCTTTGTCCATATGAAATCACCTACACGTGCATCTTGAAAGCATGCAAAACCAGGTAGCTCTGGGCTATTTTCAGCAAATGTAAAGAGAGCAAATGCAATCACCTACACGTGTAGCTTAAAGACGTCTGGCATCATGCAAGATGTTGGTATCGATAAAAGTGTTCACGATGATATTGTTATTCAGGGGCTATTGACAGAAAACTTCGTGCTTGGCATTTGCCTTGGTTGACATGTATGCCAAAGGTGGTGTACTTCATAAAGCACAAAATGCTTGCTGTCTGGAATGTAGCCTATTGGAATGCGTTGATCGCGGGATATCCCCCCCAACAGAGGCAGGGCCAAGAAGCTTTGGGCTGTTTTCAACAAATGCAAAGAGAGGGAAGCTATCCAAATGCAATCACATACTCGTGTATCTTGAAGGAATGTGGCATTAGGAAAGATGTTGATATGGGATGTAGAAAAGAAACGTTGTACTTGGCACTGCCTTGATTGGCATGTATGCCAGATGTTCTATACTTCATAAAGCACTCTTTGTATACACACACACACACACCCGCACACACACTCTTGATGCTCTCTATGCAGCACTCATTTCATTTTCATAAGGCAGAGCAATATTTACTACACAAGCAAACATGGAGAGGAAGAGATGATTTTTTCTTTTGTGAGCTCACTTAAAGATTGTGCTAAGAACAAGGATTTGTACCAAGACAGTAGGATACATGCTGATATTTACGACAGTGGGTTACTTGAAAATAAGACATACTTAGCCAACACGTTAGTCAGTTTGTACGTCAAGCGTGATGGACTTGTTTTAGCGCACCAAGTTCTTGACGAGCTTTGGGCTGTTTTCATGGGAAGCGAGGGCCTTTCTCCAACATGTGGCTCTATGCTAGATGCTATTGAAAAGAGAAATTGTGCTTGGCACTGTCTTCGTTGATATGAATGTCAAATGTGGTGCACTTCAGAAAGTACAAAGGCTAGAGGAGCTTACTTCTCGGAATGGCGTGCACTGATTGCGGGATACGTGCAATAGGAGTAGGGCCAGAAATCTCTAGGATAATTTCAGCAAATGCAAGGTGAGGGCTTTTGTCCCGATGCAATAACCTACGCAGACATCTTGAAGGCATGTGAATCTATGCAAGATGATGACATGGGTTTAAAAAATCATTCTAATATTGTTAGCCAGGGGCTGTTGTCGTGCTTGGCAACGCCTCGGTCCATATGTATGCCAAAGGTGTTGCACTTCAAAAAGCACAAAAAGTGCTTGACGAGCTTCCGATCCGAAATGTCTTCTCTTGGAGTGCATTGAATATTGTGGGATACGGGCAACAAAAGCAGGGCCAAAAAGCTATAGACTGGGCATAAAAATTCACGGTGATAGTGTTAGTCAGGGGCTGTTGCAAAATATTGGTGTACTTAGCAATGCCTTTGTTGATATGTATGCCAAATGTGGTGCTCTTGGGCGGGATGTTTTCTCTTGGAACGCACTGATTACAGGATATGACTAATAGGGGCAGGGCCAGGAAGCTTGGGACTGTTTTCAATAGATGCAAAGCAAGAGACGCTATCACCTAAGCATGCATCTTGAAGGTATGTGGCTCTATGCAAGATGATCTTGAAAACAGACGTCGTGTTTGGGCTTAGCCAGCTCATGAGGACACTTGGGAATGACCCCGAGGCAGTTGTGGTCAACAAGAGCAGGGCTAGAAAGCTAGTGCTTGAGAATCTTCCTGTCCGGTACCTCGTCTCTTGGAGTGCATTGATTGTGGGATACGCACAATAAGAGCAGGTCAGAAAGCTTTAGGCTGTTTTTTACGGATGCAAAGCAAGGACCTCTCCTAATTCAATCTCACTCACAACAGTAGCAGGGCTAGAATACTCTCGGTTGTAGTCAGCGGATGTAAAGCAAGGACCTCTCCTAATGCAATCACACAAGTGTGCATCTTGAAGGCATGTGGTTCTATGCAAGATGCTCTTGAAAATAAATGGCGTGTTTGGTACTGCGTTGGTCGATATATGTGCCAAATGTGTTGCACTTCAAGAAGCACAAAAAGTGCTTGAGGAGCTTACTGTTTGGAATGGTGTGCATTGATTGCGGGATATGCACAACAGGAGCAGGGTGAAAAGCTAGTGCTTGAGGAGCTTCCGATCCGTCGTCTCTTGGAGTGCATTGTTTGCGGGATACGCACAACAAGAGCACAATCAAAAAGCTCCAGGCTATTTTCAGCGGGTGCAAAGTGAGGGACTCTCTTGTAATGCAATCACATATGTGTGCAGCTTGAAGGCATGTGCCTCTACGCAAGATGCTGATATGGGCATAAAAATTCACGCTGATATTGTTAGTCAAGGTTTGTTGAAAAAGATGTCGTGCTTGGCAATGCCTTGGTTGGTAAATGTGGTGCACTTCAAAGATTGCCATAACTTCTCGAAAATCTTCCTGTCTAGAGTGTGGACTCTTAGAACGCACTGATTGTAGGATTTTCCCCACAAGGACAGGGCTAGAAAGCTCTAGTCTGTGTTCAACAAATGCGAAGCGATGGCCTCTCTCTTAATTGCAGGATTTGCTCCAAAAGGGCAGTGCCAGAAAGCTCTAGGTTGTTTTCAACAGATGTGAAGCGAGGAATCTTGGAGAAAGATGTCATGCTTGGACGTGTTTTGATCGATATGTATGCCAAATGGGATGCCCCAAAGACTGCGACTTTGTGTATATGTGTGCGTGTGAGCCTACGGACGAACAATAAGGCAGATTCAACATAACTTGAAACCAAGTACAACAAAAGTAGCACAGGTAATGGTAGGCATGATAGCAAAAGTGAATGCGACAGTCGACATGTTTGCAGAGGATGCCGATGGCAGAATGTATACTAGTGAGAAGGTGGCGGAACAATGTAAGGAAGGTCTAGATGCGAATCCATCTAAGATTGTTCTTTGATATACACGACCAATACCAAAGATACACTTATATTCCGTATTTTGATTTCCTTTATGTGATCCAGAAAGTACGTAGATTGCACCATGTACACATTAAAGCAATGAATTTGTCTCATTTTCATTCAAAAGATTATAGATGAAGGTGACAAGGACTGAAGAATTTTTGTGATTCTAAACAAAGGGACACATGGACAATACACGACGGCGTGGCAACGTGGAATGATACGTATCTTCATAAAACATCGGTAATGAGTTCTTTTTTGTACAACTATAATATTTTTACAATAAGAAAGTTCAGAAGAAGCATAAGTCCCCTTTCAACACTGGAAGTGATAAAAGTGGCGAGGGAAGGGCACGTTCCCTACATTATTATTATAAATGTGGAGAATGGTGCGAACTCCACACCATACATATGTATGGTTTTTTCTTTTTTTTTATGAGCATCGCAAATGCACAAAATGCATCTCTCTCCGTTTTTATTATAATGTGCAATTTTTTACATCTACACAGTTTTTACTGTAAAATCTCGTTTGTGACGCAAGATCATAGAGTTTTTTGCGAAAGCTTCGAGGAGAGATGCTATGGAGCTTTTAGAATAAGAGGCAATATTATGTAAAAGGTACAACATTGTTCCTCTTGTTTAATTCACACCATTTCCATAGCAAACCAATCAAGACATGCTAGTTTTCTTTTGTTTGTTTGGGGTGGGGGGATGGGTTCTTGTGTCTTCCGGTGAAGGAATGCTCAAAACACTTCTTGTGATTGAATTGCAGAATTAAACTTTGGCACGACAACTCAAACGAAAGGATCCATGGGCAAGCTCAACAAGAGGATCATCAAGATCAATGATTTGCTGATCTAGGGGAGAGAGAACCGTATGCCAACGATGCTGTAGCACATCACACACCATGAGAACCCTCCAATTTACTTGCTCAAAGGACGGTGGCAGCTTAAGGCGTTTTAAAGGCTTATAATGGACCTCCAACAGATACACCAGAGCAACCCACACTAAGTTTCCTTCATGCCCCACCTCCTCACAGGAGACTAAAAACCATCTTCTCGTCCAGCGAGCCGCATCCCTCTCGCGGTGCGCACTCCTCCAGCTGGCACTGCTCGAGTATATGGGTATTTCTTTACTGCACAGCCTGCTCCAATTCAAAAGAATACCATTGCCATCTTGAATTAGCTTGTACATTGTGACTGTCGGCGGGTCAGAATTATAATAGCCCTCACTCGCCGTAACTACCACCAGTAAGTCTCCTGTGGATCGTAGGCCCACCGCCCGGCAATGGTACTGTTGGTTGGAAAATTCCTCCGGAGATGCACTCACCTTTGCCCTTGCCCATACGCGGTCAAAGGGGTTGTAACCGTAGAGAGTCATGTAGGGAACAGTTTCTTTGTTGAGGAAGAAGAAACGACAACTGGTAACCATCTGCTCAAGCATGCAGCTATGGTGGTCGAGATTCGCCGCATCGTGCTGCTGCAGCGGCAGCGGCGTTGGTGAGAGCGTCCACCGAGTGATAGTGGAGTCGTAGACTTGAAGTCGGACAAGAGGCCGATAAGAATTGGAATGATCATCATCATGTAAGGCTGTCTGCAGTGCCAAGGCGGTTTGGTATCGGGTATAGGAGGGATTGCCGGACGATAGCACCTGCTTTATTACGGGTTCCAGCAGCACAAAGTAGCCGGAGGCGCAGTCGGGGTCGCGATCATCTCTTGCTGTTATGTGCAAGACAAAAGAGTACCTCAAGGTACTCAGCAGGTGGCGAATGGATGGA
The DNA here is from genome assembly GCF_014529385.1 of Adiantum capillus-veneris. Lineage (NCBI taxonomy): Eukaryota > Viridiplantae > Streptophyta > Polypodiopsida > Polypodiales > Pteridaceae > Adiantum > Adiantum capillus-veneris. The sequence goes on along the minus strand of NC_140944.1, from coordinate 143,923,638 downwards.
CTTTCTCCAACGCCAGGGATCGGCCATAGCTGCAGCTGCAGGCGGACAACCGGGCAATGGGGTAATCGACGGAAAGCACCTGTGAGAGGATTGATGACCAGAAGCTCTGCCTTAAACCTCCTGTCCTCAGCTCGCCAGCAGACCAGGCCTCCTGCACATGCCGCATTGTTGCGTATGATCGGTAAAAGATAGCTCGGACAATCCTCCACTAAAGGGAATGCAACAGCGGCGGTACGGAGAGTCTTGACTCGAAGGAGCGTGAGGTGCTGGACGCCACGAGATCCAACATTAGGCACGAAGCTGACGATCGTGTTGGAGATAATATCTTCATTGGAGTCCGCCTGCGGCATCGTGAGAAGAAGCGAGCGCTGGCAGGCAATCGGGGTTGATGGCGTGAGCCTAGGCGGATAAGGGATGCGCCAGCTGACGATGCAGGGTAGGAAGCGGACTAGCACGCGTCGCCACCGCGCGCAGACTTTACGTAGGTCTAGAAGGCAGTAAACAGGCAGGAAAGACAGCACTCGCATGACCAACACTGGGTCGATGGGCCATTCATGCATATTTTTCCTGATGGCCTGCAGCAGAGTCTTCCTCTTGCGATGGCAGCCACACGAGCCCTCGCGCAATTCGGCTCTGCCAGGCACGTTTTGCATTGCTCCTGTATGCGTCTGTCTCTCTCTCTCTCTCTCTCTTCCTATATTTCAGCAGAGCCGAAGGTCGATCGATTATAATTCCACCTGTCAAGGCAACCTGAACGTTGGAAAAGTATTTTCCAAGATCGTGGATGAGAGAAGAGAGAAAGGGAGAATCAAACACTCAAAAGACCACGATGAATAACAAGTGATAAAATCACGAGGCCTGCCAAAATGAGATGCACCTAACAAAAATGTCAGTTCATGTAAATAATATAAGATAAGATTACAATCACGTCTCCACAATTTTATATTAGAATCTTAATTCTATTATCTATTATCTATACTATATATCAAGGAGACTGGTTTTTCAATGCCACGTGTCAAAGTTTGTTGCATCCGATGAGTTCTTGTTTATATGAGTGAGGGGGAGAGAGAGAGAGAGAGAAAGAGGCGACCGAAGGCCGCCGGCCACACTAGTTATAGATAATAGGATTGAGATTCTAACATAAAATGCAATGGTCACATTGTGCTATAATCTTGTCAATTAAAAGATCATCACTTCCATAACAAGAAAATAAAAACACATCAAAACTAGAACACAAATCCAAAGAGTGAAATTTAGGTATGCGACACTAGGAAACATTACCTGCAACCAATCCCCCAACTTCGTTGAGAAGCCTAACCCAAAACCCTATATATAAGGGCTTGATAGGAATATAGATTATCCAAATATCAAAGGCAAGCCTCTGCTTATCCTTTGTGTCACATGTCTAAAAAAGCTATAACACCTTCTAATGAAGCTGCAAGAGGTATGTGCGATTCATGAGTACGAGTTTGATTTTCCTTGATGAAGAGCTTTGGAGAAGCATGGGGAAGGAAATTATCAATAGAATAGAATTTTGGAGACAAAATAAGTCAATGCCATTTTTTTCAAATCAATCAATCTCTAGGGTAAAATATGATACGGCAACAATCATTGAGAGAATGATTTTTTTCTTTCTCAAGCAAAGACTATGAGTGTGCTTCCAACTCTGTGTTTTTCATAACAAATTTTTGAGCTGTTTAAAGTATGGTTCAAAAGGAGCACAAAGTTTCAACTAGTATCACTAAAATCATTGTGGTTGTAAGCATGTGACATTATGCAAGGCATTGACATGGGCAAACATTGGTACATGATTATATCAACAATGTCCTAGGTTGCTTGAGCAATGTCAAATTTAGCAAGCAAAAACGGAGCCAAGGCTTCTCTTCAAATGCAATCACATAGACTCGCTTTTTGAAGGCATGTTGTAGTATCATCAAAACCTTGATCCAGCTAAACATAATTTATTACGAGAATGATTACACTTAGTACACAACAAGTTGATGTGCTTAGCATTTTTCTAGCAAACACAAATTACTCACAATAGGTGCCTCAACACTAAGTGACACGAGGTTTGTAAGACCCCTGGGCGATGGGACAACGGTTGTTGATCCCCATGGGAATCTCGAGGCCAATGGGTGGTCCAAGAAAAATGGCGGTTGGCCTTGTGGCTACACGAATCGAACCCAACACCAACCGCCTGCAAGCCTGATGGTCTAACCACCTCGCCCACACGCGTCACATGACTTGGGCGGTAAACATAAAACATATAATCCAACTCAGACGCCCACCTCCCCTTGCCCTTGTTTACAAACTTTGTCCTTGTTTACTTTTTGCCAATTGGACGGTGCCATGCATCTCGATATTCTTGCCTGCAGTTCCCCACCGCGGATCCCATGGCTGGGGCTTCATTTAAGACCCCGTGTCACCTAGTGCTGAGGCAATAGGTGGGAAGTATTGTGCACATGCAAGTCTGATAATTTGTCAACAGTCACATGCAAGTATAATAAATGCATACATATCACATACAAGTATTGTGCACATGCAAGTCTAATATTTAGTAGTCGGTCACATACAAGTATAATAAATGTATACATATCACCAACATGGATATAGATAGGAGACAATGTGGAAGAGTCCACAAAGAATTGCCACTCTTGTTAAGTGAGTCCACCATTATTATGATATTGGATACAAGTATTCGATTGAGGACGTTGGTCACTCTTGCAAAATTTTGGCAAAAGCCTAGTACTGTTATGTGGGAAGGAAACGCGTTACAAAATTGCGCTTTCAAAGAGTACACCATACTAGGGCTGCCATGGACTAACATTCAATCGCCGCAGCTGGTAGCCAAAGTCCAGACCCATTATCTTTTCTTATGGAAGTCCTTGACTGATGCAACTAGATCCATGACGTGGTTACAATTGTAGCCCGGCATACTGGCCATGCTAGTCAAGATACAATTAGTCCAAAAATTCATAGCGCAGGGTGTTGGTACTTGGGGCATGCTTTCAAAGTAGGCCCAATTACTGCCATGGTTGCCACTGCCATCCACCGATGTGTTGTTGGCCCATGCATGATAAGGTAGCGTTCCTTGAGACAGTGATGTTACGACCTTCCAAAAAACATGGAATTCAACATGCCGAGATAAATTAAAGAGAGCATGTCAGAGCGAAAGAACGAGCAATGCATCAGCAACACATAAAATGCATCAATATCACAAGAAACTTTCTAATGCCTTGAAAACACTACTTATCTTCTCGAGAAAAGGCTCCTCCCATAATTACCTGCCAAAGATCACCAATCAACAAGATTGGGAAATCAAGCACTGCCTGAATGAGAAAAACCGAGACAACTCATTGGGGTTGGTGGTCGTAACAATTGCTGCCCTGCCAAAGGTACAACTATCTAGAGAGGCACCGATGACCTTGTAATAGGCATCAAAAGTGTAGGAGGTGTGGTTGGGAACGTCGGTGTTAGGCTCATAACAGAGCATGCCTGGTTGGATGGTAGAGCATTAAGTGGCTTGGCAATGCTGCACATCCTATCTAGAGCAATCTGTGATGTGTTATCCTCATCCACGCCACACTTGACTAGAGCCAGTGAGGCTCAGAAAGAGGCCATAATGTCGGGTCACTGCATGCAGGACCAACTTTCAAATCTTCACTAGAGAGCTCCGAAATGAAGGTTTTGATGGGCAAGCGAGGTTGGTGCGTAGGGGTGCTCGTGTTGTGGACAATGGGACCAAGGAGATTGCTATATATTGTAGGCGCCCACATTTTCCATGGTGACATGATCCGCATCCAGTGTCGATTTGTCATGGTAGGACCAACCAGTGGCGGACACCTTGACATGAAGCTTGCTACAGTTAAGGTAGGCCAACACATAAAATGTTGAGTCCAACACAGTGTCAAAGAGACTAGTGTATGCATAAAGGAGGGTACCGTTGGTGTCCACGGCCACGCCTCCCGGAGAGCAGGGTTTGAAGTGGCATACGCGAGTGACATTATGCAACTCCTAGCCTTGTGCAAAAGTAAATCCTTGAGCTTCGAAGAGCAACCTACAAGATATTTAGGTTCATGTAGCTGTTAATCCAAGTTCTAGAACAATCTCCACACTGAAGAGTTCATTAGACTATTGCTCACATGATCACACATATGGAAGGGCTCGTGATGCCGCACTCATTATTTACCCGACTATTTTTCTTGATACTCGTGACCAACCCAGATGTTCCGCATATGAACCTGGAGGCGAACTCTATACCAAAAATCCCTGGATAGACATGCAATTCATTGGTTGATGTTGTTGCAGGTCATGCACGTATATTGCAGCTCTCTCTCTCTCTCTCTCTCTCTCTCTCTCTCTCTCTCTCTCTCTCTCTCTCTCTCTCTCTCTCTCTCTCTCTCTCTCTCTCTCTCTCTCTCTCTTCTCTCTCTCTCTCTCTCTCTCCTCTCTCTCTCTCTCTCTCTCTCTCTTCTCTCTCTCTCTCTCTCTCTCTCTCTCTCTCTCACCAATAGAGGCTTGAGAAGAAGCTGTCCACAAGGCACCGTGCATGTACCACCTTATGGACAACATCAACTTGATGCACTGCGTCTGGCCAAGTGCTCAAAAAAAACCTAGGTTTAGTGTAATCCCACCTAAAAATCTTGAAATTTACCTCTAAATTTTAAATTTGAAGGTGAGAAAACCTACAAAATTTTGAAAAATTAGTGTAATTTGGTGTAAAAACCTTCAAATTTTGTCAATTTACCTCTGATGTTTCAAATATATAGGTTTGCCAAGTTTTTGGGGAAAAAAAAATCGAGCACTGGTCTGGCCTCATTGAAACTATTTCACATGGCATGCTCACTACGTGCATGACAGTAACCTGAACTGCCCACTACCAGACTCCACACTCAAGGAAAAAAAAGCACTTAATTTCCTCACAAAACTCTTTGAGCGAAGCCTGCATGTTCACACTTGTAGAAGTAAAATAAACATTACCCGCCCCTCATCACCAACGTCCTCTGTGTTATTACCCCAACTTCCACTCGCATCCATGCCTTCGTCTGCCTAAATGCCCCCTCCCCTCCTACCTCCTCTACTCTACTGAGCAATTACCTCTACATGTAAGCAATGCCTACATATGCGCAGAACTTTCTGTGGGTAGTGCATCATCAGCTGATAACCAGTAAGTAACAAGGTGCATTGATAGAAGCTTTTATTATTGTAATTTGCAAAAACAAGTACACATGGTCACATTGATTGAATCCAAATAACTTATACAGTCCAAGAGAATACCAATCAGAATGCGCACTGATTTTTGCTAAGAACTTGAAACTCCTGGATAGTGCAGTTGGTTAGGGTTTCTGCTAATCATAGAAAACTGTAGTCGATCTTCTCATTACACTAAGTGTTAGAATCAGATGCTCTCCAAATGCCCATCACGTGAACTTCATGCTTCCAATGAATTGTTAATATGAGTGCTTGACTAGTACCTTGAAGAAAAATGTATGCCTTTAGGGTTTCAAGAGCCCGAAGATCTGGGTGTCTCTAACTATTGTTTGCTTCACCCACACGCACAAAGAGCAGCTTCTAGATTTTTTTATTTTTTTTTTGGGGGGGGGGGGGGGGGAGAGAGAGACATTGGGAATTTTTTAGAATTGGGGTAAATTATCACATAGCCTACCCTACCAATCACTGATGTTGATAAAGTCTTTCTCTATCCGCATGCCTCGGTCCTCCACCATAGCTTGCGACTGTGTGAACTCTGTTGCCCACAGCATCAAATTCTGGCTATGGCTGAAAATGTCTCGAAATGTACTATGGGCACCCTCCGTTCAGATCGAGGGGGGGAGTATATGTCTCATGAATTTAATGCATTTCTGGCTAGTCATGGGATAAAACACCAATGTACAGTGCCTTATACACCTCAGCAAAATGGTGTTGCTGAGAGGAAAAACAGGTCACTGACGGAAATGGCACGATGTATGGTCAAAAGTCAAGCTTTGCCGCATTCTTTTTGGCTTGAGGCCATCATGTGTGCCACTTACGTACTTAACAAGTGTCCTACGAAAGCTTTGCAGTCTATTACTCCATATGAAGCATGGCATGATAGAAATCCTTCTATTGAGCACATGCATGTTTTTGGTTGTTTGGCATATGCTTTGGTGCCACAAGTGCAGCGCAGAAAATTGGATGATAAGGCTGTCAAATGTATTTTTGTTGGTTATAGTGCTGAAAGCAAAGGTTACAGGTTGTATCATCCGCAAACAAAACGTATTCTGGTTTCTCGGGATGTAGTGTTTGTGGAAGATTCTGTTCAGCCCTTGTTGTCATGTACTGGACAGTAATGTAAGCTCACAGGACATTTATGACACTTTGTTGCCTCTTTTCAGTGGTGGAGACAGTAATGTAAGCTCACAGGACATTTATGACACTTTGTTGCCTCTTTTCAGTGGTGGAAATACGAATGTAAGTTCCAATGAGGCAAATGTACAGCCTATGGGGGTTACTAAAAATGTTCTAGATCAGCCTATTACTGATGCACATGTACATGATGTACTTGACGAGGAAAGGACTGAAAATGAGCAGGCTAGAGGTATGCCAAAATGGCTAGTGCACACTTTGCGTGAAAGTAAATTGGATGCACCTTTGTCTAGTCGTACTCGTTCATGCTCTCACCATGCATCTTATGCATCAGATTGTTATGCTTTGGCTGTGTCTAGCTTACATGATGTTGAGGAGCCTCTGTCTTGTGATGAAGCACAGAATTTAGAAAATTGGATGGCTGCCATGCAATCAGAATTTGATGCACTTATAGAAAATGACACATGGACTTTATGTGATTTGCCTCCTGGCAAAAACGCCATTGGTACGAAGTGGGTTTACAAGTTGAAACGCAAACCGGATGGTGAGATCGATCGCCATAAGGCCCGACTTGTTGCAAAGGATTATGCACAGCAAAAAGACATAGATTATGAAGAGACTTTTGCTCCCACTTGTCGTATGACTACTGTGCGTTTTCTATTTGCATTGGCAGCTCATTTTGTTTGGGATGTACATCAATCATACATTGTTACTGCTTTCTTGAATAATGACATATTTGAGGAAGTTTATGTAACACAGCCTTGCAGTTTTGTCATAAAAGGATAGAGGACAAAGTGTGCAAATGTAACAAGGCTTTGTATGGGTTGAAGCAATCTCCTCGTGCTTGGTATGAGAAAGCTGACACTCATTTGGTCAAACAAGGATTTCGTAACAGTCCAACAGAAAGCACATTGTATGTAAAGCATGAGGGTGATGTACTTCTCATTGTGGTTCTTTATGTTGATGATTTGCTGATCACTGGACCAAATGAGAGACATATTGTTGAATTTAAGGCTGATTTGAAAACTACTTTCAAGATGAAAGATTTGGGGCTGTTGCATCATTACTTGGGTATACAGTTTAAGCAGTGTGATGGTGGTATTGCCTTGTGTCAGAAAAGTTACATAGAGACATTGCTATGTAAGTTTGGACTTGAGGATTGCAAACCTATTGCCACTCCCATGGAATTAGGTTTGAAGTTGATTCTACATGATGCTGGCGATCCTGCTGATGTCGCTCTTTATCAAACTGTTGTTGGCTGCCTCATTTATGTATGCAACACGAGGCCGGGTATTCAGTTTGCAGTCTCACAGGTCAGCAGATTTATGCATAGCCCAGGGTCTAAGCATTGGCAGGCTGTCAAGAGGATTTTTCTCTACCTTAGTGGCACTTTACATCTTGGCTTGTTTTATCCCAAGGGGGGATCATTGCCGCCGCCAGACTTACATGCTTTCTCGGACTCATATTGGGCTAGTTGTTTTGACACTAGAGTGTCCACAAGTGGTTTTTGTTTCATGCTTGGCAGTTCATGTATATCATGGTTGAGCAAGAAGCAACCTACTGTGGCCACTTCAAGTTGTGAGGCTGAGTACAGGGCAGTCTTCATAGCTACGGTTGAGAGTGTATGGCTCAGACGCATTATGGCTGATTTGGGTGTTGGATAGGACATTGCCAACACTATCTACACTGATAGTCAGAGCGCATTGGCAGTTGCGAGGAACCCAGTTTTTCATGCTCGCACAAAGCACATTGAGTTGCATTACCACTATGTCAGGGAGAGGCTCTCAGTAGGAGAGGTCAGCTTGGCTTATGTGCCAACACAGGACAACCTTGCAGATCTTTTCACAAAGGCATTGTCTCGTGAGAAGCTTGAAGCTTTCCGCAAAGCTTTGGGCTTACTCCCCTTTGTGGATTGATCATTTCCTTAGGGCATGGCACTTCCCTTTACTAATGTGCCAGCTCTCGTTCATCGCATCACTCCAGGGGGGATTTGTTACCATATACATGTGGTAGTGATGTGTGTGAACACACTAGGACCGCCAGGGCAATTTTTTCCTCTTTAGGAGGTTTTTTCCCCCGAGCATTGTATATACGTCCATCACTCTAGGGCTATCTATCTTTCCATTGCACACTAAGTTATACACTCTCTATTGTGTGCCTTGAGCTTCCTTCGTCTTCTCCAAGCTGCGTGCATTTCTCTGCAACCCTAATTCCAACAACTAGGGCTTTCTAGTGGGCTTGGTCTCTATTGACCTTTAGCTTAAGTATTCTAAAGGGAGTTTACTAGTGTGATGAGCCTGGGGAGGGTAACAGTGTTATATGACCCCCCAAATTTACAAAATTAAAATGCTGAAAACGAACAAAAAGAAAAAAAATTCAAAGTGCAACAATGTAAAATCTTAAGCTGGAAGAGAAATCTCAGCTTGAATTGGTACTTCACTCACATGTATCACCTATGGTACTAGAGCCCTAGAGGTTCCCAGTGTGGGCGCTTTTCCTTGAAAAGCAAAAAACCCAAGGCATACAAAATAAGCACATACATCAAAATTGAATCACCGTGAAAGACTTTGGGGGGTCAAAGAAAAAGCAATCAGTCAAGCAATGATTTCATGAGAAATTCCTTTTATCGTAGCTTGACTACAAGGTTTTCTAGGTATAGGCTCTCGTCAGCCCTCGAACATGAAATACTTGGCTCTCGCGATTAAACAACCTAATTGACTAGAGAAAATTGAGAAGCTTACCCATGTTATTAATACTCGATCTTTAGTGCCTTTCGATCGTTAAATTAGCGACCCCATACTTGTTTAATTTTTTACCTTTACAACTGTTTATTTTATTGACAAATGGTTTAAAATTCTGTTACCAATCAATTTGTCTGCCTAAAACTGCATATGCTTTTTAATTGTTTATGAGAATGCAATTACTGTGCCAATGATGTTTGATTTTGCAGTGACTGAAGAAGGCTAAGGACATTCATGTCAAATGCTCTTCCACCTCAATGAATGAGCTTCACCTCAATAGCTTCCGAGGACGGAATCTACATCAGGAAGGGGGACATGTTCCGTGACCCTCACGGCTCATGGACATCCTATCACCTACGACGGACGTTGTATTATTTACGTGTAGAGTCAGGTACCGGGCTTGTCGGTCCAATAAGAAAAGGGTAAGAGTGATCGCCGATGAGAGCCGCACTCTAACTGGAACATTCAAGGGATTAGTTGGCTAAGCATGGGTGCCCAAGTGTGAATGGGGAGAGCTCATATAAAAGTCAACTAAACCTAAAATTCAGTCATTCTCTCATTTGTGCATTTGAAGAGTGCTCTTGCTCCATCTCCATCTTCTTCTTCTTATCTCCTTGTGTGTGTGTGTGTGTGTATGCGTGAGAGAGAGAAAGAGAGGGTGAGATCGAGCATTGCGGCAGCACGACGGTGGCGAGGCGGTTGAGGGCGGCGTAGCGGCGTCTCCCTCTTCTTCGCGGCAAGGAATCCTCCATGACAGGAAGCGTAGAGCGGCAAGTGACACACCAACGCCTTCTTTGATCTTACTAGTTTATGCTTGTTGTGTGCTTGGAGCGATTTGTGGCTCGCACACAGTGTATCGGCAAGTTCCTTGCATTGACACGTGCGACATAAGCGCACACAATTCGCTGCACAATGTTCCAGACGCCCTTTGACACAAGAACATGTTGCATCATATAAGCCCACATAGGGTAGTTGTCCCCATCCAACCTATTGCATACCACCTCTACAAACTATGGAGAGCTCGAAAAAATCCTTGATGGCACACTGATCGAGGCAACCAATTGGCACACAATTAGCCCCTGGTAAAACTTCAGTTGCTCATAACTTGGTCATTTGGACTCTGATTTCCAATCCAAAAAGACTGACATGCTCCATAAATCAAGGACTTCAAATTTACCAACACACCTAAGCTCTGACCATCCACCTGTTGTCCAATCCAATAAGGATCTGCAAATTGCCTTTTTCTTCTAAGTGCCATATATTGCACCCCATAGCTCTAATTGATGAGCCATCTAAACCATCTTAGAGAACACTTTGAGGACCACCTTTGGCATTCCCATTTCTACTCTTTGGACACTATAGCCACCTTTGATAGGCACCATGGCAAAGCATCTTGCACCCCATAGCTCCGACTAATGAGCCGTCTAAACCAGCTTGTAGAACACTTTGAGGACCACCTTTGGCATTCCCATTTCTACACTTTGGACACTTTGAACAACCACCTTTGATAGGAACCATGGCAGAGAATCTTGGCCCAAACACCCATAAAGCATACACACCTGCAACCACCTACTTGCCCTTGACCTTCATACCTGCTTTTCCTCTTTGGCATGCACCTATAGACACACAGAGCCATGATTTTTTCTCTTCATAGCATTGACTGGTTGCACCATTATTGTCGAACCCCTCGTTGAAAATTTATGTTCAACCAGAAGCATGCTTATTCAGCTTTGAAAATTGCAAAACTAAGCGAACACAATGAGCAAATTAACAAAACAATACCATATGTACAAAGTCTTATTCTTGCTTCAAGCCACCTCCTCTCAAGTAGGTTGCCCAACCCCCTTCATAGCTAAACCACCTGGATCAAACACTGACATTGAGCGCACCCATTCGTCTACAACAACCTCCAATAATGTCATATCCAAGCACATAGCCAACCATGCATGTAAAATGCCCATAGCATACCTTCACCGCTCTAAGCATCACCCTACATACAACCTGCTTCAACCCAAGCACCACAATGCACATCATCCTGTTTCTACCACATCTTCATCCACGTGCATAAGATCATACTCTTCATACCATGAGTGGGAAGAATATGTCTCCCAGGTTGTATCCACATCCAGATAATTGCTATAGCCAGTTTCTACCTCCTCTTATGTCTTGAGAATCGGAATTTCTTCTCTCTCCACCACTTTAACCTCGTCTACAAACCTCACTTTCTTATCTGTAACACAAACCAATGGAATTTGACCAACCATACTTGAGCTTGACCATACATCTCCGTCTCATTTTGCATCTTTAGCACCTATTCAACAATTGGAACCTCTCGAACCAGTATCCGGAGCATAGAAACAACTTCATTTCTCTGAAACCAAATAATCCTCATCTCTTCATGCACAAGTAGACTCTCTTGTATCGGCTCAGCTTTCTTTCCACTGCAGTAGCTTGGTTTTGTACCATCGAACTTAACCAACCCTACCTCCTTGATGCTTCTTCAAAATCTTCTAACCTCTTGCACAGACCATCTCTTCTACATATGACATAGGCTCATCCATTTCTACCTTATCTCAAACATTCTCATGTAGGCAATCCATAAACTTGCTCAACTTTAAAAAGCCATCATTTTTTGCAGTAGTTACCTTGTTAAGCTATCACCAAAGAGCTTCAAATCTCAATCTCTCTCTCTCTCTCTCTCTCTCTCTCTCTCTCTCTCTCTCTCTCTCTCTCTCTCTCTCTCTCTCCTCCCACTACCCTCTCTCTCTGTTTTGCCCCTTTGAACCTTTAATCCCCCTCCCCCCCAGCTCTCTCTTCACCAAATTTTCCCATTAGTGACATTACTTAATTGTGGGGAGATTATAGACAAACACACATATGTGTGCAAGTGTGCATGTACATATATATTTGGAAGCATATTCATGACCCATCATAAAGATACATGTGCTCATCTTAGAGCCAAAGCCCATCTTAGCTAAGACTCTACCTATAAAGTCCCATTTTACTGTGTCAAATGCTTTTTAAAAATCTAATTGCAAAAGCATGATGTTTTGCCTAACTTATTTGCCTCTACTATACTCTATTCCCCCCCCCCCCCCCCCCCCCCCTCTCTGTGTGTCCATGGCTAGAGAGAGAAGGGGAAGGAATAAAGGAGACCTCATGGGAGTGGGATATTTTTAGAGAAGGGGATAAAGGGAGAAACAATGAGGAAAGCTATGGGAGAGGGATGCAACTAGGCAAGGTGATGGGAGAGAGAGAGAGAGAGAGAGAGAGAGAGAGAGAGAGAGAGAGAGAGAGAGAGAGAGGGAGAGAGAGAGAAAAAATTCCACGAACGGGGGGGGGGAGAGAGAGAGAGAGAGAGAGAGAGAGAGAGAGAGAGAGAGAGAGAGAGAGAGAGAGAGAGATCAAATATTACGTTAAGGAAGAGAGGGAGGGGAAGAGATATTTTGGATGAGAGAGAGGAAAGTAGATTAAAAGGACACGAACAGGCCAAGGGAGGGAGAGATCAAGATAGGTACAAAACGGGTAGAGGACACGGTAGTGAAATCGAGGGAGTGAGTGAGATCAAGGGTTGGTATGGGGGGAGAGAGAGAGAGAGAGAGAGAGAGAGAGAGAGAGAGAGAGAGAGAGAGAGAGAGAGAGAGAGAGAGAGAGAGAGAGAGAGAGAGAGAGAGAGAGAGAGAGAGTAAGGGAGGGAAGAAATTAGTGAGAAAGAGACGTGCAGGCAGGGAATGGCAGAGAGAGCAGGAGAGTGGAGACATCGGATAAGGAGGATGAGAGGGGATAGGTGGAGGTGGTGGAGGAGGAGAGAGTGGCAGAGGAGAAGAAGAGGAGGATAAGAGTGGGTAGCTTTGGTGGTCAAGGAGGATGTTAATGGCCTCTACCTCCCAAAAAAAGGCTTGCTCCATATCCTAAGTCCATATGCTACTTGACCTTTTTCCACATGTGGTGCCTATCACTTTTTTACATTAATCACCACCCCTCATCTTGAGCCTATATAAGGCCATTTTGCTGAACTTGTAGTCTCTCCAAATTTTTAGTAAAACAAGCAAGTTATCATCATTTCTACATTGTGCTCTCTCGCTATCTCTAATTTACTTGTTAATTGATGCCATGGTGCTCCACTCTACCATGAATGCCACATAACTTTTTCCATCGTAAGCTCTTTCATCCCATCATGTAATTAGTGTCTCCTAATTAAGCTCAAGCATAATGAAATCAAGTACTTGATTATGTGTGTTTTATATTTTCTTTTTGCTTGATTATGTGTACATCGAAGGCTGCTTTTTTTTTGCTTTCTCTTAGCCATTTACCTTATTTGAAACCACGAATTGAAGAATGATATGTATGCATGTGCATAAAGGCTCCCACAAGCCTTTGATTGCACTAACCTACACTCCGTTCAGCCCAAGCATGAAACAACCACGACGTGATCAAATCTTTGTATTTCATGCTTCATTTTCATCAATTTTTATGTTCATTACGTGTACGTGTGTGTGTGTGTGTGTGTGTGTGTGTGTGTGTGTGTGTGTGTGTGTGTGTGTGTGTGTGTGTGTGTGTGTGTGTGTGTGTGTGTGTGTGTGTGCGTGCGTGCGTGCACACACTTTGAGTTTCTATATGTGTACCCCCTTTTGAACATGACACTTGTGTGGCCTTGAAGATAAAGGGAATATTTCTCTACACTAACTGTGGTGTGGAACCCCTTGCTTCCCCCTGGCTGCTTGAATACCCCATGTTAGCATATACATGTGGTAGTGATGTGTGTAAACACACTTAGGACCGCCGAGGCATTTTTTCCTTCACTAGGAGGTTTTCTCTCCTGCGCATTGTATATACGCCCATCACTCTAGGGCTAACTTCTCTCCATTGTACACTAAGTAATATACTCTCTAATGTATACCTTGAGCTTCCCTCATCTTCTCCAAGATGTGTATGTTTTCCTGCAACCCTAATTCCAACAATTGGTATCAGAGCAGGTTGCGTTCTCCCGGGCTTAGTCACTAGCAGCTCCAGCACATGCTTGCTCACTTTCTTCAATTTCTGTGAGCTTTGGCAAGTGTCAGCAGGTTGACAAATACTTTGGGTAGGCTCGTAGAGTATGTCTGCTCAGATTTTTTATTTGGGCTCATTTCGGCCTCCGTTTTCACTAAATGCACTAATGTGTAGGCAATTTTGTCATTTTTTGCAAAGTTTTTGTTAGTGTTGTTTTTTGCATAACAAGTCCCTTACAATCTTCTACGGTTTGTGCTAATAGCACGTGTTGTTCTTGCTATGTTTCTCCTCTTTTCCGACAGTTTTTACATCAGGTACAACATTCACCATGGCTAACAACAACATAGATGTGTTCAAGATGTTTGTTGCTGAGGATAGATTGGATGGGGATAATTACCCTATGTGGGTCTATATGATGCAACATGTCCTTGTGTCGAAGGGTGTTTGGAACATTGTGCAAGACATTGATGTACATCATGGTTCTGAAATGTTTTGGGGACAGGATTGTTGTTGCCAGAGTTGTTATGCCTACGGTTGAGCTAGCTCCTTGGGATGTAAAATATGTGCATGCTCATGCATTGATTGTGTTGTCTGTGAAGCGCATTATGACTCCCCACATTTGTTCATCAAAATATGTAAAACAGGTTTGGGATATTATGGTTGGTCTTTATGCAAGTCGCAATATGAGGCAAAAGTGCATTGCTACATAAAGAGCTGGAGTCAGAAGTTTATGCATGAGGAAGATGATATGGACACTTTCCTTGCCGGTGTCAAGGATATCAATGAGCAACTTATTTTTGCAGGTGAAGTCCTTTCAAATAGTTCCCTTGTGCAGATTGTTCTTGATGCCTTGCTAGATTCTTACTAGACTTTTGCTAGTACTTGGAGACTTATGACCCAAGGAAATCCTGAAGTTGTCAAGTTTAATGCATTATGCACATTGCTGTTGCAAGAGTCTCTTTCCACAGAAAACAAGACTAGACACCGTTGTTGGTACACTTGCAATGCCCACCTCTCTCAGTTTTGCCACCACAATATATGTTGCACAGTTTGTAAGGTCCCCATATGAGGAGAAGCCAATGGTGCACATATATTTGGTGGATTCCAGCTTTGCACGTTGATGAGATCTCTATTTTGTGATCGTGGATGGTACGGAGCAAAAAAAAAAATTCCCTTTGCCGAAATATTCCTTTTCACCGGAATATCTTGGCCGGACGGCGGTCGGGACAATCGGAAAATGGTCGTCCGGTGGCCGGTGGTCGGTGGCCGGTGGCCGATTTCTAGGAGGACTTCTCTACCCAAAAGCGGCTACACATGGGCACATGGGAGAATCCTACTTGGACTTGGCTATCTAAGGCTGGTTGCACATGGGCGTTTAGAGGCTCCCTTGCATCTATATAAGGAGGCCTTCTCATGAGTAATTCGGCAGAATGCTGTGCACACTTGACGCACACAACACATCCTTGTGTAAGGATTGTTAGTCCCTTGTATTCCTACTTGCTCTAGTTGTCTAAATTGCCATCTAAGCTCTACCTTGAGAGTGCATGGGTGGCTGACGCCATCACTTTTTTGTAATAGTGTGCTAATCTAAAGTTTTTGATTTTCCACTAATCTACTTTGCATCGTATCTCTCTCTACTCTCCTTGCTACTAGATCCTTATTGTATTTCGCATTTCTTACAAGCATGCAGTTGAACATGCCTTTATTGTTGCTCAAAGAAAAGGTGGTAAAAGCAATGTAATGTTGGTTCCACTACAAATGCAACTATTGTTGAGTCTTCTGTAAAAGGAGACTGTGATGTTGATGTTGATGCAGAATGGGCTTTTAGTGCAAAATGCACTTATGATCCTTTTGTCCATGATACATGTTTGTCAGTTGTTGTAGATTACATGTGTGGTACTTTGTAGTGGTGCTACAAAGAACATTAGCTCACATCGTGATTTGTCTACCTCTCTTGAGTTTGTCCCTCGTGGAAATTTAGTCACTTGTGCCAACAATGCCTCTTATCTGATTCAAGGAGTTGGAAAGATTGTGCTTATTGCTGCAAATGGCAGTTCTTTCACACTTGTTGATGCATTGTATGTACCTGGGATCAAGAAGAATCTTTTGTTTGTATTTGTACTTGCTAAACTTGGACTTGTAGTCAAACTTGTGGATGATAAATGTACAATACATGATCTCAATTTTGGTGATAAAATTGTTACGTCTGGCATTTTATGTCGTGTGGGTAAAATTTTGAAAATGCAGTTGTGGATTCTAAGGCTATTTCATATGCAAAACTTTGGCATGCATGTTTTGGGCATCTGAAGTTTGCCAGTTTGCTGTGTTTCAAAAATATGATATGGTTACTTCTCTGCCACCTCTTGAGCACTTGTCAAACATGTTTGTGGAGGTTGTATTTTGGATAGGATGCAACGTTCAAAGTTTCCAAAGGATGGTTCTAGGGCCATGTGCAGGTTGCAGCCTGTGCATAGTGATGTTTGTGGGCCCATGCAAACTCTATCCTTTGGTTGTGTCTAGCTTACATGATGTTGAAGAACCTCTGTCTTTTGATGAAGCACAAAATTCAAAAAATTAGATAGTTGCCATGCAATCTGATTATGATGCACTTATGACACATGGACTTCATGTGATTTGCCTCTTGGCAAAAAGGCCATTGGTAGGAAGTGGGTTTACAAGTTGAAATGCAAGCCGGATGTTGAGATTGATCGCTATAAGGCTCAACTTGTTGCAAAGGGTTATGCACAGCAAAAAGGTATAGATTATGAAGAGAATTTTTCTTCCACTTGTCGTATGACTACTGTGCATTTTCTATGTGCATTGGCAGCTCATTTTAGTTGGGATGTACATCAGCTAGACATTGTTACTGCTTTTTTGAACGGTGACATATTTGAGGAAGTTTATGTAACACAAACTCGCGGTTTTGTCATTAAAGGGAAGGAAAATAAAGTGTGCAAATGTAAGAAAGCTTTGTATGGATTGAAGTAATCTCCTTGTGCTTGGTACGAGAACTCTGACACTCATTTGGTCAAACAAGGCTTTTGTAACAGTCCAATAGAAAGCACATTGTATGTAAAGCGTGAGGGTGATGTACTTCTCATTGTGGTTCTCTATGTGGATGATCATTGGACCAAATGAGAGACATGTTGTTGAATTTAAGGCTGATTTTAATGCTACTTTCAAGATAAAATATTTGGGGTTGTTGCATCATTACTTGGGTATACAATTTAAGATTTGTGATGGTGGTATTGCCTTGTGTCAAAAAAGTTACATAGAGACATTGCTATATAAATTTGGACCTGAGGATTGCAAGCCTATTGCCACTCCCATGGAAATAGGTTTAAAATTGACTCTTCATGATGCTGGTGATCCTATCGATGTCACTCTTTACCAAATTGTTGTTGGTTACCTCATTTATGTATGCAACACAAGCCCGGATACTCAGTTTGCAGTCTCACAGGTTAGCAGATTTATGCATAGCCCAAGGTCTAGGCATTGAGGTTGTCAAAAGGATTTTTATCTACTTGAGTGGCACTTTACATCTTGGCTTGTTTTATCCCACGGGGGGATCATTGCCACCAGATTTACGTGCTTTTTCGGACTCGGATTGGGCTAGTTGTTTTGCCATTCGAGTGTCCACAAGTGGTTTTTGTTTCATGCTCGGCAGTTCATGTATCTCATGGTTGAGCAAGAAGAAACCTATTGTGGCCACTTCCAGTTGTGAGACTAAGTACAAGGCAGTCTTCACATCTACAATTGTGTGTGTATGGCTCAGCCTCGTTATGGCTGATTTGGGTGTTGGACATGACACTACCAACACTATCTACACTGACAGTCAGAGCACATTGGCAATTGCAAGGAACCCAGTTTTTCATGCTCACACAGAGCACATTGAGGTGCATTACCACTATGTCACGGAGGGGCTCTCAGTAGGAGATATCAACTTAGCTTATGTGCCGACACTGGACAACCTTGCATACTTTTTCACAAAGGTATCTTATGAGAAGTTTGAAGCTATCCACAAAGCTTTGGGCTTCCTCTTTTTTGTGGACTAATCATGTCCTCAGGGCATGGCACTTCCCTATATGTGCCATCTCTCGTTCATTACATCACTTCTAGAGGGGGATTTGTTACCATATACATGTGGTAGTGATGTGTGTGAATACACTTAGGACCGCGGAGGTCATTTTCCCCTCACTAGGAGGTTTTTCCCCCGATGCATTGTATGTACGCCCATCACTCTAGGGCTAACTTATCTTTCCATTGCACAATAAGTAATATACTCTTTGTTGTGTGCCTTGAGCTTCCTTCATCTTCTCCAAGTTGTGTGTGTTTTCTTGGAACCCTAATTCCAACACCCCACCTGCCCACCAACCTACCCGACTATTCGATCCTACCCATGTCTGTCTGGCCTGAACCTACTCGTGCATGTCCAAATCATTGCCCGTCTTCCTGAACCTACTCGAACCTACATGGCTTGGCCCCGCCTACCTAGTAGTTGATTCACCTCTACTGTCACCCCTTCCCACACCTTTTTTTTGGCTCCACAACCATGAGACTCACCACCCTTTTTGACCCGATTTTCCACCACATTGTAGCAGAGCAGTCTAAGGTTCTAAGGCCGTCAAGCACTCGTAGTCGATTTATTTTATTTTTTATTTTTATTTTTTTTGAAAATTCAGAGATTACAAAGCTTTTCTTCCCATGATAGTCTCGACCTTGTTTGCATGCAAGGAGACACCATAGCTCTTTTGGTACAAGCCGTTTTATATGAACTATTTGAGATAAAAGGCTTCAAATTTTTTTTACACTTCAAAATTGCAAAAGGATTCAAACATTGCTAGCTCTTTTGGTAAGATCGCCCTACAAAAATGATGGCCACCAAAAACGTTGACAATTTCAATGACATTGGCTTTCACACTTGTAGCCAAAAGTGAAGGGAATGCTCATGAAGAAAAATCTTTGGAGCATTGTAAAATTGCCATCCGATTTGTTGAAGCCTCACATGAACCTTGAATGCTCTAAAGAAAAATATTTGGAGCATTGTAAAACCGCCATCCAATTTGTTGAAGCATCAACACAAACCTTGAATGCTCTAAAGAAAAATCTTTGGAGCATTATAAAACCGCCATGCGATTTGTTGAAACCTCGACATGAACTTTGAATACTCAACAACAAGCCAAGGATGAACAAGCACTAAGAACCACCATCACAACACTCGAAGATGACTTCATCCCCCATATAGGTGATGCTACATCACGCTTCATGCTTGGCAAACACTAGAGTGTCTTTTTGGTGCTCGAGGTAAGATTTCCAAAATGAGCCTCAATTTTCAACTTTATGGCCTACTATGCAAGGCCAAGATGATGTTTCTAGCCTTGTCAACAAACTTAAGTGTATCTCAACCCAACTTGTTTATGCCAAGGAACAAGTCTAGACGACGATAAACTAGTCATCCTTCTCAAAGCCCTCAAACAAGTAGGATTTGATAACATTGTAGTTTTGCTCAAGGAGAAATATCACTTTCCTACATTTGAAGTAATCAATTCACTTATGAAGAAAAAAGGAATTGGCACTTACACAAGGTCTCAAAATAATGCATTTTTTGTAAACACTGAAGGTTGCTTACATTGTGGCAAAAACAATGAAGGTTTCTTACATTGTGGTAAACACTGAAGGTTGCTTACATTGTGGCAAAAACAACCCAGTCAAGTTTCTTCAAAGATAATGCTAAGAACAAAAAGAATCCCAGAGATTCCAAAGTAAAGTACACACTATGGAAGAAGAAGGAGAAGGAGAAGGGGAGATCAACATTATCTACTATGAGGATGTATTGTAATGGGTTTTAAACACTACCCCAAACCCAAAGTTTGGTGGTAAGACCTACCCTTTTCCTTAGATTCATCTTATGAACCATATGTAGTTACTCTACGTAACCCATATTAGACTCCTCGATTAGAATTCATACATTCTTTGTAAGCTTTAGCTTAAGGGGGCATCTATTTGGGTAAGCCTTTAGCTTATAATATATGGGGATTTTTAATCATCGAGCAAAAAAAATTGAGCGAAGCCACATTGCGAGCAAGTCCAAAGTAAATTGACACAATAGAACCATTCATAAAACATAATACTCGACACTAGTGTATTTTTAGGCGACCCTCTCCAAAATAGTCCACCAAAAATTTGGCTCGTACATTTCCCATAAAAGTCAATAAATGAACTCTATCACCTATGATGCTATCCGAGAACCTCCCAAAGCTTGAAATAGCTCTACTTTTGTAAGTGCGGACTGATGCACAAACTCATGGGCAATAAGTCCAGACCCAAGATTCTAAAAAACACAAAGTAGATGTGCTTGTAAGGCACATATGCAACATGTTTGCTATCACGCCTCTAAAAATCCTCACATGAGCATCAAGGGAAGTCTACAAGTGTGACAGCATACCTAACACCTTTCTCCAATGACCCAGCTGTACTAACACGAAACACATGTGATACATTTGGGACCACAATTACCTCCCTTACTAATTTGGCAGCCATAGTTCTTCCTTGTGCAATCCTATCTTGTAAGTTTTATTCTCCATCTAAGAAGTTTTCCATCTCTAAATTTTGGACGAAATGAACTCGGTGTGCTACCACACGTTCTAACATTGCGGTTGAACTCAGCATTTGCATGTGCTTCTTTAAGAAAAAACCCATTGTTCAACAACATTTTAACTTCATATGGCTATAGATTAGTGCCCTCAGCCACAACCTAAGTCCCAGGTGTAGGTCCTGGAGGACCGACAATCATGCCATCCACATTCCTTGTATGAGTGTTACTACTGTTGTAGAACCATACAAACCCCTCAACATTGCCTCCCACATTGGATCCTTTTGTAGGATATTTCCGCCTGCCCCAGAAGCTTGGTGCAGGAACTCCGTGTTTCATGGAAGGGGAAATTTCATTAATGAACCTCCCATATCTTGTAGTATGATCTGCAAGAACACCAAAGCATGTCATTTTTCTCCCAGGCTCTATACGCCTAATTGTCCACACAGTCCGAGACACTTTTTGTTCCAACCACATGAGGGGAGTTGTGGAATCCTGCTACTGTCTACTTCTAGGTAGCCCATTTTTTGTGGTGATTGTCACATACTTAGGTCTATGACTGTCATCTTCTAGTATTTCATCAGGGTCCACCAATATTGGTCTAGATCTTCGAACACTCTTTTCCCTCATTGATTCTCTGTTCATCTCAGGACTTGGCATGCACATCTCCCTCAAAGAGAATGAGCTAGGTCTATGAGCCTCTTAGCCAACCCAGTAGCAGCTTGCTGACTCATAAACCTTGCAGCCAAATCTGCCACTATTGGTCTAGTGCATGTGTTACTAACTTTAAGGTATGCATTGTATCTAACACTTTGCAACACAGCAAGAGCCATATCTGCACAGGTTGCTTCATACAAACCAATACTAGACTTGTATCCAATAGCTGCATGCATGCTAGCATGCTTTGCCTCCGCGAGATTGGTTCTTGGCACAAAAGCACCTACTGCTTCTTGACAAACAAATCTATCACCCCAATGAGGCACTCTTACATCCCACCAAGACAACCATGTTTCTAATGATGGAATCTCTGACTCAATGGCATGCCCAACATGCCAAAATTGACTAAGCTCCTCTTTACAAACATTTGCAGCATTTTCTGTGGAGGCATGCATCCACTTTGGGCATTTAAATTTGTGCTCTTCTTGGTAAGAGGGATGGATACACTTTGAAATATGCCTAATCATACTTTGCTCCCAATGGAACACGCATGATCTTTCTTTTTCAGGCATTTTCTTATTTGCGCCACCAAAGTAAATCGTACGAACAACAATCAAATTTGCATTAGCCTCATCAGCCATGAAACCTCTAAACTCAGGTTTCTCAAATCCAAGATCCATCACCACCTTGTTAAGCATTCTCCAAAACTCAATCTGTGCATGCTTATTTTCAACTATAAACTCACATATTGCAAAAGTTAAAAGTTCTCGAATGTAAGGATCATATACATGTACTGACATAGTAGGCCATCCATCAACTCTATGTACATGGTCAAAGTGCACCCACATATCTTGCAAGTTACCTCCAGGATGCATACGATTCACCAACTCCACCCCCTACCAGGACCAATTGTAGAGATTTTGAAAACATGAGGTTGTCTCTGAGCTCCCAACTAGCCTGGGAAAAGAACATTGTGCAGGTATGGGTATCGACTATTGCTCTTTAATTTCAATATGGACTCAAATCCCATTAAAGTGATACCCTTTGCTTTTTTGGTTGTTTCCAAACTCTGTTGCACACGACACTTATTAGAGAGTAGAGTCACTGTGTCAAGGAACTTGGAAAATTCATCTTCGGTCAAGGGAGTATTCTTAGAGGAACTTAGACCCATGAGCCTATCCATTACTATCTCTTCTGTTGTTACTCTCTCCAATTGTTTGGTTGTAGTCAAAGGATCCAAAGCGGCCCTTGCAAGCAAATCTTGGGAAATAACTTGATTGATAGCTCTATTTCCTCAGCCACTGGATGCTTGCGATAACCAAGATGAATTACACATCTACAAACAAACTTCTTTTCAATAGGGATGCAATAATAAATGACTGTAGCACAAGCATTTACACATTCTGGCATCTGATGACAATGGACACACACAAGCTTGCCAAATTCTGCTCCAATTAATCCCCTTTGTGGTGCTCTTGATAATCGTCCCTTCCATTGACTCTCGTTTGAAAGCTTTGACCTCAAATGATAACTACAATCAACATTGACACATCGCAAATGGCCACAACATCTGCTAAATCGCACAACACCTTTGAACAAATCACTGCTGCAAGTCACATATTCTACCCAAGAATGGCCATCAAAACGTTGCTCCATACCATTCATACTCGAGTTTTCACCTTGTGGAGGTAGCTCAAAAGCAATATACCCATCATATTGAGTTGGGATCTCAGACACCTGCACAATTTTTTGAACTTGACTCAAGGCCACAACAAGGTTAGTTTGCAGTGGTAGTGTTTTAATGAAGTCAATGACACTCGCACATAGTAGCCAACAATCGTCTGTTTTTTCTTTCATCACAATTGGTGAGACCTTTGAGCCATCTGCATTAGGCAATAAACAAGAGGTGACGAGAATCTTGTAGAACTGCGAAACTTTGTGGGCAAGAGTGTAAATTAGGTCACCATCAGGGTTCTCTCTGCGTTCAAGATGGCCATTATCTCTAGACAATGTAAGGGGACACAGAGCAAAATTATCATTTTGAATATCAAAATGTTGTTTAAGCGTGTCAACTTTGATGTCTTGAAACTGACTGTCAGATAGAAGAACAACTTTTTGACCTCTCTGGGTTCCATAGATAGTAATGTGTTTGCTCATTGCTTCAGAATAGACAGGAAAATAGTGAGAAAAAAGAAAAGATATAGCGAGATAAAAGAGTATGTGATACTCGCCACAATAATAAGTGTTATTGTATTTAACATTTTTTCTTGTATTTTAAAATGATATTAATATTGTAGGCGACGTTTGCTTTTGTCATGAGCACGATATATATTCTACGGTGATTTTTATTTAAAGATCATCCTTGGAAATCGAGTAGCTATCAAAGTCTTAATGTGTCACTGGCGGGATCCCTTCTGTTTTCACATTCTCCCACAAACTAGCCACAAATTGAGTGTCAAGTTCAAGTGAAGGAAAATACTATTTCCCTAGCATGTGAAAATTACACTAAAACTTGTCACTATTCTATGATGTTTTTAAAGCATTTTATAGTGTTTATAATAAGTAGACTCGGCTATTTTCTTATACTAAAGGGAACCATGACCCTGATTTTAGTCCAGCCTCATTTGTTCGCCCATGTTTGAATCAAGTAGATACTCAAAAGTTCAACCTAATCTCTGATCGTCTTCTCCTTTGTTTGCTGCTTCGACTTCTCCTTCGTTCACGCTGCGGTAAAACCAAGAGCAGACTGAATTCGTGTAAGCTCGTCTGCATTCTAAGCGGGTAAGACAAAGCAATCTTAACGCTCCTTACCCAGCCCAATAGCAATTTCAAGAAAGCCTGGTTCGGTGCTGCAACCAGTCCGCACCGACGCGGACTGGTTGCAACACCGAACCAGGTTGTTTAGAAAATGATATTTTGCTGGTTTATTTGCGCTGCTGAATAATCAAATAGGTCGTTTTCTGTGCTGAGATGTTTGTTGGATGGATTATGCTATTCTTGCAGGTGTTGTTGCTCTTGTAGATGGCTACTGATGGAGTCCTTACTCTAGCAATTGATGCATGTATGTGTGTGAAGAGGACGATTCTCTACATTCGACTGTTCTGGGTGCATTTTACTAGCAGTTGCTGACAAAGTTTCAACGCCTGCTATACATTAACGCATATTAGTTTTCAATGTAATGTATGCATCATATTCTCCTACAGTAAAACCATCGCAGGCAAGAGTCGTCCGATTGGTAAGACACCGCCAAACTATTGCTCCTAGGCCAGTGCAATAATGCTTCTAGAATATCCTGGTTCGGTGCTGCAACCAGTCCGCGTCGAACCAGGATTTTTTGGAAGCGTTATTGTGCAAGCCGAGGAGCAGTAGATTGGCGGTTTTTCAAAAATATTGTTTAGATTTGATGATTCACAATGCTGGTTGGTCAATAAGGTTTGGTTTCTATGCCCATGAATGTTGAGACTATATTTTTTTCAAAAATATATTTAAGATTGTTTGTTTTCGCTGCTGAGTAATGGTCAATAAGGTCGATTTCTAACCCCATGAACGTTGAGAGTATGTTGGGTAATGGCTATTGATGGGATGGATGGCTTTGTCTTTTCTTGGGTGCCAACTATAGGAGTCCTTACTCTTGCGTTTGGGATCTCCACATTTGGCGGTTATGGGTACCATTTTACTTGCAGGTTAAAAAGTTGTAAGGCCTCAATACCATGCTCAGCAACGCATATAGGTTTTCCATCTAAAATCTCGCGAAGTGATCTATAGGGTCTTAGTACACATGTGGTTGTGATGATACAGTTAACATTAGGTGTCCATAATCTAGTTCACAGTACAATTCATATGGCCACGTCTAATCAATTTCTAATTTACGCTTTGGAAATTATTTCTTTGGATGTGTAAAGTCAAGATCACTGGTTTTTATGTGTGTGCCGTGTCAGGAACTTGTCGCTGATACATCGTGTGCGAGCCACAAATGGCTCCAAGCACACAACAAGTCTAAACTAGTAAGTTCAAAGATGGCGTTGATGTGTCACTCATTGCTCTATGCTTCCTGTCGTGGAGGATTTCTTGTCGCGAAGAAGAGGGAGATATCCCTGCGTCGCGCTCAACAGTCTCGTCGTCGTCGCGTCGTGGCAACTCAATCGCGCTCTCTCTCTCTCTCTCTCACGAATACACACACAAGGAGATGAAGAAGAAGATGATGGAGATGGAGCAAGAGCACTCTTCAATTGCACAAATGAGAGGATGAGTGAATTTTAGGTTTAGTTGATTTTTATATGAGCTCACATCATTCACACTTAGGCGTACATGCTTAGCCAAATAATCCCTTGAATGTTCCAGTTAGAGTAGGCCTCTCATCGGCGATCACTCTTATCCTTTTCTTGTTGGATTGACAAGCCCGGTACTTGACTCTACCAAGTAAATAATACAACGTCTGTTGTAGGTGATATGGTGTTCGTGAGCCGTGAGGGTTAACATGCCTCTCTTCTTGATGTAGATTCCGTCTCGAAAGCTATTGAGTTGAAGCTCGTTCATTGAGGTGTAAAAAAAGCATTTGAGATGAATGTACTTAGCCTTCTTCAGTCAAACTGCAAAATCAAACAACATAAGCACAGTAATTGCATTTTTATATAAAATTAAAAAGCATATGCAATTATAGGCAGACAATGTGATTGGTAACAGAATTTTAAATCATTTGTTAGCAATAAACATTTAATTACAATATAATCAAATGCATAAACAGATGTAAAGGTAAAAAATTAAACAAGTCTTGGATCATTAATTTAACAATCGAAAGGCACTAAAGATTGACTATTAATACCATGGGTAAGCTTCTTAATTTTCTCTGGTCAATTAAGTTGTTTAATCGCGAGAGCCAAGTATTTTATGTTCGAGGGCTAACTAGAGGCTATATCGAGAAGACCTTATAGTTAAGCTACAATAGAAGGAATTTTTCATGAAATCATCGTCTGATTGATTATCTTTTCTTTGATCCCTCAAAGTCTTTGCACAGTGATTGAATTTTCATGTGTGTGCTTATTTTGTATGTCTTAGGTTTTTTGCTTTTCAAGGAAAAACGTCCACATTGGGAACCTCTAGAGCT
Organism: Adiantum capillus-veneris; assembly: GCF_014529385.1. Taxonomy (NCBI): domain Eukaryota; kingdom Viridiplantae; phylum Streptophyta; class Polypodiopsida; order Polypodiales; family Pteridaceae; genus Adiantum; species Adiantum capillus-veneris. Next base: position 143,897,207 of record NC_140944.1, on the reverse strand, counting down.
CTAGTGCCATAGGCGATGCATGTGAGAAGTACTCAATCAAGCCGAGATTTCTCTTTCAGCTTAAGATTTTACATTGTGGCACTTTAATTTTTATTTTTATTTTTCGTTTTTAAAATTTTAATTTTGTAACTTTGGGGGGTCATATCACATTGTTACCCTCCTCAAGCTCATCACACTAGTAAACTCCCTTTACAATACTTCAGCTAAAGGTCAATAGGGACTAAACCCACTAGAAAGCCCTAGTACATGTTACACAATGCTGTCTAAATCGGATTAAGAATCTAAGTAACTATTAATTATTATGAAGGAATTTTCCATGGTATTAAGAGAAGATCTTTAACGTGTCTAGCTTGATCAAACTAGCTTAGTCGGATTGCTTGACTTTTAAGCTATGACAAAAATTACATTGAATTAAATGTTTGATACTTAGCAAATGTGCTGAATATTATGCTACCAATCACAATTGAAGTAGACAAACATAGATGCAAAAAAGATAAGGGGCCATGCTAATGGACAAGAAACACCTGTTTGCGTTGATAATTGCACTTGATTTGACGAGTGGGTCGAGATAAAGATTCCATGAAGGTCCAAATCCTAACAACAGCAACACGCTCCTATACACACTAGGAAACCTCTAAGAGACACATCAGTAGGAAGAAAGAACTTTGCTAATCACTAAACTCTAAAACAGAAACACTCATATCGTACTAATTCTACTTACCCTCCATCACTCGAGTGATGAGGATCAAAAGTGTTTTATGGCATAGGTTTCTGTTTCAGTGTATCGGATGCGAATGTGTAGGTCCGAGTCAATGTTTTGATTTTTATTGTGCATACTCGTTTGCTAATTGCTCTTGCCTTTATTTTTTTGTTTTTTGTGAGTATAAGGCTTTATATATACATTCCCTAGGGTTGGGGGATTAAGAGGTCAAGGAGGAAGCTGGAGAGGGGAGTAAGTGAATGATGACTGTCAGCAAACACTCCCCCCTTCCTTGGGTAGATCATATCGTTTGAAATGTGTTCGTCGCCCTTTGAAACGTTGTTCCCGTTGATAATAGGTGAGGATTTTTGCCATTAGTTTTCTATTACCTTAAGTGCCTTGTCGAGTTGCAAGGGTGGTAAGGTACTCTCCCAGGATCGAACTTGAACTGGTTCATCAAGTGATTCTTCAACACTAGGAGGTGTGGATTGCTTTGTAGATTCATGGAGGTCCACTATTGCAGGTGGAGGCTGTGGAGAAGCTTTTACCTTTATAAATGCATTAAATGAGGATCTATAAGCTTCATGGGACTCCCCTCTTCTTGAGCTAGGTGGAACAAACCGTTCTTTCTTCGGTACCCAAACTAGCTCTGGAGCGGGTGTGTAGCATTCTATGATTTTTTCCTTTCCATGATCGTCAATTCGTTTTGGAGCTACAAGATTGCGTGCACATGGGTCAGGTGACAAGTAAGAACGCAATCTACGTTTTGGCACCCATATTTGATCATTTTTTTGATAGTAGTCTTGGACTTCCAATAGTTTTTTGGAAATCCAACGCCACGTTTCCTTACATTTCTTGGAGTGAGTGAGACGTTTCTTACAAGGCTTCTGTTTTTTAGCACTAACTATGGTCGCTAAAGAAGCTTTAGGGACCCACTTGTATATTTTCTTTGTTATATTAGGATGAGTCTTGTCAGAAGCTATATGCATTGCTTCTAGCATGTTTAAGGGTACAAGTGGTGGCATTTCATCACCCTCAGGTGTTACCCAGGTCGTCCCCCTATTTCCCCCAGTGTTTGTGGTTCCTGCTAGGTGGACCCAATCCACATTGTCCGACTCGGTCATCCCAGGTAGTATATCCATATAAGGAGAATCTTCCCCAGCATCAGTGTTCGCTTTACACATGTAACAATATTGCAATGGGGCCGAGTGAACTGTGGTGTCAGATCTATGATCAATTATACACCTGTTTCCTAGAGGATGTGCTCGACCAGTACAAGATCCACTCGAATGACAGAATCTTGGAACTGCAAGTAGACATGGTTTTTACACCAGTCACGCACTATTTTTGCTTCCCTCATGAAAGGACGTCCTAAGATCATTTTCGATGCCATAGTGTGTTTGGAGAAATCCATAATAATAAAGGTAATCCTTATTTTATGTCCAAAGACCTTGATCTTGAGATCTTCTAGCATCCCAATAGGTTTAACAATAGACCCATTGGACATCTTCATTACTATGGTTGTGGTTGCAAGGTGAGGTCTTCTCATAGTTTCCCAGCAATTTTTAGTCACAATGCTAATCCCAGCGCCACCATCAAGGATTCATTTCATAGTTAATCCCTTAGTAGTGATTGGTATGGTCGCATTGGATTCATCACCCTCAAAGTATTGTCCCAACTTGTTAACAGGTATTTCTATAACAAGGTTCTCATCTAGGTTGGGTTGTGGATCTAAGTGTTCCTCCTCTATTGACATCTCCCCAACTCCATCCATCTGTGCAAATTGTGGTAGCCCAAACTTTAGTTCTCCATTGAGGAAGGCTCGAAGAGCTGAGACTAGCTTAGGGTCTTTATATAGTTTGGACATGATGGTGGTTCTAACTTCTGAAGACATGAAATCCATCAATCTGGCAATGTTTAACGACACCTTTTGGACATCAGTCCCTTGACGTGGGGAAGATGGAATCTCCATTTCTTCGATAGGATCAGGTAGTCCCTCTGTAAACATTCTTTCCATCAAGAAGTGAGTACGCCCACTTTCCCATGACTTTAAGTCACTTTCCTCTTGGATGACACTAGGTATGTCTAAGGGTCTATGGACTTGGTGAGGTTGTTGTTGCATAGGGAACACGGTGTCTGTAATATGGATCTGCCTAGGTGTTGGTTCTAGATCCCTTTGGGTATCTTCTACCAAACTTCTTAATTGCTTGACTCGCTCAATCTCCTTTGTAGGGTTTGGATAAGTTCCTATCTTCTTCTTGGATCCCTGCCATTGTGGTTCATGAAGATCTTCCTTGTTGGTTTCTATGTTAGTGGTCGTTTTGGTCTCCATGGTTTTACCTGAATCAGAATCTTCTTCAGTGTCATTCATATATACGGGTCGTCACCAGTCCCTATGTTAGTCTTTGAACTGGAGTCTAACTTCGCTGCTTTTTGCGATCTCTTTCTTCGTGTTTTCTTCTTTTTCTGAGATTGAGCAATTGATGCCGTGTCTCTTTCCTCAAGAATATAATTTTGTTTTTGGAGCATCGATCATGTGAGTACATTTACTGGTACCACGGGTGTACTTGGTGATGGCTCCTAGTAACTTCAATCAAGTTTAATGGCGTGATCTTCGGTGCATTTGGATTATTTGGACATTGGGCAATCAAATGATCTATGCCACATCGATTACACATGAGTATCGGCATTGTAGACGTGTTCGCTTGATTGGTTTGTATTAGTGTGGCGTTCTTTTGTAGCCTAATAGGACACTCGGCTACACGATGTGAACCTCCACACTCATAGCATTGAAGAGGTGGTCTCTTAGTAGTGTAATTGATATTTTAGCCTCTTGCAGCAAGAGCAGCTACTTGATATACAGGTTTGACTTGTCCCCAATAGTCCTCCATGTAGTATTGTGGACTTTCTTCAAGCACATCCATCCCATAGGAGATATTAGGATCTATATCTTCCTCATAGCCTTCCAAACAAGAAATAGATGACTCACAACCCACTTGATTCACAGAAGTGATTCTTGGATGTGGTGGTTGCGGTCCTAGCACTGGAGGTGATAAGGGTGTTGTTTGGACAACATTTTGGGCCCTAGGGACCATGTGTTGTGCTGTTTGTTCAAGAGGTAGGGCCGGCATCAATGCAGGCACTCGAGGTGTGTGTCCATGCTAAGGTTGGTCTATTGGCCATCGCGCGCTTAAATACTATGCAATCTTTAGCTTGATGACCATACCTCCCACAGGCATTGCAGTTTCCATTGAATTTTACTCTAAAAGTAGGGCATTCACTAGTACTATGCGGTCATAGCATACTGAGCACCATTGTTGCTCTCTTCTTGGATACATATGATTGTTTTGCGGAGCATGATTGTCTCTAAGACTCTCTTGAATAGCCTTGGTGAGATCTGCTAAAGTCATCTCAGGTATCTTTGGCTCCTTAGCAATAGGTTTTAGGGTCATTGGCTGATGCCCCGATGCTTGCGAGCTAATAGATTTAGACTCAACATACACTCTTTCTCCTTGAATCATTAAATTATCCTCCAATTGGATCGCATTGGTGGTGACTGCTTCCCAAGTGGTGATACCTCTAATGACTAGGCCATTGTAGATATCCTCATGTCGTAATCCCCTAATGAATCTATCAAGCAATTGATTATTATTGAAGCGCTCATTTGGATTACAACGAGAATTCAATGCTTCAAGCGACTAATAAAGTCTCTCACCGACTCTCTTTCATTGGGCTTTTTGGAGCTCAGAGGCTACACCCCAAAGTACTCCCTCTTGTATGTATCCTTTCAAGAACAGTCTCCTAAGAGTAGGGTAAATCGTTTTTTCTTCCACCCTTAGGGTTCTATACCAATCCCCAGCCTTTCCACTTAAGGTTAGGCTTAAAGCATTACTCTTATGCAAGTCATTGTGTTCTCCTAGAGAATCGCATATTTGTTCGAACACTTCGATATGCTTTCTCACATCTCCTTCTCCACTAAATTTTTGTGTTAGCTTGGCTATTTGTACTGCCTTACTTCTAGGCTCTCTATCAGGCGTGTTACACATATTCTCAGCAATAGATCGCCCTTGGGTTCCACGTTGGGTACGATGTTGTGCCATGTGGTGGTCAATAGTTCATATGGGTGGCCCTAGGCATAGCAGACTTCGGATGTGACATGCTAATGCTAGCCGGTATAGTCCCATGGAAATCAGAGCTTGGGTGTTGTGGTTGTGGAGCATAGGTAGTTGAGACAATGGGAGGGGTAGGGACTACATGAGTGAGATGACCCATAGGTGCATACGATTGGTACACACTTGTAGGTATTGTTGCAGGCATTGAGCTACCATGTAGTGGTGCTTTACTAACAAATGAGGTCCATGGCGTGTTTCTCGGCATGCCCATCATTGGGGTAGGCATGGTAGCCATGGTGTCAACAAGGGAAAGATGAGTTAGACTTGGAAAGGTGAAGCTATTACTTGTGGGCTCAGATTGCACTGAGACCCCTAGAGAAACAACATATGGAGGATCCATCGGACTTACCGAGGGAGTCTCCATTTGCGATAAGGTCGGTTGTTTAGCCTTCCTTGTATCCAAGAATCTCGTGAGACCCGTTGAAGGCATGTTGATCCCCTTGTTTTGTCTCTCTAACTCAATGACCCTATGGATGATCTCACAAACTCTTTGTTGTTGATCCTCCATACTAGTAGCGCCCATTGTGGATTGTAGGACATCTAACCAACCTACGTGATAGGTGTGACCTGTGTATAGGTCGCTCAGAGTTTTCGTTTGTAGTTCGTACTCCCAGTTCTCATTTAAGAACACTCCATCTAGGATTGAGGTGCTAGGGGTGTCTTTTGAGTTAGATGCAATGTTGCTTTCTAGGGGTTGGCCCTTAGCGGTTGCTAAGTAAGGAGCACTCGATTGCTCTCTTAGCAAGGATATTGACATAGGGGCTTTCGCTTTTAACTCTCTTCGTTGCTCCGCCTTACGTAAGCTCTCAACTTCCTTTTCCCTAGCCGCAATGATATATCGCTCAACCTCTTGCACTTCAGCAAGGCTTCTACCATCGGCTAATATGATCTCGGAGGGAAATAACTTTGAAGAGTTAGGAGGTGAAGTGAATGAAGTATTCACGTGCACATTCTCCAAGGGCATAGGTTCTACGTTGGTGATGAATGGAGAATTTACTTCCCCACCCCCCTCATTTACGTCATTAGCTCCATGTTCGAAGCTAGTGGCTCTACTAAAGGTTTCTTTCAACTGGCTAAGCACGCTCGGTCTAGACCGTGGACCCATGGCATGCATGTCTTGGCTTGAGCTATCGGGATTAGGCATTGGGAAACCCTCCGTGACGTCCTAGTCAGAGGAAGAGTCACTAGCCGCTATGTTCGGGTCTTGGTTTGTACTACCTTGGGTCCCCGCTGAGGGTCCGAAACCTAAGGTAGGTGGATAATAAGAACTCACGTAAGTCGAAATTCTCTCTAGTTGCCCGTCTCTAGCACACGACCAGAGCGTAGATGCATGTGCCTTTGACAACCTACAAGCGTCGGTGAATAACCTCGAAGGTTAACCACTTACCTTTTTTAGGCGTCCGTTTTCACTTGTTTTTTTAAAATATTTTTTTAAGGTTTTTAATGATCGATTTTTTTTATTAAAGTGTGTGATAGCTCAAAACGAGCATATCACTCAGAGGGTCGTGATGTGCGTTACAGCACAACGTTTGGTCACCTGAAGCTCCGTTGGTCCTCAAAAAAGTCGATTTTTAACTAGATGTGAAGCTAAAATTCGTAATTTTAAAGGGCGATAGATGCCTAAGCCTGAGCGTGAGCTTGGAGTTGGGTCTGGGCTTGGTCTAGGAGATATTCCCGATCCCGATCCTACCTTTAATTTTTATTTTTATTTTATTTTATTTTATATTTTATTTTATTTATAAAGGATAAGGTCACCACGGCCTGCGAGAGAGCACACACACACTCTACCTACCTACATACACCTACTGTTACGCACTAACACACTCTATTAGCTCTCACAGATCTACTTCCTACTTACTGTACATTACATTACACAGAACTAACAACCTTAATACTAACACCTTACACAAAGAAAAAAACACAGTAGCTTTGAAAACTCCATTAACAAAAAAATTACACAGTAGTAACACAATTCTTTCTTCTCAACACACACACCCTCCTTCCTTACCTTTCCTACAATTGAAATTGCACCACAAAAGAAGCACAGAGTGCCATTCAAGCTTAGTGTATGGCATTCCCCGGCAACGGCGCCAAAAATGTGCGCGTATGTCGTACGTGTCAATGCAAGGAACTTGCCGATACACCATGTGCAAGCCACAAATGGTTCTAAGCACACAACAAGCCTAAACTAATAAGCTCAAAGATGGCGGTGATGTGTCACTTACCGCTCTACGCTTCATGTCGTGGAGGATTCCTCGTCGCGAAGAAGAGGGAGACGCCACTACGCCACGCTCAACCGCCTCACCGTCGTCGTGCCGTCGCAATGCTCGATCACTCTCTCTCTCTCTCTCTCTCTCTCTCTCTCTCTCTCTCTCTCTCTCTCTCTCTCGCATACACACACACACACAAGGAGATGAAGAAGAAGAAGATGGAGATGGAGCAAGAGCACTATTCAATTGCACAAATGAGAGAATGAGTGAATTTTAGGTTTAGTTGACTTTTATATGAGCTCACCCCATTCACACTTGGGCGCACATGCTTAGCCAACTAATCCCTTGAATGTTCCAATTAGAGTGCGCCTCTCATCGTCGACGATCACTCTTACCCTTTTCCTATTGGACCAACAAGCCCGGTACCTGACTCTACCAAGTAAATAATACAACGTCCGTCGTAGGTAATATGGTATCCGTGAGCCGTGAGGGTTAACAATGTGGTTTGAGGGTCATGTTTGAATTTGGACCCATACTTTAATTTGTTTATATGCAGTGAGTGAGAGAAGCCGTGCGGCAGTTAAACCATCCCAAGCCTTAAAGCAGCAGACTTTGGTCGCCTCTTGCTACGTCGACCTGCATTCCTAGCAAGTAAGCAACACCAACCATCTGGTCCTAAGCTAGCTTAAGAACATTTCCATAAAAGCCTAGTTCGGTGCTGCAACCAGTCCGCATCGATTGGCAAATATATTTTTTTCAAAATCTTAATAAAGCATGTTAATTTGCACTGCGTTACGTAATCCTAAATATATATTGCATAGATTTAATTGCTGAGTTGGTTCAGACGGATCTTATCAACTCGCTTTATTTTATTGTTATTGCAAATTAAATTTCTTTTGTTGCTCCCGGCAGCTGGTTCTACCCTTTCCCGACGTACTACCAGATTGAAATGCCACCTCGTCGACGTCAAACTTCCAGGTACCTCAAATTGAATATCATCACTATTTTGTTGTAGCCAATGGGCCCTCAATTTCAAAATGTTGTTATTTGGGGTAACTGCATGATGAAAACTTTTAAAAAACATTGAGTTTTGACAACTGTCCAACTCGAAGAGCAAGTCCGGGGCCGTTTTTTTCTAAATCATTTTTTTAATGATAAGAATTTTCGACAATGTCCTTGTAAATGCAAGGTATAATATTGGTTATTTAAGATTGTTTGCTTCTTGATTTATTGTGTGATATCGAGAGTTGCCAATTGATGTGTCAAGTATGTTCTTGGTTTTAACCTAAACAAATACAACTTTATTGAGACTAATGATAGAAGGGTTTGTTTGATTTGTGGTTGAAAATTTGTGTGTAGTCCTGCAATTGGGAGATATTCTCGTCGAAAGGGTAAAGAGGCTATGCCTCTTGATCCTATATGCAGTGATCAAGTGAGCTCTGTGGCAGTCATCACAGAGGACTTCGATGACAATGATTTTATTGACGATGAGAGTGAGAGTACCGACATTGGCTTAGGGTCGATGAATGAAGTTGATGCTCAAATAGCTAGACAAGAGGCACATTTGGAAATTGTTCCATTTCATATTGCCTCTGAAGTTGGGCCGCCAGCTGATGATATGGATGATAGTCATTTGCATATGGATAGAGGAGAGGACATTCTCAAAACCACAAGGGTTTTTAGTTGTTTTGAGTGTCCTCTAGTTCCTTTGTGCAGACTCATACCATATGCTCGTGTACGTGGCCTTAGATCAGATGTTTCTGGGTTGAAGGCCGCATTTGCTAGAGAAGGTTACATAAAGGAAAAAGGTGCCTTTATAATTTCACTGCAAACATGTCACAAGGAACATACATTGGTGACAGGTAATCATTTTTGTTTCAAAGTAGTTTTTTGGATTGACATTTTACTTTTGCTTTAGAATGTTTAATGTAGTTTTGGAGTCTAATTTATTTCTTGAAATAGAATGATATTATTGACACACGGGACCCACTATGGAAAGACATTAATAAAGAGTATGAAGAGGAGTTAGCTTTGCAGCCACAACTAGAGTCGTTGATGGGTAGAATGTTCTACGTGTGGGAAGGCAATCACAGGACAGTAGCATGGCAAGCTGCAGTTAGAGAAATGTTTTCCAATAGCAGGGAGAAGCATTGTAGGGTCTTGTGTACTATCATCGACCCCACAAAGGTTTCTGAGATAGCATTACTGACGAGCTTGCAACGCATGAATTTGCGAGTGAGACTATTTTCTTGTTTGTAGATAAACTTTATTTGGTTGAAGGTTGACTAACTTACTAGTATTTTCGTCAGTATGAACACCCATGCTTTAGTTTCTTCTCATCTACGAGATGAGTTGGTAAATTGTGCAAACATTTGCTCTTTGGATCATGAGGATTACCTTCGTGCATTGCCGGAGAATGACCAAAAATTGATTGACACTTTGCGCAAGAGAACCACAAAGGGAGAGGAGCCATGGCATCCTCTTACACGAAGATATCTAGCTAGGCTTCTATTTGATGTAAGTGTGTTTGACATTGAATCTCTCTTTTTTATGCTTTATTTGAAGCTTTCTGTTTTGAAAAGTATTAGTTTATTTTGAAGGTTCAAATGTCAAAAGAACTACACACTAAACTAGAGAGAAAGAAATCATCGCTTTCTAAAGAGGACTTGAAAAAAGAAGAGACTAAGATCATGAATGATCTTTATTATTTATATTCAGATCGTGTAGGCAAGGTATATAACTATCTCTTGGTGTTTTCTTTGATACATGGTAAGATGCAATTTTAATTGACTAATGTTCTTGTTTGGTAGATTTTTAACATTGTTGATCCAAGGTTAGGGAAGGATTGGTTTGATCGTGTGATGAGCCTTCAATGGGGGGAAGATAATTGGGTCACTCTAGAGAAACTTAACTTGATTTCTCTACATGATGCTTCCATAGAAAATAAAAACTTATGGGTGTCCTTATTAGAGACAAGCAAGATTACTCGTGCCGCTTATTGCATTGTGAAAGGAGACCACAAGTTTCGAGGGTGAGCATCTTGTGCAACTTGTTTATGAAAGAACTTGTAAATATTAGTAAGAAGCTTGATTTTTCTTTTTCATGCTTGATATGAAAGGTGGCTAAAATGAGAGGGAGCTTTGCAAAGGATCTTAGATAAATCTAAGAAACTTCTTATTGACTATGTGGATGTGCCTGGAGGGATTGATATTCCTCCCTCGTGCACCATGGATATGTACTACACCGAGATTATGGTGGAGGGAATAAAATTTTTATCCCCTCTAGAGGTGTCTTTGCAAAGAAAAATGAAGGACGTAGAGTTGCAAGCCTTAAAGAGGATTGACTATTGTCACATGGCTTCTCAACGACTAGTTTACATATAGATAATGATTTGACTATTTTTGTATCATAATATGTGCTTCAACTAATGTTGCATATAGATTCTTGTTTGAGTTTAGAAAAATTATTTGTTGGCTTTTGTAGATACTTTGCTCACCTCTTAGCCATGCATCACATTGCTACGACACCTGTGCTTGCACGTTCTTGGACTCACATTGAGAGCAGTGAGGGATGCATCTATCCATCGATCATGCATCAACTCTCACAGTGGGAGCTTGAGCATTGCCCTTGGTGGATCAACATGGATAGAGGCCATGTCCTTGCTAGAGAGAGAGAATTGCATAATGTGCAGTTTAGAGGAGCCGCATCTACGAATCCTCCACTGCCCAAATCCAAAGATGTTGCAGATCCATCTTCTCATCCTCTGCCATCTCGTCCACTTGTTCGAACTTGTGAGTTGGAGTCATTCTCACTTTCTTTGTGTCCTAAACTTTGCTAATTTTGGAAATTTTTATTATTTTGACACTTATTTCTAAAATTAAGCATCAAGCTTTTTGGATAAGGATCAGACGCATCTGCTACTGCATACCATGTTATTGATGATCTGTCGTCGATCTTGGGTAAAATCTTTTTTTTTTTTGGGAGTCTTGTTGTTGCAGCTCTATTATATTACTCATATTTATGTAGATAATGTGTTTGTTCTTGTAGTGAGTGGGGGTACTAAGTGTGTTGCTTTGCTTGGTGACTATGTTGCGATTGCTGGGGATTTTCGTAGTGGTGTGCAATCTAAATCATTGATATCTATACATGAGCATATGACTAGAGTTTGATATTCAGAGATTACATATCGGAGGAGTGCTAGATCAGTGTCATGGGAAACTGACTTTGTCTTTGTTGACTTGCCTTTTGGAGGCTTTCTACACTCACCATCACCTTGACCTTCGTGGGATACATGTACAGAGGATCATGTACAATCAGCTATTCACTTGAGCCATAGTACCTTGGCAGACTCGGGATGGCTACTTGTGATGGCACCTCTTGCAGGTAAAAAAGTCGATCACAGATCTTGATATTGTCATTAACATGTTTAATTTTAGTCATTGATGGCTTTTGTGCTTGTAGGAGACACAATCTTTTGGGTTGAGCGATTTTGCAGGGCATCGGAGTTGATTATTCATCGACGTGTGGTGGTTTTGCAGCATGCACCTTATGGATATGTAGAGTCATACGGCGAGCGATAAGAGGTGATCTTTATCTCTACATTTATAATTTCATGGTAAGGAAGCAAGAATGTGCAGTTTTTAAACTTGATTTTCTGTTTTCTTGTAGTGTGACACTTCTATTATGTTCTTGATCCACAGACACGGACCACCCCCACCACTTTACATTGTAGAGAGTGCTTCTTTCTTTCATGCACTAGGGATGAGTGCCATGGATAGCACTATGTGCCACTATTTGCCAGATTCAGGTCAAGTCCTTATGGATTCTGGATTGCCATGGAGAGGGTCTGCACAAAAACGCCATACTTTTGTGGCATGTTTTATTGAGTTGTTGTGTTGTCCTAGGGGGTTATGCCTTGAGTTTGGATGTGGGACAGCTCCTGTTTTGACAGGTTGTTTGGTCTTTGGTCGTGCATGTGCATCTCTAGATTTTGACGAGGCACTTGTGTCTGCTTGCTTGCAGCCCTTGCTTCGACCAAGGAAGCGAGGAAGAGAGGACGTTGGACCACATCCATAGATGTGGTGGACGATGTAGATCGACCCGTGGGTGGGAACCCTTTTGATGATTTATGAGATTCCCATTCTCGACTTGCCACAAGACATTCATGATGTTTTTCTTTCATTTGGCTTATGTTAGCGAACATTTATGGTTGATTATCTTTTTGTCGTCTTTCAAAACATTGTATGGTTCATCGATAAACATTGCTATTACCACTTGTAGGTTTTTTTGCATATGAATTTATGGGCCATGGATGTTCTGTTGGATTGAAATTTTGTGTGTATTTTGTTTCATTGAAGTGCATTACCTGAATACGTTGAGGCGGAGGTGAGACGCATGACATTGGACCCATGTTACGATGGTCATCCAAAAGATAGGCCTCGAAGATGGCATCTCTTCATAGATGATGAGTGTGCTTCAAGTTAATAATTTGTATTAAACCAATGGTATAATGTGGTTTAGACTAATTGATCCAGAGTGGGGTTTAATAATGTTTTTTGGCATCTGTTTCTACCAGTAAGTCCCACATATATTATTGGGTACCTACTCATGTCTCCTCTCATGTATACCAGGATGTCTCCACAATAGAGTGACTTTGTTTTTTAGAGAGAGAGAGAGAGAGAGAGAGAGAGAAGCCTCATCGGGTTGGCACACAACCATCTAGTGCAACTACTTTTCAGTTATCGAGAAAAAGAGTATAAATTTAATTTCATTCATCTTTAAAACCAATTTTCTTATCGAAATCTAGTTTGGCTTTTGACTTTTAAGCTAGAGATAATATCTTAAAGATGATTTTTTCAAAAAGCACTAGTACATAGCAGTGGTACAATATTATGACCATAAGAGCCTTGGAGGAGAGTCATAGGGAATGTATGTGATGTTTGATTGTCATAGCTCCATGAAAAATCAAGAAGAGAGAGTGTTAGTAAGTGGTGTGGCTACATTTGTGCTAGTAGAGTGACCCATTGTCAACTCATATGGTAGAGTTTGAACAAAAATTATTTAATTAAACCAGACACTCGATGTGTTGCAACCATAGATCCCTCCCCTAAGCACGGACATAGGGTAGTGTTCAATTGCATTCTTTCTGGTGGTTCTTGCTCAGTTTTACCATTCGCTCGGTAAATTTCGCTCAATGTATCGTAAGACTCGTAATATATGACCAACCCCTAAACCCTTATGTGCATGCATGCATACTACTACATAGATTTCCGTAACACATGCTTCTTTACTATGCACACACGCTACACAATTATAGTCACATGCTACTTGACCTTTTTGCACATGTGGTGCCTATCACTTTCCTGCATTCATTACCACCTCCCATCTTGTGCCTATATAAGGTCATCTTGCTAAACTTGTAGTCTCTCATATTTCTAATAAACAAAGCAAGTTATTATCATTTCCACATTGTGCTCTCTCACTATATCTAATTTACTTGTTAATTGATGCCATGGTGCTCACACTACCATGAATGCTTACTTATTCATGGTGCTCACACTACCATGAATGCCACATTACTTTATCCACCATAAGCTCTTTCATACACTTTTTCCACTATAAAGGACAATTGTTTTGGCAATGTTTCTATATGTTATTGTCATCAAACTGATGGTACATCTATGTTTCACATGAGAGAAAAGACAAGCTTTGGGATTTAATGCTAAATCTTGAGGTTTAAAGAACCAAAATAATTCTCTTCACTTTTGCACTCATTTTTTTAACAGTAACACTCACTCAAAGAGAGTGAGTTGGAATATATTGCCCATCTTTTTACAATTTTGGGCTGAGAATGGACTCGACAAGATGAATCAACTCCAACGCCTCATACAGGGGGGGTGATCATACAACAGCTTAGGACTCACGTTGGACTAGAGGGACTTGATTACTGAACACTAGGGACAACACCATCATGCCAAACATGGATGTAACAAGAGTGGGGCAACTACTTCCACTTATGCACATCACTTCAAGACAGAAAATAGACATCTCGCTTATGGAATAGCATGCCTCGCTTTACGTACACTAGTCTGCAATATGTCCGCACGACTTCTCGGCTTGACAAGTGCTACTATTCTCACCAAGCTAACTAGATTTTTTTGCTTCTTAAGATGAAGATGGTGACCTCTCAATGCCTTCCATATCACCTGTTGCTTTGCATAAATCTCAGAGAAGCTAAAGGGAAAGGGCAACACCCTAAAGGATCGAAGAAGCTACTTATCACGGGTGATCACCTCTTCAAAGACCTTCTCCTTAAAAGCCTATCCAAAAAAGCTTTGAGGAAGCTCAATAGAGATGTCAACAAAGGCAAACCCTAAATCTTGGGACATCTTTGCCAGGGGTATTCAAAAATCAATGAAAAGTACAGGCCCTAGAATGAAAAAACCCCACAAGGTGTGCCTAAAGTATCTAGAAGATGAAGTTGATCAGCTAACTGAAAGGGAAATTGCGCTATGGCAGACACGCTAATGAACCATTCATTATGTGATTAGTGTTTTAGTGACAAGAGATTAAAGAGAGAAGTTCATACTAATAAAAATGGCAAATCATGACTAGACTAATAATGCAAATGAGTACAAAGTGGACTAGAAATGTGGCTAGTGAGTGGATGCAAAAGTTGGATATCAATTGGATACAAAATGTGCAGCAAAGGCTTCTTCTATAAAATGGGAGAGAGTCTTCTAATTATGTAAGCAGTGAGGTCAAAGCGTAAACTTCCAAACTAGAGAGGGTTCTCACTTGTGGTGGTGCGGTTGTGTCACATGCCCAAAACAAGCCTCCTCGTGTGTGTCATAGTAGCACCAAATATAAAATGTGTCCCCTTCTTTTTTTCCAAGTCCTCATAGTACCTAATAGAACTTTCCCTATCCAACAAGAGGCTATGCATAGATGCCAATCTCTCCTTTATGTGCTCCTTCTCAATCAAACTATGCTTCAAAATGAACTTCAATGAAGGAAGCATCGCATTAACTAGCATAACATATTTTTTCCATAAACAAAATGGAATGGAATGAAACATATGACTGATTTTCGAGTCACTCTACATGCCCACATGCCCTCTCCAAATACATATCACAATATTTTGGATGCTCTTCCACAAGCTTGAACAATATATTTTGTAGAACTCCATTGAATGCCTCTACCAACCCATTGCATTGTTGATGGTAAGGAGTAGCATACCTGTGTTCAATCTCAAATTTCTCCACCAATTTAGTGATAACATCATTTCTAGACTCTTTTCTTCAATCGCTTACAAGCTCCAATGGCACTCCAAATCTACAACATTGCAAGCAAAGATAAAGTTGCATACATCTTTGCTTGTAGCTCCTCTACTAGCCTTTTGTTCTGACCGTGTCGCTATATAATCCACTGCACTAAGTATGTAGTGCGTCCCATTCTTTGTGCCTAGAAGAGGACCAAAAGGTCCATAGCTTACAATATGCCTCAAATGCTCAAGGATCAACTTTCTCTTTTGATACATTTGGCAATCATGACAGCTCCTACATCAATGCACAACATCTGTATTTATACTTGGCTACATAAGCTGAGCAATCAATACTTTCCTCCTTGTAATTTCCACCCGAAAATGACATCCCCATCCTTCCTCATGGCAAAGCTTTTAAGCAATTAAAAATTTCACCAACTCTTCTCATAAACCATCAGTCCCCTTGTGATAAACGTACTCTTCAATCAAGACATATCTTGTAGCCCTTCGTGTGATCGCATGCCTTTATTGAGATGCCAATCCCTTTCTTGCAAAACCCATTTGCAACACGTGCTCTTCTTCAAGGACTCCCTTCCAAGATATCTTGGCTCTCTAATGCACATCCTTTTGTGAACACCTATTATGCTAACTCATGAGCTCTTGCATTCATGTTTTGGGGTACATGCTATTGTTAGGTTTAATGGCCATGAGCTCTTGCATTCATGTTTTGGGGTACATGCTATTGTTAGGTTTAATGGCCATGAGCTCTTGCATTCATGTTTTGGGGTACATGCTATTGTTAGGTTTAATGGCCATGTGACCGACCGCCCACTAATAATAACTGCTACTAACCCTAAGTGTACAACTATACACTTGTGCGAGACACTAACACTAAGTACAATGAGTATTGTGCCTTAGTGCATAAGATAGAGAAGAAAGAAAGGGGATGCACAATACGTCTTGGGTCTCCCCCTCCAACATGTGTGTGTGGCTATGGTGGTGAGTGTGTGTGTGCATCTTCCGCTTTCGTTGTCCTCCCGGCTCCTCTCCTTCATCTGGTATCACAATGTTAGGTAGAGGCGGTGTGCCTCACCGTGCTTTGCCCGTGTATGTCTGCTAGTGTCTGTCCGCTCACATTTATCTCCTTATTCTTATACATACAAAGAATAAAGAGCTCTCACTCATTCTCACATTGTGCTCATACAGTGAGATTTGGGAGCTCCATCCACATCTTGTGTACTCTCTCTCTCTCTCTCTCTCTCTCTCCGCACACCGATTTGCGCACTCACAATTGGTATCAGAGCTCAGGGATTGGGAGCACCATTGGAGCTCAATGGGGAAGCAGGCAGAGAAATAGCAAAAGCTACAGCACGTTTTTGCATATCTATTTTGGCCTATCAAAATTTCTTCATTCAAGCCAATTCCCTCGATTCTTGATTGGTTTTTTGTCCTCTTCAACTTTGCAGAAGAAAGTTTTCTCAAAATCTTTACCAATTTTGAGATACATCACTCAGACAGCCTGCACGTCTAGGGTACACAGTTGCATATTTGTATTACAAATATGTTTTGACCTGAAAAAGCAATACATTTCAGATCCATTCCCTCCACTCTCGACCGATTTTGCGTGTTCTACAATTTTGCAAAAGGAAGTTTCTGCAAATTCTGAAAGGTTTGGAAGATATGGGCTGACCGGCTGCAGGGTGTTCGAAAATTTGAGGACACGATGTATGCCTTATGTAATTTGATACTCATGGAGACTCATGTGATTGCAGCTTGAGCTCGGCAATGTATGCCTCGAGCATGTTTT
Source organism: Adiantum capillus-veneris (assembly GCF_014529385.1). Classification (NCBI taxonomy): domain Eukaryota; kingdom Viridiplantae; phylum Streptophyta; class Polypodiopsida; order Polypodiales; family Pteridaceae; genus Adiantum; species Adiantum capillus-veneris. The sequence continues at coordinate 143,880,055 of NC_140944.1, read as the reverse complement.
TTTGGCAGTCACAGGTAGAGCAGGTATTTGTGTAATAGATTTGCACGTGTTTGCAAAGTGTGGAGATTGGTGCATGCATTTGGAGTGTGGTTTGATGCACTTTGGTTACTCATGGTTTTGAGCGTGCAGTCACTTTGGTTACTGGTTTTGTAGCCGTTTTGCTGACGAAACTCTGGTGAAATTTTCTCGGTAGTTTTATGCACATCGTTGGTGTGATTGAGATTGCGATTGCTTGTAGCACTTACGATTTGTGTGCAGTGTTTTCCCTTTTGGGTGGTACATCGCAAGCGTGTTTCACTCTGCATTTTTTGTCTTGAGCTGTGAGTGCTTGGCCATTTGGAGCTTCCAGCTTTGTCTCCCAGCTCAGGTTGAGTCTAGTACCCCGCAAGTGTTGCCATTTGCAATTGAGGACATCTTTTGCAGTATTTTGGCTTGCATACCAGTTTCGACACATCAAGTGTCTTGAGCTTTTGCTTTGTGTATGCTTTTGTGGGATAGTGGGTGGATTTTACTCGCCATAGTTTGTGATTGAGCTTGGCTCTCACATTGACAGGTTTTGTCAGTTTGGACATAGTTTGGTGTTCTTGTACCCACTCTCGTAGGAGTGAGGATTGTTAAAGAATATGATGTTAAAGAATATATCCATTGTGCTATGGGCGGCCGGACACTGACTATACTATGTTGTAAATATACTTTGGATAATAGTTCAAAGAGAAGTAGAGAAGAGCAGCATGTTGAATGGCTGCTCTGCAGGGTAACGATTGTGTGTGTGTGTGTCTCGATGTGTGTTGGTGTGTGTGCATAGTCTTCTGTCCTACCTTCTCCATCACCTGCGCACTCTACAAAGTGGTATCAGAGCTCAGTTTAAGGAGCTACAGTCAATACATAGATTTCCGCAGCTCTGGAAAACAACATAAAAGAGAGGTTTTTTGGTCCTAACTTCCTCACCCGAACTCGGAATACAGTGATCCAGGAGTCTATCTTTATGTTTTTGGGCATTCCGGACGCATTGGCATACTCAGATTTTCCAAAATCTACAATTTTCTACAGCAAACAGCTAGCTCACACAAGCATAAGAGATTTCTAGTTTTGCACTCGGCAGTAGATTTACAAGTTACAGGTGAAGAATTCAGCATTTACACAGGTTTTGGAGAGCGACATAGAGCTTTTGCATCATGATATTGTGTTATCAAAGATTATGTTTGGTTGTTGTGGGTCCGTTATGGACAGTCGCCTATGTATGAAAGGTTGTGGGAAGAAGTTGAGGCGGTTATATTGTCGGATTGAGTACTTTGTGGTTATGTATGGATATGCGGTTAATGTATTTTGGAAAACTGCAGCCTTTGTGAGGGTCGAGTGAGGTTTTTTGAAGCCTTGCCTTGGGAGCTTTGGTACCTTGGCAAGGTGGATTAGGTACTGGAGCGAACCCCCGACTGGCTCCGCGAAAGACCTCATATATCGTTTACGACTATGGGAAGAAGGTGGATGTATGGATATGTGGTACATGACAACGTATGGATTGCATTTGCATACAGGTCCATGTGGACATTGTTTTAGAGTATTTATGCATAGCATTGAGTCAGTCTGTGGCAAAGTGAGTCAGTGGATTTTCCCTTGGCAGTGAGAGATTTTCTGTCAATGTTTATGAGCACTTTGGTTGAGATTGTCACTTAAGATATTGTCCAAATACAAACGAAACTCTGCCGAAATTTTGTCAAAATCCTTTGGAAGAAATTAAGAGAGTGAAGATGGTAGAAAGTTCAACTCAAGTCACACACATTGTTGGAGAGAAGCTGACCATAGAGAACTACAGCATATGGTCTTACAGGATGGATAACTTTATCATGGGCAAAGGTTTATGGGATTACATTACAGGTGAACAAGAGTGTCCCGAGGTTGGTTTGGAACCAAACAGAGAGAATGTTGAACCACATAAAACATGGCAAGCAAGAATAGAAGCTTACAAGAAGTGGATCGAGAATTCAAGGAAAGTGATGCGTTGGATTTCACTATGCATTAGTGACTTCTTTATACCACATGTGAAGAAGGCTCAATCTCCAAAGGAAGCATGGGAGATACTATCAAGAATGAACAGCTCCAATACAGAACCACGAAAAGTTCACTTGAAGCAAAGGTTACATTGTGTATGGAGAGGAAATAGATCCATATCAGATTATGTGATAGAGATAAAGCAAATACAGGAAGATCTTGCGAGCATTAATGTTGAAGTTCCAGATGATGACTTAGTTTCAGTGACATTGAATGGTTTGGGACCGGAATACAAGTCATTGGATACATCTATATCTGTTTGAGGACACATGCCTGATTTTGAAGAGTTAGTAAACCTTGTTTGCAAGAAGAGGTGAAGTTAGGCAAGTCAGGTCCTTCTACATCAAATAACAATTCCAGAGATTATGTATTTTACACTAGAGGTCGTGGAAACAATAGAGATGGAAGAGGAAACTATGGTCATGGAAACAATGCTGGAAGAAGTCAATGGCAAAACCAACAAAGTCAAAGTTACAATGATTACAGCCAAACAGGTAGGGGGAGAGCCCGACCTCGTGGATGAAGAGGTGGACGATTTGTACATCCTCAAAGAGATGGATATTGTAACAGATGTGGCATTTATAGTCACTTTGAAAGAGAATGTTACACAAGGCTAAATCAAAATCGTGATCGTGGTGGAAGAGGCCAAGGTTATGGCAGACATGGAGGAAACTTTGTTGGATACAATCCTCATGATCAAAATATAGATGACAATAGATCAAGTGGACATTTATTTCCTATGGAGCATGTTGTTGGAAGCATGGTGGAGCCACATCATACAGATGATTCCTGCCCAATCTGCATATGTGTAACCATAAAGACAAGGCTTCCCATTCTTTTCATAAAACATTCCATAACTGACAGTGGCTTTCACATATCTCATAATCCGTCTCACTGCATCAAGATGACTTTTGCATGAATTGACTCACAACACCCACTGCATAACTCAAATCTGGCCTTGTTATTGTCAAGTAAATAAGGCTTCCAACCATCTTGCGGTACATAGTGACATCCTCAATGTAATGTCCATCATCAAATAACTTCACATTTTGATCAAGAGGTGTATCGACCGGTTTGCACGCTGTCATTCCATACTTCTCAAGCATATCCAACGCGTATTGTCTTTGTATCATCCAAATTCCTGATAAAGTGTTGACAATTTCAATTCCCAAGAAGTATCTCAACTCACCAAGGTCCTTCATGTTGAATTCTCTCAACAAACTCTTCTTGACATGCAGAATTTGCTCATCGTGACTTCCAGTGAGAATCAAGTCATCAACATAGATAACAACGACGACGATCTGTCCATCAACATGCTTCAAAAACAATGAGTACTCAGCAGTAGACTGTTTAAATCCAATCTTCTTCAAGAATCTGGTTATCTCTTCACACCAAGCTCTAGATGCTTGCTTCAAACCATACAATGCTTTTTTCAACTTACACACATAATATGGAAACTCTGGATGTTGATAACCCTCTGGCTGTATCATATAAACTTCTTCTTCCAAGTCACCATTCAAGAATGCATTATCGACATCCATTTGCCGTAACTTCCAACCGAACATACTTGCCATTGCTATCACCAATCTGACTGTTGTCATCTTTGCAACTGGACTAAATGTCTCATCATAATCAAGACCTTTTTTTTGTGCATAACCTTTAGCAACAAGCCTCGCTTTGTATCTTTCCACACTACCATCTGACTTGCACTTGACTTTGTATACCCATTTTGAACCAATTGCTTTCTTTCCACTTGGCAAGCGAACCAAATCCCAAGTGTCATTCTTCACAAGAGGATCCATCTCATCATCCATAGCTAACTCCCATTCTGATTTTCCAATTGCCTCTTGACAACATGTAGGCTCTTTATGTTGCACACGTGAAACAATGTATGCATAATGTGTACGCATGTAACCGTTGTATGTCAATCTGTCAATTGGATAATGCACCCTCTCTGATCTTCTCAACTGTGGTGCACTCTTCTCTTCAACTCTTGCATATAGGGGTACATATTTTTCAATATGCTTACTGCCAGGTGTCCTCAAATGTGGTAAACCATGCTCTTCATTGAGACTTTCATCTCCAGAACTCTATTCAACCACTTTCTTCTTGCCTTTCTCGTCTTGCTTCTTATCTCGCAAACGACCACTCCACGGGTTGACACTTCCTGTACTCTCCTCTTCCATATGTGGTCCTGAAATAGTTCTTGTTGATGGTCCCGGCTTATCAACAACATGACGCACATTCTCTTGCTCTTCATACTCATCTTCTATCATCACTAGCTTTGGTTTATACCATGGTTCATGCTCACAAAATCTGACATCTCTACTGACATAAACTTGTCTTGTTGTAGGATCATAGCACTTGTAACCTTTCTTTTCAACTGGATAGCCCAAGAATATACACTTCACTGCCTTTGGCTCCATCTTCTTTCTTACTTCATTTGGCACATGAACATAGCAAACACATCCAAAAACTTTCATGTAGGAAACTGTTGGCTTGATCCCATAAAGTCTCTCATAAGGTGAAATTTCATGAACGGCAGCTGTTGTGTTCGATTCATAATGTGTACTGCTGTATGAAATGCTTCAGCCCAATATGTTAATGGCATATTCATCTCATTCATCATGGCTCTTGCAATCTCTGCTATGACTCTATTCTTTCTCTCAGCAACTCCATTTTGTTGTGGTGTGTATCTGCAAGTAATCTGTCTTCTTATGCCTTGTTCACGTAAGTCATCATCAAAACTGTGTGACATATACTCTCCCTCTCCATCTGTACGTAGGCATTTAATTTGACAACCATTCTCTTTTTCAACCATAACTTTGAACTCCAAGAATACCTCAAATGCCTCTGACTTTGCCTTTAGAAAGTAAACCCATGTCATTCTGCTGTAATCATCCGTGAATGTGATAAAATATCGACAACCGTTTGGTGTAGCATGATCACAAGGTCCCCAAATATCTAAATGAACAATTTCCAAAGGACTCTGGCTAATTCTCCCCCTCTTTGGAAATGGTAAACAAGATTGCTTTCCAAATTGACAAGCTTCACAAACATGATCAAAATTCAATCTGCCAAACTTTGGTAATCCACGTACAATTTGATTTGATTGCATATGCTTTAGTCTTCTAAAATTGACATGACCAATCCTCTTATGCCATAACTCTGCCCAATCATCTTGAGTGACTGATTTGTTTGCATACATACCACTGTGTAAACATGGATCTCCAGCTTCCAATGAGAACAAGCGACCTTTCTTTCTTCCACGTGCCAATATCTTGCATGGTCTACCTTTGTGAAACTCCTCTTTGAAGCAGCCATAACGATTAAAACGGACTTGCAACCCTTGATCTGTCATCTGTCCAATTGATGCTAAATTCTTTGTGATTGAAGGCACATATAGAACATCTCCCAATGTGTTGTATGTCCCGTCTTTTTCTAGCAATGGAACTGAACCAACATGCGTAATCCGATGCATAGTATCATCACCTGTAGCGACAAACTCATCCTCTTCTAATTTCTCTTTTCTGTCAAACCATTCACCATGATATGTCATATGATTTGTGGCACCACTATCTAAATACCAATTTTATGGATAGAAGATCTACAAGTGGTTATGCATTTTCCATTGGAAATGGTATGATAAGTTGGAGTAGCAAGAAGCAATCAACTGTAGCATTATCAAGTACAGAAGCTGAATATCGTGGAGCAGCTTTGGCAGCATGTGAAGAGTCATGGTTGAGAGTACTTATGGTAGACTTTGGTTTTGACTATCTTGACAACGTCATTATATATTGTGACAATATTAGCAGCATCATGTTGGCAAAGAATCCAGTCTACCATGCTCGCACTAAACACATTGAGGTACATTATCACTTCATTAGATAAAAAGTTTTGGCAAATGAGATTGATTTGGTGTATGTGAAGACAAATGATCAAGTTGCGGATATATTCACAAAAACTCTTGGAGAGGAGAAGTTTTGCTACTTTCGTGAAGCATTGGGAATCCATCATATGCAAGCTCACTCTGAGCTTGAGGGGGAGTGTTAAAGAATATGTCCATTGTGCTATGGGCGGCCGGACACTGACTATACTATGTTGTATATATACTTTGGATAATAGTTCAAAGAGAAGTAGAGAAGAGTAGCATGTTGAATGGCTGCTGCAAGGTAACGATTGTGTGTGTGTGTCTCGATGTGTGTTGGTGTGTGTGCATAGTCTTCTTTCCTACCTTCTCCATCACCTGCGCACTCTACAAGGATTACGTATGCTTGTGTGGCTACAGACTTTGCTAGTCACAAGTTTCACAGGTTTTCTTGCCATACTTTGATTCTTGGGCCATTCACTTATGGTTGCAGATATGTGTGATAGTGAGTCCACTATGGTGACTTTTGAGAGACGGCGATCTCGTTCTTGCCGATACTTCCGTTGTTGGCGTTGTGGTCACACAAGGCACATTAGACGTTGTTGCTTCTGGGTATGAGGCAACGGAAGAGGCAGATGCATAATGCTACTATGAGGACAAATGCTAGAGAGTATGCATGTGACGGGCATGTCACTTTTGAGATGCATAGGGGATCATTGGTGATAGCCAAAGGTGCTAGGAGTATTCTGGTATACCCTTTGCATATTTCTGACGCATGAGGCGGTGTAGTCTCTGTGTATTTGTAGGCATGTTTGGAGCAAGAGACGAGACGTGTCTCTTTTACAGATGAGCTGAATGGAGACCAGGTTGTGCATTTGTCTTGTGGTGACGTTCACGCAGACAATGGTATCTCTGGGGATGCACAACTTTGTCAGTCATCAGTTGAGGTGACATCAATTGAGCTAGAGATCGATGCATTGTCCTATGATGCGTCCGATATGTTTGAAGGCGATAGTGTCCTTCATATAGCTATATGTGATTGCAATGGTGCTAATTTTTTGATTTTGTAGTTATTCTCAGCAGATATGCCTTTGCCAGTCTATCGGCGGCCAGTGTTCGGCCGCCCACACTTATCTCCTTATTCTTTATTCTTTATACATACAAAGAATAAGGAGCTCTCGCTCATTCTCACATTGTGCTCATACAGTGAGATTTGGGAGCTCCACCCACATCCTGTGTACTCTCTCTCTCTCTCTCTCCGCACACGCACCGCATTTGCGCACTCACAACTATATTTGAAAAGAATAAAAAGACTTTAACAACTTCCTCACTTTGAAAACCTCAGCCCTTCATGTCTTCTTGATTCACCTTCCATGTACCTTGATCTTGCCGCACAATCAACAAAGCATCACCTTTGATTATAAGCCTCCTTACATGCCTTTTGACGCATTCTTCCAAGCCCAAATAAAGGCTTGCATACTCAACCTCATCATTGCTCTTTACATCCACTTCTTGCTTCTAAACCAGCGTCCAGTTCCATTTTTGTCCACAAATACATAACCAATAGTGCCCTTGTTAATGTTCCTTTTGAAAGTTCCATCAAAGTATAAGGTACCTTCTACATCTTGAAGCTTTGTATGCATAGTTGGACTTGGTACTATCTTCTTTTCCAAATCTTTCTTCAATTCATTCTTTGCATGTATCTGCACGTATTCCATATTTGATCTCACACTATCCTCTTTTGTAAAGCTCATCTTGAATTGCTGCAAACTAAGTATCCATTGTTGCAATTTAGAACTATCTCTAGGATACCTCGATGGATGAGGCAATAAGCTACATGATGTTAATACCACAAAAGAATTACAAATAAGATAATATTTCAACCTTTTTGTTGCATATACCAAGCCAAAGCAATTGTTTAATTTCATGCCAAGACTTTTGCGTATCATTCTTTGCTTTTCTTATGTAGTAAACCGGCCTCATATAAGACTGCTTTTTTCCTTTTTGCATCAATACTTCACCAATGGAAAAACATTTCATCCCACCAAGGAGGCATCATCAAAGGCAATGTAGATAACTTTTCGTTAGCATCCTCAAAAGCTATCTGCTCATGTTCAGTCCAAAGAAAAGGGTCTTTTTGTGTTGCTTTCTACAAAGGGCGTACATACTCAACAAGCATACAAAAAGACCTTGACAAGAACCTTAGCTTTTACTCAAAGCTCATCAAATCTTTGGTACTTTTAGGACTATCCATCATAAGCAAGCATACAAAAAGACCTTTCATAAGTACCTTAGCTTTTACACAAAACTCATCAAATCTTTGGTACTTTTAGGACTATCCATCATAAGCAAGCACTTGACTTTTGCAAGATTTGGGGCTATCCCTTTCTCACTTACCTCGTGGCCAATAAGTATCACTCTAGCTCTTGTGATTTTCTTGGCACATGTATCAAGAGAGACAAGAAAAAGGAAATTCTTGAGTTGTCTCAAGAATCCTATATCCACAAGGTCTTGCAATGTTTCAGTATGCAAGGGGGGAAGCAGTGAGCACCTCATATTTGAAATTTAGGAACGAAAATTCTCCCAAGTCAGATGTTGAGAGCACAAAAATGGCAAGTGTGTCATATTCTTCAGCTGTAGGCAATCTTATGTTTGCTATTGTAGCTACAAGGCCAGGCATTGCATTTATAGTGGGAATGGTTAGTTAGTATATGGCTAATCCTAGCAAGCAACATTGAATAACAATGAAACACATCCTCAGATACTTGAAAGGGTAAAACGAGCATCTATTGTTGGTTACACGGATGCAGATTATGCAAGTTGCAGAGACAGTAGGAGATCTATGTTTGGCTACATTTTCATATTTGTAGGAGGAGCCATTTCTTGGAGATAATCTCTCCAAGGTTGTACGTCTTCTTCCATTACAAAGACTGAGTACGTTGTAGTGTTAGATGCCAGCACGGAAGCTATATGGTTGGCACGTTTAGTAGGAGATTTAGACATTCAGCAGGATCCAGTTTTGCATTGTTATAGACAAAGGACCATTGCTTTGGCAAGGAACCCCGTGTTTCACTCCAAGTCAAAACAAGGTATCATCTCATTTGGGATGCATTGTCCGATAAGTGCTTGGAGGTTGTCAAGGTCCATACTAATGACAACCCAGCACATGCCCTTACAAATAGCTAGCTACGGAACGATTTTCACATTGCATCAAGTTAATGGGTGTAGGGTAAACAAATTTGTACAAGGGTGAAGTTGTGCTTCACGATTTTACACACTAGCTTTAGTTATCGCCACTTACGACCACATTGGCCGTTAAGTGGGAGATTGTTGGGTAAAGGCCTGTGTGGCCGCCGCTCGACTAGACTGACCCTAACTCCATTAACTTATTTTACTAACCCTTGTACAATATATATGAAATAAAGAAGCCCACACACACTCCTCCTAACAGATGGTGTCTCTCTCTTTGTGCCTTGCTCTCCCCCCTTCCATGCATGCACGAGCACGGGTTGAGCCCCCCACCGCTTCAAGGATTGTTGGGTAGGGTTGGGATGATAGGCTCCCAAGAGCCACAACAAGAGAAGACGTCCTACCCACAATCCATCACGACTAAATTGCGTAGAGAGAGAGATGCATCTGATAAAAAATAAAATAAACTATATATATATATATATGTGTGTGTGTGTATATGTGTATGTATGTATGTATGCATCTATATGTATATAAACCAAAGCATACATACACAGACCCATATGTATATATATACGTGTGTGTGTGTCTATGTGTATATAAACCCAAGCTTTCGTTTAGATTCGACCATTAATGATTTTTTCAAATATTCAGCATGTTACCACATACATGTGGTAGTGATGTGTGCGAAGACACTTAGGACCGCCCGGGCATTTTTTCCCTCACTAGGAGGTTTCTCCCCTCGTGCATTGTATACACGTCCATCACTGTAGGGCTATCATATCTTTCCATTGCACAACACTTGTAATACACTCTCTGTTGTGTGCCTTGAGCTTCCTTTGTCGTCTCCAAGCTGTGTGTGTTTTCCTGCAACCCTAATTCCAACAGAGCAAACATACTACTAATAGCCCACCAAAATCTCTCCCCTCAAGACACACATTCTTTCTTCCTAAGGTCCATGTCACACGAGGGTGCAAATGTATCCTACGTGGTGCAGAGTGATTGGGGACCATTCTCAGGGAGAAAATTCGTAGCCGTCGACCATGTGTGAGCTGAAATGAATAGGCAGGCGCATATTTGAAGCACAAATGTCTGTACGTGCACATTGAGGTGAGGTATCATCTCATTAGGGATGCACTATGGATAAGTGCTTGGAGCTTGTCAAGGTCGATACTGATGACAACCCAACACTTGCTCTTATTAAAAGAGCCTAGCTACGGTCTCCAAGCTGTGTGTGTTTCCTGCAACCCTAATTCCAATAGAGCAAACATACTACTAGTAGCCCACAAAAATCTCTCCCCTCAAGACACACATTCTTTCTTCCTAAGGCCCATGTCACATGAGGGTGGCAGATGTATCCTACATGGTGCAGAGTGATGGGGGGCCATTCTCAGGGAGAAAATTTGTAGGCCCTGTTACACATAGCTGTCGACCATGTGTGAGTTGAAATGAATAGGCGGACGCATATTTGAAGCACAAATGTCCGTCCGTGCACATTGAGGTGAGGTATCATCTCATTAGGGATGCACTATGGATAAGTGCTTGGAGCTTGTCAAGGTCGATACTGATGACAACCCAACACTTGCTCTTATGAAAAGAGCCTAGGTACGGAGCGATTTACACATTGCATCAAGTTAAACAAATTTGTATAAGGGAGGTACCGTGCTTCACGGTTGTACATACAAGCTTTAGTCATTGCCATTTACGACCACATTGGCCCTTAAGTGGGAGATAGTTGGGTAAAGGCGTCCGTTGCCCGACTAGAGTGACCCTAACCTCATTAACTTCTTTTACTAGCCCTTGTACAACATATACAAAATAAAGAAGCCCACACACACTCCTCCAAACGGTGTGGTGTTTCCCCCATTGTGCCTTGCTCCCTCCCTTTCTTGCACTCACAAGCGCGGGCTGAGACCCCCCGCCCCCCCTTCTCACCCTGCATGTTCGACTGCTTCAAGGACTGTTGGGTAGGGCAGGACTGACAGGCTCGTGAGAGGCACAACAAGAGAAGATGTCCTACCCACAAGCCTACCAAAGGCACAGAGGGGAGCACAATCAAATCGTGCATAGAGAGAGAGAGAGAGAGAGAGAGAGAGAGAGAGAGAGAGAGAGAGAGAGAGAGAGAGAGAGAGAGAGAGAGAGAGAGAGAGAGAGAGAGATAGATAGATAGATTGTATTATCGTCCACTGAGGTCAGATATGACCCATGGGAACAAAAACAAGCATTACAAATGGTTCCGACTAAGCAGAAAGATGATGATGACGATACATATCAGTTAAGGACTGAGGGTCCATTGGGAGGGTAAAAAGAAATGGAAATGGGGAAAACAAAAAACTAGGCAGGGTCAGCTGTGGAGTGAACTAATTTAGGGTTTCGGAATTCTTGGATGATGGCTTTACCACCTCGATAAACTGCCCATTTACCTTGTTTGCGGTCTTCATGTACCTTCTTGAGCTCATTTGGTTTGGTTTTGAGTTGGTTTGTGGTTAATTCTTCGGTGATCCAAAACGTTGTTCCCTTGAGGAGACGGGATTGGCGTAGTAGCTTTTTTCGTTCTTCTTTGTCCTTGAAGGTGAGAATACAATGTTCGGGTGGTACATGCTTGTGTGTGTCATTGATCCAGGAGATGGTTTCAGGCTCGATGTTGACAGGTTGAAGAATGTTATTGAGTTTGGCGATTGCCTCTTCGAGAGTGTCCTCGCTTGTGCACCAAGGTGCGTGAAGTCCTCCAATCCTGACCTTAAGACCAAGGGATTCTTGTAGTTTGCATTCTTGTAAAACTGCTTGTATCTTGGTGTCGATCTTCTCGTGTGTCGCTTCATGAGCTTCTTTCATTGCTTTGACGGTTTCGGTAAGGGACGCTTCAACACCTTGAGCTTTTGCAATTAGATCTTGGCTCTCTATCTTCGTCTCCTCTAACTTAAGCAAGCGTTGTTTGAGTTGCGCATTCTCTTCAATAAGTTCCTGAATCTGAGCTTCAAGAGCAGTAATCCTTGCTTCTTGACGAGTGGCGGGATCCTTCTTAGGCGCAGCTACCACCGCAAGGAAACTCTTGCGTGTGCTGGTCGTTGGTGTGCTGAAGGAGGCCATTAGATCCTTGGAATTTCTTGACTCTGTTGTGTGAGCAGTTCCGACTATGGGAACCAATGCTGTTCTAGACTGTTGTTGCCCAGTTATGGGAACCGAGTTCAAGCTTGGTTAATAGTGCTTAAAGGAGAGAGAGAGAGAGAGAGAGAGAGAGAGAGAGAGAGAGAGAGAGAGAGAGAGAGAGAGAGAGAGAGAGAGAGAGAGAGAGAGAGAGAGAGAGAGAGAGAGAGAGAGAGCCCAATGACATGGCAACAACATGGGATAGAGAAAGAAATGCACCTGTATACACACACACACATACACACATATATGTACACACACACACACACATATATGTACACACACACACACACACACACACACATATATATATATATATTTATTTATATACACACACACATACATATATACACATATACGTATGTATGTATGTATGCATATACGTATGTATGTATGTATGCATATAAACCCAAAAATCTTTTTAGATTTGATTGTTCCCGAATTTTTTAAAAGCTGAGTAGACATACTACTGCCCACCAAAATCTCTCTCCTCAAGACACACATTCTTTCTTCCTGAGGCCCATGTTACACGAGGGTGGTAGACGTATCCTACGTGGTGCATGGTGACCGAGGGCCATTCTTAGGAAAAAAAATTGTGTCCTTGAGAGTATGTAGGCCCCTATCATACATGGCTTCCGGCCATGTGTGAGCTGAAAATGAATGGGCGTGCGCCTTTTTGAAGCACAAAGGTCCGTCCGTGCACACAAGTCACGCAGGGCGGACCTAGATGCAACCTGCATAGGCAGTGTAGCCAATAGGCATCCCATTAGAGTGCCTGGGCGACAGGATGGGTTGCAACAGGCGCTTCCACCCCAGCTTCACCTTCGGTGACTAGCCTTGCAACATGCGCCAACCGTCATGCCTTGGGCCTGTGTATTCCAGCGCATCAAGCAATCTCAACCGTCCATTGCATTAGCATTCTAACAGTGAACATAACGAAAACAGTGCACTCAACAAGATTCCACCAATGGAATTCACCTAGAGGAAATTCCAGCCAGTCATATCACACACACAAAATTCTAGCCAATCAAATGCAAGATTGGGCATGATGGATGGGAATCTCCCTAACCCCCACTGTTCCGGAACACGGAACAAGATCGGCCTCTGCCTCGCCTATTCCGGCCCGGAACAGTGGGGGTGAGGGAGATTCCCCACTTCTTCATTGGTCGAGATCACATGCGAGTGTCCGTCGGCCCAAGTGTGACAGAGGCCTTAGTTATGCTTCTCATTTCAAAAACATTGCAAGCTAAAACCTATGGGCAGCAATACCATACGTTTCACACAATCCAGATAAGAAAAAGGCGGCACCTTCTGTGCTTTACCACACCAGGCGCCATCGCTCGGACCTTCTAACGCGCACGCACTTTCTTCTTATCAGAAATGCAGTTTTTTGTCACTTGCAGCTACACTTTGTAGCATTTATTGGTCTTCATTAGCCCTCATTCTGCACCGTCCATGGCTTCGATGGTGGCAATGACAGGTTTGCCGCCCTCCATGGGGCTGCACTGCACCTTGGCATCGCGTCGCCATGCTTCGTTGGCTACCTTACCAGCCTACTTGGCGCAGGATGTTGCTGCCAAATCTCAACTTGAAGCTGCATCGCTGCAAATCAAAACGTCAACAAGGAGGTACGTCCTTAATAGCCCGTTCCTTCTTTGTGGCTTTGTGCATGGATGATGATGGATTAAGAGTTTAGTAGCTGCGGGGAGTTAGACGATGAGAACTTGCTGTCAGAGACGATCAATGGAAACTGGTTTTCTTTTATGAAGCCAGTCCGCAATCCGGCAGAGCTTTACCTGTAAATGGTTGTTTAATGAGGAAATTACCGGTCTTGATTCAATGATCTGATAGACATATGGCTGGAGTATTCTGTTATATCTACAACTCATACATAAGGCCTTTTCGTGCCAATCAGGTAGGCTTGTATCCAAATGTAGAGATTTGTGTTCTTAAATGGCCAATCATAATGCTTTGAGCATGAGCATATAAACAATTGCTTGATTGTCATATAAATTGAGCGAAACCTTGACAATGATTTTCTATCATATGCTCCTTACACCGTTCCCATTTTGAGCGTTTGAATGGATCTTGGGAATGAAAGTCAGGGATGCAAGAATGGACCGTTGCCATTGCAGGATTGGACCTCAAAGTAACCTGGATTTACTGTAGGACAAGCTGGTTTAGGGATGTTCTAGAAGAGAAGTTCACGCTCATGTCTGTGTTGTGAAAAAAATGATGTAGTGGGAACATTTAGCCTGCTATATCTTTAGTAAATGTGTGGAAGGAGAGAAGCTGTTAGATTAGTGAATGAATGTTAGTTAGGAGATGGCATTCGTACTTGCAGCAAGGATGATCATTTCTCATCCAAAAAAAAAAACTGTGCATGTGCAAATGCTCGGTGCTAATGATCCCATTATGTAGAACAGTTTCTCAAGGTGGCCAAAGCTCTTTCTGAATGTGTTGATAGCTGCAAGGCTACTGTTTGGGAACTATTGTTTTGACTTTGATCTCCCAAAGTGCACCATCAAGTAGCTCCATGGCGTCTGTGTCTCCTTGTCCTGTGCATCTGATTATCAAAGTACAACTTTAGTTACTTCATTATTAGCGAACAAATTTTTTTCAAGAGTGTTTGTTGGCCGATGTGAACTCACGGATTTACAGTAGTTGTGCTTGCTCTTGGCAAGAGCCCATCTCAATACTTAAAGACCTTTGCAAGTCTTCCTTTTTTCTGCTTGGAATTCCACATAAATCGTGCTAACCTTGATTTACAGTGTTGGATGAAGCAGCTCTCAAATAGGAGCTGAAAATGGCTTGTTTCTGGTTTCTGAAGAGATTTTTACATACATAGGGACAAGGTATTGGAGTTGAATTCGAAAAGGAGGATTGTTTCCAAGTAGGAACTTATCGACTTTTCTGGGAAGCATGAATGAGACCTTATCTTCTTTATGCTACCAGACTTTTTGACTTGACAAGTTTATATAGGAATTACCACCACTGATTATTTTATTGGTTTATTAAGTAAGTTATATATATAGAAACTAGCTCTATATAAAGCAGCACCTACTCTTGGGCACGGATATTGCGACTAAGGTGTTGCAGTTGTCCAAGCTATGCTTGATAAAGATAACGATCTGGGGTTGGATTTTGGCACGAGCTCTACGACTTAATTTGGTAATTGAGAGGGGTCGAAACAAATTTTAAACCCCATGTTTCAAATTAAGTAGCATGATAGAATTGCTCATAAAAATGAGCTTGGATTCCTACATATATAGAGCACTATGTGCTCGTTCCATGCTAGATAGTATTCATATGTACATGTGTCCTAGTCCTCTTCATCTCCTTGACACGTAAGTGCCATTTTATTCACGTTTGACACATAAGGCTACATATATGGCTTGATGCTACATGATCTTCACGTTTTCTTTCACTGCTTGGCCAGAGCCTTGCTCCGCATGCCACAAGATTGATAGTGTATATTTTAACAGATCTGTTACTTTGTGTTTGAACATTAGTGATTAGTGACATCAAGGTCGCATGTTGCCAAGTTTCCAGAGTTTCGTTTGATTAAGGATTCGTTGCTTCTTTGTAGGTTTGTAAAGTAATAAAATCTTATTTTGTTCTACTCCTTGTATTTTTAAATATGCTTTCGTCTTTTGTCTATCCTGTTGTATGGTGTGAAGTTTAGGAATTCAGTCTTTGCATTATCTTCTCCTTGATATTGTCAGCTATAAAGTTGACAAAGTTTCATTGCAGTCATTTTGCCCATCTCTCCTGTGAAGTCTTACCTAAGTAGCTCTTTTTTGTTGGTTCAATCTTCTAAGCAAATAAAATACCTATAAAACTAGTCTTGCTTCTTTATCGTCGTTTTTTAAAGTTTGTTTTTCGATTGCATGTTTCGTTTGTAAGTGTCTTATAGTTTGTAAGTTCAGACTGAGATCTATGCAGATGGTATTATGCACTGCTCTCTTGTTTGCCAATTTGTAGCAGCAGCTTTTTGTTCATATATTGTGCTGCTTAAGTTAAATTTGTGTGTCAGGTCTACTGTGCCTTTGGGTGTTTTGTTCATAATGGCAGGCTCAAGGTAGCTGCGTCTTAAATCTCTAAAGCTTGCCTTGCTTTTTTTTTGACCTTCCAAGGGTTCCTCAACAAGCAGTGAGTGATGCAGCCAGTCTCTCACAAACAGATGTTGAGGTAACCGTGTATGTCCTTGTGAGCCGATGTTTTATGCTTGAACTTTGAATCTCATTAAAATGTGTTGCAGACATTCGAGTCCGATGAGGATGAAGTTCTTCCGACTCCGGTAGTGATTATTGATCAAGATTCTGATCCTGATGCAACTGTTGTGGAACTGAGTTTCGGCAATCGACTTGGTGCACTTCTTGATACTGTAATGCATCTGGGCCTGGACTAAAAGAAATATTTATAGTTTTGGCCTTTTGTGGGTGAGGTTTGGTCTTGTTATAGTGAGGGATTTTAGTTTTTTGTTGGAGGGAATGCTTTCTACCTATTTGTATGCAATATGCACGACCAAGCTGTGGGACAGGCAAGAAAGGGTGTTAGTTTTCTATCAAATTCTGAAGTTTGATGGTAGAAACAAGGTCAACCTATGGTAATTTGCAAGTTAAACATAAAAAGAGAAAGGTATGTTAGGGACGGGCCAATGCCTACACATCAAAATTGTAGGCCGACAGAATAAGTAACTCATACATGTGCCTTTGCAAGTGCATCTTTCCCTCCCTGTCGCTCCTTGTCTGTATAGCAATGTGATAACATTGGCGACATGCTTAGCTCATCAAATTAGTAGTCCCTAATCACTATGAGATTTGTGAGATAGAGTAGGAGATGGTTTAGAGCTCAGGACACATGCTTTGATGCTAGATTCAAGGGGAGCTACATAGGTCTAAGCTACTTTGCTCTTGGAAATCTTCTATTTCAGGTGGAATGCTAGCATATTTTTTTGAACATGGGTGATAGTGGGTTTCAGTGATGCATCATCTTTGCTACAGACAGCAAGTTATGTAGGGAAGTAAAGAAATTTATTCAATTTCCATGTCTATATTGACACAATGTGTAAAAGTGACCGATCTTGTCCATGTGATGATTGATTGAGGAGATTTTTTCTTGTGCGGAAAGGAAAACTGTTTCGCTTGAAGACCATCAAGCAAATAATGGAGGCGCTCTTTATTTTTGTCAAAAGGTGATGTTGCTTCTGGATGCAGATGCAAGCACTGAAGGAATTGGGCTTGAATGTTGAAAGGAGCAGAATTACAGTGGAAGGATCTGTTACTTGCAAACGCTTTTCCATTACTAGAGCGTAGGTGATCTTAGTGTTCTTATTATCAAATTTGTTTATTGGTAAAATGGGATGATTAAAGAGATCGGACAACAGTCAATGCTGTTTTTTTATCTCTACTGCAGAGACAATGGTAGGAAAATTGAGGATCCAGAGTTGCTGGAGGCTATTCGGCTTACCATCATAAATAACATGATAGAGTATCATCCTGTATGTTGATGATTTTCTGGGTACATTCATTATCCGTCTTCGCAAGCAGTGCTGATATGTCCTGTGCTACTCTGCAATTCACATGTTAATTTTTCTAATCTGTTTATTGTGTGCAGGAATCAAGTTCATTGTTGGCAATGGGAAATGCTTTTGGAATTCAAGCACCAACCGAGGTTTGTTTACTTTATTCCTGGCGTCCTCTTAGGCTATCAAATGGAAAAATGGGTGTAAGCAAATATGGGTAGCTGGGAACCATAGTCACAGGGAATAGCCAATTTTTGTCCTCGTCCCCCTCCACCCTAGTTTGGTTTCTGTTCTACTTGATACCTATATTTATAGGGTTAATGGGAATACAGGCTCGTCTCTGTTCCCCGTTCCCCGTTCCCAGTTTGTGTCCCACGGGACTGTGATGGAAACTCTTGTGCTTTGGGTGTATGCAACTTTAAGGACATAATATTTGACGACGTTGCCTCTTAAGAGCATAGGGCACAAGCTTGCACATTCTATGCATGCCATGCCTTCCATAAAAGGTGTGGGATGGCCTGCGGAGATTTAAATAATTTTTATCCACGAGACCTTTGAGAATGGTTGTGCTCAGTGTTCTTTTGTATGCTCTAGAAGCGTGTTAATGTTCTGGAGTCTTTTCTGCTGAGAGCATGACATGGGGTTTCTTAATCTTTACTTTTTTCGTAGGTTGTCCTATTAGAGTTGTGCTCTTTCTCTCTCTCTCTCTCTCTCTCTCTCTCTCTCTCTCTCTCTCTCTCTCGGCTGACTGTGTGTGTGTGTGTGTTTGTCACGAGGCGGTCGCAACCACTAACCTTAGTTGTTGGTTTCTTTCCCTTGATTTTTATTTAATATTTGAGACCCTCTTTTTGAAGTCACAAATTGTAGGACATTGTATGGCCAATGTGAAACCGTCCACGGTCGAGAGCTTTACCTGCAACAATGAAGGGCAGGTTGCCACGAGATGGTCAGGCCGATCGGCATTGAAATCTGAGCAGTAAAAGGGCGTCTAGGCTCAACTCAAAGTCATTTAGGCCCCTCGCTACACTTTATAAGTCAGTGGGTAATTAAGTTAAAAGAGGCAAAGCGGACACTTGTCGGTTCCAGATGCAATTGCTAGAACCTTTGATCTTCCAAGAATGTCGACTGAGAATGATGGTATATGGACCATTATTTGCAGTTTCAGCAAGCAGGCCCATTTTATTCTTGTCAGGAAGAATATAAATTTTGTGACACGATTGTTTATGAAAAATGTTTTCAAGTACCATGGTATGCCATAATCTATTGTCAGTGATCGTGATCCTCGTATGACGACCTCGTATGACGAGCCTGTTTTGGAGAGGCTTATTTGAAAACATGGATACCACGCTCAACTTTTCCTCCTCATTTTATCTACAAGCTGATGGATAGTCAGAAGAGGCTAATTCTAGTGTCTTAGATCTGTTGAAATGCTATGTGTCAGATAATAAGGGCAAGTGGGAACTGTGTTGAGTATGCGTACAACAATACGGTGCATTCGTCAATAGGCAAGGCACCTTTTGAGATTGTTGAGGGTTGCAAAAAGGTTCCTCCCATTTTGCACATGAAGGAATTTTTTTTCGAAGCAGATCAATATGATGAGAATATGGATGAAATGTACAAGAAAATCAAGCTTGCCTTAGAGAAGACTCAAGCAAAGCAGAGAGGGGTTGCTGATTGTCACCGACGTGAATTGTTGTTTTCACTTGGTGAAAGGATACTCTTTATGGCTTAAAAAGGCAAGGTTAAAGAAGATGAAGGACAAGGGAAGGTTATTCCCCAAGCTCAGCATGCATTATTATGGACCCTTTGAAGTACTTAATAAGATCAATGACGTTGCTTATAGGTTGAAATTGCTCGACACTTGGAAGATTCATAATGCGTTTCTCGTGTGAGTCTTTGAAGACTCTTTCTGGGTGATGTGCTAGAAGATATGTCAGATGAGGATCAATCAAAAGTTGAGAAACTTGATGAGATCTTGGTTCTTGAGCAGGTTTTGGCACATAAGGAAAGAAAAGTTGAGGAAAAATTTACTTGGTGAAGTTTAGGAACTATCCACCTATGGATGCAAAGTGGATGGAAGAGTTTGAAGTGCTAGAGTCATGGAATGTACTGTAGCTTTACCTTGAGGCCTTTGGG